>NC_136073.1:153237075-153899575 GCF_964261635.1 Lissotriton helveticus
TGATAACAGGTGAGTAAATCGGAATTCATAGTTCGGTTGATTTTTGAGGAATTTTTTAAACTTCCAAAGCTCCACACTTTGAAAAATTTCCAAGTGAAACCAGTCAATGTTAGAATATTGAAGGAAATTCAAGATACTGTATGTATGGTTAGAATTACTTTTCAGGATCAGTAGTGGGCTGAAAGATGCAGCACTGAGGTCTCTCCTGATAACAGGTGAGTAAATCGGAAATCGTAGTTTGGCTGATTTTAGAGGAATATTTCGCTCAATAGTGAAGGAAGGGGGCGGGGCCTGAGGTGACATGTGTGCAAACACGCCCTATGGCACGTTTTAGGTTGGAGAATTAATTCCTCTTCAATGCTGTGGTCCCCTGTGAGCCAACTAGACCACCAGGTACCTCCAGTATGCGCCAGGGAGCTGCGTTGCAGAGAGGTGTTCAGAGGGCACGCCCCCTTTTTACAACACTTTGCAACGCAGCTCCGTGGCGCTTACTGGAGGTACCTGTTGGACTAGTTGGCCCCTAGGGGACCTCTGGATTGAAGAGGAATTAATTCTCCAACTTAAAACGCGCCACAGGGCATGTTTGCACACATATCACCTCAAGCCCTGCCGCCTACCTTCACCACTGTGCAAACACGCCCCGTAGCGCGTTCTAAGTTGGGGGATTAAGTCGCCTTGCATACAGGGCGTCCATGGAGGCCAACTAGCCCACCAAGAATCTCCAGTATGCGCCAGGGGGCTGCGTTGCAGAGAGGTGTAAAAAGGGGCATGGCCTCATTACACCTCTCTGCAACGCAGCCCCCTAGCGCATGTGCACAGGGGGAACTAATTCCCCTTGCATACTGGGGGTCCCTGGGGGCCAACTAGCCCACCAGGAACCTCCAGTATGCGTCAGGGGGCTGCGTTGCAGAGAGGTGTAATGAGGCCACGCCCCTTTTTACTTCTCTCTGCAATGCAGCCCCCTGGTGCATTTGCAGAGGGGGAGCTAATTCCCCTTGCATACTGGGGGTCCCTGGGGGCCAACTAGTCCACAGGAACCTCCAGTATGCGCCAGGGGTCTGCGTTGCAGAGAGGTGTTCTGAGGCCACGTCCCTTTTTACACCTCTCTGCAACGCAGCCCCCTGGCGCGTTTGCAGAGGGGGAACTAATTCCCCTTGCATACTGGGGGTTCCTGGGGGCCAACTAGCCGATCAGGAACCTCCAGTATGCGCCAGGGGCCTGTGTTGCAGAGAGGTGTTCTGAGGCCATGACCCTTTTTACACCTCTCTGAAAAGCAGCCCCCTGGCGCATACTGGAGGTTCCTGGTGGGCTAGTTGGTCCCCACAGACCCCAAGTATGCAAGGGGAATTAGTTCCCCCTCTGCAAATGCGCCAGGGGCGTGTTTGCAGAGAGGTGCAGGGAGGGGGTGTGGCCTCCTCCCGATCCCATTTTTTTCTTTACTTTTAAGAAGGGGGCTGTGTAGCCCCCCTACTTTTTCTTTTTTGGGGGGCCCTGGGGACCCCATCCCCCAGGGCCTGGCCCCAATTTGTATTTAAAAAAAAAAAAATCGGGAAGGGGGCCACGTGGCCCCCCTCCCACGGCCATGTTCTGCCCATCCCCCAGGGCATGGGCCTTTTTTTTAAATTAGGATGGGGGCTGCTTTGCCGCCCTCCTGTGGCCACTATTGGCCCCGGGGACCCTATCTCCCAGGGCCGGCCATTTAAAAAAAATTATTTTTTTTTTTGGGAGGGAGGCCACGTGGCCCCCTCCCAGGCCACTTGTAGCCCCGGGGACCCCATGCCCCGGGGCTGGCCCACTCCGTTGGGGACCGTGGAGGGTCCCGAAGCCCCCCACGGTCCCTACCGGCTCCCTGCACCTGCGGGAACCGGTATTGCTTTTCTGCATGGGGAGCAGCTAAAATGTTGCTCCCCATGCAGAAAAGCAATACACTTTGATTTTTGAAAGAGAGAGCAGGTTTCCTGTTCTCTCTTTCAAAAACCGAAGCAGTTTGCTATGGTAGAGCGGGAGCCACGAGGCTCCCGCCCTACCATAGCAAACAGCAGTGTCCAGGGGTAGGCAACCCGGGACACTGCAGGAGCCGGCCCTGGGGGGGTGGCGGGCCCCAGGGCCATCAGGGCTCCAGGAGGGGGGCCGCGCGGCCCCCCTCCCACCTGTTAAAAGCCCAGGGGGTGGTGGTCCCCGGGGCTGGGGGTCCATCACGGACCCACCAATTTAAATATTAGTGCCCCGGGGAGGTGGCAGTCACCGGGGCGTGTGGGGGGGCTTGAGCCCCCCACACAGGTTTTAAAAAAAATTAAATTAAAAGGAAGCCCCGGGGGCTGGCCGTCCCCAGGGCTGTGGGGGGGCTGTGAGCCCCCCGCCTACTTCAAAATAAACCCCGGGGTGGCAGTCCCCGGGGCTCAGGGGGCATTAGAGGCCCCCCCATCATGCATATCTAAGCCCCGGGGGGTGGCGGTCCCCAGGGCTGCAGGAGTGCCGAGTGCCGAGTGCCCCCCGCTATCATACTTACTTTGCCCCAGGGGGTGGCAGTCCCCGGGGCAGGTTGGGGGATTGGGGCAGCCCACACTTTTTTTCATAAAGCCTCCGGCATTTCGTCCCCCCGGGGGGTAATTAGAAAAAAAATATGACTGTTTTTTTTCTTTTCACGGCGTACGCGTATCCCACGAATTCTTTTTAAAAGAAAAGTTTTGGGGACCCCCTGAGCAGGCCTAGGGGTCAGGGTGTTTCTACCCTGCCCCCTTTGCGTGTTTTGCACGTTTGTTTCACTGCTTCCAAGATGGCTGCCAACACTTCCTGGTTTGGAGTGTTGACAGCCAATTAGCATAAAGCTCGTGCTCGGGAAGGTACAGAATACGGTACAAAGTACGGTACAAAGTACGGTACAAAGTACGGTACTTCATCTCTATATATACCTATGATTTTACTTTTGATTTTCTCAGGAACTACAGAACCGATTTACACCATTTAACAAAACCCGTAATCTGCAAACCGAACTCTACCTTTTTGCCAAATTTGGTTTGATTCCGTACAGCAGTTCGGGCTGTAGCCGTGTCTAAAGGTCCCTATGGAAAATTGCATGGGGAAAACACATTTTGGGACCCCCTTTTTTCTCGGCCCCCGCTTGACGAAGCACCCCCAAACTTTCAGAGAAGGAGCGGAGCAGGCCATTTTCTTGGAGAATTTCGCGAAGATTCGTCGACCGGCGCCAAAGTTATTCCAAATAGAATTTTGCGGATTTCCTATGGAAACTAGGTCCTAACTATAACTACCTACTGATATATATAAACAAGTGCAAAATAAAAGTGAGTTTCTGAAGTGCACGTACAGAGCCGCCTATGAGTAAGAGGCATTTGGCCCCGAAACGCGTCAGGCACTACAATTTACCTGTGAGGAAGTGGGGAGAAGTATCCAGACAGGCCGGATGGCAGGCTGAACACGAGTGTGTCCTGGAAAGCTCTAGGGCGATTGTGGTTACATGTTTGCAGCGCGGGGTCCTTACCGCGTCAGGATGCACCGTCTTCTGTCACCGTCAGCGGGAAACTGACAGGAGAGGCTGCGGATTGAAATATTTTCGTCTGCTTAAGCGTGTGAAGCCGGATCATAATGCATCTCCACAACCCACAGCATCCCACTCAGGGATTCGAACAATTGCTCACAACCAGTATGTGACTCTGAGACTCGCAATGGAGGAATACATCTCCCAGCATGCAATACTAAATGAAAAAGAACTGAGAACCAATGAAAAGCATGCTTGTAAACAAGTGCAAAATAAAAGTGAGTTTCTGAAGTGCACGTACAGAGCCGCCTATGAGTAAGAGGCATTTGGCCCCGAAACGCGTCAGGCACTACAATTTACCTGTGAGGAAGTGGGGAGAAGTATCCAGACAGGCCGGATGGCAGGCTGAACACGAGTGTGTCCTGGAAAGCTCTAGGGCGATTGTGGTTACATGTTTGCAGCGCGGGGTCCTTACCGCGTCAGGATGCACCGTCTTCTGTCACCGTCAGCGGGAAACTGACAGGAGAGGCTGCGGATTGAAATATTTTCGTCTGCTTAAGCGTGTGAAGCCGGATCATAATGCATCTCCACAACCCACAGCATCCCACTCAGGGATTCGAACAATTGCTCACAACCAGTATGTGACTCTGAGACTCGCAATGGAGGAATACATCTCCCAGCATGCAATACTAAATGAAAAAGAACTGAGAACCAATGAAAAGCATGCTTGTAAACAAGTGCAAAATAAAAGTGAGTTTCTGAAGTGCACGTACAGAGCCGCCTATGAGTAAGAGGCATTTGGCCCCGAAACGCGTCAGGCACTACAATTTACCTGTGAGGAAGTGGGGAGAAGTATCCAGACAGGCCGGATGGCAGGCTGAACACGAGTGTGTCCTGGAAAGCTCTAGGGCGATTGTGGTTACATGTTTGCAGCGCGGGGTCCTTACCGCGTCAGGATGCACCGTCTTCTGTCACCGTCAGCGGGAAACTGACAGGAGAGGCTGCGGATTGAAATATTTTCGTCTGCTTAAGCGTGTGAAGCCGGATCATAATGCATCTCCACAACCCACAGCATCCCACTCAGGGATTCGAACAATTGCTCACAACCAGCATGTGACTCTGAGACTCGCAATGGAGGAATACAACTCCCAGCATGCAATACTAAATGAAAAAGAACTGAGAACCAATGAAAAGCATGCTTGTAAACAAGTGCAAAATAAAAGTGAGTTTCTGAAGTGCACGTACAGAGCCGCCTATGAGTAAGAGGCATTTGGCCCCGAAACGCGTCAGGCACTACAATTTACCTGTGAGGAAGTGGGGAGAAGTATCCAGACAGGCCGGATGGCAGGCTGAACACGAGTGTGTCCTGGAAAGCTCTAGGGCGATTGTGGTTACATGATATATATATATATATATTTTTAAACGTTGCAATGTTTCTTCCATGTCTATGACTCATCACATTATCACGTGTCTGAGGTGTAACCTTTTTTAATGGTCCGCCCATGTCTTAGCGTTGTCATGTGATCAAGCCACTCCGGTGGTGAAACGCGTTATGGCCGACAAATAAACGCACTATCTTGCACGAAATCTGGGTTCGAGTCTGCCTGTGTGTTGCCCGGCTCCGCGGGTAGCGTCTTTTTCAAGCAGCTACTTTGGATATATATATATATATATATATGCAAAAAAGAAGGAGAGAACTCTGGGTAGTTCTCAAGTTTAGGTGGAAAGCAGCCCCGGTTAGAGCACTCTCAACACCAGCGACACTCTAGATCTGCTCACCTCAAATGTCTGTTTTTCTATCAAAGTTTTTAAGCATAGGATATATATATATATATATATATATATGAACAACCAGTCCTGCTCCCAAAGAAGAAGGCACGTACACAAGGCTGCTGGAATATGGCACCTTTATTTTCCTGGGTCTCCCTCGATCCCGAGCTCAAAGAGACGCGTTTCGGCTTTGCAGAAGCCTTTGTCAATCGAATTGGCGCCCACACTGAGTGAATACATATAGCACCCAACCCCCAAGTGCAGGGTAGACATAGAAGAAATACTCGTGCTGAAATGCAATGATTTTGCTCTGTTTGTAAAGTGAAACTGTTCTTTAAGTATACACATAGGCATTATCACGCTGGCATCATTAAAACAGATCCGACATTTGCACTATTTATAATATCTGCACAATACATAAAATGACTAAATATCTGCAAGTTGGAATCTATTACAAAGCAGCCTGCCTCTCTCCGTGTCGTAAGCACGTACATGAAAAACCATGTCGATTTCACCTGCCTGAATGGGAACATTTGAAATATATGCACACAGGGCCGTCAATCGCTCAGAAATACATCAGATAAAAGACATCAGATAAAAATCGTGCTGTTAAATGTCACCATATTATTTCCGTAAGACTCCCCTTTAAACCCGGCAATTTAAAAGGAGCGGGGTCACATGTTAATTGTTGTACGATCTGTGTTCTCTGCCAGGAAAGCAAAGATAATTGATGCACAGTTATTTAAACATGTACCAAATTGGTGTCCTCTGGAAGCATTTGGGGCATAGTAATAAGCAACAGCACAACAAGGCCAAAAATACACACACATTGTGATATTCCAACACAAATGCTGGCCAGCAGGCGCGCACTTGCGTCCCCACAAAACTGCAACTCCCATCAGGCAACTCGGCAGACCGATAAATTGCGGAAGTCCATGGCTGTGACCCATACTAAAGTCAATTACATTAGTCCAATCCATTGGGGCTAAAGAAATAATGATAAGGAAATTAAATAACGCTTTTAAAAAAGGGGAAAAGAAGTCTCAAAGTTCTCATCGGTAGTCAGCACTAAATATAATTTCAATTAGGCAAAGACCCGGGATCGAAGGAGACCATAAACAAAACTGGATATGCCACACAGCTCTCACCGCTTCCGCGTTGGCGTCTGTGGTGCCCAGTCACCAGAGGGCACAAGACTCCTGGGTAAGGCATTTCTAGCTGGGGAAATGCAAACCCCGTGCTGGCAGTCGCGAAAACCACCCCGCTGCGGGATCCTGGTCTCCTCACTGCTGTCAACCTTAGTCCTCTTCCTTATAACCACTCTGGGGGCTCCACCTTTAGCATTTCCATACTCCTCCAAAAAGTTGCGGTCAGAAGGAAGAGCCACAAACGACGGTGGTACGTGGACAGCGTTTAGACCGCTAACGCTGATTTAAATGCTCCCAAAGAAGAAGGTACGTACACAAGGCCGCTGGAATATGGCACCTTTATTTTCCTGGGTCTCCCTCGATCCCGAGCTCAAAGAGACGCGTTTCGGCTTCGCAGAAGCCTCTGTCAATCGAATTGGCGCCCACACTGAGTGAATACATATAGCACTTAACCCCCAGGTGCAGGGTAGACATAGAAGAAATACTCGTGCAGAAATGCAATGATTTTGCTCTGTTTGTAAAGTGAAACTGTTCTTTAAGTATACACATAGGCATTATCATGCTGGCATCATTAAAACAGATCCAACATTTGCACTATTTATAATATATATATATATATATATATATATATATATATATATATATATATATATATATATATATATATATATATATATATATATATATATATATATATATATATATATATTACCTACTGGCGGTCGCCAGTAGGTATATATAGTTAGGATTTTTTCTCTATGGGTTTTTTGAAAATTCTATGTCTAATAACTTTGGCGTTTGTGGACGGAATCGGCTGAAATTTTCAGGAAAATGGCACATTTTGTTTCTGAGCAGCCCTTGAAAATTTGGGGGGGGTTCGTCCAGTGGGGGCCGAGAAAAAAGGGGGGTCCCAAAACGTGTTTTTAACATTGAGTTTTCCATAGGGCGGTTGGCCTCACTTTTAGCCCGAACGGCTGAATGGATTTGCACGAAACTTGGCAAAATTGTAGGGACTGGTAGCCCGATGTGCCTTTTGTAGGTCTCAATATATGTGCTCCAGTGGATTTTGAGAAATTAACGTTTAAAAAAAGATATATATCTGTAACAGCGGACCGGTTAGCGCTCTGGTTCGCGGACTTTTCGCGCAACGGAGCTTTGTGAAGCGAAGCTGATTGGTTCTCCGGCGTCTGTCAACATTCCAAACAGTCCGTAGCGGCCGCCATCTTGTCTCTCGGTAGGATCGAGAGACAAGAGGAGGTCAAAACAAAGGGGGAAATAACTATAAGGGGGCATAGTAGATCCTCGCTGACCCCCTAGGTTTGATGTGGAGGTTTTAAAAGGGCCCCGCGGGGCAAAAAAAAATAATAAAAATAATAATTGAACGGCTGAATGGATTTGCACGAAACTTGGCAAAATATTAGGGACTGGTAGCCCGATGTGCCTTTGCTAGGTCTCAATATATGTGCTCCAGTGGATTTTGAGAAATTAACGTTCAAAAAAAGATATATATCTGTAACAGCGCTCCGCTTCGCGTAACGGAGGTTTGCGAAGCTGATTGGTCATTCTGTCACTGGGCTATAGTTGGGCTACATCTGGCTGATATTTGGGCTACATTTGTTTTTTTGTGTGTCTGGCGGCCATCTTTGGGCTACATTGGGCTACATTGGGCTTCATTGGGCTACATTCGGCTAATTAGCAAATAGCTCATCGCAAACTAGGAATGGTAAAGAATCGCTATTTATTCCTTAAAGTTCGCTATTTAGGAAATGCAAATAACTTTTATGATACATATGGCGGTTCATCTCTAACAAGATAAGAAGCATAGGGATAGATTTATGATGACTGGCGCATCACCAGGGATGTGTTAGTCATTCTGTGCCGCTGTTCCGTCACCTATGGTGTGCTGCATTTACAATGCGGCGCATCATGGGGCAAAAACAGCACAGATGCGTGATGTATCTGTGCCGTAAAGGTGGCGCATTGCTGGAGTTGTATCGCAAGTGTGATGAAGCTCCAGCAAGGGTCGGGGGTGCCCTTGTCGCAGGGTTTCTGTTCTCACACAGAACTGTGGACAGAGGATTGGAACCTCGGCGAATTAGGGTGTCCCAAAACTCACGTTAGTAATCAAAAACTATTTAGCAAGCTAGGTACAGTGTCACATTGGATATAACAAACTCTCAATGTTTAGACAATCCAGAATATGAACTTATAGTACCTCAGGATACGTGGAACTCATGAACAGTCGGTCGTTATATATTTCTTAGAAACCAGAACATGGAGTTAAGAAGAACACATGTGTATTTGAAATGTTTATTTACTAATGCCGTCTTCTCAGGCGTAGTACCTTAGATAATAAAAGTACACATATTATCAGTAGCAAAATTACCAGCATAGTTACTAGTACATAAAAAGTGAATGGTGATAGTATGTTAACATGCTGTAAATGAATAAGAGTTAGCAACACTTATAAGCAGCCGCGGGCCGTGGAGGGAGTTACGGTGAGGCAGGGAGGCGGGGAGGGGGAGAAGCAGGGTGGAGAATACAAGTACACATATTATCAGTAGCAAAATTACCAGCATAGTTACTAGTACATAAAAAGCGAATGGTGACAGTATGTTAACATGCTGTAAATGAATAAGAGTTAGCAACACTTATAAGCAGCCGCGGGCCGTGGAGGGAGTTACGGTGGGGCAGGGAGGCGGGGAGGGGGAGGGGCAAGGTAGAGAGGGCTCCACCCTGCTTCTCCCCCTCCCCGCCTCCCTGCCCCATCGTAACTCCCTCCACGGCCCGCGGCTGCTTATATCTCACCCTCCCTAATACACATATTATATTATTTGCTAAGAAGGTCTCTTTGTGTTGGTTTAGGGCGTGTCCATACTTTAGTGTCTTACATTTGAAGGAATCACATCAGCATACACCAGCTCTCTCTTCATGTGAACCGCATCAACTGTTGTGTATGTGTGTTCGGCAAAGCAATATAAAACCCGCCTCATGCCCAGAATTGGCAGAAGTTGCACTTATGTTATGAGTATGAAGTCGTGGAGATCAGACCTCATAACAATTCTGTATCGTGTTGTTCTTGAAACTTTAGCACTCGCTGTACAGATATAGTTTAACAAGTAAAGCAGATAGTAGACCAATAACATATTATTCTCATGTAAACCACGATGAACTACTAGGTGGAAAGCTAAAGCAACAACTAAGTGTCGTGTGCAGAAGTTGCAAAAAAGGAAAAATGGCGTTTAAACCGGTAATGAGCCCATGCTAACTTAACACGGTGTAAAGATATCCAGGACCTAGATGACACCTCCTCATGATCCGGAAACGAACTGAATAAGATAATAGAAGTGCCATCTCATGAGAGCAGATTGCAAGTTTATATGTGGACGGTCCGCAAGGTAAAGCATTAAAAACTAGGAAAATTCAATGCTAAAGAAAAATAAAACAGCCAAGTACTTTATCGAGTCTTAAGCCAATAGGCAAGGTAAATAATACAAACTTGACAAATAAGTCAATGAATTGTCAATGAAATGCTAGTACTCAGCATATGAAACATGAAAAAGGTCTATGACATAACTGTGTATGCAAAATAAGCTGCAACAGCCTCCAATAGGAAGTCACCGTCTTCATCCGAAAACAGTTCAGCCATCCAATTTAAAAGCGGAAAAGAACATACGTGCTCTCCCAGCACCGGATCCTCTATCACCATCAGAGGACAGCTCGGTGGGTTTTCAAGAAAGCTGTGTTCCAAGAAAGACTGTGCTGCCGCCAGTAAATTCCAGGGACCAAGTAGTCCATGCATCAATGCCACAGCCATAATCCTTTCGCCAGGACAAATCAACTCGTGAGTAATGATAGGAGTCATCAGCTGATTAAAGTCGACGTCAGGAGAAACCGGTCCGCAGAGACACAAATCAATGGCCCAATCGAAATCACAGGTCAGGCAGTGAAATACAGGCTGGACACAGGTGAAGTAGGAGAACCGAAAAGATAATCCATATGCCGTGCTTAATATCGCCAACGGCATTGTGCCATAATATTCTAGCATGCGATTGCGGAACAGTGTCAGCAGCTGCAGGGTCGGAGGTTGCATAGGAGGGACATCCATATTTAAAAATGTAAAAAAGCACAAGAGCGTCCGCTGGTAATGCAAGTAAAAATGCAATCCACGAAGCAGAGTGGAGAAAATGGAATGAAAGGGAGCAGGGATGACTCCAAAGATTTTCTCAAATGAAGTCACGAGACCACTGGTAACAACTTTAAAAAAGTGTGCCAGGGATTTTGTGGAGGGATGCGTTAAAGATAGTCGGAAACATGTTGCTGAAATTGAAAGGCAAACCTGTGTACGGGTGTTCGCTATGTGAAGTACGAAAGTTTCACGGGCCGAACTCAAGGCCACCTCTCTCTGAGAGAAAAGAGCTCTTATTCTTGTCATGCCGTTGAAACGTGTCCCAAGGTTGGTATTTGTGGCCAGATTGAAAACTCCCTATGTTCATGTGTGGGAGGAAATAGAACATTTCTGCAGTAAATAACCCGTTCACTTACTGTTACGATAAAAGGAATACTTTTTAATTAACTCAGAACAATCTTCATTATTGAGCATCAAATAACTACCATTTTCCAACAACTTGAACGTGGGGATGATAGCAGGAACTGGCGTGCCTTGCAACACGCAAGCCATATTTGGTCGGTGTTTGTTGCATGAATCGTGTAACTGTATGTGCCTACACATTAGTGAATGATCTGGCGTCTCAGTGCATTCCTCTCCATTCAGATAAACTTCTTGATCATCTTTGAAACATCTGTATGTGTATGGAAGCGACCAGACCTCATGAACAAAAGCACTACCTAAAGGTTCATAAAGACCTATTGGTATATATTTCATACAATTTGAAAACTTATATAAAGCAAAAGGCAGCGTTATTAAACCGTGGATAAGGCATGTTGCCAAAAAACCCGCAATCCTCTGCTGATGATGTCACTGAGCATGTCATGAATGATGTAATATGTGACATCATCAGTAGTGGATTATGGGTAATAGTATCTCTAGTTTACTCCCCTATAGCTGTCTTTCTTTTAACATAAGTGTGTGTTTCCTTCCCTTATACTTACTGTTTTTGGTTCGCTTCCAGTTCGCGTACCAGCGAGCGAACTAGGAAGCGAACTAAGAGAAATAGAGGTTGGCACAGTTCCAAATATTGTACCAATTTTTTAATAACGGGGAGGTAGTTCTGAAAAGAACTTTTTTTTTTATTTTTCTGAACATTTTTTTACTGTTTTTGAATTTTTCGGAACAGTTTTATATTTTTTGGGGTTTTTCTTGGAGGGGGCAATGAAAACGATTCATTGTAAAGGGCTCAACAGGAGCAACAAAACAAAAAAAAGAAGTATTTATTATTTTGGGCGTTTCGGACAAACTTGCATATGATAGTCAATAGCTCTGTTGATCAGAGTGATGCTTCTTTCTCCGTAGGAAATGAATCCATCGCAAAATACGCAGGTGTGTTTTACTTCACCAAATCTCATTTGTATATTTGGCACCATCTCCCTGCCCTCTGGTCCCGTTACTTCCGGTACAACAGATCTTCTGGCCATAATAGGGAGATTATCTAGGTCGTTCCGAAACTGTGCAGCACTGTAGTTGTTAGGATGCCACCTAGTCATATGGCGATGCATTGTGTAGTTTCCGAAACTGTATTTTTTGTCGGTCCCTCTGGACAGTCTATCTTGACATATAAGGCAAGTTACGTATCTTGCATTTACTTTTTTCTGACCTTTGGGAATTTTAAAAAATTGCCAAATGAAGTTTTCTTTCCGGTGAGACGTCTTGGGCTGCTCAGGCAAAAACTGCCTCTCTTCGTGCTCGTCCTCCTGTTCCTCTTCTTCTTCTTCTTGTTGAATTACAACTTGAGCAGGTGGTCCACTCTTCCTTGGATGTGGTGGAGGTGGTGGGGAAGCACCAGCTGAAGCTACTAAAGAAGCCATTGCTCAGTGATCACAAAGGGTCTTTCTCTCACAATGATGAAAGTCAGAGTGAGGAAAGAAGGAGGGATTTTCATCATTTGGGAAAAACAAGAGTTCTCAACCAATCAAAAGTGTTCATTTTAGATTATATGACCTAGTCTTACATCATTAGGAAACCAAAAGTGAAATGAACCAATGAAAAGTGTTATTACCAAGTCACATGACTTGCTGTGTTTACGTTAAGCGCTTTGCAGGGCCTCCCGGTTTGCTTCCAGAAACCTGCGCTTTGGCACTCGCTTCGCGTACCAGTTTGCTAACGTAGCACGTCATATGACGTATCAAGCGACAACGTGGAACGTCATGCGGACGGGAGGCGTCACGATGTTGTTTTCTAACGCGGCACTTGCGGTAAAGAAACGTTTACCGGCTCGCGGTCTATTTCGCGGCATCAAGGTCAGCTAACGGGAAGCTTCCCGATTCGCGAAGCGGGAACGAAGAAAAAAAAATATTTTAAAAAAAAATTATTCATAAACATATAAAATATATTTTTGGATTTAAAGAAGAATACATTTTACAGCTACAGATATTAGCTGTTAAAAAACCAATGAAATTCACAGAAAAAACCATAGGTTATAGACCATATATAGTTAGGAATTAGCATTTACAAAACCTTGAAAATTCACTGAAAAAACCATAGGTTATAGACCATATATAGTTAGGAAATAGCATTTAGAAAACCTTATTTTACTCACACAAAACCATTGAAATTCCATATATAGTTAGTTGCACTAACTATATATCGCGCACCTGCAATCCACTGCTGATGATGTCACATATTACATCATTCATGACATGGTCAGTGACATCACTGATGACATCACTGATGACATCTCAAATGACATCACTGATGACATCACTGATGACAACATCCAGTGACTGTATGCTTCTGTAAAGTTAAAATATGTCTTACATATTGAAGAATGAGTGGATGTATAAGTGTCTGGATGAAGGATTTAGTAGGTGCATGACTGACTGTATAAGTGAGTGATTAAATGTGTCTCACTGAGTGCATGGGTTAGTGACTAAACTGTTTTAAATTGTGCATCATTGTGTCTGTTGTTTTGTAATCTGATGCATGTGTTGATCATTAGCTATATGACTAACTATATGGGTTATTGATTAGTTGCCCAAGTATTTGTATGGGAGACTGAGTGTGTGTGTGGGTGTCTGGGAGGTGTATGACTCTGTGCATAGATGTGTGAGCAGTTGATTCACTAGATGTATGGGTTCAAAAGTGCATGTGGAAACATCTGTATGGGCGGTTGACTGTGTGCATGAGTGTATTGGTGAGTGAATGGATATCTCAGTGCTACATGTCAAAGTAAGTACATATGTAAAACACAGTACATGTGATAGTTGACATATATAAATAACTGTGCATAAGAGCCAGTGAATGTGTGAGTGGCTGTATGGATTATTGTGAACTTGTATCAGGGATTGTATAACAGAGTAAATATGTGTTATTATATGTTCCAATAAGTAAGGTGTGTATAACTATATAGTTGAGGAAATCGAGGTGTGATTGATTCTTTGCAAGACTGACTAGGTGTCTGAGTAACTCCATGGATGAGTGACAGTCTGTGAGTGTCTGTTTACACTGAGTGTATCTAAGGTTATATTAGAGTCTGAAGAGGTTCATTGTATCATCACATGAATGATGTCATCAGTGATGTGATCAGTAATGTCAAATGAGATGTCATCAGTGATGTCATCAGTGATGTCATTTGAGATGTCATCAGTGATGTCATCAGTGATGTCACTGACCATGTCATGAATGATGTAATATGTGACATCATCAGCAGTGGATTGCAGGTGCGCGATATATAGTTAGTGCAACTAACTATATATGGAATTTCAATGGTTTTGTGTGAGTAAAATAAGGTTTTCTAAATGCTATTTCCTAACTATATATGGTCTATAACCTATGGTTTTTTCAGTGAATATATATATATATATATATACCAAAGATAGTATTCCACCTGGGGCCAACCGAACTCACAGCTGGTGCAAACGGAAACAACAACTGCAAAAAAGGTTCAGTGCATTCATGGGGTATTAACTGGCTTTATTTAATCCGCAAATGCATTTCTGGCTTGTTGCCTTTATCAGTGCGGAAAAGCCGTAAATGAAAAAGCACAGTCATTTAAACAGTCCTGCCATCCGATTGGGGAATCCATGGCCACTGGGAGGACTGCGGACTGCAACTTCCCAGAGGCTGGCAGCGGGGCGTCAATATTTCCGATATTATAAATAATAATATGGGCCTCAATGTTCCATTCCCCAATCAAGTCCTATGTCCAGTTGAAATGTATGATACTCCCACCACCTTGATAAATCAATAGCAGCCAAAGTCACAGTGCCTGAAATTGCCCCTCGCGGGCCACTGGATGTTGTTATGGACTTTACTGCGAGTGTCCTTCATATGGCAAGGCAATCTAGCTTTGAATAAACCACAACCTGTATAGGTTGACTGAGTCCGTCGGTGGCGGTTCTGGCAGCCCAAAATATTTTCAAAGACAGCAATCCACCTGGGGCCAACCGAACTCACAGCGGGTGCAACCGTAAAGCGGGGGTGGAACCAGCTTGTTAAACAACAACTGCAAAAAAAACTATTTGGTGCACTCACAGGGTATGTACAGGCTTTATTTCATCCACAGACGTGTTTCTGGCTTGTTGCCTTCATCAGTGCGGAAAAGCCATAGATGAAAAAGCACAGTCATTTAAACAGTCCTGCCATCTGATTGGTGAATCCATGGCAATGGGAGGACTGCAACTTCCCAGAGGCTGGCAGTGAGGCGTCAACATTTCCGATATCATCGATGATAATATGGGCCTCAATGTTCCATTCCCCAATCATGTCCGATGTCCAGTTGAAATGTTATGACACTCCCACCACCTTGATAAATCAATAGCAGCCAAAGTCACTGTGCTTGAAATTGTTCCTGGCCTGCCACTGGATGTTGTCACAGACTTTACCGCGAGTGTCCTTGATATGGCAAGGCACTCTAGCTTCGAATAAACCACAACCTGAATAGGTTGACAGTGTCCCTCGGTGGTCATTTGAGATACCATCAGTGATGTCATCAGTGACGTCATCAGTGATGTCACTGACCATGTCATGAGTGATGTAATATGTGATGTCATTACAGTGCATTGCGTGGGCTCGAGTTATACTTAGCTCAACTAACCATAACAGCCGAATTTCTCTGGTTTTGTAGGAGTGAAATGTCCAACTAACGATAACGTTCTTGAAACCTCTTTTTTTCTGTGAATTTCTAAGGTTTTTTAAATTGCTCATTTCTAACTATAACGTCCCTGAAACCTATGTTTTTTTTCAGTGAATTTCAAAGTTTTTTTAAATGCTAATTTCTAACTATAACATCCCTGAAACCTATGGTTCTTTCAGTGAATTTCAAAGTTTTTTTAAATGCTAATTTCTAACTAAAACATCCCTGAAACCTAAGGGTTTTTACAGTAAATTTCAAGGGTTTTTTAAATGCTAATTTCTAACTATGCCTACAGAGGTAGGACATATGCATAAAGAGGAAGAAAGGCGCAGAAAGAAGCAAGGGAATGCAGAAAGAGGCAACAGAAGTCCAGAAAGAGGAAGAAAGGTACCGAAAGAAGCAAGAGATATGCAGAAAGAACCAACAGAGGTACCGAAAGAGGCCTTGTTGCAAAGCCATCCTGTGCCCCCAACTTTTTGCTGACTGAAACTGGTGGTAACTGACTCTGACTAACCAGGCCCAGAGCCAGTGCTGGACAATTAGAATACAGTGATAACACCTACATACACTAGGGTACACTATGGTTTGGGGTACCACTGTGATTGGCATGACCTCCCCTGTAAGGCCCTGGTACATAATAGAAACTGCCTGGGAGAGGTACCTGCTCCATGTCATGAAGCAAAGAACCTGGGTGTATGGCTAGATGAGGATCTTACTTTTGACTCCCAGGTTAGTCGAGTGGTGGGGACATGCTTCGGCATTCTAAAAACCATGAGGAAGATCTTGGATTTCCTACCCATTGCTGCTCGCCGGACGCTGGTGCATGCGTTAGTCACATCTCGCATGGACTATAGCAATCTGCTGTATCTGGGGGCAACGGAAAAGGTTTTAAACCGCCTCCAGGTGTTGCAGAATGCTACCGCTCGCCTTGTTTTGAGGCTTCCTAGAAGATCTCCCTCCAGGGCAACGCTCCAGGAGTTGCACTGGCTTCCGGTCAGGAGTAGGGTGGAATTCAGGGCTTTGGCCACATGCCACCGCATTCTGAGAGGAAAAGCCCCTGCCCCATTACAAAGTCTGGTCACCTGGTATGAGCCCACCAGGAGCTTGCGCTTGTCTTGCACAGGTCTTCTGAAAATCCCCAAAATAAAGAAAACACGCATGGGGGGTAGATCATTCAGATACCTGGCCGCTAAGCGGTGGAATGACCTGCCGATGGAACTTCGCATGGAGTTTTCGGAAACCCTGTTTAGGCGAAAACTTAAGACTCATCTCTTCAAACGCTAACTACTGTTGGGCTGCTACACGGTCACCCTACCCACCACAGCGCGGGGACACGCCTTGGGCGTAAACCAGGCGCTTTACAAAACTCCCTAATAATAATAATAATAATAGGGCGGGGGGATTCAAACTACCTCTAACTCAGAGGTTCAGAAAGAGGTAAGAGAAGTGTAGAAAGGAGCAACAATGGTGCGGAAAGTGGCAAGAGAACTGCAGAAAGAAGCAAGAGAGTTGCAGAAACAAGCAAGAGAGGCACAGAAAGAGGCAAGAGAGTTACAGAAAGAGGCAAGAGAACTATAGAAGGAGGCCATAGAGGTGCAGAACGAGGCAAGTGAGGTACATAAAGAAGCAAGATATGTACAGAAAGAGGGAAGAGGGGTGGAGAGAGAGGAAAGAGGAGTACAGAAAGAAGCAATACAGGTGCAGAAAGAAACAAAAGACGTACAGAAAGAAGAAACAGAGGTGCAGAAAGAGGCAAAAAGGGTGCAGAAAGACGTAAGAGGTGTACAGAAAAAGGCAAGAGATGTGCAGAAAGAGGGAAGAAGGGTACAGAAAGAGGCAAGAGGGGTACAGAAAGAAGCAAATGAGGTGCAGAAAGAGTCAACATACATACAGAAAGAGGGCACAGAGGTACAGAAAGTAGACGAGATTTACAGAAAGAGGCAAAATAAGTGCAAAAAAAGAAAGAAATGTGCAGAAAGAAGCAACAGAAATGCAGAAAGAGGCAAGATGGGCGCCGAAGGAAGCAAGAGTAGCTTGCACACCATTAATACCAATTTAACCCACATTTAGCAATAAGTAACAGGTGACCATTCTAGGTTTGCAAAGGGGCTTCCACCACGTTGTAATACTTGTTGCTGCATTTTTTGTAACGTTTGAGCCGTTTCAGCTAGAAACAAGGCTTTTTTTGTTCAAATCCGCAGATTAGGGAGCAGATGATCAATTATGTGGCTAATGCAGAAAATTTATAATTGTTTGCAAGTCGGTCTAGCCAAACAGTGGATAATTCCAGTGGCACTGTTTATACCTCTGACTAGGTCCACAAGTGCTCCTCAGTGATTCCTTCTTTTTTTTGTCTCACTGTGTTCATAGTTGAGCATCTATGGAAACGAGGAAGACTATACCTGAGGTTACCACTCCACAACACAGACTACCACCATACCACATAATTACTCTCCATAAAACATAATCCCACATAACTCCTGTCCACTAAATACTACATACTTTCTACCTACATCATTTCACTGCACAAAATACCACATAATTTCACTACACACAACATACATCCACTCCAGAAAACATTAGTAAAAAACTTTTAAATTTACAATGCCAAAAGCTCTAATTCTCGCAAATGCAATACCTATTACATTGCAAACACTTCTTTAACTAGTAGTCGCGTTTGCAGAGTGGTGGAGAAAGGAGCTGGGCCTCCGACCAGTGCTCAAAAATTCCACTTTGTAGGACTTACAGGAGGGCTTCTTGGCTCCCAAAGTCCCTCAGAAGTAAATTGGACTTTATCCCCCACCCTGTAGTCTGCCAGGAGGTGTGTTTGTAGAGTGGTAGAGTATGGAGGGCATGGCCTCCGAAGACATCTTAGCAATCCCTCTGTGTGAGACTTATTGGAGGTAACAATAGGGGTAGTTGCCCACCAAGGTCATCCTTGGGGGACAACTACCCCTCATATTACCTCCAGTAAGTCCCACACAGCAGGATTGCTAAGTTCTCATAGCAGGGCACCTCCCCTTTGCACACAACTCTGCAAACATGCTCCCTGACATGCTCTTTGATTGGGATTGAAGTCCCCTTCACTGCAAGGGGTCCTTTAAGGGCCAAGTAGCCTCCCTCTTACCTCCAGTAAGTCCCTACACAGAGGAGTTGCTGAGAGGTGGACAAAGGCCATACCCCCTTTTCCCACCACTCTGCAAATGCACCTCCTGGCACGTTACATGTTGGGGTATTAAGTTGCCTTCATTCCTGAGGGTCCCTGGGGGCCGACTAGCCCACCAGCTGCCTCCAGTAAGCGCCACACACCTGGATTGCTGAGAGCAGTCTGAAGCCATGCTCCTTTTTTACACCACTCTGCAAACGCTGCTCCTGCGCATTGCTGCTCGGGGGATAAAGTCCACTTGTGTCCTGAGGTCCTTAGGAAAATCCGTGTTTCCAAGAGCTTGGGGTTACACTATCACCTGAGAGCATCCTGAGCCGGAACGTGAGCTCACACCCACGAGTCTGTAGTGACTGTATGCTCACGGTGATCATCTAGGAGCACATACGAGTGTTTGTTCACTCTCAACATACAAGGGCATGTAGTGAGTATCTATTGACAAGCTGAACATCTACAAATACTTAATGAGTGTGTAATCACACAAAGACTATCAAAGAGCCCATTGTGAGTGTCTGCTCACAGCGAATATTCAAGAGTCTGAAGTGAATGTGTGAGACACATTGAATGTTGTTAATTAGCATGTTCACACAATGGGCATCTAAAAGCTTATATAATGAGTGTGAGCTCACAAATTGCAAATCCACAGCACACTATAAACCAGCATGCTCACCTAGTCAACATCCCATTGTTCTTGGGTGTGTATTTGCATTCGAGCACCTTAGTGTTCAGCATACTCAAACCCAATGCAAATACTGTGGTCAAAAGTTGTACATACTAGTGTCCTCTGCAAGTGAGTGTGCATGCACACACACACAAACACACGAGCGCGCACAAGTGCAAACCAAGATGGGTAAGAGTCCCTTGTGAATGTGCGTTAAGGACCCAGGTAGAGCCCCTCTGCGTGCTGCACCCCTTGTCTAGCACTCGCCATACAAGGTATCCCAGCCAAGCCTCACTGCCAGGGCAGGGTACAGTAAAACATCACTGAATGGAGCTCGGCGGGCGGCTGCACTTTGCGGAAGTGTCATTTGTCATTGCCAGGGCAGCTGTTTGTGCAGAGAGAGCCCCGAGCCTGGGGATTTTCGCCTGTCTAAAGGGAGGGTCACTCACCAGCGCCTCGTGCTTTTCTTCAATAGCAAAAAGGGGGAGTGGCCTCAGAGCACTCTCAGCAATCCAGCTATATGGGGGTTACTGGCAGGACCTGGTGGGCTAGCTGCCCCCCAGGGACCCTCATGAGGAAAGGTAACTTCATCCCCAACCAAGAGCGTGCAAGGAGATGCGTTAGCAGAATGGTGGAGAAAGGGGGCGTGGCCTGTGTCCACATCTCAAAAATCACACTGTGTGGGACTTACTGGAGATAAGAGGTAGGCTAGTTGCCCCCTAAGGACCTCCAGCAGTGAAGGAGACTTCCAGAAGTGAAAAATCTCGCCGCCTACCTGCCTTGTGCTGTTTGAAACTTCCAGAGCCCATCAATCCTTGGCTGCCTGTCCTCCCGCCTCCCGCTGCCCGACTCTCTTGATACTCTGAGTCACGCAGCCGAGTGGAGTGCGGTGCGAGGGGGGATCTCTACAACTACAATCCCCAGCAGTCAAAGCGGCGCAGGCCGCGCCATCTGCGCGCCAGGAGGCGCTGAAATAGCGCGTCACCCCGGTCGAGGGGGGGAAGCTGTCCAGAAGTGAAAAATCTCGCCGCCTACCTGCCTTGTGCTGTTTGAAACTTCCAGAGCCCATCAATCCTTGGCTGCCTGTCCTCCCGCCTCCCGCTGCCCGACTCTCTTGATACTCTGAGTCACGCAGCCGAGTGGAGTGCGGTGCGAGGGGGGATCTCTACAACTACAATCCCCAGCAGTCAAAGCGGCGCAGGCCGCGCCATCTGCGCGCCAGGAGGCGCTGAAATAGCGCGTCACCCCGGTCGAGGGGGGGAAGCTGTCCAGAAGTGAAAAATCTCGCCGCCTACCTGCCTTGTGCTGTTTGAAACTTCCAGAGCCCATCAATCCTTGGCTGCCTGTCCTCCCGCCTCCCGCTGCCCGACTCTCTTGATACTCTGAGTCACGCAGCCGAGTGGAGTGCGGTGCGAGGGGGGATCTCTACAACTACAATCCCCAGCAGTCAAAGCGGCGCAGGCCGCGCCATCTGCGCGCCAGGAGGCGCTGAAATAGCGCGTCACCCCGGTCGAGGGGGGGAAGCTGTCCAGAAGTGAAAAATCTCGCCGCCTACCTGCCTTGTGCTGTTTGAAACTTCCAGAGCCCATCAATCCTTGGCTGCCTGTCCTCCCGCCTCCCGCTGCCCGACTCTCTTGATACTCTGAGTCACGCAGCCGAGTGGAGTGCGGTGCGAGGGGGGATCTCTACAACTACAATCCCCAGCAGTCAAAGCGGCGCAGGCCGCGCCATCTGCGCGCCAGGAGGCGCTGAAATAGCGCGTCACCCCCGTCTCGCGGGACGCCGGGCGAAGCCCGGGCCAAGGGCGGGCCCGTTCTAGCCCGTTACAGACCGGGTAAGACTGGACTGGGCCACCTTATTAACAATTGATTAGCGAGCCCCCACTAAAATCATCTTTTTGTATTTTTGTTTTTCAGTTGGACTTCCTATTTTCACTTTTGCTGTGTAATTGACTATTGTGTATCCTATTAACATGTCTCCTAGAGTAACAAGAAATAGCAAAGCGGCGCATGTCGCTCAGATTGTAGGTCCAATAGACCAATTTATTGCTAAAGCTAATGATGCAATTAATCAGGGTGTTCTTTTGTTAGAGAGAAGGGTTTCATTAGATCTAGCTGCAGCCAGACGCTCCTCTTTAGGCTTACTGGCCACTGCCTTAACCCCACAACGCCCCTTGGTCCTTACCCCACAACATGAGACTCCGTCTGTTCCAGGGACAGTGGATTTATCAGTATCCATAGACCTCTCAACCACGCAATTATCTCAACCTTCTGTATCACATCCCTCCCGTTCGATCGAGAGAACTCCCGTCCTTTTTTCCAACATAGGGGAGAACCCCCCATCCCCTACCTTGAGGGGACAGCGGGAAGGCGCTATCCCAAAAAAGAGACAGGGAAAGAAAGATGTTAATAACCCTCCCACAATTATTAATGATTCTCAACAGGTCTCCCTGTTTCAACCGATTGACGATTCTCCTACATTAGCCCAACCCCTAATTCCACCTGAAACTTTTCAACAGCCTATTACCATAGTATCGTCGGAAATAATTAATCTTTCTTCTGACTATCCCACTACAGTTTCTGACGGTAATATAGGTAATAGGCGGGACCCCTCGGTGCAAGATCCCCACACTCTAGCTGCCCTTGAGGCTCTAATTAAAATTCATCTTAACCCCATCAAATTGGCGCTATCCAAGATCGAAAACTTATTAGCAACTTTAACATCTGAATTAAAACCTACGAACAGAACGACCTCAACGCCTGCTGTTACTGTGTCTAATCAGTCCAACCCAAATCAGACAAAGTTCGGGGTTTCTATCCCCCAACAAACCGTACAAGCCCCTAAAGTGGTGACTACCATAGCGGAAGTTCATCACACTCCTATTCATACCCCTGCCCACCCAGTTAGCACTAAATTACAGCAAAAACCAACTAATTTAGTTGCAAAAAAACCTGCTATACCCTCCCTGCCTGGTCCTTCTGCCCAAATGGCTAACCATCCTAGCCTACCAACGACACGTCCTCCAGCTAAAACACCAGCTATTAAGAACGCGGCTTACAATACAGGACGCAATTCTTTCCGCTCTGTTCACCTCCCTCCAGAAGCAACGCCGTATGTAGTTATTATGACTGGGGTTCCAGCGTTGCACATCAATTCTGAGGAACCCGGTTGGTCACTAAAAAACAAGGTACTCCACTGGTTGACGATGAACCGACCGCTTCCCCCGTTTGCTAATAATAGTGTTATCTCAGTTCGTAGAGTCCCCTGGATAGGGAAGGAGCAAAAAACAATCCCAGGAGACTGTATTATAATAACTTTCGAAGACCCCCAAACTGTAGAGCACATTTGTCCATGGGGTGACCAAACATCTTCTGACGGCATCGGAACAAAAAGGCTAGCTTTTTTCTATCCCCCCGCCCACCCTCCTTCTTCACCTTTGGAGTGGAATTGGACTCAGGTAGGGACTCGGCCTAGAAATCCGGATCGGATAAACTGGCAGGGACAAGGAGGTAGAAACCCCATGCCCTTGTCAGAGTGGAGGGGCGTCCCCACACACAATAGGTATGACTGCTTAGAGATGGTGGACTGACCACCAACAGTTACTGACCCGCCTGGTGGGAATTCTCCCACCCCAGGGCCTCCCCCTCCTACGCAAACTGACTTTCTAGTACCGACACATCTCCCGATCATAACTATGTCCCCTCCAATATCGGAAACGTTATCTGACCCGCTGGGCGCATACACTCATCATCGCGCCGGTTGCCAACTCCACTCTAACAACCTGCGCGTTGATTTTCAAGAAAGCTCGTCCTTAACTCTTAATTCTGACCTCACATTAGTACAACAAAACCTGTTCCAGAATGGAAGGCCAGCACCTATCAATGGTCCATCACCGACCTCCCTCTTGCCCATATTGTTCTGGAATGTGGCCGGACTGCGATCCAGAATGCTATCGGCATCATGGCTGGCTTTTGTCACTTCCCATCAAATAATGTGTTTCCAAGAGACATGGACAATCGACCCATTGCATATACAAGGGTACTTAACGTTCCATTCTTCTGCTAGCCCTTCTCCACATGGCAGATCTAAGGGGGGTCTTGTGGTATACATATCCAATAAGCTCGAAACAAAGAAAATTTCCCTACTGTGTAACACTTTGCATTATCAAATTCTTTTGATCATTTTTAAAAATGGTACATCATATAGTTTAATTAATTTTTACAACAACCTGCCTCCGGTAGAGTGTATAAGAATAGTCTCTGAGATTTCACTATGTATAGAAGAACACCGTGCTAAGTATGCACCATTCATGTGGAATGTAATCTGGGGAGGCGATTTTAATGTACAATTGTGTTCTCATTACAAGAATTCTGATTGTGGCCTCCTAGATGAAAATGAATGCCCTATGACACATTTTTCACACTCCTCGGTAGGTGATTCTCTTAATGTTGTTTTAATGTCGTTGGAATTGACCTATGCCAACGAACTTACCGACCCTCCTGTGGAATTTAAGCCCACCTTTCACGGCAGGGGTTGTTTTAGCACCATAGATTTCATACTTTGTTCTTGTTCTCTAAAGGGTACAGTTATTCAGTTCAGTACAGGAACAGAAATTTCAGGTGATCATTTCCCTACCATAATAGAGTTAAAGCCACCTAAGAGTGTTTCACATCTTACAACAAATAGCTTACTGACCCAAAAGTCACTGTCTATGGCAAAAACTAACGGGTATTCAGTGAAATGGTCAAGGATAGATCCATTAGAAACATCGGGTTCAGTGATTTCCAAAGCTCTACCTTGGATAAACACATGTTTAAATGAGTCATCCTCCCCATCGGAAATTATTTCAAGTTTCGGGGAAATACTGAAAGTCATCCAGAAGGTCCTTTCACGCACCCGTAAATCAGGTTGTCATGCAGAGCCAGGCTGGTTTAATACGGCTTGTCGAAAAGCCCTAAATGCCCTAAAAAAAGAGCTCCACAACCCAATTAGAGACCAAACTAAAATAGCTTTGTTAAGATCTGACTATAAGCAGGCCCAATTAAGCTGTAAGAGAGACCACAAAAAAGACCTTTGGGCTCAATTACATGAAAGTTGCACCACCAAAGACAGCTCTTTATTCTGGAAAATAGTAAAATCTCCTTTCCTTTGTGAAGGCAGGTCACACCAGCACTTAGATGTCGCCGTATCCGCGGATGAGTGGGTGGCACACTTTTCTAAAATCTTTAGCGACCCCCCCTCGGAACAAGCTGCACATCTGAATTCAGTGCTTAAGACCCACGACAAAGGGGGGTACCCAATTGACCTGAACTTCTCCCTTGGAGAGGTTATAAGCGCGTTATCAGCTTCTAAAAGTGGAAAGGCCCCAGGCCCCGATGGTGCACCATTAGATATATTCCTTTCAAATATTGATTTATGGTCTCCATTAATTACTCAGCTAATCGCTGCAGTGTTAAAAGACGGCCTTTTGGACTCTTGGTCCTCCTCCATACTTCTCCCAATTTTCAAAAAAGGTGAGAGAAACAACCCTACCTGTTACAGGCCCATCTCCCTCCTGGATTCGTTGGGTAAAGTTGCGGGTCGCCTAATTCTGGACCGCTTACAGGATTGGGCGGCAGAAAAGAACATCATAACGGACTTACAGTACGGATTCAGGGAGGGGTTGGGCACTGTTGAACAGGCCCTAAACCTTTCGCTTTTAATGGGGAAGTACGTTGGAGTAATAGGAGGTAATCTATTCATGGTCTACGTCGACCTTAGCGCGGCGTTTGATTGTGTATGCCATGCCAAGCTGTGGTCCATTTTGGAGGAGTTGGGCGTGGACCCCCCCCTTATCAGGTTCTTGCGCGAGCTTTATACCAACGCCTCGGCCCGCGTAAGATTTGGTACGGGTGGAGAGCTAACGCCCTCCTTTCCAATAAACCGCGGAGTAAGACAGGGATGTGTCCTCGCCCCCTTTTTATTTAATTTATATACCAATGGCCTGGAAGTGGCCATGCTAGAGGGGTGCCAGGATCTACCCACCATCGATAGACGTCCAATTCCAGCACTTCTTTACGCTGATGACTCCGTACTGTTTGCTAGGACCCTAGTACAACTTCAGAAGCAGCTTGACAAGTATTGTAATTATATGCTTTCACTCGGGTTAAAGGTCAATAAGACCAAGACCTTTGTTATGCAATCTGGGCCCAAGGTAAAAAGCTCTAAACATCTTTGCATTGAGCAATCAAAACTGGAACGCGTTAGGGAATACCCCTACTTGGGCATCCTAGTAGATGATAAGTTGACCTGGAAAAGGGCGATGGTCACTAGGAGATTGCTCTACCAACGAGCAACTTCTGCCCTCGTCTCTTTTTCCAGAAAAATAGGTAAGCCATCTCCCTCAGCACTGCTCAAAATCCATCAAGCTAAATGCTTGAGCATTGCTACTTATGGAGCCGGGGTATGGGGCTACGTAAACACTGACAACCTACAAAAAATCCAGAACTACTTTCTAAAGTACCTTTTGGCCCTTCCACGGAGTGCCCCTACATATGGCTGCCATATAGAGCTTGGGATAGACTACCTATCAGACTATATAAAATGTCAACCAATGCTCCTATGGCACCGCATATGGACAAAGCCTCAGTGCCATCTCACTCGTGCACTCATTTTAGAATGTCTCGAGATGTCGGCTTGGAAAAACATCCCATGGTTGAACTATGTGGTCAACTTTTTGAAAGATCTTGACCTCATACAGTATACCATCGAGCCTTCATCCATCACTGAGATGAGCAGAAAAACCTTGAAACATCACTGTCTTACCCATTTAAGGGAACTCCGTTTGTCAAACGAAATAAGTAAACAATCAAATGTACATATTCTGATGGTTCAGGTGTCTCTAGGAACCCAGCCATATCTTTCGTATCATGTATCCAACTATGAAAAATACCTATTAACTAGGTTACGTTTTAATTTGTTTTTCAGATTGGTTACTTTCCCTAGAACCCAAAATTGGTCTCATGACCTGGATAAATGCCCATGTGACAAGGTCTCCCCCCAATCAACCATGCATGTATTACTGTTTTGTAACTACTATGCAGATATACGTAAGCGCTGGGTTTTACCATTGTTGCGCCAAATGGGGTTGAGGACCTGTCGCCCGGCCTTTCTAGCTCTGCAACATCTGGATTCACAGTATGTGGCAAAGAACCTAGCACTATTCTTGAAATCATGTATAACGATCCGTAGAACTTTGGACACGAATCTCACTTGAACATATGGACATCCGTACTAAAACTTTATAAATGAATTAAAAATTGTATCTTTAGGACAATGTATTTCTCTATATTTTATATATTTTAGATGTACTAATTGTGAACTGTGATTTTACAACGATATGTGATTTTATAATGAAATGTTTAAATACGATGTACTTTTTATGATTAACAAAATGGTTAACCGAATAAAAGATTTGAACTGAACTGAACTGACTTCAATTGCCATTGAAAAGTGCGCATTTGTCGAGTGGTGGGCAAATGGGGTGTGGCCTGTTATGAGAACTTAGCAATCCTGCTTTGTGGTACTTGCTGGAGGTAATAGGAGGTGTAGCTGGTCCCCAAGGATGTCCTTGGGGGCCAAGTACCCATCTTGTTACCTCCGGTAAGTCCCACACAGAGGATTGCTAAGACGTCTTCAAAGCCAAGCCCCCATTCTCCACCACTCTGCAAAGCACCTCTTGGCAGACTACAGGATGGGGGATGTAGTCCACTTTACTCCTAAGGGACATTAGGGGCCAAGAAGCCCTCCTGATACCTCCTGCAAGCCCTATGCAGGGGAATTCTTGAGCGTTGGTCGGAGGCCTAGCACCCTTTCTCTACCACTCTACAAATGCAACTACTAGTTAAAGTAGCATGTTTCTGCACCTCTGACGTAGAGGTAGATTTAATCCCCCTACCCTATTATATACTAGGGCCTTACAGGGGAGGTCATGCCAATCACAGGGATACGACAACCCATAGTGTACCCTAGTGTATGTAGGTGTTTTCATTGTATTCTGAGTGTCTCTTAGCATAGCACCGGCTCTAGGCATGATCAGTTACCACCAGTACCCTTCAGCAAAAAGTTGGGGCACAGGATGACTTTGCAACAAGACCTCTTTCTGCACCTCTGTTGGTTCTTTCTGCATATCTTTTGCTTCTTTCTGTACCTTTCTATGTCTTTCTGGACTTCTGTTGCCTCTTTCTGCATTTCTCTTGCGTCTTTCAGCGCCTTTCTTCTTCTTTCTGCACATGTCCTAATTCTGAAGGCATAGTTAGAAATGAGCATTTAATGCCTTAACTGCGGCGGTTTTTCCGCTGCGGTGCGGGCGTTCTATTGAGTGGGCGGGGCTCCATCGGCCGTTGGCCGACGGCAGCACGAAGGGGTTAAAGAACCTTAGAAATTCACTGACAAAACCACAGGTTTCAGGGACATTATATTTAGAAATTAGCATTTAAAGAACCTTAGAAATTCACAGGAAAAAAACATAGGTTTCAGCTATGTTATAGTTAGTAATTAGCATTTAAAAAACCTTTGAAATTCACTGAAAAAGCAAAGGTTTCAGGGACATTAAAGTTAATTGGACATTTCACTCATACAAAACCAGAGAAATTCAGCCGTTATAGTTAGTTCAGCTACCTATAACTCACGCCCCGCAATTCACTGCTGATGACGTCACATATTACATCATTCATGACATGGTCAGTGACATCACTGATGACATCCCAAATGACATCACTGATGGCATCATCCATGTGATAATCAGATGCCCCTCCTCACAACCTAATATAACCTTAGATACACCTACTCTAAAATACAGACTACCATTTTGAAACTATACAAGCACCAATACCAGTTACTACATACCCACTTACTGATTCCTAGGTCTACACACACACATCCACTTTTTCACCTATACAGTCACTCATACATGCAGTCACTCATCAATACAGCACTATTATATTCACTTATACACCTACAGAGACACTTACACACGAAACCCACCCTTAGAGTTACTCACACACCTAGTCAGTCATGCAAAGAATCAATCACACTCCCTTTTACTCACCTATACCGTTATGCACAAACCCCCTCACTTATTCATACATATGCTAACACATACTTACTCTCTTATACAATCACTGATACAAGCACATATTCATCCATACAGCCACTCTCAAAATCACTCACTCTCACATATAGTCATTTATATACTCCAACACTCACTTATACTGCCTTTCACATAAGTAGATACTCACACATGTACCACTGAGACATCCATTCACTCACCAACACAGCCATACAGATACTCACCCACCCATACAGCCTTTCACAGATGTACTCTTGAACCGATACACCCAGTGAATCACCGACTCACACATCCAAGCAGGGAGTCACTCACCCCCACCCACCCACACAGACACTCAGGCACAAAGACAGATACTCAGACAACCAATCAATAATACATAAAGAAACTCATGTAGCTACTCACCAACCCTTGGAGCCGCTTACACACCAACTGATAGACTGCTACAGACATTTACACAGTTTAGACACTAACCCATGCATTCACTAAGACACATTTAATCACTCACTTATACAGTCATTCACACACCTACTAAATCATCCATTCAGAGACTCATACACCCACTCATTCTTCAATACACCTTGGCATATTTATATATATATATATAAACATATTTAAACTTTACAGAAACACACAGTGACTAGATGATATCATCAGTGATGTCATTTGAGATGTCATCAGTGACGTAACTGACCATGTCTTGAATGATGTATTATGTGACGTCATCAGCAATGCATTTCAGGGGCGCAAGTTATAAATCGTTAGCTGAACTAGCTATAACGGCTGAATTTCTCTGGTTTTGTACAAGTGAAATGTCCAACTAACTATAATGTCCCTGAAACCTATGTTTTTTTCAGTGAAAAAAAATACAACAAAAAAAATATATATATATTTATATATATATATCCAGGCTCGACAGGCATCACAACGAATCACTTAAGGACGGGTGCTTTATGCGGCGATGCATTCCGCAAAATATCAGCTCTAATTTCCCCACTTAAGAAGAAAATAAGCACTCACGGGTAGTGTTCTATCTTGGAATTTATTTCACGAACAAACGCGTTTTGGCGGTCTGCCTTTTTTGGTGTTGCCAGCACACCGTGGGCAGCCATCTTTTAATCAATCAAAATGCATGTAACAGAAAGAGGACTATGTGGACCTTCCAAATAGCAGTGTAAATCATCCGCCATCTTGTAACCTACGATCTATACACAAATGCGGACATAGTTGATATTATTTACATTGAGTGGCAATTCTTTCTTAGTTTAAAATGCACAAAATTCCTCCGATCTAGTTACATTTTAAGAAGATTACGGATCACATTTTTTCAATATTATTCGCAATGTTCCTCCAGAGTTACCCATCGTGCTAAGGCTGATACACATATGCTTATGTATTGAATTAAACTTCGAGTTACACCTCATTGTCTCTCTAATTTAGCCGTAAATCGGCAAGAACACGCCATGTGAACAATAAAGCATTATATGTTTTCAACCCATCGATCTAAAATGTTCATGTTTTCTCCGATAAACTCAAACTTTATCAAAACATTAGCCACAAAAATTACCATGTTTTTAAACTCATCTTGCCGTGTATCGGAAATGGTCCACAGCCTCTGGTGTTACCCTTGATAATGCCAACTTTCTTACATGTTCAACAGTATAGCAAATTCATTACAAGGTAAATTGTTAAGCTTAATGTTCCCATAATAATTCTATACATTATTAACAATAAACATTTTGTTTCCTCGGTACAGAGCGTTTTAAAGTGCCCATCCAATTTATATTGGTCACTTATCAATCCATTTTCCACAGTATTTCAGTTACTGGACTTGTAGCCATAAGTCACAGAACTGTATTCTTACCAGTCCAAGACATTTGTGAGGACATTATTGACACCAAATCTCTACTTCTCACCCAGCATACATTCTGAGAGCTATGGCTTTGCTTATCATACTCCCAAATGAGATGCCAATTCCGCAGTAGCATTTAATCCTTTCGGGAATTTTGTCTGAAGATCAACTATATATCGTGATTCAAGTCTACGCAGTCTTTTTAGTCTATCCCCCCCTCTGATATGTTCTGGCACATGATCAAGACCAAAATACTGCAAAGCATTTCTATTACTGAAATGCTTGTCTGCATAATGCCTTGCATACAGTGGTCATAACAGCTCCAACGCTCGCACGCGGGGATAATTTCTCCGCTGTGCTGAGCATTTTACGAAAACAGGTGTGGCCGTGACGAGCTAAGCTCATCATGAGCACACGGCCACCGTGGCTCATGACGAGCTGAGCTCGTCACGAGCCCCGGGGCGCTGTGCGCGCCCCCCACCCAGCACAGCGGGGGAATTACCTCTGCGGCGAAGGGACTATTCCCTTCTTATGATCCATGCAAGTTGCAGAGCATCAATCTGAGTGACTGCAACTGCTAGAATACTAGCACAAGTCCATGACTGTCCAAGCCGCAAGTCCTGAGATGCATTGACTGCTCAATGAGTGCACTTTCTATTTCTCACAATTCGCTACCTTAGGTAAGGTTCACAGCATGGATGGATCTTTTCTAAGATGGGGTATCTTCGGAAGTGGTATATGCACCAGTAAATCTGGGAGATATCATAAAATGCAATCGGTGCAGATGGGGAATCTGCCTGTTTTAGATTAGAATATTTTCGAGTCCTCTGCTTAATCAGGCTATTTTATTGCAAGATTATGCCTAAAAAGTCAGAATGTATATCTACTAAATGTGTTTGCATACAGTGCCCAATTATAAAGAGCTCCCACATGTTATACTCTTTAGGTACAGGTACTACTTAAAGTTTCAATGTGTATTGCTTACAATTAGTTCTTAGAATTGTATATTTAGTTGAACCTGAAAAGAATGTTTTCATGGATGAATGAGTGGTCAGGGTTGTGATAATTTTTGCATTGCACAACTTTGTTATCTTGCAATCATGGGTGAGTTTATTGATGCTATGTCCTCTTCTGATTACAACAATCTCCTCAGTTCATCTCTTCTGTTTGCAGAGAGGAAAGATCTTCATTGTGGATTATAAAATGCTGGAAGGCATTCCCCCAAATGAAATAGACGGCCATAAGCAGTATATTCCTTCTCCTATGTGTCTTTTCTACCTCACACGCAACGATGAAATGATACCCATAGCCATCCAGGTAATTTGTTGCCTTTAATGTGCCATCTGGCCTATACAAGACTGTCTGAAATTTCAAGACATTAGGTGATTGTTCAGAATGCCAATAACTGTATGTGATCAGTGCCCTTCATTAGGTTACTTTGAGATGATATTTGCCACTTGAAGGATATAGACTACTGGTCTTCACAGTGGCTAGAACCGGATTATCCATCCACAGTCATAAAGGTTTTCCTTCATGACAACGGAATGTGACCAATATTATGGACCTAGTCTATATCTGTTTAGGTTTTTTAATTTGTATATTTTCAAAACTTCTTTACATAAAAGAGTAACAGGATTTTGTCAGAATTCTACTGGAATTCAGGTCAAGGACTCCGATGCTAATCTCACTCCTTACCTTTTCACCCAAATTTGATCTGTAATAAACTCCAGAATCTCAAGTAATTTCACAGGGGGAAAAGGGAGAATAGAGACAGAGAAAATGGAAAGACTCCGTAAGCATCTTGGCTTAATTATCACTGGAGCATGGGCTGATGAAAAGAATACAGCAAGGTATTTTGGTCTTCATTAAGCTGACTGGTAACTCCTGTAATCCTATAAAACAAGGTACCATTAATCTAAATATTCCCATTTATAGCAGAATACAATGTCTTAAGAGTATCAGTAGAATGGCTCACCAGATATGGAAGCAACAAAGCTGTGACTAGCCAACAGATGATCAGGATACAGTCCTGAAACCAAATGCTAATATCCACCTCCAATTATAGAGATGCCAGGAGCAAGGATGGCTTGGTGTATATAAAGTTTCAGGAGGAATTACGGAAAGTCAGCAAGTGAAGCTAAGTAAACGTGGAAGGAATGATTAACCTAAGCTGTCCCAACCAGCTAAGGGAACCAAAGTGTAGCAATACAAAATAATTTGCTGGGAACACAAATAGTGAAAACTATATGACCGGAATACCGAACTCATCAACCGCTGTTGGCAACCAAAGTGTAATGCTGTGACTAGTGATTAAATATTCCTGGTTCATACTGACAGGGAAGTGTCAGAAATGTTTGGCTCCATCCAGAACGTCCTAGGAGTGCTCCAGCTTCTTCAACTTGCCCAGAAGTGTTGTTTTGTGTTCCCCTTTGACAACACACTTTTTTGCCTCCCCAGCTGCTCTGGGTCAATTGCATTAGTCATGAAAGCCGACCCCTAGCAATCTTGTATTGTGGAGCGTGAGAAATGTGACCACCTCCCTGCGACACTGGACACGATTCTCAAGGAGCACAAACTCCTGGATTGCTGACAGATTTTAGTTGTGATTGGATATTTGTCACAAATAAGAAAAACAACAACTCAGCAATCTCACTCATAATGAAATTGTCTACCTGGCACTCGCATCTCTAAGTACTAAAATGTTTTACATATAAGCAGAGTGATGTATATAACTGACTGTTACCGAATACTTTCAAGCAATGTAGATATTGCAGATACATTTCCTCCAATGTGCTACTGCTATAATTTTTCTTAAGTGCTATATCTCTCTTAAATGCAATGTCTTTTTTCCAAGAGCTCACATCAGCACATGTACCTCTTTATTTAATATCTGCTCAGTTTCCAAGCATTTTACAGCATCTATGAAAGATGGTATTACTTGCATGCTGATGGTTTCCTGATAAGATTCCAATGTCCTGTTTTCCTTTCGAATTATGTAGGTAGCCACTGTTTTCATGCACTTTTACAAACAAACAGTATTCAGAAGTAGAAAAAAATATTTTCAAAAAATAAAAACAAATGTTTTCCAAAAAAATAAAGAAGCAACAACTTCTGCCTTCAGGTAGAAAAATATTTTCTCAAAGAGAATCATCTTGCTTACATTGCGTTGATTCATAAAGATTATTCTGGAAAAGCTGGGTAAGCTGCCTTACTCCTCAATTTGAAAGAGTCAGTCAATCTTATCATTGTCAAACATTTACATGTCTAATTTTCTCCAATGTTGCTTGTCTATTATCTTCAGAGTACAAGGTTCTCAGTGGACTGAGTCCATATGTGAGTCGACAGTTGCCGTTTTTTGTGTTTGCTCTTTTGATGAGAGCTAACGTTTCCAATAATGTCTTCCCTCCACATTACTGTGGGTTTAGCTTTCCTTTCTAACATTAGATTCAAATCATTTGTCAACCTTGTAATTTTCTTCCTGTGGGTTTTATGAGAAATAAAGGCTGTGTAATGTTAAAAAGTTTGCAATGAACTTGGAATTCTTTTTCAGCAAACATCATCCAAACATCCTCTAAGTCTAATGCTTGTGTGGTTCAGCTAAGTTCTGACAGCAGCAACTTGATCAGTAACCAGAAGGGTCCAGTAACTTTCTGTTTGTGCATCTTTCTCTGCAGATCAATCAAACACCAGGGTCAGAAAACCCTATCTTCCTACCGACTGACAATGAGTGGGACTGGATACTTGCCAAGATGTGGGTGAGGACTGCCAATTTCAGCACCCACCAGCCTGTGTCCCATTACCTGAGGACACACCTCTTTGCAGAGGTGTTTTGCATTGCTACAATGAGGCAACTCCCAACGGTTCACCCTCTGTTCAAGGTAAGAAAGATCAATTAGATGGTGCAAAGAGACAACGTTAATTCCAAGCTCAGTAAAGTGACTCGCCGTAGAGATGAGGCATACCATTTAGGTGACGTTGAAACACAAAACTCTACTTCATGGTAATGGACGTGCACCCCTGACTTGTATGCTCCACCGGTACTGATGTCTGGATCCCTAATGCTGATTTTTGTTGTCATAAGCAAACACAGATAATGCATGGGCGCCATGACATAGGCCTGTCTCATGGATTGCGGTTTTGTTGGAATGGTAGGGGTGCCCAAAGCGGTACCCTCATAGTAGTGGAAGGTTACTACCATCACAAGGAGTTAAGCAGCATGAGTGCAGTGGTGGCAACATACCGTGTTGTGATTAGTAGGAGTGAACAGGTCCTTCTTAACCTGTGTCACTGGAATGAGGCCTACAGGCTCACTCACTTTTTAAAGGCTCCACCACTGTGTGCTTTACTCGATCTTGGCCTAGATCAGGTTGGTGTGAAGTGCTGCACAGCGCTGAAGTGTTGAAACTGCACTGGGTGTATGAGTGCCTGGGTAGGGTGCCACACAGGGCAAATGTGGTACTGAGTATAGTGTGCATGATTTACACGTGCTGGAGGTGCATGTGCGAATGAGTGGTGGAGTACCTAAAGGATGTAGTGCTGTGCAGTGCATACAGGATAAGTGCATGTGCTGGTTGTATGTATACCTGCGAGTGGTACAATACATGAAGGAGTTTCAGTTTGCTTATGTGTGAAATTCCCTTCTGTATAGTAAATTTATGTGTAACATTTCAAGCCTTATGTGTGACACTTTGAGAGACACTGTATTGTGAGTGAAATAAGACAGTTGCATCCATCTCAAGAGGTCATTTTTAGAAATGATGCCCTTTTCTCATATGTGATGGTCCTTAATGGCGCTTTACATGAGAATCAGATACAACTTTTTTTAGCACGAGAAATTTAGATGGTTTGCTGAGAATTACAGAATGTTGGTCCGATGCCGAGATTCAAGTCCTCTTCTATGGTTCTAAAGTAAACACTTCTGGTCTCTAGGCCACATCTCGTCCCATCTCCTCTTAGTTCTCCATTAGGCCCCTCTTTTACTGCAGTTTACACGGACCCAGTTTTTAGCATATATTTTAGAAGCTTTGTTGTGTGGTCAGACATCCATATCTGTTTGATTCCATGGTTTGGGTAGGTGCTTCTTTTGTACATTAATTAGGCGGTGTGTGGTTATGTATTTCGTTCTTCAAACTCTGTTGTTCGCTTGGCTTGGATATGAATTTCTGTGATACTGGGATAATTCCAACTCGTAATTTAGCGAGAATCCTTTACCTTCCATTGTACACCAGAGTCGTCTTGTGGCCTTTGATAAACATGGCCTTTGATAAAGCATACTTGGAGCTTAGCTTCTATGTGTCCCAGCAAAGTTAAAAACTGGAACTTCACAGTTTTATCGCACTTCAGGACACGGTTCAATGCACAGCTTAATCTGGTCAGCTGTGCAAGCTCTGCCAAGTGTAACTCTTTTGCGTGACAATGCCAGGCATTTCTGTATGAGTGAAAGTTACAGAAAATGCTTTATTATAAAGCAAGATCCATGGGAGGGCTGTATAAGTCCTGCATGTTAGATGCACGTGTTTGATGTGTGTGTACCTGCAAGTTATGCAATACATGAAGGGTGCAGTGCGTGCATCTTACATGCAAAAGCTGAATGTATGTGTGCCTTTGAGTGGTACAGTAGTACATACAGGATACAAAACTGGGCAGTGAGCGCATGTTAAATGCATGTGCCTTTGAATGGCATTAGACATGGAGGATATAGTACTGTGCAGTGTGTGAATACTGTATACATGCACTCGGTGTATGTGTGCCTGTGAATGGTACAATATGTGGAGACTGCTGGACTACATTTTGGGAGACCATCCCTGCATGGTGAAACAAGTAGTGGAGGTAGAGAGATCTCCCAGAGAGATTTCTGTAAGCTGGGAGGGACACACAATGGGAAAGGGAGGACCGGGCCTCTCATGTACACTTCAAAGGGTGCTCTTTGATTCAGGAATAGGTCACAAGGAAGGGGACTTGTTACATCTCGGTAAGGATATTTGTCTGACAAGAAATTCATAAAGAGTAAAGATAGAAGCCCTGGACTAACCTTTTGACACACATCACTGTGGCTGACATCCAGGTGTCTCCCATGACCAGTGTTGAGGGACTATCAGCTTCAGAGACAGCCCTGCTTTGACACACTGCTTATCAAGAGGAAGAGAGAAGGAACTGAGAAGTAGAATCTTCAAAAGAAGCAGAACGCCAACATAAAACCTCCAAGACTCGGACCCTCAATCACATTTGGTGTCTGTAAATCTACAATAAGAAGAGGAGGCTGCCATGGTAAAGACTGCCATGCGGTAAGGGCCGAAGCCTTGTGTCGCAGCTTTGCAGCAATCCGCTATGCCAGGAGGTGCTACCCACAATACTTGTGCCATTTTGCCCATAGACTAGGAGCTGTGGTGACCCATAGGTCACCAACAGCAATGAGGATTGTGAGTGGTCGAATCCTTTTGAGCAAGTGAGGACAGCATGGGAGAATCGTCACACAGGTTTGGGATCGAGGACCAGAGTCTCAGGATCACCCCCATAAGAAGCCTAGAGACACTTAGCCCATAGGAGGGGTGCAGGAAACCTCTGATCGCTGACAGAGTGCTACCAAGATGGGAAGAGATCCTGTGTCTGCTTAGTACAACCACTGTGCCTGCATGCAGCCAACTCACCTTATCAGGCCCTGAGCACCTGCTGTCAGGCCACACTTCAGGACTCTGCATGCTTCGCTACTACCAGAGCGAGTAATACTTTTATCAGGAATTTCAATTCTGGGGGTACTGTTGCTGAGATCACTGCTATGCTAGGGCACTTTTGACTTGAATTTAAGGATCAGAGTTAACTCTTGAGACACGGACTGCTAGTACAACATTGCCTAGATGTTACCAACAGTGAATGGGGAATGATCACTATGGATTACACGAGGAGGGAGTGGGACAGGGAATTCACCTCAAGGGGGATTGTGCAATTGCTTGTGAATGTTGAATGTTGCCTTTGTGTGGTTAGCGGTAGAAATAAAATACTTCTCTTTTTTTTTCAAAGTGAGTATTTGGCTGGACATTGATTAATTGCTGCGATATGCTTTTTGAGCTGTGAGCCTGTGTTCACTAGTCAGTATCCACATCTCCCCCTGCCTGAGGAGGCCTTGAACTGCTTGACCAAGTTTAACACTGAGAGTCAAGTGCAAGAGGAGTAGTTGGCCTAGTTCCTCAGAATCCAAAGTGGACCGGGTCATAAAGAGTAAAAGACCTCAACCCCCACGGTTGGTCCCAGTTGCCACTGCATGCCCAGTGGCCCTCTTAAAGGGGTTCTGACAGTTGATCAGACAGCCCTAACACTATTAGGCACAAAAAAGCATGAACATCATGCATGAGGGAAATTCCTGGAGAACTAAATATTAACAAAAGTGTTTAAGGCTATATGTTACAGATGTACTGAGGTAGTGACAAAACAAAATCAGTATGAAGTACCCACTGTACCTATGCCTTTAATAACTAGTATCCACCTGTCTCTTTTCAGCTCCTGATGCCCCACTTTCGTGGTACCTTCCAAATTAATTTGCTTGCCAATGAACGCCTTATTTCACAAAACGGAGCCTTCCAAAAAGTAAGATGGAGCGTCATTATGGTATTCCACCTCTGTTGTTGGCATCCAAACAGGTCATGATAAACATAGATAACATCATTAAGCAAAGGTAAATTTGTAAAGTGTGTGTTCATGGTTTAGCCATTCGCAGCTGAAATAACAGATGTTTATTGATACTCAACTCAGTGGTACTCATTTTATTGACCTCATAAGTATGAAAAGCTTAGTGGATAGCCGAGATTCAAATCTGTGACAATGAGGTTAAACCCCAATCCCTGAAACGGATGTATTAGTCCACTGTACCCTCGGTACCAGCTTGATGAGGTGGATGGAATAAGAGCTATGATATAGTGGTAAGAAGCACATATTCTGGAAAGCAAAAATGAGTGGGACCTGCTGAGAGTAAGACCAGTATTTTCGTTCACCTATGCTCTATTCTTACTTGAGCATTTTAATCATAAGGATGCATTCCATTAATCTGCAGCTTTTCCCAAAGGCTAGTAATTTCCATTCTCCTTGCTAAAAAATTATGATGTTGCCACATTTTGATGTATGTAACAGGCGACAAAGGAATCTTCCCAGCCCTCAAAAGACATAGATGTACCCCACATAAATAAAGAAGAACAGAGGAATTTTTACCAGCCTCAGAGTTCCTTAGCAGCAGAGACAGGTTTTCGTACTGGGAGATAAGGACCTTACTAAATATCCCCTGACAATACCTCTATGTCACCTCTCACTTCTCATGAAGCATTTGAGGACATCTGAGCAGTGGACTGGGCCTTGACTGTTCTGTTGGGCATGCCCCAAAGAAGTGAAGTAGAACTTCAGTAGTACTTAACATATCACTAAAACCTGAATTGTCTAGGCATGCTACAGATGCAACAGGTTCTGGTTTCTAATACTCAAAGAAGAGAAGTCTGTAAGCAGTAATGACATGGAGGCTTTGCATCTTAAACTGTTGCCTGTAGAGAAACAACACATAATCCCAGAAAATAAACTATTCCAACGTAAATCGTAACATTATATATTCTGACAAAAAGTATTTTATCCTGTATCTTCGAAATGCATCTCTTATCCTAGACAGCAACTATTCTAGCCCTGACCTGTAGAGCCTGGATAGGAGCACACCAATGTGTAAATGAGAGCCACTCTTGGCATTGCTCATAGACTGCCACCATTATACTCCCTATTTTAGGGGCAGTGGAATTTATCTAGCTGATTTGCAAATGTTGCTTGTATGCCATGTACTCAAGACAATTGTTCCTTGGGGACTTTATCCATGTGCAGATCTTTCAGCATTTTGATCACTAGAGAACTGCATTCATCTAGGCCATCTTTATTTAAACAGGTACAGGCTTAAAGCCCATTCACACATTGAAGGTAGGTGAAGTTATTGCATCATAAAACACAGTACAGATATGTCATACATTTGGCCATATACCTGCTCCCCATTACCACAACCTGCACTCATACTTAAACATTAAAAAATAACATTTCACCTACCATACCGTGTTAGTTTCTTAAGGTTATGCTACAGTGAAGCACAACATATAATATTATTCTCTTAATAACTATTAACTGGGGACCTACATTTCTCATACACCCAGTGCAATGTATAAACGCTTCAGTGTAGCTACTTACTTCACAAACCAGTAGGAGACAACACACAAAGACAACAAAACACATTAGACACCACTGCACACATCAGTTACTATAGAGCTTGGTCACACCCTCAGTGCCACTGCAGCAGCATAAAGAACACACTAGACAGAAGCACAGTCATGCCCAAACAGTCAAATAAGCTACATTACTTGTAATCCAAATCTCAGCCTGTCTTCAACCAATGGAGGCTGGACTTATACTGTCCCATTGAATACATTAGCTGTTGGTTCATTCCTTTAGTGGCACACATGTGGCATATTACCATACATCCAAAGCTACATAAGTCAAACATTGGCACACACCATAGACACACAGAGCAGAATACAATATCCAAAACGTATAAATTGATGACTTTGGTCCACGAGTATTGGCTTTTTTCCCTATCCTTAACAGTTCTGGTTGTGTACTCTTTCCTCTGTTCTCTGTTTGTAACCGCTGCAGTTCTTGCTGCCAGCGCCAAAACACCCTTCTTATTTTATCTTAAGAGTAAACCAGCCAACAGCAGCTCACCAGAAACTGCAATTTGTATCCACAGAACACGGCGATTGGAAAAGATGGTTTTGTTGAGCTAATGGTGAGATTCATGAAAACTGTGACCTACACTTCCATGTGCATCGCTGACGACCTCCGATCCCGTGGTGTTGAGTCCTTGCCCAAATTTTACTATAGAGATGATGGGTTGAAGATGTGGGCAGCCATTGAGTGGTGAGACAGGGTTTGTTTGTCTCTGGCGGTTGTTTGTTTGTTGCTTCCAGTGAAGAGTTATAAGTTAATTTTTGATTTTACATAATGCTTTGGTCCAAAGTGGCATGAGCGGCAGTGTATATAGGTCAATGTCCATTTACAAATTAAAAGAACATTTGTGACTGACCGGTTTATACTGAAATTGAAGTGAGGCACAACAGCATAATAGCTATGAGGAGGAAAAATAAAAGAAAAATAAAGGTCTTTAAAAAAAATATTTGACCTGTTTTAGCATGAAGGAGAGTCAAAGATCCTGATAAAACCTCACATAGCACATGGCAAGTGCTGAGAATGATCTGCATCTAGAGAGGGCACAAGAAGCCTTTGGAATTGATCTGTCACCTGCACCATTTTAATGTGGTGTTGTACCCCGTGTTTTTTCATTTTACAGATCATTGGCATCAGATGTGCTGGTTTAGTTGAATCAATGTCCGCAAATTAAAAATGTATATCTCAGAATGCAAAAAGGCTGTCAAATGATAACTAAGGGGTGGCAATATAAATGTCCAGATTACATGGGGAGGTGCGAAAACATACCTAAATGCCGCTATGGAGTAGATAGAAAAAGGGCTAAAGGGTTGATAAACCAAGATCAGTGAAGACATGGTAAGGTGCTAAGACTTTATTAAGCAATGACATTGAACCACAGAAGAGATAGTAGGTCATTGTAAAAGTGTTAAAATAGAAAGACATAGATAATAAGGTTCCTACATAGAATGTGGTATCAGAGAACAAGAAATATCAAGGAGAAGAATAGGCAGGAAGTCATACATTTAGAATAGCAATAGCCAAGGAGTATCAAGAGTTGAATTTAGGAGTTATAGAGGACCCAGTCTGAGTAATTTCCCTATAAAATGTTAGTGGGTGAATCAACTGGAACCAAGATTGTGAGCCAGAGAGGCAGCATCATCAGAAGATAGGATCAATATCTGAAGAGAGTACCGTCTGAACATTGTAGGAAGAAGAGAACATGTATCTAAAAGGGACGATGCAACAAGTCAGTCAAAAACAGTTAAATTGGATATGGGTAAGGGACTGAAAGAAACCATAGAGTCTGAGCCATATGAGGGTGAAGCAGAAACCCCAAGGAAGGAAAGATCAGAGCAAGTAAAATGTGGAAGAGTGAACACACAGTGGAAGAGTATGGGTTTTCAGGATCCTCGGCTGAAGATGTTCAAAATGGATGGGGGAATGCCTGATGGTGACCCCAAATAGTTGGATGTGACAGACCTAAGAGAGGAAAGATCAACTAACCATGAGTATTGTGTACTACCTTTCAGTACAAGGTTGGCTCTCTGCCCTGGGGTTTCCCTTCCTATTATCTCCAGTAATAGTTGAATAAAACTCATGAGCCAGTTCAGCAAATGTTTAATTTGTTCACATTTGAATGCCTCGATATTTTGGTTGAACTGTTTTGCTGTCAAAGTCCACCACATATAATGCAGACCATTGTTATTTGAGTCCAGCAGGCTTGCTTTACCCTTTATGTTCTCTCTCCAAGGCTCTGAGCCATATGTTCTTCCCATCGTTCAAAGATGCTTATATGTTTATGTGTGAAGTTTAACTTTGGGATTCCTGGATGCCTAGAGGTCCATTCACGCGAGATTTCAAAATGTTATATTGTTTCTCCGAGAACTAATTTATGAGATAATTCAGGCCAGGCTTGCCTAGGATAGGCTGCTTTGGGATTTTGTGACCTACCATCCTTACTTTGTAATAATAGTTTGATGGTTTGAGGCAGTAGCTTTTAATGCTTCAGGCCTTAACTCACCCTTCTTTTCTCTCTGTCTACAAGATGACAAAGTTTACTCACTTGAGTTCGTAGCCTATTTCTCTTTGTCTGCCTCTAACGGTTCTTGGCTAGAGACATGTTCTGAATCAGCCTTTTAATTGCTTCCATATTAAAATTCCTTGACTATGATAAACAACTCGGGACATTAGTGGAATATGTAACTGTGGACTTTGTTAGCTTTATTGACAGTCTATCAGTAATTGTTCAGCACTGAACAAGCTTCTAGTTATTTAACATTACCACATACATATGTTTTGTTTGAAAAACGTTTCAGTAAATATCTCAGTTAGTCCATTTTTGCGGAGTTTGTGTAAATTGAAAAACGCAGGTCTAGATTTTAGTGACAACTCTCAGACAAAGTGCCCTTTTAGAGTGCTGTAGTTACCCTCTCTCATCTGACCTTGGTTTAAAATAGCAGAAGAGTCTAAAAGGATTGATTGTTTGCTGATCACCAGTTACCTCAAACTTGGCTTGGCTTTCTGGCTTGATTCTTGACTTGACTTCCACAGCTTTCAGTATTTCACTGCAGCTGCATTTGCTGGCTGTTTTGTGGCCTTATCGAATGCCTCTATTGTGCCACAAGCATCTATGCTGCCCAGGGAATTCTTAAAGGTTTTGGGGGCCCTGAGTAGTGTATAGTTTGTGGGCGTCTGTTTGGAATAACTTTAAGTTTACCACCCATTTCAGTTCATTCAATCATCCCCCTTGATTTTAAACAATATTGAATTATTTTTAACTATTCAGAAATGAGGCTACTCAACAAAAGCCGAAAGCTCAAGCTGCTAGGTGTCCACCTGCCAAGTATCAAAAGAAAACTTAAACAAGCATTGATAAAGCCATTTTATTTTTGTTTAAATCTAGACTTTATTTTACTTGCAACAACAATATTTAATGCGGAAGTCAATATCAAACCAGCTTGTTACTCCCACTGAAGGAAAATTTGCTAAGAGTGATTTGTTAGATATTTAAAGGAATAGTGCAAAATACTATAAAAAGTCATGCTCATAGCATTTGTAATGCAATTTTATTTGCCAGATATTATCTCCCCTTCACCACTAGTGCTCTTCCTGCAACAGTGAAAATTGAAGCTTTGCTCTGAGGATTTTCACCATTCCTTCAATTAAATAATATTAATATACTAATGACATTCTCCTAACTTATTTTTCCCTGCCTTGTCCCTCTTCTCCCTTTTTATACATGCACATTTCTATGCTCGAGAGACCCTGCTGAGTAAGAAAAATGGGATACATCAGGATACAAGAGTCAGACACAAACATAAAAAGATAAACTAGCAAGAGAACTGAAATAGATATAGAACAGTAGAGATAGAGTTGATGTAGAATGATGTGTGACGTAAGAAGAGAAGTAAAGTAAATAGAGAAAGGTGATGTAGGTAAGAATAGGTAGAAAGAGGAAGATAGAGGTAGAGAAGAAGGTTTGGTTTTTAGAGTGTGTTAAAGAGAGAAGGAATGTAGGGGAGAGTCAGAGGAGTAAAGTAACGCAAGGTGTGAGGTACAGAGAGATGTAATTAAGTAAAAAAAAAAGGTGAATTCGAGGGAGTTAAAGGCAGCGAGTGGTAGACAGAGACAGAGAGACTTGAAGAAAAACAAATAGATTTATGGTAGAGAGGGAGAGTAAGATGAGAAGAGGTATATAAACACATCAGGTAAAGAGTAGCATGGGTGAGAGAAAGGAAGAGAGAGGGGGAGGAGTAAAAAGAGAAATGTGGTATGTAGTGCAGGAAGGAAGCTCAGAGAAATATGTGAAGTAGAGAAAGAGAGGCAAGGTATATACAGAGGTAGAGAGGAAGAACTGGTGAGGTAGAGAGCTTTATAAAGGAAAAGGTTGAAAGAGAGAGCTGAGGTGGAGGGGCTGAGTTGAAATGGAGAAGGGTTCCAGAGAGATGTATACATTTTTATTAGATCGAGAGAACGCAAAAGAGAGGAGTTAATGATAGAGAAAAATTGGTAGTGAAATAGAGCTAGCCAAAAAGAAGTACAATATTGAGATAAGTGACAGAAAAGTAACAAAGGTAGAATCAGCGACGGTTTCTCTATGAGAGCGCTACTGCGTTGCGCCCCTTTATTTGTTGCCCCCTTGTCCCTGTATTAAAAAGGTTACATTATGTACTTAGCATTATTTAAAATCCCGGCTGCGGTGCTTTTATTGCAGCCGCGGGCCGAGCACAAATTGTTGGCAGGATGCCTAGATTTTTTAAATCAAGAAGTGGGGCATCAATCTAAACAGCACTGGGGTCTGAAGTGTGCATGTCGGTTTGACGGGTGTCTTTCAACGACCAACCCAACATGCGCCCCTGATGCTTCTTCCACCAGCACAACTTTAGAGAACTGGGGGTCCAAGTCCCAGCCTTGCTGGTCTTCTGAGGAGCATTGACTTTGCCTGCTCCAGCCAATCCAGACACTGCTAGGAAGTAGCGTCTGGATTGGCTCAAGAAAGGTGAGTTGGCCTGGTCTTGAATGCATCAATGGGTGGGCGGTTTGGCCAATCACAGTATAGCTTCATTATGAAGCCATGCAGTGATTGGTCATTTACTGCACCTTCCCTTCTTTCCTTAATCGCGCTGATCTATTGCGGCTGATCTCGCATCATCATGCCCCAAGTGTGGAAAAGACGTGTGTGAGGCGCTGCCTGACCACAAACAATTATACAGAAAGCTCTCCCCTTCACGTCATCTGTTCCTGGCTTCAAGTGACCCATGAAGTGACTTGGTAAGTGCTGCCTCATCCTACTTTTTTTCTGTGTACATTCTCCATGCTGGAAGAGTTACAATTGTTGTAATGAACTGTGCAGAGTCCCTGCGTCGGTTCAACATCCTGTGATTCTTGGCCGATTACTTAATCTCCTGTCATAAACCCTCCATAGAAGGTTTAGGTATTATCCAGTGTCTCAAGCAATATATATTCCTTACAGCAGCCACCCCCATATGCTTTTTGAGAGTCTGGAAAAGTAGTGTCACTTTTATTGCGCTGTATGGAAGTGCTACTACCCTAGTCCCATTCCACAAAAATGCTGTAGTTTGTAGGTCATGCTTTTTCGCGAAACCAGTTATTGAATGAGACTTTGACTCCAAACCTTTCTCTCCCTCACTTGTGCTAAGTTCATCTTTATATGTTAGTTCACATTTCTGTTTGACATACTTATCCTTTCTGCGATACTTAGTCCACTCACTCTATTCTGTTCTTTTGCTGTCTCTAGGGTCCCGTAAAAATGGAGAGAACAGCTATTATACTGCTACTGTTCTGTGTTTCTAATGTTTTCATGGTTTCATATTATATACACCCATACTCGACTCATGTATTGGAGAAGATCCAGTTCTGTTTTTTGCCACCGCCGTCATTTTCTAGTAACTGATGCTGCTTTCTCATTACTGCAACCCTCATTCTTATGTTTCACTTTGAGTTGTGGTTTTATGGCTTGAGAACCTGAGGCGTCACAGCCCACACCAGTGTAACCTTCTGAAATAATCTTTGGAAGTTCCCTTTCACAATTGAGAATGGGAACAGCTACCAACTGCAGGGGCACTGTCAGAACTGCAGTTTCTCTCTTTATACATTACTCCGCACTATTGAGGAAACTGTTTCAAAATTGCCCATCAATTTCATTGGTGAATATAGAGCAGGTGCAGCCCCATGCTCATTTTGTGTTTGTGTTAACACCTAAAGTAACATGGCTACAAAGAGAGTGCCATGTACAGCAGTATAAATAGTCCCAATAATTGTTCCTCAAGTGGTATGCTCTTCTACTAGTAGTACAATGCCAAACTATAACACACATAGTTAACATTCTATGTCTAGCCTTGGATGTTGTATAAAGAAACACTGCTTCTAGCTGATTAGTCTTGCATGCAATCTAAATAAGATTATTGTGTCATATATAATGGGCACCTTGCCTGTAATTACATTAATAGTCTATGGACTAATTTCCTGCACCGTGAGATGCGCTTACCGGGCAAGACAATGAACAAATGCTCCCATAGCAGTCTTCTGTAGAGCATACTGTCAGATCACCTATAATTGAACACTATCTGGTTTAATAACAGTCTTAATTGGGAAATTGTCTGATTTCATCTGATATGATTGCCAGGATATGGTGTGCACCACCCAGTCAATACTGGCTAGGTAGCCTCCTACTTGTTGAAGGGACCAATTCTGATATTTGGAACAAGAAGGGATAATTGACTACTAAACCTTTAATGTTCTTGATAACTTAACATTGACTTCTAAGTCACAATAGGGTTTATAAAAAGCTGGATCGCAGCAGTCCTGTATGTATGAAAGTTCCTATATTGTGCTCGATAGCATCAAACTCCACTCATGAGTACAATATTACAAATGGGTATGCAGCATATATATTTACCACAAGCGTTTCCCTACCCCAGTGTAAGGGAAACCCTTAGTAGAGCCATTAAAGGAAATACACCTTTTCTGCGTCTTTTTTTTAGCTCCATGCCTGTTAGCCAGGATAATGGAATCAGGGGCCTGTGCTCCAGTGGCAGCTCCTCCTCTAGGAGCGTTGTCCCACAGGAAAAATAAAATGATAATAACACCATGTTGTAATCATTTTCTTTTTCTGTACTGTCTCTGTAGGTGCATGGCGGGGCTGGCCTGCACAGAGAGCAGGGGAAGGGGAATTGAGAACTTTCTAAATGTGCATGACTTTTTAGCAAGCCGTCTTGGGCTGGCCGAAACAGTCATTAGCACTTAGTATGTTCTCCACCCAGCTGTGTTGCACAGCCGGGTAGAGAGCATGCACAGTCTCCCTCTCTGAGTGCCGAACCACGATGCTCAGATCAGTCAAGACGCTACTGTCATACTGAGGACAGCAGCATTGTGATTGGCTAAAGGAGTCTGAGAGCATGTGTGCTTCCTGTTGTTACTGCATTGGATGGAGGAGAGACAGCGGCCGGCAGGTAAGTGAATCTTTCTTTTTTAATTGATTTTTTAGCCCTCCCCTCCCTGCCCCACCACTACTGGCCCCATATCAGCCACTAATGTTATGGTCCTCATTTAAAAATGATTGGATTGGATCATTTCTAATTGGTATATTTAATTAACTATATGTTCTTAGTATACTGTGTAGAAGATTCAACCTGGACCTGGAAGTTAGATGCCACCTGTGGACTGCAGCACCTATTGTGGAATCCATGTAGCAGGTTGTACAAAACATGGCTTCAGGTCTCTCATTGAAATCTGACTGCTGCAGTGCGACCTGGCAAATAAACTTTTTTGACTTCCATTTTAAATACTTGTAAGTCACCCTTATATAGGCCTTGTGGCACACAAGGTAGGGTGCATGATATTTAAAAGTGGGAAAAGTAGAACATTAAAATGACCATGTCCTTTCAGTAACATAATCCAAAAATCTATTTTCACTGTGGTAGGCCTGACTGTCCAAAGTAGAAGAATCAGAGTAGATACTTAAAATAGTAATAACTCTAACAGAAGAATAGGACAAACTAGAAAAGTAATGAAACCACTACTTTTAATAGGTATTAAAAATCCAGTTAAATGGTAAACACAAATTTAAGGAAAAGTACCTTTTAAATGTTACCTGTACCCCACCTGCAGCTCATGTAGTCTAATTTGCATTAGCTCTACAGCAGCTACCCAGCCTGTACTTGACTTTTAATGAGCTATGAAATATCTTCTTGTACCTATGGCAATGAAGTGGACAGTCAGTTGGCTGATCTCCTGTTTGGCTACGGGTACACAACAAACTACAAGAAGCCTTTTTCCTGACGTGCCTATCTGGCAAGTGGATGACCTCCTGTGAGGATATAGGGACACAACAGGCTAAAAGATACCTTTTTTTCCTGAAGTGTCTAGCTGACCAGTAGCAACTTGACCTGGATTGGACTTTGCTATCGACCTCTGTCTGACACCATTATTGTCTTTATCTGCCTTCTCCTGATGTCCTGGGGGCATTAGGACTGTACACCTAGGGTTATTTGGGCTCTAGAAGAAATTTGTAAACTTTTGAAAATGCTTTCCTCAAAGATCCAGAGAGTCAGCAGGGTCTGCCTCGAAAAGTATCCAGCTAGTAGTACACCAGCGTCAGTATATATTTCAGTGCTCAAAGACCTGTGCACCTCTGAAAAAACACGAGAATTCTCTAAAGCTCCAGAGCGCTAGTAGGACCAACCTGCTTCAGGTATCCAATGTTCAGTTCCAGAAAAAGTAGCTACTCCAAGATTAGAGGGTTAGTAGACCCAAGGTGCACAGGCACTGTTTGTACTGTGTAAGTATAGTTCAATGTTGATTCTTAATTTGCTCACATTGTTTGCATTTTTTCCAGTCTTTAACTGAATTGATCACATGATTCTTTATTTACATAAATAATTTATTGTCATTCTTCCAAATGACGTGTCTCAAACTCACAGGTAAATTCCCCTTGAAGAAAGACCTTCCAGGTCCAAAATGCATTGGGAAGGTACTTTGAGCATGTGATTTTACTCAACTACATGAAATAATTTTCACTTGGAAGGATGGAAATGAATTATTTATATAAATGAAGAATCAATTGATCAATTCAGTTAAAGAGGGCAAAAACAAGTAAACATATTTGATCAAAATGAGAAATGCAACTGCAGGATTGGAGCAACCAGAGTTCCTTAGTGCATCCATTCTGCGGTCTCTGGAGGGTCAGCAGCCGATTCAGGTGTGTTCTCTGCATTTAGCTCAAGTGGGCTACAATCAGTGGTTGTAGAGCTCCTCACATACGGTCACATCCCATCAGCAGCTGTAGGATCTTTGTGGCTCTGGTATTGCCTGATAGGTCTCTGGTCTGTCCCATGTGGGGGAGGAAGAGCCTTGTACCAATCCTTCACCCCGGTGCAGGTGCAAAGGGGTCCCTACGGTGGCCTCAATTCTCTGTCGAGGACTACAGCCAGGTTACAAGTCTTACTGGTCCGGATGAACCCCTCTAAACTGCAGAGCAACCTTATTCTCACTGTATATGGGCTCTAGCCCAATTGGCACATCAAAGTCCTTGGCAGTGACCCCTCCTGACATACAGGGTAGTAGCTCACCATCGCACAAGGTCAATGGCCCTTGTAGCCTGGCAATCTTCTCCTGGTGGCCCCTCCCGGGTACAGGGTCACCAAAACTTCACTACACACAGGCAGTGATGCACACTACCCACTACACGGCGGTCCACCTCTGGTATACAAGGGTCTCTGTCTTCATCCTGCACAAGGGCAATGAACTGATTAGTGCAGCAGCTGTCTCCTTGCTCCTGGCAATGAATGTCAACTGGGACTTAGCTCCCTCTGACACTCTCCTCTTCCTCACAGGGCACGCTGGCATTGGTAAGCACATGCATTAGACATGCAGGCACTGAACAGCAGTAGATCCTCCATGTACTGTACTACTCACAGGTAGACATATACCCAGCACATACATTTAACATGCAAACAATGTACAGCACTACATCCTTCATGTACTGTACCACTCACAGGCACACACACCCACTACATTCATTCATCATGCACTCACTGTATATTACTCCATTATCTCTTTATGGGACCCTTCCCAAACACACATACACCCATGCATAGACACACCACTCCTGCGCTGCACAGTACTCCACATAAAACCAATGTAGGTCAAGGGGTGAGTTAAACACACAGCAGCCAAACTTTGCACGAGTGAGCAATTAGGCCTCACTCCAATGGCATAGGTACACAATGACATATTCACTCCTAGAATTCACTACACAGTATGTTACCACCACTGAGCTCGAGCTGCTTAACTCTTGGTGAAGGTAGTAGCCTTCCACTTCTATGAGGATAGTCCTTTAGGTGCCCCCCCAGGTCCAACAAGATTCCAATCCATGAGACACAGATAATTTGTGTGCACCATGATATATCATGGCTCACAAGCATAATTCATGCTTGTTTATGGCAACAGAAATCAGCATCTGAGATCTCCACATCAGTACAGGTGAGGCACTCAGAGCAGATACGAATGTCCATTACCATTCCAGGACTTTTCCACCCCAACACTCCATCGTGTTGACAAACAAAACTAATCTTAGCACAAAAACGGGCCTAACTACACCATCTAACCCATGCTCCGTGACAGTCACATTGCTGGGGGATTGTTGCTCTTCAATTTTGACTATTCCTACTTCCCTAGTTACTTTTATTCTACCCAATTTGAGGACTGCATTTTTACAACAAGAGACCCTCAATTGCATGAAACCACACAAAAACAATAGTAATATGAAAATGGGCACCAGTGATGTGCACAGTCTGGCTAGCCACAGGGGAAGCTAGGAGAACCATTTGACAATCCACTTCTGCTCAGGGACACTTACCTCCTCAATCATGTCCCCAGTACAATGCTTGAATGGCAAGAGTCATAGTCCCTTTGTCCATGTCATTGTCTGGGATAAACATGCAACAGGACACACCGATCTTGGCAGTCATTAAGTCCAACACATATTGATGTTGCATTACCATGATGCGGATGGCTCTCAGTTTTTCCTTGATCAAATTAAGGCTGAACTCAGTGCTGTTAATCATGTCGAGCATTTCACACCTGGTTATCTGCAACCAGTGGGCGTTTGCTTTCGTAGGTAAGGGGAAGTACGGTATGGAACCTCCTGCTGATATTTGAGTGTCAGAAAACAATCTCAATTCTTCTGGAATGTCCTTTTACTGAGCCCAGCTAAAATAATAAACCATTATTTTCTCTTGATCCTGATGCAGCAGAGTTGTCTTCTTCTTTACCGGATGTTGGTAAAACTCGGACAAATCTTCTCTGCTAATAACCAGAGTAGGGGTGTGCATGGTGACGTGGGGGAAGAGGCCATGATATCCGGGGACAAGCTGGGTGTAAGCAAACTCACCACACTACCAGTAGGTGTCGATCAGCCTGGAGGTGCCCCATTGCGTGCTTTGAATGTGCAGTACTGTGTCACAGTTTACCGATGTTCCCAGCGAATGGTTCCTTTGCCTCTGAAACACAAGGAATACAGTGTAGGCTTCTGTACAAGTAGGGATTGCCCCTTCCGTTCTAGAAATCTATATCTATCTACCTCTGTATCCCAGATTTACTGACATGGGGTATATATGTCGTTGTTCATCCCTCCCTTACGAGACTCATGTCCCTTCATATTATCAAGGTGAATGGCCCTACACTGGAACTTCTTGTCTGTGGTTTATTTGTTACTACAGAAATGGCCCCTTACATGCTAAGGGCCCACATGGGACCACAGATGGAAGCAGGGGTGGATATGTTTTGTGCATTGAGTTGCTGGCTTCCCTACCTCCAAGTATCTTTTCTCTGGAAAGTCTCTGGGCCAAACAGTATCCTCCCCTATGACACACCTCCTGCACATCCTATCTAGGTCAGTTTGAATATCGCTAAGCTCAGTGAAAAGGTATAGCGCTGTGGGGTTGATATTGTATCAAGTCAGATTCCCTCATACTCTATGAGGTTCTACTCTGTTGGGTTGTATTTTGGCTCTAATCCTACATAGGTATATGTGGAGAAAGCATTTTGCTTTTTCAGCACTACCTCTTGGGACAAGTAAAGCCTGTCTACGCCTACTGCATGCGGTATCAGTGAACAGACATAACATGACCTGGCTGATGTCTTGGAGCCCACAACAGTCAAGTGCGGATACTATGTGTGGTGTAAGAGGGTGCTGTGTAGTACGTGCAAAATACTAGTGTTGGGTTTGGTGTAATTATAAGTGATATGGGAGAGGTCCCTCTGCAAGTGCTGTGAAAACTTCTGGGTGGAGTCCATTTGACTGGGTAAGTCATTGGTGATGAATGGATGCAAGAGCACCCAGAGTAAACAGAGGATGCATGGAAATGCAATAATACAGAACTTACTGAACATTGTCTGCCTTGGGTTGAATCCAGAGGAGATGTCTGTAATCCTCTGGTAATTAGGAGTTCTAATCTAGTTAACCTGTAGATCCTGTTGGGGTGCTGATGTGGCCACTGAAAAGATGATGCACTTGGGCATTCGATTGTCGACCTGACAGATAAGAGCTGCGTTTATTGGTTAGGTAAGAAAACAGTGCATTATTGCATGTGCCGTCGTCAATCATTTTTTTCTGAGTCCCTGTGTTTTTCTTTTAGAGGTGTGTTCTTCACACTCCATTCATGCCATTTTAGTGAGGAACCAGAAGGTGGCCCCGCTTGGGTTATCTATGTTTAACTGTTTACGAAAGAAAGTGGGCTTTGGGTATGGAACAGATCAGCTTATTATAGGTTGTTAGGCCTCCCCCTTCTAAATACTTGACTTACTGTTTTATACTGGTGACGAGTTTTTACAGGATGATTCTCATGATCATTTTAGGATAAATTCAATTTAGCTACGAATCCATGGGCATTCATTGCCAGCCATTTTCTCCTAGCGTGTGTTTGGTGGTACTATTGGTGCGGGTGGTGTCTTTTGACCTAAACATACACGGGACGATGTGTAATGTAGGAGTGTGTCCCTATTTGAGTAAATTTGGTGGTTGCAATGTGCCCCAAGGGCACCTGTGTACTCCTCTAGTCCCTAGCCTGTGGCATGCAACATGACCCTTATGGTGACAGGTATCTTGGCGAAGCTCTTTTTCTGGAGATTTTTTGGGCTAATTTGGGCTTCTTCATGTTGGACTATTGGGTGCCTCCCTAGATCTCACATGATCTGTTGCCTTATTTTTGATGAAAGCTGAGGTGGTCAGTAAACTGTACTGTGGCCCTGTGTACCCCTGCTTGTGTCATTTTGCAGTATATGAGGCTGGGCTTACTGTTTTCTTTAGATGGTGTATGTAAGGCCTTGTGTATTGGATCGTAGCCGCGCCTAATATGAAGGTGAGGGTGGTGTACGTTATACACTCGCTCTAGCTGTGATGAACTTTGCAGACCACCTCCTTTTAAGCGCCCCCCCCCTCAGACCACGTCTTTTCCAGGGTACTTGAACCTGCTTTTCCTTGCGGTGTCTAGAGACATCTAACCAGTGTTATGCTTCTTTCTTTATTTTGGAGGGCATGACCCAGCAAACATGCTTTGGATACTTGAAAAATCTGAGGGAAAGGGCAGAAAGACATTGCTGCATGGAGAGGTTGGTGCAAGGCCAAGAATTCATCAGAATTCCCCTAGTGATAGTGCTTGACTGAGATAGCTGGTTGTTCTGGTGAATCTCCCCTCCCTCCTGACTTGTGCGGTGAAGGTTATAAGGTCTTTGCTATCCAAGCGCATGGGAAACCTGGCTCCCAACTCTGGAGGACAGCTTTGTTTTGGAACTTTAAATGGAGCCTACATTTGACTGGAGGCTTCTATATTTATGGTGGCGCTGGGTATCCGAGAATTGGGTTCCTCCAATTTGGTGATCAGAACCCATCCCAGTTAACTTTGGTTGCGGGACCTGGGTGCCTGTTTTTAAAGTTGGTCAGGGAGCCGCCCTGCCCCTCGTCAGACTGCCCTCCCCTCTGGGGTGTGGTCAGCAAACCCTACCCTGGGGGACCAGAAGCAGAGTGGGCCTAGGCTCCCACAGGCACCCTTAACATCTTGCCTGCATCGAACGTTCAGCTCCAGTGCTGAACGTTCGAAAAACGGGTGGGCACCGTCAGCCAACGGACGTTCGCAGCACTACCAAGGTAGGTTAAATGATGAATTCTAGTGAGGATAACTGATCGACAATCCACATCCAGCAGCCATGAGTTCCTGCAGACAAGCAAAGGCTTTAATTCCTAGTATTGTGTCATTGGTCCTTTTTTTTGGTTTTTGGGTACAGAAAAGCTTTGGGTGTGGGTAAAAAGGGTGATATGCAATGGGGGTTTTTACTTCTTTCATGTTTGGGTTCTGCGTTTGTGCAAAAGCATTTCCTCCCCAGTTACCCCTTACTGCTGTGGTTGGGACCCCGGTCCCGGTTGGGTTCGGTTCCCTGTCTGTTGTTGCTGTTGCCACATGTTTGCCCAACTACCTGATCTCTGTTATGGTGGCTGACTGACTTCCCTGTGGCTGAGTGCAAGGTCCATTTGGGTTTCTCTGGGCTCAGTATTGTGGGTGGACATTTTTCTGGGACTGACCCAAACTCATCGACCTGTGTTTATGATATACCTTTAGCCGTCATCGGTTGGCCATGTGGACCAGTCTGTGGCAATAGTAAAATGTTCTAATATCTGGCTGCTGCCAACTTCACCGAGGTCTGCCGTTATATCTAGGTTGAAACCCTTTGGGATTTTGCAGAGGAGCCCTGATCAATACTGGTACCATCTGAAAGCTCACAGCAATGCAGTCCCCTTGAGGGCGGTATTATTCAATTTATTTTGCACCAACTTAGTGGTGTCTCTCTGGGTTTGCTCCTGTTTCTCCTCATCCCTTTCTTGCTTCTTTTTGTAATAGTGCAAAATGTGGTTATATATCTCCCACCAGGGTTTGGTATCTAACATCACTGCACTGTCCAAACCACTATGTATCTTGGTGGGCAGTCTCTTTTTGAGGACATTATAAAAGAATGCAACTTGAGGGCCGATATCAGTCCATGGCTCTCCTGTCTCTAGTCCCCATCATTCCCTCATTCTATCCAGAAAATTAGTCATGGTCTCGCCAGGTTTCATAGTTTCTGCCATCAACCCTTATACATCTGGGCAGGCAGGGAATATTTCCCTCAGGGCTGCCCATATTTGGTGCCTGTACGAATTGAATGTGGCCCCATCATGCTCAGTGTTTGTCAGCATGACTGCTGGGATGCAAGCTCAGGTGAACAACGTGTTAGTCTGCTCTCCGATGAGCTTATTTACCAGACTTTTAACATTGCTTATCGCTAGATTTACTCCCGTGGTGTTCTTCTCAAAACATAAGATCCATTTCCTGGGATCCATCCAGCAAGGGTGGCAATATGATCATAGCCCTTCTTTATCTATCTGAGCTCATGGCGTATGAATATAGCATGTTACATTGCATGATATTACAACGCATACTTTTACAACACAGTAGTTACAACAACCGCGTTGTTAGTACACAATGCCCTTACATCGCAAGTCATTACAACGACTTGTTTACTATTCTTACTCCAGTTTGCACAACAACAGGAAAGGTGTTGGATTTCATCTCCAATACCTTAGCGCCCCCTACAGCAGGTTGTTCTAATGACTTGCGATGTAAAAGTATTGAGTACTAACAACACAGTCATTATAACGACCGCATTGTAATGGTATTTTGTTGTTAAAACAGGGTTGTAAACACTGTTTCCCATGGCACATAGATGGTCCCTGACGTGCCATTCTTCAGTAGTGGGTACATGTTGGCTTGGGGTAGCTCCACTGGCTTTTCCACAACATAGCGTTCCTATTTTCATAGGCAATCCAGCATGTACTGCAAATTCCACTTGAAATCTCCCACTCCATGCTAGATGCAGTCTTCTGCAATGACCATGTCTTCTGGTTTGAAGGATCCCTCCACCAGCCAGGGTCTATTGTACTGGTCCTTCTCCTGGGTCTAGCACGATAGCAAGTGGCAAAATGTTCCTGCAAAGATCTCGCCTTTCTCTTGGGTTACTATCTCCATTGGGGTCAGTTTATCTGTCTTGCGCTTATGGGAGGAACAGCAAACTTCTTAATTGCTGCTTCCCTTGTGCGCACGCAAAAGTGCCATTCTACTTCGACTGTGTCTTAGTTGAGTTAGCACCAGGCTCCCTTGGTCTCTTATTTCCTGTTCAGCCCCTCTCCTACGTTATCGATCTGTGAGACTCAGATCCCAGCCGAAAACCTCTCATCTAGTTCTGCCCCAGACTCTTCCCCCAGCAATGCTCTGTACCTACTCTGCCCTGCTCAGATGGTGGGTACGCTGTTCTGCGTTCTTGCAGTGCTTCTATGGTGTGAGCTTTTTGGTCGAATTTTGAGCTTAAAACCACTTCCTGTTGTTTCTTTGGCTACCTGTGAAGATCCCGTCACTTCCACCTCGTCATCGGATCCTTGAAGGATGGGACCTCTTTCCTCACCCCGATGGTTGTATCCTTGTCAAGAACTGATAAGAATCTCCCTGTTACCTGCATGTGTTCACCAGAACCAGTGGGAGTGCATGTTCTCCGTATCACTGGTGCAGAATATGCTGAACTCGATGAATGGAGGGGTTGAAATTAGGGAAGCTCTAGTACTGGACTGAGGTGGGGCTGGGATTTCCTCGGCCTGCTGGCCTGCATGCCTGGACCTAACAGTTTGTGGTCCAGTAGATAGGCTTTCTGCTCTCTTAACTGGAGGATTGGTATTGTTGGAATAGCAGGCATCGGTGGAGCACCTCCATTCCTGCATATGGCAAGGAAGGTGTGGACGCTTTACTTGCAGATGATGGGATAGAATTATTAGTCAGTGCCTCTTTCAAAAATGGGACATAGTTCTAATAGTGCCTCTCTTCTGTCCTTCTTTTGCCTTAAACATTTGGTCTGTATGTGTGTTTATATTAGTGTCAACGGTTCCCTCTTCTGTTCAGGGAAATTCCTGTGCCTTAGTGTGTGTGTGCCATTCTTGGCAAATTTGCTATGTTTTTTTGCCTGCTTGCGGAGACTGATGCACCCTAGTTTCTCTTATTTAGGGAATCTTAAGTTCTGCTCTGGTCATGGAAAAGTATATGCACAGAGATCGCTGGTTCGAACTACTTTACTATGAGCTCAGTACTATTTACAGATGCACCAACATGAACATTTCACAAACACAAATAACAATGCATATGAGGGGTTACTACCTAGGAGAAAGGGCAATTGTTAAAACTACATGAAAATGTGGTATTCAATAGAAAAATGACTTTTGCTTTGGCACAAAAAAATGACGATTTGAGAAATAACAGTACCATCATATAGCACTTTGACTCAATGAAATACAATACTTAGGACAGCACACAATTGCATTAATTTTCAGCACAACAACATCAAAGATAAACCAATGACACCAACACAGTTGAAACACCTCCTAGAAAGTATTACCAACCTCAGACTTGTGGTCACCAATCCCACCCACATTGCCAGACACACACTTGACTGAACATTAGCAGTCAGCAACAGAGTAAAATGCAACCACAGTGAAGAGCTCCCCTGGACTGCCCCCCATGCATCCACTTCATCATCTCGGAAACCATCAACAACCCCTCCTCCACCACCAGCGAAACATGTCAGAGTTGGTCAAAGGTATCAGAACAATGTTGGACCAACACCCTCAACTCCCAACTACCCACCACCACCTAGGACACAGAACAAGCAGTGGACGACTTCACAAACTGGATCACAGTAAGTGCTGAAAAGTCGCCAGAGGAAGCATAAAAATCCAAGAAACTAACAAGACAACCTAACTGGTACACAGAAGAACTAAAAACCCAGAAACAAAACTGCAGATACATGGAAAAGACCCTTGAGCACCAAATATGCTTCAAAGATGCCTTCATCCAGTACCACAACCTCCTGAAAAACACAAAGAAGACCACCCTAGCCACCCACATCAATGAAAGCTCCAACAACTGCAAGGAACTTTTCAACATAGTCAAGGAATTCACCACCCCTTTAGCAAATAGAAGACAACATCACACCCTCGCAAGATCTCGGTGATGCCCTTGTGGACCTTATCCACAACAAAATTAACACCATCTACCCAGAGTTTGCAATCCAACCCCTTGCTGCAGACAGCAACAACTTCCTCATGCTGACCAACAGCAACCCACACGAGTTCACCTTGTGGAACCCCCTCACTGAGAAGGAAATGGCAACCATCATGAGATCCATCCATTCCAGACCCCCTGCAGACCTCTGCCCCCACCATGCTTCCAACCTCGGCAATCAATTCATAAGCGTAGAACTAACCAAGGTCCTCAACTCCTCAATCACGACAGCCACTTCCGCCAGAATTGGAAACCTGCCGATATGAAGCCTTTGCTGAAAAAGGCATCAGCAGATCCAGGAGAACTGAAGAACTACTGTTCCATCTCTTTGCTCCCCTTCGCAGTCAAAGTCATTGAGAAGGCAAGTAACATCCAGCCTACCAGACATCTGGAGAACCACAACCTTCTGGACCCCTCCCAATCTGACTTCACATACAAAAAAACAGCACTGAGACAGCTCTAGTTACAGCCACAGATGACATCCAAATGCTGCTAGACCAGGGAAAAACAGTGGCTCTCATCCTCCTCCACCTCTCAGCAGCTTTTGACACCGTATCCCACCACACACTGATCAACCGGCTCCACCAGATCAGAATCCAAGGAGCAGCCCTGAAGTGGATTGAATAATACCTCACATAAGGAATGCAGAAAATCATCCTCCCTCCCTACTCCTCGCTCTCTAAGAACATCACCTGTGGTTTACCTCATGACCCATTCTTTAGCCCAACCCTCTTCAACACATTCATGACCCCAATGACCAACATTTTCAAAAGTCACAGACTCAACGTCATCTGCTACGCCGAAAACAACCAACTCATCCTCTCTCTGACTAACAATCCAAGAACCATCAAATACAAGTTCCAAAGATGCATGAAGAATGTTGTAGACTGGATGAATAACTGTCTCAAACTTAATACCGACAAGACAGAAGTACTCATCTTCAAGAAAGGCAAGGACACACAGTGAAAAAATGAATGGGGCCCCCAGAGCTGGGCCTCACTCCAATACACAGCAAACACGCCCGCAACGTCAGCATCATCTTCAATAGACAGCTATCCATGAAGAAGCAAATCTGCACCATCTCCACCGCCTGCTTCCGAATGCTCCGAATGCTCAGGAAGGTTTTCATATGGCACCTGACCAACACCAGGCAAACTGTCACACAGGCTGTCGTCACCAGCAGACTCAACTACAGCAACTCTCTCTAAGTTGGAATAACAGCCCAACTCATAAAGAAACTCCAGAAGATCCAGAGAAAAGCAGCCAGGCTCATCCTTGCCCTCTCCAGATGGATACACACAAACCCCTCCCCTCAGGAAACTCCACTGGCTACCAGTCATGAAGATATGCTACTCACCCACTCATACAAGCCAATACACAGAAAAGGACCTGTGTACCTCAACCAATGCATGACCTTTCACCAGCCCACCTGGAAACTCAGATCTGGATCCTTTGCCCTAGCTACCACCCATTGCATCTCCCAGACAAACAGCAGAGGCCGCTCCTTCTCCCAACTGGCAGACAACACCTGCCATGTCCTCCCCCTGCCACTCAGAGCCTCACCATTGCTCCAGCAATTCAGTGAGGACCTCAATACCTGGATGCTCAACCAATAGGAGAACAGGCAGCATGATCCGACAGCTCCTGGAGACCATCAGGGGTGAAGTAGCTGTACTCTACAAATCCTGATTGATTGATTGATAAATCAGTTTCAACTATAATTTTAAAAAACTGGCAGAGAAAAAATTATGACTTTGTCAGAAATACCTTACCCCACTCCTAATGCATGCTATTCTGTGTCCAGGGGAAGCTCTGTGCAGTACACATGACTAAGTGAGCCTGATAGTCTGTCATTATTGGCTCCGGGACAAAGAAAGTAACAATTATGCGGACAAAAAGGAATAACTTGACAACCACAGGCCCTTCTTGGCCAAATACAAGCTACACCTAATCTCCCAGGCTCACTCCAAATATTTTCCCTAATTTCCGAGTTGCACCCTGTTTGGCACCCAAGGGCTTAGCGTACCATCTGTGTCACACCCAGCGGTTCAAGGGAACAGCACCTCTCACTTCTTTCAGATACCAAAAGCGTTAAGAAACTGGTAGCACTGAGAAAACCCTTTTAGACTAAGAAATAGTGTATGAGGTGCCGGCCCTATATCACACCCAGGGCCCATGCATACCATCTGTAAGATGCCCAGGGGTCCAAGTGGTCCTTGTATCACACCCAGAGCCAAGCATACCATATGTATCTCACTCAAAAGTCCAAGCAAGAACCAATATTCACTTTTCCTAGCATGCTGACTTTCGAAGAAAAGGTGACCTCGGTGGAAAAGCCAACAAGAAAGGCCTTGCGACTGCTCATTTCGGATACATAAAATAGGTAACAGGCCAGATTTCTGTCAGTGACAAGGCGCTGAGGTTACATTTTTTAGCTGCTCCCTAGTTTGCGATACACCAAATGCTAGGACTGTGGATCAGATGTAGTCTCTTACCCACTATTACCCACAGGGACAGGGGCTTCAGGATGGACCTCCGCTGCGCAGATTCAGCAGAACTTCCAATCAACTGTGGTGTCTGCTCACCTTCCTTGCTGCGTAAATGTGACTCTGTCCAGGCGAGGTCCCCTTCCTACAGCTGCAGTCTGGTTCGAGATATCAATGTCTCCAGGCTGGCTCGCCAAAATGTTGCTCAAATATTAATTTACCTTGAAAAAACAGAAGACAAGAGGTGTTTGACAAAACAGGAACAGTTGCCTTAATTGAACGCTGTGGCCAGGAGTACAGTTACAGAAATGGTTCTGAGAACTGACTCAAAGCACAATCGATCTGAACAATGTTTTATTTATTTCTCTGGGTATCATAAACAGTTTCTGTCTATCCTTTTTTGGTATGGAATGTGGGTCTTGTCTTTGGTGTCATAAATAAGGCCCCTGATAACAATTGCAGGTATGCCTCAATCTTGCGTGGGCACATGGTGGGCCAGTGGATGACGTGTCCAGATATCCGGCATGAGAGGCATGTAATCGATGCATGTACTTTGTGTTCTGTTCTGATTGGCTGGGTTTAGCAACTTCATGTGGTATTTGACTTTATGATGTTTTTGGGAATGTGTGCACCCCTCCAGCCATGTGTGCTTTATTGGGGTCAATTTCCCTGAACCATTTTGTGTTGATGCACGTATGTGTGGGATTGATCTGAGTTTCCAATTGTCTGCTAGTTACATGTTCCCCTACCTGTAACCTATCACTCAATAACCTCAGGCCTAGGCCTCAGAGACTGCCAGACCACATATTTCTGAGTCAGCGTTGATGGAGAGTTTGTGACTGGTGAATTCAGTAATAATGGTGCAATCTCGGTCTTAGGCACATATGTATCATTGAGTATATCAATATCGACGTTCCCAATATTAAACAAGCATTGGAAATGCAATAGGTCTCGCAATAGAAGGAGGCAGATAATGAAGTTTCTGTGCCCCCCCTCCGTGCCCATGAGAATAGCTCTCTGCCCCCTCCCCGCTCCCACCGCGAATCTGACGGCTCTGCCCGGGATCGCTCTGCCAGCTCAGCTGGAAAGGAATGTAACCCTTGCAGCGCTGGGAGGAGGGGAGGGCAGAATGGGGGGGGGGCTGAGCAAGAACCGAGGAGGAACTGAGCAGAGTCGAAGAGGAGGGAGCGGGTGGAGGGGGCCAGAGGAGGGGGCGTGGAGGGGGCAGGGGGGACTGTGAGGGGAGAACAGGAGAGAAAGAAAAGAAGAACGGAGAAAGGCAGGAAAGGAGGCAAAGGACAGTCAGAAACAACATGACGGTAGTCGGAGATAAGAGAAGAATAAGACAAGAAGGGGAAACAATAAAAGGTGGTGAAGAGACAGAGGAAAGAGACAGACAGCAAGAACAAAGAGACCCGTGGAGAGAGGCAGAGGACAGGAAAGAAACACGGCGGAGAGAAGAAAGCGAAAGAGAGAATGAAGGGGGAAGAGAGAATGAAGGAGAGAGAGAATTAGAGAGGGGGAGAGGGTGAGAGAGAGAGAGAGAAAGAGAATGGGGGAGAAGAAGTGATGCGAAAAAAGTAACAGCCAATGTTGTCTTCTTCTGTGTGAGCTAAAAAAAAGCAAGAGACAGTGCGAGCAAAGTAGAGTTAATAAGGCGTTGAAAAGAAATATAATTAAAAAAAAGAAAGCCATTTAGAGCACGAGGGAAGAAGTGATGAAAAAAACTGTCACAGTAAAAGCTAAGAATACCTAACAAGAGCGGCCGGGAAACTGAAAGTACGGCCGGCCACATAATATGGGGAGGAGAAGCCGCACAGCACACACTGGGAGAAGCCCTTTGATGTGCTGTGCGGCCGCGATGCGCGCTCTGTGCTGGGGGAGGGGGGAGGGCCATTAGCCTGTAAGAACTCGCGGCAAGATCAAAGGAAGGGTGGGAGGGACATTGGGGAACAGATGGCCACGAAAGTTTATGGGCCAAAAGCGCGTGCCTGTGGCCACGTGAACTCGATGAAAACCGCACGAAAAAAGCGGTGGTTTCACGAGGATTTCGAGCACTTGAATTCTCGCCATTTCCCATTCCTTCGGAATGAGAAAGGCGAGACCTAAAAATAATTAGCAATAAAGTCCTTGTAACTCTTTCACTTACTTATATTATGTGGAACCATGGTTCTGTTTAAAAACAATAGATGAGACAGGGAATTATCAACTTCTATGAAACCATGTGCATTCTTAAAAACATTACCGAGTTCAGAGAATGTGATTGACAATAAATAACATAAATATATTCAAGCACTCTTGATTGTCAGAACGCAATGCATAATTACATGAATAAATATGCATTCTATGTTTCAAAATCCTAATACATATTATTCAAAAAGGGAATACCTAAAAAGAATACAAAAAAACATAATTCTAACAGATAGAATGTCAATAGGTCATACTGTGGTGAGGGGATGAGTGAATGTTGGAAGTTGAATGGAATGCTGTGTGGGGAATGTAAAAGTCAATGTGAAGGGTTTTCTGTAAATAGTATTTTATACACTGGGTCCTTGGTGTGCAGCCACATTCTTGTGGACAGATAGTGCGTGGCTATGCATTGAAAAGAACAGTATGGAGGTGATTCCATTCTGCTCAAGCACTTTAAGCTTTAAACTTAGAACCCATTTTTGTGAGTAAAGGGTGGTAGTCTAATTTGTCTGTGCATTATAACAGTGGTTGAACTGTTATTATGTGCAAATCACAGTAAATTAGATGAGATTAAGACTCTGAATTTCAATCATATTTCCTTAAAAACGGAAGAGAGCTGCAGTGTGCATTAGATTCAAATATGAAACCGCTGATCTCCTAAGATGACCTTGCTCTGATGGGTACCACAGGATGCATTGATGGCCTTTAGGAGAGGCAGCACATTGGGTGGGCCTGTGTGATCATCCCCAGGGGAAAATACACATCTGACCCCCTGAAAGAGCTGTGACAGTAGCACCTACCCCTTTCCAGTGAGGAGAAAGTGCTCTCCCCATCCTGAGGTGCAGGCCAGGAGCATTGATAACAAGAGTAGGTGCAGGAGGTTGAAACGCATCAGTTCCCAGACCTATTAGGTAGGTCATGTTCAAAGCATAAGATACTGCCTTGTAGAAGACCAAGGTTGAACTATTGCTGTACAGTTGGCTTATAGAGGAATAGAGAATTAATGTTAGTAGAGCAATGATGTGGTTTCCAGTAGTAAGAGATACATCTTCATCTTCTTTGACCTGGAAATGTTCCTTGTGCTCTTTCTCCTATTGATACTACTCAATTTTCTGTTGCTCTTAGCTACGTATCTAGTATTATTGACTGCTACTATAAGACTGACGAGAGCGTCCAGACGGACCCGGAGCTTCAAGCGTGGGTTTTAGAGATCTTCAAAGAAGGCTTCTTGGAGATGAAATCCTCAGGTACAATTGGTTGAACTTGTTGCTAAGCCTTTGTTGTTCATCATCTTCATGCGCATTCTTCTGAAGAATTGTGCCTTGATAACTGAATCAAAGAACATTGAGCTTGAATGTAAAATCCAGACCTTTTAAGAACTTTTGTGCTTGAAGTGTCATCTAAAATTCTGAAATTAAAGTTTTTAATACTGTTAGGAATTTAGAATGAACCTAGACAATGTCATTGTATACTATCTTTGTTTAAACAAATCACTTCACGCAATGTTAGTGAAACTCAGGAAAACACTTCCACCAGACCTAGGTATGGATGTGAACTATATCACCTTATTGTGAAATTCTAGGAACTTTGCCAGAAATAATTAGCCCACAAGCAGGGGAGTAGCTTCAGGGGGGTGTTTGGGATGTAATATCCTCTCTTATAAATGTATTCTCTAATAAACAGTTGGGTGCAGGTGGTTTCCATTGGGTATGGCGAGGTGTCTCTCAGATGTCACATGGGATTTTTACATACACACACAGACAACAGTACTCACACTCTTTTCTCTGTTTTGCAAATTTTTAAACATGCTTACTTAAAAACTCCTCTCCCTTTTCTCTGCCCCTTAAGTCCCCCTCCTGTCGTGCTTCTCATATAATTCATTTTAACATGATATGTCAGCTTGATTGTTGTAAAATCTAAAGACACTCCCCAGTTTTACTGGCTAAGATACACCCTGGCCCACTGGCATACCATTGCAAGCACACTTCTGCAAGTTTACCATTAATCCCTAGGGCTACCTCTGAAGGATAAACAGTTGTGACTCAAGTGAAACTGGTCCTGACACAGGCAAACAAATAATGAGTGGTCTTCCGGCATTGTTCTTTCAGGAGTGCCATCTTCGCTGCAGACCCGCGCAGGACTGGTCAAGTATCTGACTATGGTGATTTTCACAGCTTCCGCTCAGCATGCTGCTGTCAACAATGGGCAGGTAATTGTGAATGTGCTTCTACTACTGTAGGTGGTGATCAAATTCCCTCAAGGGAATGCTAGAGCCTAGTAAACCCATCTGTCTCCTCAACCCCTTAATAAAGTATGAGTGAGGAGAACCAAGAGGAGGGTATCAGTTCTCTGCTACCTAAAGACCAGGGTTGGTGCTGTATAATTACGGCATGCACACATATTTATAAGGAACCGAAGAGGTCACATTGTGAATCAGGGACCTTAGAAATTACGTGATGGGGTCCAGAAATTTACTAGAAGCCATTGTTCTGCGTGGAGGTTTAGGGTATTCTATAGGTACAAATTTGATCTAATGGGCCTGGCCCCGGTGCACCTGCGGACAGTCAGAGCCCAAATCTGAATGGAGAAAAGTAGAGCGGCCATCACACATGGCTGGCCGCAGGGTTGGCAATTTCCCCCCACCCCCTTTGAATCATAGCTACCAAGATTTGCCTTGAAATATAGCAAATTGCAAGCTAAGAAAAGATGTCTCAAATGGGCTACTCGACTTCCCTATCATTTTGGAAATTCCCATTAAAATACCCATTGGTCTATTATCATTAGAAATAGCCTTGTTCTGGGAATATTACTGTTATATAAGCTACAGTTGACATTCTTCCTCCTGCCTTACGCACATACTGCTCCAGCCTTATCTACAGGGTTGACTTTAATAAAAAAAGGTTTTCCTATCTGAATTGGCTGTCAGGTAATCTATGGTCATGTACATTTATACATGATGTCTCTTTCTTTCTAACAATGATATTTCTTGATGTTGCATATTTTGCCTTTTCGAGTCAAGTTTTTTAACCTAAAGCGCTCAGACAGCCATGGCTCTGTTGGCGCTATATAAAACTACACAATAAAAGTAATTACCACTTTGACATGCTGATTTTTTTTCCTTTCTGGCTTGGGCCACCGTAGTTCGATTTCCTCTCCTGGATGCCGAACAATCCCAGCACAATGCGACAACCTCCCCCCAAGACCAAAGGCGCAGCGACCCTAGAGAGGGTCCTGGAGGTCCTGCCATCAGTGGGCGTCACTGCCTCCTCCATGATCACCATCAGGATCCTGAGTGACGAGCCTGGTGACCGGGTAAGAGTTCTATTCTCATTAAATATGGGTAGGGTTACTACATAGGTAAAGAGAGAAACTGGGGCAGGCTGTAGACATAGAGGTAGGACAAACATGTAGCAGAACAAAAGGGTAAGTTTCATAAAAATAATGATCTGCATCTACCCATTGAACAAAACTGGAATAAAAAAATCAAGATACATTTTTAAAACTTCATATGGTGCAAATTTCTGATAAAAACTGTGGGGGGGGGAACTCTTCAAAATTATGCTTTCAGAAAATATCCTGCCCCATTCGCCCTCCCAGACTCTGATAAAGCCCAGGAAAGCCAGCAATCCTGGACCTTGCCAGAGGCCATCCTTGTGTGCTGATGACCCCTCCATTAATCCTCCAAGGATGGGGCAGCATTGGATTCTTACTCTCTCAGCAGGGAATGACTGGTGGAAGCAGGAGCACGCATGCCATAATTTACTAGTGTGCTCACAAACAATACTATTTTGAAAACCAGTTCAATCTACAGAGGATGTAGTCTTCACTGTATTCAAGGTTTCAGATAATTCCTTGAAAAGTGAGTGTCCTCCTGCTTGTCAGAATTCTTTCCTTGGCAGCATAGTCTCAGAAATTGGAAATAAAAATGACCTAGATGTAACATTCGGAAAATGAATCTCTCTTTGTGCCCATCAGTCCTGCCAGGAGGGTTCACATCTCTAAATGCATGCAGATGCAGGAGAGCTCGGATTCACTGGCATCACCTGGTCATCAACGGCGTCGCCCCACTGCTTTTAAGCAGTGTGAAGAAGAAGCATAAAATGATAAGAACTTTAAGTTATTGTCATTTAATTGTAATGCTTCCTGCTGCTTTTGTGGGCAGGGTCGGTGGGCGGGGCTGCTCTGTTCTGAGAGCAGGTCAGGGGAAGAGTGGTTTGTCCACTCATAAGTGCGCAATGACTGTTTGGTCGGCCCCCTCGGCCTGTCCAAAACAGTCATGCGCACTTTCCCCATTCTCCATGCAGGCTGCATTACAGCCTGCATGGAGAGCAAGCCCAGGCTCCCTCCCAATCTCTGGTTGAGCGTCCAATCAGGGCGCTTAAAACCAATCACTTCGCTGCATTGTAGCGTTGTGATTGGTCGGGTTAGCCTGGGTGGTTACCAATCACAACGCTGCATTGGAGCGTTGTGATTGGTCAGTGGGACCTGGCTGTGCTTCAGTCCGAGACAGAGAAGACAGGAGCGGGGACGCGGGACCCGGTGCAAAGGTAAGTTTATTTGATTTTTTTGTAATTTATTTAAATATGTGCGATCCCCCCCTGCAACCCACCTGCCTCACCACCCGCAAGCCATGCCGGCCGCTGCTGCATCTAGTAGAAATCATAGTGGAATGCTCGTCATGCCAATTTGGTCTTCATAGTAAGACTCGTAGTGGGGACTTGTAGTGGGAAGGCAAAATCTTCCGTAGGTTAAGTTTTGAAGAAATAATACCAATTCTATGTTTAGGCCTGTACACTCGGAAAGCATTCACCTGCATTCCTTGCTTTTGTTTGCTGCTGCCCTAATCTACTCTCTTGATTTATGAGATATTAACTTTTTCAAATATTTCTTTTTTTAAAGAGGCCTTTAGGCACATTTCCTGATGAATTTTTTACAGAGGAAAAGCCCAAACACTGCATTAAAGCCTTCCAGGAAAGCCTGACCGAGATATCAGCCGAGATTGAAAGCAGAAATGCATCCCTGCCTATCAAGTACATCTACCTGGACCCCAAAATGATTGAGAACAGCGTCTCCATATAACTGCTACTAACCAACCAACCTACGAAGAGCCATGAACCATTATACCATTATGTATACTACCCCGCTACTATGTGACTTCCTAAATACTATAGCGTTAATGTGTGACTTCCTTGACATGTATGTTGTAAAGCACTCCGATACTCTCGGGTCTGGCCAGCGCTATATAAAACTCTTAAATAAATAAATAAATGAAAATAAGAACATCCTGCACTGCCATCCAAAGCCACATACTGTTCAGTAAATATCATCTCCCTTAGCCCACATCTCAACTGATAAACTAAATGTAAATGTAAATGTACTTGTACCCTGAAGCATCTCGGCGCTTGTACGAATACCGCTGAGGAACCCTTCCTGGCCTTTCCCTGTGAAGTGTCCACTCCTGGGAACCCCCAAGGTGAAGCCAGGCATCTTAGCGTTGTGGGGGCCGTTGTGGAGATTAAGCAAGCTATTGCCCAGAGTTGCGGAGTGGGACCCATGATTAGAATAGGCACCGAGGCGAGATTTATCAGGTCCGAGGAAATTGAGCCCAAGACCCGCCCGCCGAGGCAGGGATTGAACGCTGGTCCTGGGCCAGACCTCTGCATCAGGGTCTGCCGCTCTAACCATTGAGCCACACTTCTACCATGGACAACCCACACCCCCATTCACGGTCAAACAACTACTCATTGGATTGTATCTTCCTTGGCCAACATCCCACACTGTTCTAGAATCTGACCAGAAAACTACCAACATCACATTACCTTGGTTCGGGGTCACTTCAACAGAAGTTACAATGTTTCCAGTGTTACAGGTGCTGAAAACGAAAGAGAAAAAACAGTTTTTGCAGTAGGTTATGATTGGCAAGAGCAAAGCAAGGTAAACTGATAATGCACCCATAGAAATCAAGGCATTTTATTTACAAATGAGATCTGAATGGCATATTCCAGACATCTATCTTCGAAGAACCTAAAAGATGAAGAAACCAGAGGTTGCCGTGTTATCACTCAATAAAGTGTAGACAACATTGGTTCGCTGAGAGAAATTGATGTGTGTAATTGATACAGAACGCTCACCATTTTGCCAAGATAGCCAAGCAAACAATATCGTGAATGCAAATGTGTGCACACTGATGTTCATCTGTTTTGGATTGTAAAAGACTTTAATAAACGAGCTTTGCAAATTCTCGACAGTCTAGTAAAGTGTGCCCTCTTTTCTTAGAACTTTATTTTAATGATCAACTTTATTGCATTTGAAAATGCAGCGAATATCATCCAAACATTAAAATATTGCAAAGAAGAAAACAGAGAATGTGACTGTTCAGGCACTCAATAACACTAGTAGCGGTCCACGCTGGGGCCAACCTCCTTAGAAATATAGACCATGGTAACACCACCATTTGCCCACACGTTTTTCATGCTATTGAGGACACCCATGAACCTCATATATGTTTTTTTCTTGCTGTGCAAACCACTCGACTGCTGCGGGCCAGACTGACAGCGAGGGCAGCACAGGCTGCTTCTAAAGACGCGCTATGTCTTGCTTGGGGGAAATATTCGGAACACCGCGGCCTCAGCCACGCATGTTCCGACTACGCAGGCGCCCCCACGCTTGCCTTAACCACGCATATGCCTTAACCACGCATATGCTTGGTTAGGGCAGTGTGCGGGCTAGCTGCTAGCTGGGGGAAGCAGGAAGTAGCCAAGCAGCAGGAAGGATCGAGAGAGGACTCGACTCGGTGTGGTATGTGGGGCTGAAGCCAGGTTTTAGGGGGTAGTTTGTATGGTTGGGTGGGCGGTGGTTTGTATGGTTTGGCGGGACCCAGGGTAGTTTTCAGGTCTGGGGGGGTTCAGAGTAGCTTTCAGGGCTAGGGGGTTCAGTGTAGGTTTCAGGTTTGGGGGGGTCGGGGTATTTTTCAAGGCTGGGTGTGGTTGGGGTAGTTTTCAGGGCCAGGGGCTGTGGTCATTTTCAGGGCTGGGGGAAGGGAGTTGTTTTTTTAGGAGGGAGGGGTTAGTTTTAGGTATCAGGGTGGGGGTCTTGGGACCGTTTTAGAGCTCAGGGTGGGGAGGCAGGGATCTTAATACCTTTTAGGGCTTAGGGAGGCAGGATATTTTTTAGGGCTCAGGGTGGGGTCAGGATTGCTTTTAGTAATTAGGGGAGGGTGGGGTCCTTTTTAAGGCTCAGGGGGGTTGGGTAGGTTTTAGGGCTACAGGGAGTTCAGGGTAGTTTTTAGGACTGGAGGCTGGGAAGTTTCTAGGCCTTGGGGGAGAGGGGGTTGGTTTTCAGGAATGAGCAGGGTAGTTTTAGGGGCAGGGGTTGGGGGTTAAGACTTACCTGTCAAGTCTTAACCACAGAAATGTCTTATCCATACATGCCTTAACAATGCAAAATTCATTGTAAAGGCATGCATGGAAAAGGCATATTTGTGGTTAAGGCTTGCATTGTTGAGATTGCGTGGACCAACATGCCTGTTAAATGCATGCGTGGTTCCATCACACAACACTTGCTTGGCATTGCCTATGAAGAGTTGCTCAGTGCAGGGGCCCCCCAGCTCCTCCACCAGTCGCAGCAATGCTATCTTATCAGCCTAGAAGGGTCTCATCCCGGGTCAGTCCTATGCTGTGTGCAAGAAGTTAGCAGCTGGTTGTTTACAGCGTGCACATAGTGGACGGGAATCAGGGATCATCGGCTGTATGCGTGATGGGAACTAATAGGTAATGTGGAAGTAATTGACTTGTACCATAAACAGTCGCGCAGAAATTGCCAGTTCCTTAGGGGCCATTGAAGCCTCCCTCCAGTCATCATCATCTAGGTCTCCCACCCATCTAACCCACTTCTGACAAAGGGGGTCAAAGCTACCTGCAGGAGGGGTAGCCAACCATTCCTGTAGTGGAGCTGCCTACTTCTGATCATGGAAAACCGTCGTCAACTACTTTCTAAACTAGGGATAATGTCAAATGCACACAGAGATCAAATGACTTAAACAGGAAGCATAAAGCCAGTAGCAGCTGGTAGGGAATGAGGGTAGAGGGGCGGCTGGCACCGGAGGGCCAAACTAAAAACAAAAAATAGCACTTACCTTTTCCGAGTCTTTCCTCTGCTTCTACATCCCAAAACAAGGAAGTACCCTAGGCTCCCCATAGCCAATCACAACACTGCAATGCCAGTAATTGTGAGCAGATATCCCATGACAGTCACGCCAAAAGTAATACTGTAGCATTTTGGTCTGGATTCACTAAGGTAAACTCGCACCTTTCTGTAAGTTTACTATTTTGCTACTCACAAAGGTATTTTACAACTTGCATCTGTACAACGCTGGAGTCTCTGCACATAAAAGATAGGACTGCCTTCAACTATATCACACTATGACCACACATGAATGTGCATTTTATATATATGCATGAAAAAAGATACAAAGAGCTAGATAATATTCAGGGCAGAGTAAAACATTTGAAAGGGGCATCAACAAATGAGAAAATGAGGAAGCAGTACAAGAAAGATGGTGTTTAATGGAATTAAGGCGCTGCTATGAATGGCATTTTGTGGCATAGTACAAACATATTTCTTGTTTGAATGCAATAATATTTGGGCAAGTACAAATTCCCTCCTCATGAACATTATTCAGGAGAGGTTATATTGTTCACGGTACAATACAAATTTTATTGGGATTTAGTTCTATTCTTGTCATTGTATCAATAACTCTTTTTTTCTCCTACTAAAATTGTAAGGGCAAAATGGCAGAAAATGAGCTAAAAGAGGGCCAAAAGAACCAAAGTAAAGCCAACAAAGACAGGTATCACTTATAAGATGGACACACTTCTGAAAAAGCTATCTGATGTCTTGATCTAGCTGAAAGTATCCAAATGAACATGGCATCATTCCAAAAGACAGTGCTAGTCTCCGATCTGACCTTAATCAAATGACAGAGAGTATATCAAATACTGAATGTAAAATAAGCAGCTTTAAAGACGAATCTACAAAAATAAAGGAAGACCTAGATACCACCAAAAGGAAGACCATAGATATGCATATTTTTGGTATTCCAGCAGAAGCAGAAGATCATGGTGACTCCTGTACCTTGTTCCTGGAAAACTGATTACCTAAACAAATTAGTATTGCTTTTTGTCAAGCCGTTGAATGAATAGATAGAGCTCATCGCGTACCAACTCGTCAGCATTATCAACCTATATTTGTTTCACATCCAAGACCGATTGTTTGCAAACCGTTAGGATATTAGCATGTTGAGAGGATACTGGATTATATGTTTAAGTCTCAATACATCTCCTGGGAGAGCAGAAGGATCAGAATTTCTCTAGACTATTCAAAAGATACTGCACAAACCGGAGATGGATTCTTGACATTATGTCTGAAATTGGGGAGTATGAAAATCCGCTTCTCCTTTGCAGGTCCAGCTCGCCTCAAAATTGGCGGTTGGGGAAAAACACATAGGGCAAAATGTATTAAAGAGTTATGTCACTCTTGTGCAACACCATGGGGCGAAACAGTGGCGCAATTCTTAAGATAGATTCTCCTAGCTTTTTTCTCTTTCTATGTGTTCTGCAGTTTGCATCACACATAGAAAGGGGAACATACCTCAGGGGGTTGATTTTGTTCAGGACGGTGTTCGTTCCTGCATGACAACAATACTGCTGACCATGGTGCAAGGGTGCCTGCGTTAGTGCTAGGCAGCACATTGTGCCCCAGGACAGCAATGAACTGTAAAATGTTAAATACAGTGTCTCTCTGCCATTTCCCTATCACACAGTGCGGCACAATGACTTGCTGTGCTGCTTGATTTTTCATAAATATGCCCTATACTTTCTTAGATTATAAAAATTTATTATCTATTTAGAGACAATTCAAGACAATGAACCTTATAGCTATTGCACTGACCTAACAGTGGTTTTGAAATTGATGTGTTAGCAGAAGTGCAAATTAAATTTCAGATGTCGTTCGCCTAGCAGGTCAAGAATGTGCGTATAATATTAAAATGAAGTTGCACTGTCAGGGTTATGGACAAAATCTACTCCTTTTAGATTCAAAATGATGCCTTAAGTTACTCAAATAATATTGTCCAGCCTGATGTATACTAAAATTAGATGCTATGTTAAAGATCTAAGTTTATTTTCTCTGATTCCCATTGAATTGTTTTATTGGAGACATTCATAACGATAACTTTTCCTAGGATTGTAGCTTAATGGTTCTAAATTTGACTGATAAATTAAGGACTTCTGAGGATTGTTTATATACGCGTGAATAAATCATTAAAATCAACATATTTTTATGGTTGACAATTTGAAAAAATGTAACAGTTAAATTTATAGGTGTACATCAGTTATCGTTAATATTATTATCGATGATATGCTGGTGGGAGGGTTTGGGGGGTTTTAGACCTTCTCTTTCATTGCTCCCATGTAGTTCCGAATTCAGGGAAGGCAAGAGTGGGAGGTGTATTGTGCTAGGGGTAAGGGGTTATGGAGGAACCCCACTTTTGTGTTGTGTCTAAGACTGTGTTTCTCCTTTTCAGTTTTTTTTTCTACCCTCCTATTCCTTTCAATTATCTCACTGTAAAGATGGTTGGTTTTTGTAACATCGTAATGCCTGTCTCTGACTTTCGGACAGGGCAGGCAGGAAGAGGAAGAAGAGGAGCTGTAAGGAGGCGGGCAGAGGAAGCGCGAGGAGGGGAGAAAGGGTGGGGAAAATAAAGAAAGCATCCGAACGAAGCTCCAGAGTCCTGTGTCTTTCTTGGGGCAATAAACACCAAACAGGCGACGAAGGTGGGATCGGAGGACCAACTACATCTGCCCCAGTAACTACTGCAGCGTGTGAAGACGTGAAAAAGAAAAACGAGCGCGAGACCAACTCGCTGAAGCGGCCCGCAAATTGCTGCGCGTGACCTGGATGCCAGCAATGAAAATCAGGGTGAGTTGAGCCAAAATAACTACCTTGCAAATACATGTATACCCAAATCTACCTGGTGAGAGTAAAGCCTTCATGTCCACCCCGGCGGCCATCTTGAAGTTAGGCATCATTGCATAGAATAGCATTAACCCCTATTGCAGTGGCCATTTTGAGGTCAGGCGAAGTACAAAAAATACCTTGTAACCTGCAAATTTTACGGACGAGAAGCCCCACAGTCTACCTTCACAACAGTCTCACCCACCATGTCAGTAGAGGCCGACTCCGTGCAGCCAGCAGCCACTGGATCCAATCAAAATGCCCTGCAGCTCGGGCCGGTGCTCATGGGAGTACCTTTCCTGCGCCCTCCTGAGCCCCTAACGCTGACGTCTGGGAACAGAATGGGGCCCAAATGGAAAAGCAGGGCTGAAGATTTTGAAGACTTCATGACGGGGTTGCAGGTTCGTGACCCCAATCAGAAACTTTTAGCCCTGCGGAATTTAGTGGGGAAAGACATTGCACAAATAATCAAGGAACAACCGGCTGCCAATACCGCGTCCTATGAAGACGTGAAAGAAGCTCTAGACAGAAAGTTTCTCCACAAACGAAACCTCGACTATGCTACACTCCACTCCACTACACTTTCAACCTCGCCTCACAAGAAAAGGAAGAGTCAATGAGTGACTTCATCGCCCGCATCAGACGTCTAGCCCGATATTGCGAATTCGATAAATTCAACACTGAAGACGCACTCCGTCTGAGCATCATCGAGGGATGCCAATCGGAATCGCTACGTCGTTGACTACTAAAAAACACTACACTCTTGAGGAGATAGAAGAACTAACCCGCATCAATGACCAAGCAGAAGAACACACAAAGAAGATGGAGGCTAGCAAAACTGAGAAAAGAGAGCAAGCTCTTCGAATACAGTCTCACACCGACTCAAGGCGTCGCCCTGACCGTCACAAGTCTGGAAGACTCACAAGAACACTTCGCACAAACTCTCCTCGCAGCAGGGCCCGAGACAGAAAACTCAGGAGAAAATCATCGCAATGCTATCGGTGTGGGCAAGACTACCCCCATGCAGGCCAATGCCATGCCATGGGTCAACAGTGCCATCGACGCGAAAGAGAAAATCCCTTTGAAGCTGTTTGTCAAACTCGCCGTTCAGAAGTAAAACAGACCAGACAGAACACCGAATCACGCCACCACACCAGAGCTGTGCAAGGACGGCGAGACCGCTCCTCCAGCTCATCAAGATCAAGTGCTCAATCAGTAAATTCTTACAGACCCAAGCGGTCGTCATCCAGAGAATCATCTTCTCTCACTTCCACATCACAGGACATTGATGAATACGTGTGCATGGTGGCAGACCGAGACAGACTAAAGAAATACCCACAGCTAGATATCCAAATAGGAAACCACTCTGCCAAGTTTGTACTGGACACAGGCGCATCACTAAACTACATCTGTACCACAGAATATCAGAGCACGAACCCTAAACCAAAACTAGAACCAGCGGCAGTGCGAGTTTACACGTGGATGTCAAAAAAACCATTGCCATGTCTTGGACAGTTCCGCACAACCCTGACATACAAAGACCGACAAATCCATGCACACATTCATGTGATTGAAGGCCCTGAAGCAGCAGACTGTCTCCTCAGCCTGCCCACAGCAGAATGCCTAAAGCTGGTCGAAATCCTATACAAGGTGGATGACTCACCGGACATCGTCAACAAATTCCCGAAACTATTCAGAGGACTAGGAAAACTAACCCACTTCAAAGTCAAGTTACATATCAACGAACGAATAACGCCTGTAGCACAACACCACAGGAAAATACCTTTCCATCTGCAACAAGCAGTAGATGATGAGCTGCAGGACCTGCTGAGAGCGGACATCATGGAGCGATCTACGAGACCCACCCCATGGGTGTCACCAGTCGTGGTCATGCCTAAGAGACGTCAAGACAACAAGGTACGCCTGTGTGTGGACATGCGAGCCCCGAATACAGCTATCGAAAGAGAGCGGCACCCGGGACCCCACATCAGCGACATGATCACGCGTCTATACGGAGCAACGGTCTTCTCAAAACTGGATCTCAGCAAAGAATATCACCAACTGGAATTACATGAGAAATCAAGATACATCACCACTTTCACCACTCACCAAGGCCTTTTCAGATTCAAACGTCTTAACTTTGGAATCTCCTCCTCCGCCGAGATCTTTCAGGAGGCCATCCGGAGGGTGATTCAAGACATCCCAAACGCATTCAACTACATCGACGAAATCTTGGTCTTCGGGGTGACTCAGAAAGAACATGACAAAGCACTTGATCAGGTATGACATGCACTCCTCAATGCCAACCTCACGCTCAATCAGGACAAGTGCGAATTTCAACACTCAAATTCTACGGCCATATCTTCTCAAAGGACGGCATGAAACCTGACCCGGAGAAAGTATCCGCCCTTTCGGACACTCCACAACCACGTGATGTCAGTGACCTCCGTTCATTCCTAGGAATGGCCAGTTACTGCGCCCGCTATATCAAAGATTAGGCCACCATTAGCTATCCACTCAGAGAACTAACACTTCAAGGACAGCAATTCCTATGGTCAGCTGCCTGCGACCACACTTTCAACAAGATCAAAGTGGCAGTGAGCACGGCAATCAATTTAGCCTACTTCAACACCAAACGGAAGACCGAAATCACTGTAGATGCCAGCCCAGTGGGTCTAGGGGCAATCTTAGCTCAATATGATGACGAAGCTGACCAACGTCACATTGTCGCACATGCCAGTCGCAGTCTCACTGACAAAGAAAAAGCCTACTCCCAACCGGAAAAAGAAAGCCTGGCGGTTGTGTGGGCATGTGAACACTTCCACCTCTTCATCTACGGAAAACACTTCACACTCATCACTGATCACCAGGCACTGATAACCATCTTTGGCAACCCCCGGGCAAAGATTTCCCCATGGATTGAACGGTGGGGAATTTGCTTACAAGATTACACTTACACCATTATTCACAAACCGGGGAAGGCGGAAAACCCGGCGGATTACATGTCGCGGCATCCACAAACTCGAACACCAGTGCGACATTCGGTGGCGGAAGAATAACTTCACTTCATCATTGACCACGCTTGTCCTCCAGCGGTCCCACTAGAAGCCATTCGAGAAGCGTCCACCCAAGATGCCACGATTCAGGACATCATGCATCGAATCCGTACCAACTCGTGGAGACACTTAGAAGACGTCCACAGAAATGAAGCTGTTAACATTCAAGAACTTATAAAAACCACCGCAATGGAGCGCACACCGCTAGCCTCTCCTCCGGATCGCCCCTCGGGACTCTGGTACTTGTAGTTCAATAGTGGATCACCCAGGTGGGTGCAAGTCGGTACTTGTTGGACTGATGAATCTATCTCTAGACCCAATACATGTCCCGGGTTTTTGGGTATCGCCCGAGACACGGCTCGGGTTTCGGGATAACTTCCCTCATCAGTAGAGAAATGGTTAGGGGTGGAGGAGAAGGCCGCCAAACAACCGTCAATGGCCTCGATGCCCGAACCGGCACGCAGGGCAGCATCCAGGAGCTCGTCGGCTCAAAGCTCAAGGGAGCCAATTAATAGAAACCACCGCAATGGAGCGCACACCGCTAGCCCCTCCTCCGGATCGCCCCTCGGGACTCTGGTACTTGTAGTTCAATAGTGGATCACCCAGGTGGGTGCAAGTCGGTACTTGTTGGACTGATGAATCTCTAGACCCAATACATGTCCCGGGTTTTTGGGTATCGCCTCTAGAGATTCATCAGTCCAACAAGTACCGACTTGCACCCACCTGGGTGATCCACTACTGAACTACAAGTACCAGAATCCCGAGGGGCGATCCGGAGGAGGGGCTAGCGGTGTGCGCTCCATTGCGGTGGTTTTTACTAATTGGCTCCCTTGAGCTTTGAGCCGACGGGCTCGTGGATGCTGCCCTGCGTGCCGGTTCGGGCATCGAGGCCATTGACTGTTGTTTGGCGGCCTTCTCCTCCACCCCTAAACCATTTTCTCTACTGATGAGGGAAGTTATCCCGAAACCCGAGCCATGTCTCGGGCGATACCCAAAAACCCGGGACATGTATCGGGTCTAGAGATTCATCAGTCCAACAAGTACCGACTTGCACCCACCTGGGTGATCCACTACTGAACTACAAGTACCAGAATCCCGAGGGGCGATCCGGAGGAGAGGCTAGCGGTGTGCGCTCCATTGCGCTGGTTTTTACTAATTGGCTCCCTTGAGCTTTGAGCCGACGGGCTCCTGGATGCTGCCCTGCGTGCCGGTTCGGGCATCGAGGCCATTGACTGTTGTTTGGCGGCCTTCTCCTCCACCCCTAAACCATTTTCTCTACTGATGAGGGAAGTTATCCCGAAACCCGAGCCATGTCTCGGGCGATACCCAAAAACCCGGGACATGTATCGGGTCTAGAGATTCATCAGTCCAACAAGTACCGACTTGCACCCACCTGGGTGATCCACTACTGAACTACAAGTACCAGAATCCCGAGGGGTGATCCGGAGGAGGGGCTAGCGGTGTGCGCTCCATTGCGGTGGTTTTTACTAATTGGCTCCCTTGAGCTTTGAGCCGACGGGCTCCTGGATGCTGCCCTGCGTGCCGGTTCGGGCATCGAGGCCATTGACTGTTGTTTGGCGGCCTTCTCCTCCACCCCTAAACCATTTTCTCTACTGATGAGGGAAGTTATCCCGAAACCCGAGCCATGTCTCGGGCGATACCCAAAAACCCGGGACATGTATCGGGTCTAGAGATTCATCAGTCCAACAAGTACCGACTTGCACCCACCTGGGTGATCCACTACTGAACTACAAGTACCAGAATCCCGAGGGGCGATCCGGAGGAGGGGCTAGCGGTGTGCGCTCCATTGCGGTGGTTTTTACTAATTGGCTCCCTTGAGCTTTGAGCCGACGGGCTCCTGGATGCTGCCCTGCGTGCCGGTTCGGGCATCGAGGCCATTGACTGTTGTTTGGCGGCCTTCTCCCCCACCCCTAAACCATTTTCTCTACTGATGAGGGAAGTTATCCCAAAACCCGAGCCATGTCTCGGGCGATACCCAAAAACCCGGGACATGTATCGGGTCTAGAGATTCATCAGTCCAACAAGTACCGACTTGCACCTACCTGGGTGATCCACTACTGAACTACAAGTACCAGAATCCCGAGGGGCGATCCGGAGGAGGGGCTAGCGGTGTGCGCTCCATTGCGGTGGTTTTTAGTAATTGGCTCCCTTGAGCTTTGAGCCGACGGGCTCCTGGATGCTGCCCTGTGTGCCGGTTCGGGCATCGAGGCCATTGACTGTTGTTTGGCGGCCTTCTCCTCCACCCCTAAACCATTTTCTCTACTGATGAGGGAAGTTATCCCGAAACCCGAGCCATGTCTCGGGCAATACCCAAAAACCCGGGACATGTATCGGGTCTAGAGATTCATCAGTCCAACAAGTACCGACTTGCACCCACCTGGGTGATCCACTACTGAACTACAAGTACCAGAATCCCGAGGGGCGATCCGGAGGAGGGGCTAGCGGTGTGCGCTCCATTGCGGTGGTTTTTACTAATTGGCTCCCTTGAGCTTTGAGCCGACGGGCTCCTGGATGCTGCCCTGCGTGCCGGTTTGGGCATCGAGGCCATTGACTGTTGTTTGGCGGCCTTCTCCTCCACCCCTAAACCATTTTCTCTACTGATGAGGGAAGTTATCCCGAAACCCGAGCCATGTCTCGGGCGATACCCAAAAACCCGGGACATGTATCGGGTCTAGAGATTCATCAGTCCAACAAGTACCGACTGGCACCCACCTGGGTGATCCACTACTGAACTACAAGTACCAGAATCCCGAGGGGCGATCCGGAGGAGGGGCTAGCGGTGTGCGCTCCATTGCGGTGGTTTTTACTAATTGGCTCCCTTGAGCTTTGAGCCGACGGGCTCCTGGATGCTGCCCTGCGTGCCGGTTTGGGCATCGAGGCCATTGACTGTTGTTTGGCGGCCTTCTCCTCCACCCCTAAACCATTTTCTCTACTGATGAGGGAAGTTATCCCGAAACCCGAGCCATGTCTCGGGCGATACCCAAAAACCCGGGACATGTATCGGGTCTAGAGATTCATCAGTCCAACAAGTACCGACTTGCACCCACCTGGGTGATCCACTACTGAACTACAAGTACCAGAATCCCGAGGGGCGATCCGGAGGAGGGGCTAGCGGTGTGCGCTCCATTCCGGTGGTTTTTAACATTCAAGAACTTGCAGTGTTCAAACACGTCCAAGAAGCACTGTCTATCAGCACTGATGGTCTACTACTGAGAGACAGAAGAATCGCGATCCCTCAAAGATTGAGACAAGGAATCGTCATTCTGGCACATGAAGGACACCGAGGAGTGGTGGCCACAAAGAAAGCGATACAAGAACACGTCTGGTTCCCGTCCCTTGACCAGATGGTGGAAGCCACCTTCAAGACTGCACATCCTGCTAACTAGTGGGACGAGATAAACATCCGGCACCACTGCAGATGTCGGACCTCCCAGACAGTGTATGGCAACAAGTAGCCATTGACTTCTTCGGCCCGTGGAAATCAGGGAAATACACCATCGTCATCATGGATGAATACTCTCGTTTTCCCATTGCTCACCAAATACCTTCCACCAAAGTGACGGCTATCATACCTGTCATTGACGAAGCATTCGCAGCATGGGGAATACCTACGGTGGTAAAGACGGACAATGGGCCACCATTCAATGGACAGGAATTTGCAGATTTTGCAAAACACCTGAACTTTAAACATCGGAAAATTACGCCCCTATGGCCTCAGGCCAATGGAATGATTGAATGCTTCATGGGGACAATCAAAAAGACTGTGCCGCAAGCTGAACTGGCCCGCCGTGACATTCAACCAGCACTGAATGAAGTGCTACGAGACTATCGGACCATGCCACACAGCACTACGAATCCTGCCACCCTAATGCTCGGACTAATTTCACGCACCCGGCTCCCAACTACAGATGCTGTTACACAATCTCGAATCACAACAACAGATCATGACACTCTAGTGGTACTTGATCACGTCAAGAAATCCAAAATGGAGGAATAACCTGATCATCGTAGGCACGCAAGGACATCCAACATCCGTGAAGGAGATTGGGTGCTGGTGAAGCAGGACAAGAGAACCAAAGCAGACAGCCGCTATCTCGCACAACCTCTACAGGTCACACGAAGAAAAGGGACAATGGTCACTGCAGAATCTGAGAGCAAGCGGACGACCCAAAACATATCATACTTCAAAAGGTGCAATCCCTCTGCTTATCCTCGATTTCGAGAGCCTGATCGTGACACCGACTCATCAAGTCAAGAAAGAAACAGTGATCATGAGTATCGTCGAGTCTGCTGTGCGTGAGGTTTATGGGGGTCGCAGTCCGCAGGCCCATTCTTATTGTTCGAGACTTGCCTGTGTTCAACTACAACTCCCAGAGGGCCTCTAAGTACCCGCTTTTCTCCCAAGAGAGACGCAAGACAAATTGTTTGAATCTCCGCATTCTTGCTTTGTTTTAACAGCATGCGATAGGCACAGGAAAGTCGGTCGATTCTGGAGCAGCCCAAAACAACCATGCTTGAGTTCCAAAGGTGAATGAGCAAAGACCAAGCCAGTAAATGTTAGTTTTATCCAGTCAAGTAAAGACAGAGGTTAAATGTCAGGCTAGTACTGGCAAATTGATGTTTATTCTTTGAAAAGTGAAGCACTTGGAAATCTTGCTTTTGTAATGGAAAGGCTGTATGTAGGGTGTCATTTTTTTCAAACACACAAAATGTAAACACTAACAAATTGATGGTACAAATGTTTAAAATGTATCAGCAGTCCTGAATGCACAAAACAGTCAGTTTTTTCTTTAATTCCAAGAGTGATGGAAACAAATATTTTAATAGGATAAGAAGTAATCAGTTACTTGGTGCTGCGTCAATGACAAATATTTGCTGCAACTCAAATCCACACATTCTATTTTGTGCGCTATATAGTTTTATCAGTGAAATGTCAGTACAAGTTAGTGAACATTTCAATAGAGAATGTGCTGTCTATAAATGTTAGTGTGCTTCCACACCATGCTTCTATAATATATGTGTGACAGTGTGACCCTAACCACACCGCCAGCTACATACCAGACTCATACCACTCTCTAGCTGAATAGACATGGACCATTTTCTACACTTGGGGGCATGTTCACAAGGAGCTATCCCCAAATTAACAGCATTTTAGCGCAGCCAAAGTTGTGATAAATGTACCTCTTCATTCACAAGCCGGTGCAAACAGCCTATGTAGGAGAGTAGGATCTGCTTACTATGGTTACCCCCACTTTCTCCTGGTGTTTCACTGTTTTTCAACTTTAGTCTAGGTGGGGCTCAGCTATTCAGGACCCCAGCCTAGCTGATTCCTCTCTAAAATGATTGCATGTACTTTAGGTAAACTCCAGATTGGTTACTGGGTTACCCCTGTGAGTCCCTAGTATATGGTACCTTCGGTACTAAGGACAAAGGTACCCCAGAGGCCTACCAGGGGCTGAACCATGTATTATGCCACCCCTGGGAAGCCTTCTAAAATGGCACTACTGGTCTGCTACTAAAGCCTGGGTAAGGTGGTGCATGCACCCCTTACTAAGATATAGGTTACCTATATCTACCTTTAATCACTGACACATATACACCTATAAGTCACTCCTATGGCAGGCCTTATCAATCCTGAAGGCAGAGTGCTTGGTTTTGTGTGAAAGGGAGACCATGCATGAGCTGGGCCCCTCAACAGCTTTCGGAGCCTATTCTCTGAGGCTGTTCTGTGATGCACTTGTTGTTTAGCTGTATCTGGGCATGTACGCTGGACCCCGTTAAAAATAGCCCTAATCGTCCCTCTCTTTGTTGTTTGACTTTGGCACGGGCAACCCCCATGGGACTTTGCTTAGGTTACCAGCAGTACATTGGTTACTGGTTGGCCCATTTTATCTCGAGCTATACCGGCACTCGATTGAGTGTGGATAGCAGGATATCCAACGAGCCATGGAGGATACCCGGGGCTTAGCTTTGATGAAGAAGCAATAGCTGATGATTTGAAAACAGTCCCTCTCTTACTTGGTTCTGAAGGGGCTGCTGCCTCAGGTTCAACAACGGATGACTGGGTTACAATAACGCAACTCAAAAAAGAATGGCTTAGGATCACCCTCCATGGGGCCCTTATGACAGAATACCTGAGGGCAAACATTGTGCCACATGGCCTTATAGTTAACATCCTTCCTAGAATCTTTCTAGAAGATGGGCCCTTCAAAAAAGACTGGTGTCAGGTGTAATGGAAATGCACCAAAGACCTTCTTTTTCTTATCATCAAAACAGCCAAAAGATTGGCCGATGCTCTCCTGACTAAGATCCAGGCGGCGGAGTCCGCATTAAAAGGATCCACTCCCAAGACTGCCTTTACCACAAAACTGGCTGAGATTAACAATGAGATCACAGGAAGCAGGGAGTTCCTGTTGAGACAGAAAATTACTAAACTTCAGAAGGATCTGGCCAAATTTGACAAAGAAAACGTTTACCCCTACCTGAAGGATCATTACACCATATCCAAAAACAGTTACTCCTCTGACGATAGCTCAGATGCTGGCAGCAGAAGGGGTTCATCTAATAGTGATTCCAGTAGTGGTAGCTGGGGTAACCGTAATCAGCGGAGACCAGCTTTCACACCATTTCCCAACTTTGATAACGGGCCAATATTTCATGGTCTTGTTCCTCCACCATGGCAATACCCTATGTACCCACAGGGCCCTCCACAGTATTAACCAATGAACAACCCCCCTTTTTTAGGCAGAGGTTGGGGCAAAGAAAGAGGGCGAAGAAGAGGAGCACAGAAGGGCGTGCAATGGCAGGACCAGACAGCCCCGCCAATGGAAACAAGGAGCAAGAGTCTAGTGGTAAACTTGTCCACAAGATCCCTTACTACTACTGAGATGACAGTCTTGAAGAAAGGCCTGGGATTTGTTCCTATGCCCATCCCAGACAAATTCAACGAGACATGTGAATTGAAGCAGTTCTTTAGGAAGGTACAACTTAAGGCGTTCTTTCATGACACACCTCCACCTGAACAAGATGACACTGGACTACGTATTCCTTCCACATTCACCCCTACAAATAACATGGTCCCTCCGGAGGTCCTATCCTTCGAGGGAGCTGTGCTTAAGGGACTTAACAATATCCCCCGCACCCTTCTCTTTCATAATCTGACTAATGCAGAGAGAGAAGCGGCCAGAGCACTGTCTGATACCCAGATCATAACTATCAAACAGGCCGATAAATGGGTGCTATCATTATCCAGTCCACCAAGATTACGATACTGAGTGTAGACGACAACTCACCAACACCAGACACTACACTTCCCTTACAATCAACCCTACCCCCAGGCTCACAGCCAAGATCACCTCACTAATTATGGAAGGGGAAATCAATGGATGGATAAGTAAGAACGAGGCTAACTTCCTCCTTACTAAGGACCCTAAGACCCCCTATTTCTATACCCTCCCTAAGATCTACAAGAACACCACACAGTTTCCTGGGAGACCCATCGTGTCAGGGACAGGGTCCTTGTTGGAACCCTTGTCTAAATTTTGTGACAAGTTCCTGCAGCCCTTGGTGAAGAAAATACCTTCATTTGTGCAGGACACTACAGGCGTCCTCCGCCTTATTGAAAACCTCGAGGGCAGGGCAGGGTGGACCTCCTGGTCACACTGGATGTAGAGGCACTGTACACGAATATTCCCTAGCAGGCCACCTTGGAGGCGGTTGAGTACAGCCTGCTTAGAGAAAACTGGATTTGCCCACACCCATCCCCTCATCATGGAGTGCGCTACCATTGCACTCACTGAGAATTTCTTTGAGTATGACACCCAACTTTTCCATCAAACACAGGGTACATCCATGGGGAGCACTTTTGCCCCAAGTGTGGCCTGTATCTTCATGGCTACCTTTGAGGAAAATGAGATTATGAACGCTAACAACCCCTTCAGAAGTAATCTCACAATATGGAGGAGGTACATAGATGACATCCTCATACTATGGGAGGGTGATCTCTCCACCTGGGAGTCTTTTTCCAACTGGTTGAACACACAGAACCCATTCTTAAAGTTTACCCACACCACTTCAGACACTAACATCCCCTTCTTGGACCGCAGGATTTGGGTCACAGACACTGGCTTGAGCACCAACGAACATAGGAAGGCAACAGATAGGAATAGTCTTATCCTCTACACCACCCACCACCCTAAGTCATTGAGGAACAACCTTCCTTTCGGACAGTTCCTCCGCGTAAGGAGGAACTGTACCACCATGTCTGATTATAAAGTTGACGCTCAACAACACAAGCTTCGTGAAAGAGGTTACCCATCTAGGCAAATCCGGCAATCTTACAAGAGGGCAATGAATAACCCAAGAGAGGCATTACTACAGACAACTAACAAGGAACCTACAGACGTACTTACCTGTGTTACCTCCTTCACAAAAAACTCAGCTTTCATTAAGAAGACTATCAACAAACATTGGGGAATAGTGAACTCTGGGGACCTGGCTATCCCACGCCCTAGGTTTGCTTTCAGACGTACCCCCAACTTGAAGGACACACTGGTACACACTAGACCTAGAAGGAAGGAAGCAGCTGTACAACGAACACTCCGGGGACATGCCCCCTGTGACTGGCCACTACCCAAGCGGGGGGTACTCTGTCTGTAATCAGACTAGCACCTGCAAGTAAATTCAACTTTCCGAGTCCTTTACATGGAAACTCAAACGACATACAAACTGCAATACACCCAGGTGCATCTACCTTATAACCTGTCCCTGCAACAAGAGATATGTAGGGATGACGATGAGACCAATTAAATTACGCATCACAGAACATAAAAGCAACGTCAGATGCTTGAAAACAAACACCAAGCTGTACATCCACTGCAGGGATATGAACCACAGCACAGACACCCTGAAATGGACGGTGCTTGAATCACACCCGTACACCACACATCAGGCGCTCTTTAGAATTGAGCAGAGATGGATACACTGTTTGACAACTGATATCCATGGTCTTAATGATAATATTCCATGGGCAGCATTAGTAAATATCGTCTGAATTGGCCACAAAATTAACATCCCGTACTCACCTTTGTAGCAATCAGTATCCACTCCACCGGTGTCACATTATGACCAAGCCCGCCCGACACGAGGATGGACCACATAACTGTAGAAGGCTACGGTCCTGTGGCACACGTTGGTGCCCTGCAACTTTATCGTCATACCTTGTCTACTTAATGGGTTGATTCTTTTATAAAAACACTAGTCGACAGAGCATCACCTACTTAGTGGACACCCCACTTTGTTAGAAAGATTAGCACCTTATTTTGCCTCCTATATATGGAGCTCTAATAACACAGACACTATATAGCCATACCCATGTTCTTCCATATACAGGGTCCACTCCAACCCCTCTAGATTAAGCTAATGAAGACCTCCCTTTAACACCAGATGAGGCTTATCACCACAATTGTTTTATTAAACTGTCGAGACCAGGGACACGACATGGGAACAGGTACCGGCACAAACACGTTGTTAGAGATTCAATTTAGTTTCTCTTTCAAAATCGCTTACCTGTCCTTCTAATCGGGTGGGTCGTTTCAAAGGACATATGAGTACAACTTTGGGCATTCCAATATGGCCGCTGAGGGGAACCTTTGACTACATGCACCGATGAGAGTTCCTGTCGATCGGCGCTGCCTGTAACGCGTTGACGAAACCACTCCCACTCTCCCCCTGCACGTGATCGGGCTGAAGAGGGAAGCACGGCCGACCCCGCTCCGGCTTCTCACTTCTCCCAGCGCACGGTAGGTTTGAGGAGCGAGTCCCTCAAATGGACAGGTAGGTGTTGTGTGCGTGTGGATCCCTCGCCACTACGGGTTGGACAACCATTGACTCGCTCTCTTTGTCTTTTTCTGTGTGGTAATCGGACCTTGCCTTGTGCCACTGCATTGGGGTTATGTCCAATAGGACACCTACCAGACCAGGGTCCATCTCCATGATAGTAGGCAACTATTCTGGACGGGTTTCTTGGTCTGTTCGGGTTGCTGGGGTCTCAGGGACGTGTGTGAGCGCCTCACGTTCTGCATGTCCCTCTGTATACCGGACTTCCCTTGCTGGCCATAGCGGCCCGTCTAGTCGCTGTCCTCTATAATCGGGAGCCGACAGGAGGACTAAGTCAGTGGAGCTCCTTTGACCCATGCCAGTCGGTCTATGCCTGGAAAGTTGCGCCATTATTGTGAGCGCCTATTTTGTATATCACCATTGATTGCTTTCCTCCAATATTTTGTCCCCCTATACTTAGGGCACCTACATTTGAGGTGCTCCACACTGAGAAGACCATTGAAGCCAGCACTTCTGGCTTATAGGGTGAGACCCTCTTGCCTGACATTACATTTCTTTCTACCTGTAACTGCGTTATTTCCAGACCCAGTCTTAGTTTGTTTTTAACATTCCTTGTTTTCTTCCCTTCCCAACCTGGGCGAGTTTTTTAAATTCATTTAGCAGTCTGTGCTGACTTGCACTAGCCAGTTGAAGCAACACTACTTGGGCTAGGTTGATGACGTGACTTACCACCATCCCTTGTCATCTCCCCCCTTCTTTTGTCATCCCCATGCAGGTATCACCAGAAGTGGCGGGACTCCGTTTCCGCCCCTTGAGTCCAGTGGTAGGTAGAACACGGTCACCATACCACGGTGTAGATAGTTTCCTTTAAGGTCCTGATGAATTGCACTGTATCATACTGAACACTTAGCATGACACATGTTGACCAGTAACACAGAGTAGAGCATTGCTCCCCTGGATCATTGCACCAGCGAGCAGCCTCTCTTCACGATTTTTAATGAGGTAGATTACCACGTTATTAAACTAACCCAGTGGACTATCTAACCTTTTTTAATTCACCACCCATTCACATCTACACCCTTCCTCCAGGGCCCTCACACCCACGGCACTAGACGGCAGGAACAAAAGATCTCCGCCAAAGAGCCCTTTTATGGGTGCCCGTCGGGTATTGCACCGCCGACCCGACGAGGAGCAAGCCCATATGATGAAGCATGACACCTAGCTTGCTGGGTGTGTGAGGGTTTTAGTTCCGAAGGGGAAATTCCCCCTTAGGTGTGCCTCCACCCACGTCCTGGTTCACTCCCCCCTCTTTCTAACCTCCTTGCTTGGGGAACTGCGTACCACTTGTTGTTTAGCTGTTCTGTGATGCAGCCAGGCCATATACTCTTAAGTGCATTTTAACCTCGCGGTAAATGCTAACTTTGGAATGGCTGCATGGAAACATGTCGTGTTCGGTGTGAAACACTTTTGAATCCTACCCCCCACCCGCCAGTCTTCTAGACGGGGGTAGAATTCCACCCTTCTAGAGGGAGAAGACATGTACACACTTACTTAACAGGTAATAGTTTAAAAGAGCCCCAGCATCACAAAATGGATGCTGCAGCCACAGACACGAGTCTTACCTCCTGCTGCTGGACGAAACTCCGGCAGGGGAGGCCTGGACAATAGGTTTCCTGTCTCAGGGAGGTGTAACCACCTCCCAGACAGGCTTTAGTGTATTGGGGCTAGGTGGGTGCATTTATAGAATGCTTTTCAGACAGTGCTGGGGGGACACTTGGCGTCCCTGTGCATACCCCAGTTCAAACCGGTTGCAGGGGCACTCAGCCCCTGCTCTGGCATGAAACTGGACAAAAGGAAAGGGATGTAACCACCCCTCTCCCCAGACCCTCTCATAGGTGGATCACCAGAGTATGTCCAACCCCCTAACTTCGTATAAATATGGGACCCCAGTCCTTAGGACTTCAGATTACACCTGGAGGAACTCTGTAACATATATCCTGGAACTTCGACATTCTACACAACTAGAAGATGAGGTCAAGGAGTGACTCCCCTATTCAAACAGGCACCAAGAAGCATCTAGCCGGTCTGCATTTCCGAGGCTCCCGCTGGACCCCGAAGTATTTGTGACTCAGGACACAGACTTCCAGACTTCTCAGAGGCCGAGACGAGATCCCAGCAAAGCTGAGACCCGCAAGCCCTCACGAGTGACGTGGGACCGGAACTCCTGGACACGTGCACATTTGCTAGTGCATCAACTTCCTGAGCTTTCCTGAAGTTGTGCGTTTGGGCTACATGTAGTCCAAGCCCCGAGCACCATCTGCACCGAAGATTGTGGGCCTACACTCCACGAGTGTTCCGCGAGCACGCTTCTAGCATTTCTGCTCGAGGCCCCTTCGCGATCCCTGGTCCGTCGACTGGTGGGTCCCCATAAAGGTAACTCTTCTTTCCTTTGGGCTTCCCTAGTTGCTCCAGATGTGCCCTGACCCTTGCATCCGGACACTTTCCACTTGGACGCCCGCAGCACTTTGTGGCAGCTCTGCCTTGAAATCGACGACGAATCCCAACACAAAAAGACACCTATGCACCCGGCTTCCCTGTGTGAGGTAACTCGAGTACTTTGGTGCTCCCGTGGGTGTTGACTCTAGAACCTCCTAGTTCTAAAGGGGTTTGCTCCAAGTCCTCTTCTAAGTGTCCTTAATCTTTAACAATTCCAAACGCGACTTTCCTCATAGACGTTAATGGTGATTCGTGGTTGTGTTTAGACACTGCACGCGTCCCCTGTGGGTCCCCTGTGTTACTACCTTGGGTGGTTCCTGGTGGCCCAAGTGGTTCTAAAGGCTTTGGGCCTTGTATCTATGTCAGCCGTGGTTCTCATACCACTTTATTAATATATGGTTTGGTACGCCCCTAGGGCTCAACGTACATCGTGCTAATTTACTGTCTGCTAAATAAGTTTACTGAATGTACTTTTGCCTCTAGCTTCATAAAGAGACTAGAGGGATGTGTTTACAATAAATACATATATTTTATATATATACCTGGTGTGGTTCTTCTTTCATTTGGTCATTCATGATATTATAGAGTGGTAAAACAAGCTGCTTTACATTCCTTCAAGACTTAGCCTGAAGGCTGCTCTCCACAGCTACCACTACGATAGCTTTCTATATAGGTTGCCTTTAAACCTACCATCAATAAGGGTCGTTTGGACTGGTGCAAGGTGCCCACTAGAATAGTGGACAGCATATGCAAGGCCAACTTCTCACAGCCTACAGCACCACATTTCCTGCATTAGCATCCGCAACAAACATTGCCACGGAACTATTGCTAATGGGGAGCATCCTTTACGACGCGGATGTTACCCCGCGCTACCATTACGACGCGTCTCTTACAACGCAAGTCGTAACCACGACTTGCACTGGAGGGCGCTCAAAGACAAGGAATAGTTCATTTACTACTCCAACACCTTCCCTACTATCCACGGGGACTGGTGTTGGAATAGTAAATTAAACTATTCCTAAGTCCGCACCCTACAGCGCAAGTTGTGGTAACGACTTGTGTTGTAAAACACGCGTTGTAACGGTACGCGTGGTAATAGCCCACGTCGTACCGTCATACATCCATTGCTAATGAGATGCAGAGTAGGCGTTACCGAGCAAAAAGCAGCAACAACATCACTCTGCAACATTCTCAACAACCAGCCAGATCAGCAATAAGAACACAAAACACGTGAAAAGGTGCGTTAGCAGCAGGAAATTAACACCTGGCCTGACCTGGCATAAAGTCGGACCACATCCAGCACCACAAAAGGGAGCACAGCCCAGAGCCACACCTGAAAGACAAACAGATGCCATGGAGCTACTAAACATGCAGCACTACACCCAAGAGGGCCACAACACCCACCCACACCTCACCCAGGACCACCCCTCCCTGGCACCCCCCACCAAAGACATGCCACCTCAGCTACACCTAAACATGTACAAAATATTCTGCCTTATGTCGCACAATCACAACTGGTGACATGCATGTGTCGTCACAGAAATGAGCATCACACATACACTTTCGAAGCAACCAATGAAACTTTATTGAAATGAACACTGAAATTAAATGAAGACACAAGGCGGCTCCCCTCGGAACAATTCGTAGGTTACAGCCTGAAAGCCAAAAACCATGATGAGAAGGTGTGTCCTGGCAACATCAAAGGACAGAGAGGGGGAGAAGAAGAGAGGGAGAGAAAGAGAGAGAGAAGAAGAGAGGGAGAGAGAGAGAGAGAGAGAGAAGAAGAGGGGGAGAGAGAGAAGAAGAGAGGGGGAGAGAGAGAAGAAGACGGGGAGAGAGAGAGAAGAAGAGAGGGGTAGAGAGAGAGCGAGTAGAAGAGAGAGAGAGAGTGCTGCCCCTGCGCACCGAGGCCACACTGCTCACCTGCTGCTACCAGTGTGTCTCCAACCACTTGCCGGTATGTGTAGCAGTACACCAGGTCACACATCAGAGTCAGAGCCATCATCTGAAACAGAGTCCAGATACAAGACTGGCACAGTGCACACACTTGCACAAGACAACATCGCCTGCCCGCCAATGCACACCCATGCTGAGGCACCCCAGCCCCTCCTGCAGCCCATTGGAGCATGCCCGCCCATGCACACCCGGGCCTCACTGCTCACCTTCCACCACCGGCGTGTAGACAGGAGGTCCCACCACGTGCCACTGCAAGCCACAAGACTGGGGCCCATGAACATGGCACCCTCCATACCATGCAGCCACACTGCGCAGGCCACCAGGTCTCAGGTCAGGTGCTGGGTCTTGATTACTCCATGGCATAGGACATACCAGTGCACCCGACACCATTGCAGGCTGCACACCCGCTCAGCCCAATGGGTGCCACTAACTCTGTGATCCCGGTTTCGAGGCCATGAGGTGGTAGGCCCGCGCTGCCCGCTGGCTCTGGCCTACACTGCGGTCCAGCAGGGCACACAAAACCTGAGCTGTCAGGACCGCCGGGACGGGGCATCATCGCAGGCTGCACACTCGCTTAGCAGCTTAAGGTGCCACTGCCTCAGTGCACCCAAAGTAGCCATCCCGTTGCGGGGTGCCTGCGCCGGCCACAATGCCCTGGTTTCAACTAACCCTGTTCAACCCCATTCAGCGTCCAGTGGCGGGGTGCCTGTTCAGGCCGCAATGCTCCATGTGCCACAACCCTGTTCAACCCCAGTCAGTGCCACGTGGTGGTAGGTCCATGCCGGACGCAAGGCCTTGGGTGCCACGGACCCTGTGCAAGCTCAGTCAGCACCACGTGGTGGTAGGCCCGTGCCGGCCGCAAATCCTCGGGGGACCGAACCCTGTGTGCAACAACTCATGTGCACTTTATGACTGAGAATCGTGGAGCGTCCATCATCCAGTTACCACTGGCAGAGGGAAATGTGACGTTGTCCGCCCCTTATGTTGGCGGAGTCACATTGCCTGTGACTCCCGTGCCGGATGGGTGTGGTGTGCATGCAAACCTGCCCTCAGGGAGTGGCTGTGACATGCTGACAACTAGATTGGTGTCAAGATCATGCTCCACAGGATCCGGTCGTTGCTAATGGGGGTCCACCTCCTAACGTTACCAGCTCCCTGATCTTATAATACAGGGCATTGGAACCATTAGGCAAGGGATATCAGGAACGGGGAGGGGACTGGTGGGACAAAGGCTCTGAAACGATATAAGAACAGAATATACTGTTAAACAATGCATATGAACAACATGGCTACTCTCATCAATTCTCGCTATGAGGGAAATGCCTGATGTCACATAAACACACCTGAAACCCCGAACCAGCAAACACCCAGCAAGGATAACAAAGGAACAATGTAAGAGTCTTCTGCACTCTAATATAAGAGAGCCTACTTACTTCCAGCAACCTTCCTGAAGTTCAGCAATAGTAAAGTACTCCAGCCATTATTTAGAACTGAAACAAGGTTCTGAACACCTGGTATATTATAGAGCCATATCCAGACTTTGTTCAAAAGAAAGGTGATTAAATGTATTCCCAAGATTAGTCAATACACACGGCAGAATGTAGTAACCACCACAATACTCCGCTGTATCAATGAAGCAAAGTACATACAAGGGTTCACGGCAGCAAGTGGTTAGCCAACACACCTTACTCCGCTACACACGCAGAATGATTAATCATTAACGGTAGCGCGTGGCAGGATACACACTGCGCTCCGCACACAAGAAGGAAGCCTTTGATGCTCCAGTAACATGTAGTGACTACCACTATGTTCCGCATAGGTAACGTAAAGATCAGGATCCCAATAGAGACGCGTGGCCAGCCGACTCACAGCGTTCTGTATTCTTTCACAAGCGCAGTCGCGCTGGAACAACTCGGAGCTACCGAGAACAGGAGAAATGCTGAAGAAACAACGGTAACGTGTGGTCAGCCGACACACAACGTTCCGCTGTTGGGAAGGAGAGGCAGCAGCACGTCGTCAACTCACCCACCGCTGCACCGAGGAACATCGGAAGCCTCCGAAGAATCGAAGCAGGAAGCAACAAAGAATAAACCCGAGACCCGCTCCAACGGACCTCTTGCAAATGGCAACGGGAAACAAACAGAATTACGCGCATCCGCTTCCGCGCGTGACAACGCTAAGTACCTTCCCAAGTGAAGGCTCATGGGAAATGTAGTCTTAATACTCAGGTAGGCGTGAAGGGAACCTGAAACCTGTCAGTAGGTCCTCCTCCTCAGCGCCTCCTAGGACCCGGCTTAGCCGGGAACCGTGCATGAAAGCGACGTACAGCCGCAGGGGCATGAACGTTGTGACGCGGCTCCCAAGAGTCATCCTCGGCCGAATACCCTTTCCAGGCTATCAAGTACCACAGGACACCACGCTTCCATTTTGAGTCACGAATGCATCTCACCTCGTATTCATCCCCACCATCGACCAGAACCGGAGGAGTGACCCTCCTGACACACGATAAAGCAGGTTTCAGAAGGCTACTGTGGAAAACAGGGTGGATCCGCAGACTGGCAGGCAATTTCAACTTAAAGGCCACAGGGTTCACCTTCTTAATGATGACATACAGACCAATGTAATGAGGATGAAATACACTTTGCAGTTTGAATCTTATGTTCCTAGTAGAGAGCCAGACCTTGTCCCCAACCTGATAGTCAGGACCATCCCTACGATGAACATCGGCACATCGTTTGTAATCCACCTTAGCCTTGATCAAGTGTGTAATGAGCTGCTTCTGTACTGAGTGTAGTTTCTTCACTCTACTATACACGGTGGGCTGATCAGACACACTCTCAGGGATCGTAACAGGAAGGATGTTAGCGTCAACCCCATAAGTAGCATAAAAAGGAGACACCCCCGCAGAGCTATGCCAGGCATTGTTGTAAGCCAATTCAGCCATCCACAGTAACGATACCCACGAGTCCTGTGCGGAATTGGCATAACAACAGAGGTATTTCTTTAGAGTCTGGTTTAGAGTCTCCATCTGTCCATCAGTCTGAGGATGGAAGCTCGTGGACAATGATGACTTGATACATAATGCTGTGCACCAATATTTCCAGAATCTGGCGACAAATTGGGGGCCTCTGTAGGAAACAATGAACTCAGGTACCCCATGTAAACGGATCACTTCCGTGAGGAACAGTTGTGCCGTTTGACCAGCCGTAGGAAGATTGATGCAGGGTATGAAGTGCCCAAGTTTGGTTAGACTGTCTACCACTACCAGAATAGCTGACTTACCCTGATCAGGTGGCAAACCTGTCACGAAGTTCAAACTGATTGTTTGCCAGGGTTTTCTAGGCGTAGGCATGGGTATCAGTTTACCTCTCTTCATTCCACTATCGATTTTGGATCGTGCACAGACATCACAATGGGCTACCCATAAGGTAACATCCTTTCTCAAAGTTAACCACCAGAAGTGTCTCTGGACCAAATGTATTGTCTTGAACGCTCCCTGATGACCAGCCAGAGGAGCCCCATGACACCACCGAAAAGCCTCTTTCTGTAAGGCGATGGATAGCAAGAACAGCTGAGTGTTAACGAAAGGCAATCCCTGTTTCATGGAACGATGACTGTCCTTTGCAGCCCAGCAATCCCAAAGAGATAGTGTTTTAGCGTTCCGTATCTTACTCAAGAATGTCTCTGCGCTCAGTACACAAACCACCTTCGCGGGTTCTATTATGGATTCCATTACTGGAGCAGTTGAGGAATCCCCTTCTTCTTGTCTGGACAGTGCCTCGGCCTTTCTGTTCTCACACCCTGGTCTGAAGGTAATGACAAAGTTAAATTCGGCAAAGAATAACATCCATCTCATCTGGCGTTGAGACAGATGTCTGGCTGTTTGCATGTATTGAAGATTCCAGTGATCGGAATACACCGTCACCGGATGTTCAGCACCCCAAATGTATTGTCTCCATTCCTGGAAGGCCCTCTTTACCGCTAAGAGTTCTTTTTCAGAGATTGTATAGTTCTTTTCGGCAGGGTTCAATTTTCTGGAAAGGTAGGCCACCGGATGTAGTTGTCCGGTCTCTGGGTCTCTTTGTGAAAGGATGGCCCCGAGGGCCTCATCGGAGGCATCCGCTTATACAATGAAAGGCAACTCGGTTTTAGGATGGGCCAATACAGGAGCTAAAGTGAATGCCTGCTTCAAACACTCAAAGGCCTGGTCAGCCTCCAGCGACCAACCGAATTTCACTCTCTTACGGAGCAAGCGTGTCAAAGGAACTGCCATCTGCGAGAACCCTACAATAAAACACCTGTAGTAATTAGCAAAGCCCAAGAAACTCTATACCTCCTTTACTGACTTAGGAGTAGGCACTTCTTGGACCGCTAAGACTTTGCGATCAGACATGCACAGACCCTCCGGATGTAGCATAACCCCCAGGAATTCAACGGAGTCCACCCCAAACTCACATTTGCTTAACTTGCAATACAGTTTATGTTCCCTCAACTTCTGGAGTACCATGATGACCTGCGATATGTGTGTATCAACCTCCTCAGAGTAAATCAAGATGTCATTTATATAGACAACAACACAGATGTCCATGTACTCTCTCAATACGTCATTCAGAAAAAACTGAAAAGCGGCAGGGGCATTGTACAGCCCAAAAGGCATGACTAGATATTCATACAAGCCGTAATGGGTCTTAAATGCGATCTTCCACTCGTCCCCCGCCCTGACGCGAACCATATGATATGCCCCTCGGAGGTCGAGCCTGGTATATATTTTTGCATTACGGACCTGATTCAGTAATACAGTAATGAGGGGTAAAGGATATCTATTTCGAACAGTGACTTTATTGAGCTTGCGATAATCCATGCAAGCCCGTAGATCACCATTCGCCTTCGAAATAAAGAACAGAGAAGAATCAGAAGGCGAGCGGGAAGGTCTGATAAAACCTATTCACATAGTGATCTAGATATTCCTTCAGGTGCTTTGTTTCAGGGACTGATAATGCATACACCCTACAAGTGGGGATTACGGCGCCATCCACTAAATCAATTCGGCAATCGTATTCCCTATGTGGAGGTAGTTGCTCCGCCATAGCTTCACTGAATACATCCTGAAATTCTTGATAGCATGGAGGCAGGACCACTACCTTTTCCGCTGCAGTAGCTAGACAATGGGAGTACAGCAACGCTACTATTTGGGGGGCTTGTTCAGACATGATATGGACCCTACAACTAGGATCATCAAACATTAAGGTCTTTCCTCTCCAATCCACCGAAGGATTGTGATGGCTCAGCCACGGCATACCCAGGATTATTTCATATTGGGGTGCTTCTATTATGTTTAGACTTATCTCCTCTCTATGAACCCCCCCCCCCGGGGACAGGTAAGGATAACACAAGTTTGTCCGTCCTTTCCGTTATGAGACCTGATTTCAGCGGGTTGCCATCCACTGCCCATACTTCCTCTGGACTGTCTCTCCGTATCCTGCTTAAAGCCAAAGAGGTGACTAAGCCGCTATCCACGAAGTTCCTTGTAGCCCCTGAATCAACCATCACCATCACCTGGTGAACCTGAGCCTGGCTTTCTAGGGTCATGGTGAGCACTATATGGGATTCATGCTCCTGTAGTACAGAGGCTGTGAGAGAAGGGAGTTTCCAGTTCTTATCTTCCCTCACCACTGGTGCTAATTTCTCCGTGGTTATAGAGGACACTGTAGCTTTCTTGTTTCTTGTCCAAGTCCCCGAAGCCCTAGGTTTCGTGGGACAATCTTTGACATAATGGCCTTTCTTCCCACAATACATGCACAGTCCTAAGACTCTACGACTTTCTCTCTCGGCTCTGGACAAAGGAGCCCTTAGCACTCCTATTTCCATGGGTTCACTGCCAGTCTCAACTGGATGGCTATTCTTAGGAGGGGAAAAATCCGAACAATAGTACCCTCTATCAGCTTTGAGTCTCTCACCCCCTCTTTCTGAGAGCCTCCCATCTAGTCTTAGGGAAAGGTTAATCATGTCAGCACATGTGAGAGGCTGAGGATCAATCTGTGCTATGACATCCTTTAAGCCCTCACGTAGCCCTTGATAGTATAAAGACAATCTCTTCTCCTCAGGCCATTCCGTCTCTGCTACTAACCTGTTGAATGTAGTAAGGTAAGACACCAGATCCTGTCTCCCTTGTCTTAACTCCAACAGCTCTCTGTCAGCGCTAAAGGTGGTGGCCCTCCTATCAAACACCTTCTCAAACTCTGTACGGAACGCCGTCCAATTGGATAAGATGGCATCGTCGTTCCACACCAGTGGTACTGCCCAATTGGCTGCATCACCACTCAAGTAAGAAATCGCGAAAGCCACTCGCGAATGGTTGGAAGGGAACGAGGAAGGCTTACAAGAAAAATGCATTAATACCTGTGTTAAAAAAACCTGAGTTTTAGTTGGGTCAGCCTTGATCAAGTGTGTAATGAGCTGCTTCTGTACTGAGTGTAGTTTCTTTACTCTACTATACACGGTGGGCTGATCAGACACACTCTCAGGGATCGTAACAGGAAGGATGTTAGCGTCAACCCCATAAGTAGCATAAAAAGGAGACACCCCCGCAGAGCTATGCCAGGCATTTTTGTAAGCCAATTCAGCCATCCACAGTAACGATACCCACGAGTCCTGTGCGGAATTGGCATAACAACGGAGGTATTTCTTTAGAGTCTGGTTTAGAGTCTCCATCTGTCCATCAGTCTGAGGATGGAAGCTCGTGGACAATGATGACTTGATACATAATGCTGTGCACCAATATTTCCAGAATCTGGCGACAAATTGGGGGCCTCTGTAGGAAACAATGAACTCAGGTACCCCATGTAAACGGATCACTTCCGTGAGGAACAGTTGTGCTGGTTGACCAGCCGTAGGAAGATTTGTTGCAGGGTTTCTGTACTCACACAGAACTGTGCACAGAGGAGTGGAACCTTGGCAAATTAGGGTGTCCCAAAACTTACCTTAGCAACCAACTCACCCCTTACCGAGCTAGCTACAGTGTCTCATTGGACATATCAAACACCCAATGTTTAGACAAACCAGAACATGAACTTACAGTACCTCAGGGTACGTGGGACTCATGAACACTCTTTCGTTATATTATCATTACAAACCAGATCATGGAGTAAAGAAGACACATGTGCATTTGAAATGTTTATTTACTAATGCCGTCTTCTCAGGCGCAGTATCTTAGATAATACAAGTATACTTATTATCAGTAGCAAAATTATCAGCATAGTTACTAAGACATAAAAAGCGAATGGTGACAGCATGTTAACATGCTGTAATGAATAAGAGTTAACAACACTTATATCTCACCCTCCCTAACACATATATTATATTATTAGCTAAGAAGGTCTCTTTGGGTTGTTTTAGGGCGGGCCCATACCTTAGTGTCCTAGCATGAAGGAATCACATCAGCATACACCAGCTCTCTCTGCATGTGCACCGCATCAAGTGTTTTAACTATTCTCGTGCAAAGCAATATCAATCCCGCCTCAAGCCCAAGTTGGCAAAGGCTGCACTTGTGTTATGACTATGAAAGCGTGGAGATCAGACCTCATAACAATTCCATATCGTGTTGCTCCTGAAACTTCAGCACTCTCCGTGCAGACATGGTTTATTAAACACGACTGATATCAGAGCAATAACATATTATTCTCACATACACCACGGCAAACCACTAGGTTGAAAGCTAAGTCAACAATTAAGGGTCGTGTGCAGAAGTTGCAAGAAAGGAAAAATGGCGTTTAAATCTCAAATGTACCCATGCTAACTTAACACGATATAAGGATATATAGGAGCTATACAACACCCCCCCATGATCCGAGAACGGACTAAATAAGGTAACAGAAGTGCCATCACATGAGAGCAGAATCCATTTATAAACGAGCATGAATAAAGATTCAAATATAAAAACTAATGATAAAAAAATAGCCCACAAATATAATGTGGCTCAAGCCAATAGGCAAACAAAAATAAAATGTCTTGACCAAAAGTCAATAAAATCAAGGAAATGCTATCAATCAGCATGTCAATTTGAGGCAGTGTCTATGATAAGACCGTATATGAAAAGTAAGCTGCAACAGCCTCCAGGAGGAAATCACTGTCCTCATCAGAAAACAGTTCAGCCATCCAATTTAAAAGATGAAAGGAACATACGTGATCTTCCAGCACCGGATCCTCTATAACCATCAGAGGACAGCTCGGTGGGTTCTCAAGAAAACTTAGTTCCAAGAAATTTTGCGCTGCCGACAACACATCCCAGGGACCCATTAGTCCATGTGCCACCGCCAAGGCCATAATCCTTTCGTCAGAACAAACCAACTCGTGAGCAATGATAGGACTCATCAGTTGATCAAAATCGACATCAGAAGATGCTGGTCCGCAGAGACACAAATCAATGGCCCAAAGGAAATCACAGGTCAGACAGCGAAATACAGGCTGGACACAGGTGAAATAGGAGAACCGAAAAGATAATCCAAACGCCGTGCTTAGAGTCGCTAACGGCAGTGTGCCATAGTAATCAAGCATGCGGTTGCGAAACCGCGTCAGTAGTAGCTGTGCGTGGTCTTGCACAGGAAGGGCATCCATATTTAAAAAGGCAGAAAACCACCAATGCGCCAGCCGCCAATGCAAGTAAAAACGGGAACCCTCCAAACAAGGATGAAAAAATAGAATGGAAGAAGGCAGGGATGACTCCAAAAATCTTCCAAAGGAAGTCACGAGACCACCGCTAACAACTTTAAAAAAAATGTGCTAGGCCCGTTGTGGAGGATGCGTTAAAGATAGAACGGACCATGGCTCCGAAATGCAAAGGCAAATCAGTGTTTAAAAGAGCCTGAACCTCCGTACGGGTGTTAGCAATGTGAAGCACGAAAGTTTCACGGGCCGAGCTCAAGGCCACCTCTTTCTGGGACAATAGAGCTCTTATTCTAGCCATGCCGCTGAATTCTGCTCCCAAGGTCGGTATCTGTGGCCAAATGGAAGACTCCCTATGTTCACGTGTGGGAGGATAAAGAACATTTCTGCAGCAAATAACTCGCTCACTAACTGTTATTATGAAAGCTATACCTTTAATTAAACCACAACAGTTTTCATTATTGAGCATTAAATAACTACCATTCTCTAACAACTTAAACGTGGGGATGATAGCAGGAACTGGCGTGCCCTGTAAAACGCAAGCCATATTCGGTCGGTCCTTGTTACATGAACCGTGTAACTGTATGTGTCTGCACATTAAAGAATGATCTGGCGTCTCAGTACACTCATCCCCTGTTAGATAAACTTCTTGTTCATCCTTGAAACATCTGTATGTGTATGGGAGTGACCAGACCTCATGAAGAAAACCGCTACCTAAGGGTTCAAAACGACCTATCGGCACATATTTCATACAATTTGAAAACTTATATAAAGCAAAAGGCAGCGTTATTAAACCGTGGATAAGCCACGTAGCAGCAGTGGCTTCTGCCACAGAAAAAGGTAAAGATTCCAACCTTTCAATATGGAGCATAGAAAAGGAAGCATCACGCATTGAAAGCAAGCGTTGTTTGTCTGTCAAATTAAACGGTGCAAACAAAGAGGAAACGTTCATGTATCCCCAGGGAACTTTACCCATTTTCAGAGTCTGAAGTGTCCATGCAAACTGCATGATCGAACGTAATTGATTTTGACCATGGTATAATACAGATACTTCATCATGCACAATATCAACAACAGACGACACAATATTATCTAATGTGTAAATTCTAGAGGAAAGCACGTTAATGCTATTGTCAACAACTGCAAGAACTTTCTCAAGATTTGCCTGATCAATAGCTCTAAGGCGTGAAGCAGCCTCAATCTGTGAGAGTTTCCAAATTTCATTGTAAACACCATATAACCACCTTTTCGACCTGCCACTAGCTGGGCCTTTAATGAAATCATTCAAATCCACGTCTGCATTTAGTTTGGAAAGGTGATACTTAACCGCAGGTAAAGTAGAATGTTTCAGCCAAGCTTGACATAACTTTCCCACAGAGTAAGAGGTGACTGTATGACTCAAATCAAAACGGGGATCAGATCTAACAGTCTTAAAACCGTCAGTTATATTTAAAAATCTTTTTTGGCAAGAATCAGCACTACGGTGCCAAAGCAGCCAACCCTTGGGATTCATACTGGAAATGTTAAAGGAGGAATTCAGAAGCAGAGCCTGTATATCTCTAATGGACAATTTAGTAAAATTACTCCAATCCTCATATTCCTCCAACTCTGGGAAAGACGGGGTGTTTAACCTTTTAGATGTAGCCAATCCAAAGCATGTGGTCTGGGAAATGGTTTCATTTAAAAACCACATATGATTTGGGATGAGACATGCACGGTGCAAAGCCTCAGTGCCTCGTACCTGCCAGGCCCTTGAACCCCAAACTGATTTAAGGTCTATTGTTTCCTTCCATAACTCATAGCCCCCAGTAACTAATTGATCTAGGAAGGCCTTCGAGTACAACAATTTTGTATCGGTGAGTCTAACCTTGGACAGTGGCTGTTTGCGAAATTTAAAATAAAAGGACTCGGGATTGGACTGGTTAAAGTCAGTGAAATAAGTATACTTTTTAAGAAACGTTTCTGAACTCCCATGTGTAGGAGCTGGACAATGTTCCCACTGAGTAAAATTAACCGCATCCCTTCGGGAAGATGTCTTGTGTAAGAAGTGATTGCCATAATGTTGGTAACAGAACAATTCACCATAATTAGCAGATTCTAAATATAAATCCTCAGCATCAAAAGCAGCATAGTATTTCAAATCAGAAAACAAACTTTCCACAGCATTAACATCCCAATCATCAGAACGAATGTTTTGTTTCACCACATCCCCCATATTAACTCTCAGTACATTAGGAACATTAACGACTTCCGTTGGACCATGAATCTGAAAACGAACTGCATCCCACGCGATTCCATCCAGAACAGGCCATGCTGTGATGTTAACCAAAGTCAAGTCTCTTTTTAATCTGTGTGTAGAATGTGAAGAGGAAAGTGGGGCCAATGTTCCATTTAAATGAGTAATGCATGTTCTCTCCTCGACATAGTGTCCATTCATAATTCGAAAAAAATAAAACACAAAACCAATTGACATAAAAAGGTAAACCGAAAAAAGGACCAGCCAAATGTATATCCAAGGAGGTATAAAAAAATGTTTTTTAAACAGGCTAGCATATACTGCAATTTGAGAGGGTTTCTTCGAGGCAAGGGAAGCAGAGTCAAATGAAAATCTGGATTCCGTGGCTAAACGAGCTTGCAGGTCTGGCATGGACAAATCAGTGGGGTATGTATAGTCTGTCTCATCAAGGTTAGTTCCTGGTAAATTATTCAATAATGGACTGGAAACAGCAGGTAACTCGATGGCCACCTCAGGTTCATTATTAGAAGCAGTGGGCATAATTGAATTTCTCACAATGGAAGGACAGGAAACAGCCGGTGTCATGCTAAGAAGAATCGGCCACTCTGTGTATCTTGACATTGTCAATAGAAATAAACCTGTTTTCCTTACGACCTGGAAGTGGTGGTAAAATGACTGTTCTTGTGCCCTTCACTCCAAGCACTGGGACTGGAGCTCGATAGGAGGGACCAAACTCTTTCTTGTTGTCGATCTTCTCTCGAACCAGTTCGCCAACTTGGGGTAGCCAGCCAACTACCGGGATCTGCAACGCATCATCCGATGTGGAGGGCAAATGTTCCTTTGCAAGAGTGTCTCTGGTCTTTTGTAGATTCTGTAAAACATAGCAATGTTCATCTGCGTCAAAGGAAGTGGCGCGAACCACTGAGTCTAGACCGTCAAGGTCAGGGACGAACATCTTGATGCCAAAGAGCATTTCGTATGGGGTCCGCCCACCCAGAGACCTTCTAGGGAGATTATTAAGAGCACGCTGCACGCTATAGAGGTGAGCCAGCCAGTTTCTGCCAGTGCCTATAACTCGGGCTGTCAAAGATTGCTTTAAATCACGGTTCATTCGTTCAACTACACTATTACCCTCAGGTCTGTAGGGTGACGAAAACTTGACTTGGACCCCCATCGAAGTCATGGCATCCTTATACGCCTTAGAGGCGAAAGCCGGACCCTGATCCGAATGGAAGGTACCACAGGCAAAAATCCCTATAAAGATACGCAAATCTCTAATGACAGTCCGTGAATCAGCGCTGCGATGTGGCCATACCCACACAAAGCGTGTGCATGAGTCAACTGCTACTAAGATGTACTTATACGCAGTATCAGATGAAAAAGGACCGCAGTGATCTAAATAAACACAGCCTAGTGGTTTATTAGAAATGTACAACTGAGTCTGTGGCGGACGCGTAGCAGTTGAAGGTTTAATCTGCTGGCATATGTCACAAAGAAGGACATAATCACGCGTCTGTTTGTACAGTCCCCGCCACCAGAAACGTTGTTGTAGTTGCGTTACAGTGGCTGAGACGCCCGCATGCGCAGACGCCACACCTTCATGAGCCGCTGTAATCAAGTCTGTTCTGCGATCCGAGTTGGGAATCAGCCGTTCCCCAACATCAGGAATTGTCACAAAAGGAACCTTTTCGGGACTTAAGTGGTATTTATACTTCGAAGGGAATCCCGCAGGATGTTTACTTCCCTTCTCAGAGGCAGCAATCGCTGCCAAGATGTCGCTATCAATCTTGGTTTTAGACCTAGTAACTGCTGCAACTAAGTATGTAGATACTGCTGATTTCGCCGCTTCATCAGCAAGCGAGTTGCCAACAGCGTGAACTCCTACGCGCTGATGACCGAGAGTATGAATCACATAAACGAGTGGCAACATAGCCTTAAGCTCTGCCACTCGAACCCAGATCATTTTATGTTTTATTGTGCTACCCTTGGAATCATGAAAATCATTTTGAATCCAAAAGAACAAGTTTTCATTGTAAGACTGGACACAGTAGTAAGAATCACTTACAATTAGAGTAGTAACACTTGGATCTGCGTACTCCAAAGCTAGTAAGAGAGCACGAAGCTCTGCCAATTGTGCGGTGCAATCGCCCAGGGGCAACGTGTGTACCTCCCTGGAAACGAACTCATCATTCAACATAGCACCGACCACAATGGCGCATGCGGAAACGTAGGCATGTTTAGAGCCATGCGCAACCTGCGCCGACCCATCAGTGTAAATGATGCAATGGAAGTCCTCCAAAGGTCGCATCGCCAGAGGAGCAGGATGAACGAATTCATACTGCAAGTACTCCTGCGACCGTAAGGAAGCGTCAAAAATAAACATGACATCCGTGGATGACAATGACGCAGCCCACTGAATCCACCGAGGGTGCAAAGCCTTTGAATTTGGTACACTGGCTTTCGTGACTGCCTCCAAATGAGGACAGGGTGTTACCACTAGCATGCGTTTCCCCTGTGACAGAGCTCGTTCCTTTAGAATAGCCATCTGTACAGCAGTTAAAACCTTTTCTATGGTGGGAAACCGCATCTCAGCCGAGGTGTACAAGTGTGACTTGTAAGCAATAGGTACTGTGTCACCTTCATTAAAAGTGAGGTAGGTGAAACCCACCGTCCCAGGAATTATTCTTATTACCAGGTTGGTGTGGTTATCACGAGTCAGTAAATATTTAGAAGCGAGCAGATCAGCCTGCAAGGATTGCAAAATGGCTGAATGCTCAGGCAGCCAGCATGATTTTGAGAAAGTTGGTTGTATCAAAGCATACAAAGGCTTGATACGCTGGGCATATTCCGGAATGTAAGTTCTGCCGAAATTCAAAAAGCCCAGTAAAGATTGTAATTTTTTCAGTGTTGTTGGAGCGCGCAATTGTGCGCACTTCTCTAAGAAGTGAGGAGCTAAACCTCTACCTTCATTGTTGAGCTCATAGCCCAAAAACAACACTGTGTGTTCAGCAATGTGCGATTTTGCAAAGTTAAATTTGTAACCCATGTCTGCGAAGTTGCAAACAACAGAATTTACACGACACAGATGCTCCCAAATATCGTCGTCTGTGAGATATATGTCATCCACATACGAAAAAGCATCAGGGTCGAGTGCCTCCAGAATAGAGACAATTCGAGCGGTAAATACACCAGGACTATTCTTGTAGCCCATTGGAAGACGCCGGAATTGCTTTTGGACTCCAGCGCTTGTAAAACTGGTCCATTGGGAGCTAAAGCTGTCCAATCTGTGGGCATAAAAACCATTGGATATGTCAAGCGTTGTCTTGAAACGCTTACGCACGAGACTATCCACTAGGGCAGAGCCGTGGGTATTCTGTACAGCACAGTTACGGCAATGCGAGTTTAAATGCCGGTAATCCAAAACCAAACGATATGATCCGTCAGGTTTATTCACAGTAAAAAGGGGATTATTCATCGGTGACACACACGTTTCAATAACTCCCTGATATTCCAATTGTTCAAGGATTTCTGCGACAGAAGATTTTGCTTCACGCCGAATGGGATATTGAGGTTGAGGCTGCGGCTGAGACCGCAACGGAATTTCGTGGCAAGGCGACAATTTATCCCAACCACATTGGTTACGGTACAGAGCCGGCGCGAGAGCCCGAGCCCACTCTTCTGCAAAATGCTGCGCATGCTCTTTCGAGACAGTGTTCGCGAAACTGGGTAGGATTACCTCCTCCCCTCGCGGCGCCGCGAGCACAAAAGGTGGGGGCCAGTCAGCCTCCGAAAGTAAAATATCATATGTAGAAGACAGATTCTCCCAAAATACACCTTTAACGGTACGCTGTATGTCACCTTCAATTAACAGGACAATTTCATATAGTCTTTCAGGGGGAGCAAGTCTCGTATCCGCTGTTTCTATCACAACGTAGACATCAGTCGCTGTCACCCTCAGTAGTGGACGCAGCGCCTCTCTGACTATGGTTATCTCCGCCGCGCTGTCCAGCAAGGTCAGAGCCCACGTCAGATTCCGAAGCCGCGTTCTCACTATCTGTGGCATATCGATGCGCTGTTAAGGCTGCGACTTTCTTTTTCGCAAACTGCGGACGCCTAGGCGTAGAATCCTCCTGCTTCACTGCGCCGTCCGTCTGGCGGGACTGGCCACGTCCTTGTTGGCCACCACGTCCACGTCCACCCCCTCCTCCTCCACCGGTCTTCTGGGCCGATGTGTCCTGAAAGGAACGAGGAGAGCGTTGATCAGAACCCTGAAAACGATCAGGCGATTTAATCATCGCGCGGTCGCGCAAATCATAAACTTTTTCGGGTGGCGCAGGAGCTTGTATTGCAAGAAAAGGACCCTGAGTCTGCGTAGTCTGCTTCCCCTGTGTCTGTTTTTTAGGCCAATTCTGTTTCTTGGACTTGGGCTGGGCATCTGTCACTGCAGATTGTCCCTGTGGTTGTTTTTTCTCCTTCACTGGAAAATATTTCAGACCTCTACTTGTGCGGCCAATCGTTTTATAAGCGGCCACCACAATCTTTGCTAACTGGCGGGGTTTGTCGGCATCGGGCAGAGCAGCCAAAGCATTCGACACCTGAAAGTTAACTGCATCTCCTTTAACATTGGAGAGAATGAGATCACTTACAATCTCAAAAGAACCACACAGGCGCATACCCAATTCAACCGCTGCCTCTGGACCGTGATCATTCTGAACACGTCTAACGATTTCAGGCAGGGCAGTCATAGACGGGGTGCCGAAGCACCTTGTATAAACTGCCGCAAATGTTTTTCCCCAGCTGTCACAGTCAGCAAGTTCAGGAGTAATATCCTTCGGTAGAGTAATCGTCAACATTCTATGTTTATCAGCAGGAGTAGAATTCGGAAAAACCGCCTCCAGTTGATCAAACTTCTCTGCTAGCCAGAATGGGAAGTCATCGTTGTCAACAGGACGCGCACCAAAAACCGAATTTACCATCACTGGATTGAGACGCATTCCGCCTCGTTCCATGGGAGCGGCCGCACCCCCCTGGGGACCACCAGGAAGATGTCGACCGATGTATTGCACTAAAGCACGAATCACGGAAATGGAAACTACATGTAGCCTGCGAATTTCTGCCAGGGTACAAGCCCCGTGATTCGGGTGCGGGGTAAAGCCACCCAACGCAGGCCAATTAGTACCTGGAATTGAGAGTGGACCTAACCTCGCACGGGACAAAGAGTGGGGGAGGGCGCCATCAAACCAAACTCGATGCTGCCAATGATCAATAGGTATTTCCAATGCCCTGTATGGCGTATATTCAGCCGGGACATCCGAGGCGGTGTAGGAGTGGAACAAACCAGAATTAGCGTCCACAGCCGGAAACGTAACCCAAGAGTAAAACAACTCGTAAGGAAACGCCGGATCTGCACTTACCACGAAAATCACAGCCATCCCATCTACTGGGACCTGGTACGCCTGAAGATGGTTGCGTACCGCTACGCGACTATGCTGTGCAATAGCCACCGCTGCCGCCATCACAGATTTGGAAACAAGAAAACACAAAGAATACTTTGTAGCACAACTGGGTAGTAATTCAAAGAAACCGTTTAAGTAAGAATCAAGCTTGAATAAAGACCTATTTCAAAAAATAGGTAGGTTTCACCAACACCCCGTTTTCCGGAAACGGACGTGAAGGGGTTAAGGCATGAACGATAAACTACTCGAGTGTCATGATATAAGACCACCGAAACCGTTGGGCGCCATGTTGCAGGGTTTCTGTACTCACACAGAACTGTGCACAGAGGAGTGGAACCTTGGCAAATTAGGGTGTCCCAAAACTTACCTTAGCAACCAACTCACCCCTTACCGAGCTAGCTACAGTGTCTCATTGGACATATCAAACACCCAATGTTTAGACAAACCAGAACATGAACTTACAGTACCTCAGGGTACGTGGGACTCATGAACACTCTTTCGTTATATTATCATTACAAACCAGATCATGGAGTAAAGAAGACACATGTGCATTTGAAATGTTTATTTACTAATGCCGTCTTCTCAGGCGCAGTATCTTAGATAATACAAGTATACTTATTATCAGTAGCAAAATTATCAGCATAGTTACTAAGACATAAAAAGCGAATGGTGACAGCATGTTAACATGCTGTAATGAATAAGAGTTAACAACACTTATATCTCACCCTCCCTAACACATATATTATATTATTAGCTAAGAAGGTCTCTTTGGGTTGTTTTAGGGCGGGCCCATACCTTAGTGTCCTAGCATGAAGGAATCACATCAGCATACACCAGCTCTCTCTGCATGTGCACCGCATCAAGTGTTTTAACTATTCTCGTGCAAAGCAATATCAATCCCGCCTCAAGCCCAAGTTGGCAAAGGCTGCACTTGTGTTATGACTATGAAAGCGTGGAGATCAGACCTCATAACAATTCCATATCGTGTTGCTCCTGAAACTTCAGCACTCTCCGTGCAGACATGGTTTATTAAACACGACTGATATCAGAGCAATAACATATTATTCTCACATACACCACGGCAAACCACTAGGTTGAAAGCTAAGTCAACAATTAAGGGTCGTGTGCAGAAGTTGCAAGAAAGGAAAAATGGCGTTTAAATCTCAAATGTACCCATGCTAACTTAACACGATATAAGGATATATAGGAGCTATACAACAGATTGATGCAGGGTATGAAGTGCCCAAGTTTGGTTAGACTGTCTATCACTACCAGAATAGCTGACTTACCCTGATCAGGTGGCAAACCTGTCACGAAGTTCAAACTGATTGTTTGCCAGGGTTCTCTAGGCGTAGGCATGGGTATCAGTTTACCTCTCTTCATTCCACTATCGTTTTTGGATCGTGCACAGACATCACAATGGGCTACCCATAAGGTAACATCCTTTCTCAAAGTTAACCACCAGAAGTGTCTCTGGACCAAATGTATTGTCTTGAGCGCTCCCTGATGACCAGCCAGAGGAGCCCCATGACACCACCGAAAAGCCTCTTTCTGTAAGGCGATGGATAGCAAGAACAGCTGAGTGTTAACGAAAGGCAATCCCTGTTTCATGGAACGATGACTGTCCTTTGCAGCCCAGCAATCCCAAAGAGATAGTGTTTTAGCGTTCCGTATCTTACTCAAGCATGTCTCTGCACTCAGTACACAAACCACCTTCGCGGGTTCTATTATGGATTCCATTACTGGAGCAGTTGAGGAATCCCCTTCTTCTTGTCTGGACAGTGCGTCGGCCTTTCTGTTCTCACACCCTGGTCTGAAGGTAATGACAAAGTTAAATTCGGCAAAGAATAACATCCATCTCATCTGGCGTTGAGACAGATGTCTGGCTGTTTGCATGTATTGAAGATTCCAGTGATCGGAATACACCGTCACCGGATGTTCAGCACCCCAAATGTATTGTCTCCATTCCTGGAAGGCCCTCTTTACCGCTAAGAGTTCTTTTTCAGAGATTGTATAGTTCTTTTCGGCAGGGTTCAATTTTCTGGAAAGGTAGGCCACCGGATGTAGTTGTCCGGTCTCTGGGTCTCTTTGTGAAAGGATGGCCCCGAGGGCCTCATCGGAGGCATCCGCTTATACAATGAAAGGCAACTCGGTTTTAGGATGGGCCAATACAGGAGCTGAAGTGAATGCCTGCTTCAAACACTCAAAGGCCTGGTCAGCCTCCAGCGACCAACAGAATTTCACTCTCTTACGGAGCAAGCGTGTCAAAGGAACTGCCATCTGCGAGAACCCTACAATAAAACACCTGTAGTAATTAGCAAAGCCCAAGAAACTCTATACCTCCTTTACTGACGTAGGAGTAGGCCATTCTTGGACCGCTAAGACTTTGCGATCAGACATGCACAGACCCTCCGGATGTAGCATAACCCCCAGGAATTCAACGGAGTCCACCCAAAACTCACATTTGCTTAACTTGCAATACAGTTTATGTTCCCTCAACTTCTGGAGTACCATGATGACCTGCGATATGTGTGTGTCAACCTCCTCAGAGTAAATCAAGATGTCATCTATATAGACAACAACACAGATGTCCATGTACTCTCTCAATACGTCATTCAGAAAAAACTGAAAAGCGGCAGGGGCATTGTACAGCCCAAAAGGCATGACTAGATATTCATACAAGCCGTAATGGGTCTTTAATGCGATCTTCCACTCGTCCCCCGCCCTGACGCGAACCATATGATATGCCCCTCGGAGGTCGAGCCTGGTATATATTTTTGCATTACGGACCTGATTCAGTAATACAGTAATGAGGGGTAAAGGATATCTATTTCGAACAGTGACTTTATTGAGCTTGCGATAATCCATGCAAGCCCGTAGATCACCATTCGCCTTCGAAATAAAGAACAGAGAAGAATCAGAAGGTGAGCGGGAAGGTCTGATAAAACCTATTCTCACATAGTGATCTAGATATTCCTTCAGGTGCTTTGTTTCAGGGACTGATAATGCATACACCCTACAAGTGGGGATTACGGCGCCATCCACTAAATCAATTCGGCAATCGTATTCCCTATGTGGAGGTAGTTGCTCCACCATAGCTTCACTGAATACATCCTGAAATTCTTGATAGCATGGAGGCAGGACCACTACCTTTTCCGCTGCAGTAGCTAGACAATGGGAGTACAACAACGCTACTATTTGGGGGGCTTGTTCAGACATGATATGGACCCTACAACTAGGATCATCAAACATTAAGGTCTTTCCTCTCCAATCCACCGAAGGATTGTGATGGCTCAGCCACGGCATACCCAGGATTATTTCATATTGGGGTGCTTCTATTATGTTTAGACTTATCTCCTCTCTATGAACCCCCCCCGGGGACAGGTAAGGATAACACAAGTTCGTCCGTCCTTTCCGTTATGAGACCTGATTTCAGCGGGTTGCCATCCACTGCCCATACTTCCTCTGGACTGTCTCTCCGTATCCTGCTTAAAGCCAAAGAGGTGACTAAGCCGCTATCCACGAAGTTCCTTGTAGCCCCTGAATCAACCATCACCATCACCTGGTGAACCTGATCCTGGCTTTCTAGGGTCATGGTGAGCACTATATGGGATTCATGCTCCTGTAGTACAGAGGCTGTGAGAGAAGGGAGTTTCCAGTTCTTATCTTCCCTCACCACTGGTGCTAATTCCTCCGTGGTTATAGAGGACACTGTAGCTTTCTTGTTTCTTGTCCAAGTCCCCGAAGCCCTAGGTTTCGTGGGACAATCTTTGACATAATGGCCTTTCTTCCCACAATACATGCACAGTCCTAAGACTCTACGACTTTCTCTCTCGGCTCTGGACAAAGGAGCCCTTACCACTCCTATTTCCATGGGTTCACTGCCAGTCTCAACTGGATGGCTATTCTTAGGAGGGGAAAAATCCGAACAATAGTACCCTCTATCAGCTTTGCGTCTCTCACCCCCTCTTTCTGAGAGCCTCCCATCTAGTCTTAGGGAAAGGTTAATCATGTCAGCACATGTGAGAGGCTGAGGATCAATCTGTGCTATGACATCCTTTAAGCCCTCACGTAGCCCTTGATAGTATAAAGACAATCTCTTCTCCTCAGGCTATGCTGTCTCTGCTACTAACCTGTTGAATGTAGTAAGGTAAGACACCAGATCCTGTTTCCCTTGTCTTAACTCCAACAGCTCTCTGTCAGCGCTAAAGGTGGTGGCCCTCCTATCAAACACCTTCTCAAACTCTGTACGGAACGCCGTCCAATTGGATAAGATGGCATCGTCGTTCCACACCAGTGGTACTGCCCAATTGGCTGCATCACCACTCAAGTAAGAAATCGCGAAAGCCACTCGCGAATGGTTGGAAGGGAACGAGGAAGGCTTACAAGAAAAATGCATTAATACCTGTGTTAAGAAAACCTGAGTTTTAGTTGGGTCACCAGAATACCTCTCGGGATTAGCCAATAGAATGGGAGGGGGTACTGTAACCTGAATAGGAGGAGCAGCAGTGGTGGCGTCAAAAGGGTTTCTGGCTAATTTGTCTACCTTTTCCCGTAAAGCCGCTGCCTCAGACTTAGAGGCGATCAATTCCTGCTGTACCAAAACCAGTGCTTGAAGCACATCATCCATGGTGGCCATGCTTCCCAGAACCACCGGATCGGGTGGAGCACAATTCGTGGGTGCGTAATTCTGTCAAGATCACGCTCCACAGGATCCGGTCGTTGCTAATGGGGGTCCACCTCCTAACGTTACCAGCTCCCTGATCTTATAATACAGGGAATTGAAACCATTAGGCGAGGGATATCAGGAACGGGGAGGGGACTGCTGGGACAAAGGCTCTGAAACGATATAAGAACAGAATATACTGTTAAACAATGCATATGATCAACATGGCTACTCTCATCAATTCGCGCTATGAGGGAAATGCCTGATGTCACATAAGCACACCTGAAACCCAGAGCCAGCAAACACCCAGCAAGGATAACAAAGGAACAACGTAAGAGTCTTCTGCACTCTAATATAAGAGAGCCTACTGACTTCCAGCAACCTTCCTGAAGTTCAGCAATAGTAAATACTCCAGCCGTTATTTAGAACTGAAACAAGGTTCTGAACACCTGGTATATTATAGAGCCATATCAAGACTTTGTTCAAAAGAAAGGTGATTAAATGTATTCCCAAGATTAGTCAATACACACGGCAGAATGTAGTAACCACCACAATACTCCGCTGTATCAATGAAGGAAAGTACATAAAAGGGTTCACGGCAGCAAGTGGTTAGCCAACACACCTTACTCCGCTACACAAGAAGAATGATTAATCATTAACGGTAGCGCGTGGCAGGATACACACTGCGCTCCGCACACAAGAAGGAAGCCTTTGATGCTACGGTAACATGTAGTTACTACCACTATGTTCCGCATAGGTAACGTAAAGATCAGGATCCCAACAGAGACGTGTGGCCAGCCGACTCACAGCGTTCTGTATTCTTTCACAAGCGCAGCCGCGCTGGAACAACTCGGAGCTACCGAGAACAGGAGAAATGCTGAAGAAACAACGGTAACGTGTGGTCGGCCGACACACAACGTTCCGCTGTTGGGAAGGAGAGGCAGCAGCACGTCGTCAACTCACCCACCGCTGCACCGAGGAACATCGGAAGCCTCCGAAGACTCGAAGCAGGAAGCAACAAAGAATAAACCCGAGACCCGCTCCAACGGACCTCTTGCAAATGGCAACGGGAAACAAACAGAATTACGCGCATCCGCTTCCGCGCGTGACGACGCTAAGTACCTTCCCAAGTGAAGGCTCATGGGAAATGTAGTCTTAATCCTCAGGTAGGCACGAAGGGAACCTGAAACCTGACAACCGGGACCTGCACACCACCAGCAAGTACGCCTGCGACGGGTAGCAATGAGGCCCCCCCCTCAGAGCGTTAGTGGAGTGGTCTGGCCTGCCAAACGCTCGAGCAGCGCAGGGCTTGCAACATTTACTCGTGGGCTCCGGGCGTGGTTCAATCTATGTCCAGACAAGGAAGTGGCTGATGCGTGTGTCCCTGTTGTGGTGTCCACGGGACCCTTTACACAAAATGCTATGTAGCATCCTCTGACTGGCATCCCACAGGATGAGCATCATTGACGCAAGGGAAATAACTGTCCTACATTCATCCACACATACATACATGAATGATGAAAGATGACACAGCTGTGTGTCACTGGTTGTTTATTGCACATCCAGTGCAGTTCTGCAGCTGGAGCGGTACAGGGCAATGTCAAGCACACTACACAATATGGGCCCGTGGAGGAACAGCCAGAGTCCTTCCGGGTATGACCAGTACCGCGGAAGAGGAAGGGTACAGTCCTCAGTCTAGTCGCTGTGTCATTGGTCATCAAACACGATGTGGCAGTCCATGTCGCTGTCCAAAGTGAGTGCATCTGAGTGAATCGGGGGTCAGTGGAAGGTCATGAGGCCATGTGCGGGGCCAAGCAGAAACAGGCCAGGTGGAGGAAATGAATGCTACTGAGTCCTTCTGATCACGGGCACATCCATGTCCTCGTCCCCGGAGGACTGTTCTGCCCCACCTGTGGGTGTTGCTGTACCAGCTGAGGCACTGTGTGCCACTGACACATCAGGGGATGGAGGAGGATTGTCGGGCGCACTGTGTCCCACTGACACATCAGGTGCCGGAGTGGATAGGCCTGCCACACTGTGAGGCACTGACACACCAGGAGGCGGAGATGTGGATGGTGTGGGGGCAGCAGCATTCATCATCGGCATGCCTTGTGGCAGCAATGCCATGATGAGGATCTGCAGGGCATGGTAGATCCCAGCTACATTCCACAGATGTCAATCAGTGGCTGCCATCCTTTCAGCCTCCATCTGCACCATGTCCTCCATGAGCCTCCGCATGTGTGCCAGCTCACGGCTGGTATCGCTGGAGCCACTTTGAGCGGACAGGTGTTCTTCTCTCCGCGTCATGACTCCGGCAATGTCAGTCAGGGCTCATTGGAGACCATGGAGCGGGCCTACACACCCAAGGATGGTATCAATTTTGGTATGATGCTGAAGCCCAACCGCACCTGCTCAGCCGTCTCCCTCTGGCACTCCAGCATACAGTGTTGGAAGGCCATGTGTTGTTCCTGGGGGTCTTGGGAGAGTGCCGGGGCTGTGGGTGCCTCCTGCTGGGTGGTTTAGGTAGTGGGTGGGGGTCTCCTCAATGCAGCTGGGCTGCCCTGATCCTGGAGGTGAGTGGCAGATGAGGTCAATGATGTCTTGGATGGTTTGGGTTGTTGATGCTGGTGTTATCCTCCTCGTCATCAGTGAAGAGTGGGTGGGACTACTCTGCAGGAGGTCATGATGGTGCCCCTGGGATATGAAGAGGAGATGGTGTATTACAATGTGTCCACATATATGTAGCTGCATGGTAAAAGTTGGCATTCAGACAGCATGGCATTGTACATTGTGACAGTCTGTAGATCTGGGCAAGGACCCAGAGTAATTGTGGGTGTGCACTGTGCTCTGCTTGATTGTGCATGTGTGCCATTGTGCCCATCTCCACCCGTCCCCCCAGTACCTGGTGGTCACTCACCCTGTTGCGGTTGTGTTGTGTCCTGTCAAGCAGTGTCTGATCCCCTGACTCCGGCCACAATCTCCACACTGATGACTGTCGACACCAGCTCCTCCATGTCATCCAGCACGAGCTGTGGTGCTGGGCCTCCACCTCCAGTCTGCGTTGTTGCCTTCTGGTTGGCGGAGAGTTTCTCCTTGGTCTTCCACTTGATGTCATTCCATCGCCTCTTGACCTCGTCCATTGTCCTCTTGTGCTCTCCGACGGCATTCACCTTATCCACGATGTCCCGCCATATTTCATTTTTGGTGTCCAATGGCACGTTGGAAGTGACGAACAGTTGTTGATGGTGTTCCATCACCTCTGTGACTATGATCCTGTTTGCCTGCGGACTGAACTTCGTCTTCCTCTTCTTCTTGTCCTTGCCCTTCCCTATCCCCGAGGTCCCGGGCTGGTCGTCCGGGGGGCTTGTGGGTTGCGCTTGTCCTCTGCGTCTGCTCTTGCTGCCTCCATGGTGCTTGGGTGTTGGTCAGTTTGGGTTTGGGTGTTTTTTCTACTTTTATGGTGATTTTTCCCGCCTGCCAGGTGTGTGTTGCAGGCCTTGCTCTGCTTATCACCCATTTCCTCATCGCGCTTTGGCCCATCGCAGGTTTTTTGGTGTTGTGGTTTGTGTTTTTGTCTCCATCGAAGTGGTTGCATCACGGACATTGTCTGCAGTTTCGGCAGACTATTGCATGCTACCGCCTTGTTGTGAATTCCACGCTGTCACGGGGTTATTTTCCCGCAATAGGCTGCGATGTTGAAAGTTGCGTTGCGCTACTCTTACAGTAGTTATCACACGTTCTTGTGAATATACCCCTTGGTCTTTGTGGGAAACTTGTTTTTTTCACAATCTGCATGAGTTTAGTTATGTAACATTGATGGCAGCACTCCCACTCGAAAAATTGTTACAGCACCACTGTTTGGAAAAAGTTGTGGTAACAGGAGAGTGAGCGAAGCCCTTTTCTCCCTCCTCTCCTTTAAAAATGTGCATCAGATCAAGTGTTTTGCCCATGTGGGAAAATGTACCTACATACTTCAAACCTATATCTTTTAGGCTCAAAACATATTTCTGCTCTTTCTATGCACTAAAAGTACACTTATGTAATTAAAAAGTTAAAAATGAGAACAGGGAATAAGACTGAAAGCTTTTTTCACTACCATGCTTTATTGCAGAAAATATGTCACTCACTTTTTTATAACACCAGAAATGCATATAACTCACTGTAAAAAGTTTTAATACGTCATTTGCACTTGTCAGGACTAATTTTTCATATTTAATATTTATATTAATCTTTCCCCTTATGGAGGAAAAATAACAAACAAGTCATTATTTTGCCTAACTTGCTTTATTTAATCAACTGTACTACTTTTATTCCAAATTTGTAAACATATGGCAAAAAACAGGGGTGCCACACTTGCCAAAACATGTTTATTGTTATTTCAACTGGCCAGAAGGAAGGGAGTGATGAAGGAAAGCAGAAGAATAAGAGGGAAAAACATGGCGAAATGGAGGGGTGTGATAGAGAGAAATAAGCAAATGGGAAGAGGTGGTATAGATGAGAAAAGGGAAGAAAAAAATCCAATAGAAAGATGAAGGGAAGACGAGGAGAGAGGCAAATGTTTGATTGGAAGTGAGAGATTGGGCCAGACGAGCATGGAGAGATGAGAGAAGAAGGTGTAGTTGTAAATAGGAAGGGGGCAGGCAGGAGAGAAGGAAAAAAGGGAGGTGTGGACAAAAGGAGGAGGGAAGGAGTATAAATGGAAGAGGGAACACATATATAAAAGGAGAAGGGAGAGATGGGAAGGAGGAGGAGAGATGAAAAGGTGGATTAGAGGAAGGGCTACCTATTAGAAGGAAGTAAAAAGATAAAATATAAAAAATATGAAAGAATAACCCATTTAGGGTGGAACAGTCTCATTCTCAGCCATAGTGGATGCGGGTCCAAGTGGGAGTATTTATTGTTTCTGGCTACTCCTCTGCCTACAGGTTAGGGACTGATAGAACACTTGATTTCACAAGATATTTACTCTGCACACAATTAATGGCAGCTTCAGCATGAAACATATCTTATGTCAAATCAGAAAAGTTAATTTATAAAAAAGGTGTCGTTACATGTGAAGGATGTTAACCACACTGTAAAGAGGAGAAAGATCTCAGAATACTTATATACATTTAGATGAGATATTGTGTTTCTTTAAGAAACAGTAATTGCAATAAAACAATCATCCTCTCTTTGCAGTGGTTGGGTGAGCAATGTAATTTGACAATTTTAGGAAAACAGTCTAAAATATTGATATTAGGAAACACAAAGACGAAGAAAGGAGATGGATCTTCAATAACCTCCCCAAAGCAGGGAAATAATTGTATACACTTAATAAATATCCTCCTAATCTTAGTTACCTATAATCCCTGGAACACACCCAATGACCTCTTAGCTGAGACTCCTAATGATGTCACTGTTCTTCTTGAAATCTCCTCCAATCTTCCTTTAGATTTAACAATAGAACACTTCTTCTAAATTTAAATTACGACGACTCCGTTACATAAACTAACTAAGCACATTTGTGGTAAAATCAATGTGAGAGATACATGGAGAGTTCAGCACCTAATTGAACGTGCACGTACGTTCTTCTCCCATTTTCACACAACACATTCCAGAATGGATTATATTCTAATACCTTGTAACATAGTCTACGTCATACTCAAAAACAACCATTTAACCTAAAGTAATCTCTGATCACTCAGCCATTACATTTACAATTGACTGGAAATTAAGTAGACAGAACATGGCATCTGATCCCAGAAAGTGTGCAAGATTCAAAACATTACAATATTATAAAAGTACAAAAATGTACTTCTTTAAAGAAAACTCTAAAGAATTTTATAGTCCACAAAGATTAATTAGAGACACTAAAAACACAGATTAAACAATTTGAAACACAGTTTGTTTCCAAAAAAGGCACCAAAGCAATTGATTTACTGAATAGTTAGAAGTGTAAATATAATACAATCCTAAGTAACAGAGCTGTGCAGTGGATAATTAAATGTAACTCCATAAAAATCTGTGAAAGTAAAAGGACAAGTAGAGTTCTAGTGAGATATTGTAAATACAAACAAAACGGAAGTCAGACATTCCCAGTTAAGGAAAAAGGAGGCATTGTTGTCTCAGACCACCAGAAGATCTAAAAAATATATTTGTTTTATTCTATAAGGAGCTTTACAATACAAATAAATCCACATACCCGGAGGAAGGCAAGATGTTTTTAAACAAGTCTGCTGAAGCTCAATAATAAACAAAAAAAGTTCCTAAGTAGCAGCATTTTGATGAAAGAAATATACCCATAATTAAACATCTGAAGTTTTATCATACCTTCAACCAGCGGGGCAAGGAGGAGGGAGCCTTCTGCTAGCAAAGGTCTGCCAAAATCAGTTTCAGCAACATAGCTCCAACCTTGCTCCAAGAAGTACAGCAGTTGGTATTCTAAAATCTGTCTTGGTTCTTGACAGTTCATGTGTGAAGACTACTCTAATCTGAATGGTCAAATCTCAGTAATTATATTTTAAACTCACCAATGCGTAACATGATTGTCATGGACAAGAGAGGCAGAAACGCGGTGGGAAAATCCAGACAGAATAAGAATTCTTTACATGCGCGACTACTATGCAAATATCTCATATGTGTACCAAACAGCCCTGAGATGTAGATATTTAGGAAATTTTTACCAGCCCTATGTCTCCTATTCCGCTGATAAACTAAGAAAACATTGTTGTTCAAGCTGAATGTTCATTTATTTCATGAAAACTTGTAAATTGCTCATTTAAGGCTGACAAAATTCAGGCTAACAATGAGTACATTTAAAAATGGAGTCTGTTTCTGGAACCTAAAGCACTACCCTATCACAACTATTGGGATGCATGCTGAAGTATTCGGTTACTCCCTTAATAACATAAATCCGAGGTCCACCCGCTTAATATTTTCTGCAATAAAACCTCTTGGGTAACTCGGGACCGGCTTGGCAAAAAGGTTTCCTAAAATATTTAACCCTTGAATTTAATCATGATTTGGGAGTATCCTTGGGCCCCTATGAGAACTTGGTGATCAAGAAGATCTCTCATATTATCGAGACTTGGCCCCCAAAATTGCTCGCTTGGTGGGGCCCGATAGAATCAATTAAAATGATAATTACTCCCATAGTTAAATATTTAGTAAACATGTTGTCCAATATATTCCCTAAAGAACTTTTTAATAATATAGGTGAAATAATTAACAAATTCCCGTTGAGAGGAAAAAAACATGCATTGGAGAAACAAATCAAGATGACTAAAGGAAGTGGAAGATGCAAATCTAGCAGATTTTAGAACATTTCAGGGTCCTTTTCTATTCAATCAAGGAACACATTGGTTTCAGGGCAAAGGAACTGATACCCCTCCCTGGAATACAGTAGATAAACTGTTAATGGATGATTTATCTAGAATCTCTGCATTTTCTATTAATAAGGATAATCCTGCAATAGGGAATATAATCATGGCTTGCACTAGGGACACAATATTGAAAATAGACTCCAAACTATTGGATATCAAAAGTTAAATTTCTAGCTTTTCGTCATTATCGGCAAAAATGAAGATTAAAACAGACAAAACCAATCATTTGGATGAGAAATGGAGCAAGAAAAAAATCACATATATTGAATATTTGGGATCCAAAGAAGCCTTTAGATTTTGATAATTGTTTAAATGCCCATGCACCTCCCATGGAGCGCCTGCCCAATGCAAAGTAATGCTATGCACTACCTTGTGCTGTATTTTTGAGAAAATAGCATGAAAAGCCATGACAATCTTATTTGTATGCCTTTGTGCATCACAAATTACGTTTTGTATTGTGCTGCACTAAAAAACTGTGTGGAACTCTCTTCCTTTTGACGGACCCAAACTGTAGAGTCAATCACTCCTCCTAGAGGGTTTTTAGGGAGCATTTTATATAGTCATTGTAGCAAAGCCAGAGCCTGGGTTCAAGTGGGGGAAAAGGGAAGAATGAGAAGTTCAGCTAGGATGTAGGGTCAAGAAAGGAAAAGTGCCAACAAGGAGGTGGGCTGACTACCCAAGGATCATTCTGCAATGGTTCAGCACCCTACAATATGTATATCATATCACTTGGACTAAATAATAGTTCAAGAAAGTTTACACATTCAACACACACTTTTTCAGTACATAACATCAATTAGGCACATTAAATTTGGAATCTGTTCTTCATTTTCTTCTTTTCATATTCAATTAAAAACCAAAGCCAACTCGTTTCATCCTCACGGACTTCATCAGGGCTACAAAAACATACATAGATACAACATTTTATGTACAATATAGGCAAAACATAATCCTAAACAAATGTATCACATAATTTAATAAAACGGCATGGAATTATCCATGATCAATCTAAAAAAAATACACAATCCTCCTGACTGCATTTATCTAAAACTTTGCTATCATACAGTTTACATTAGTGCATTCAGAACTACATCATCATTTTTTCACACCAATATTCTTCAAATGTGATTAAAATGTGTAATAGCAATTCATTTACATGCATCCTCAACAGTCTTATAGTGCACACTTGTTGTTCCAGATCTTACATCTTATCCTATTATCAATGGAGATGGAGTTAAACCCACCCAGCACAATCATACCGTTTCTTTACCTCTAATCAAATCCCTTCTTTGAAATTGAAACATGTTACTAAACGAATCCTGTTTGTTTGTCCCATAATTATATCATTTCAGACTCCAGAATCTTTATATTATAAGTTGATCATAATTCATACCTCTCAGTCAGGTAGTGAGACTCAGCAAGTATTGTGTCCCATCATTAATTCAGAAACGTTCAGTATAATCTCAAAATATCCAATATTCAATTTGATGGTTCCAATCCAATTATGGGGTCCTATATTTGGAATTGTTGAATATGCATTTTAAGCTCTATGGGTTTGTTACGTTATTATGTTAAAATTATTCTATTTTAACTTGAAAGAAATAAGCTCACATTATTCAACTGTTATGTCTTTTATTCCTTTCTTTTATAGAGGCAACGTATTTGTTAGTTGTGGGCAACATAAATCAAGAACAACATTATATCTATAGATAACAATCGGTAAATCGCTGTATTTACAATCAAGTTGTTATTCTACTAAACAAAATTTGTGATTTCTGACCTAATTTATGGTACACTGCCAGGTTAAGAAATAAAAAGGACAGGCCTACTGTGTATTGTGTTGTTAGAATAAGAAATGAAAGAACCAGATCTGCCAATTTCCATAGCTGGTGACTACTCAGAGTTATGCAAATTAGTGAAATACGATAAAATAGAGTCACAAGACCAACTCTATGATGTATTATACGAGTATGATTCAGACATAAAACCTACTAATTGACATCATTTATTATAATCAAGAGAGCGATTTTTTAAATACTCTTTCTAGGAAGATAGTCAATATAAAATACTACTTACCCCAATGCCTATATACTCTTTTCTGTTAAAAAAATATATACACTTTCACAATAGCGGCAAGACTGCATATTCACGAGAATCACCGGAAATAAATTACATGCTCCATTAGTTGACCCCAGAATTAGTTATGTGATGGAACATAAGTCTCATATACTAAGTCGAAGAAATCACTGTTTTACATTATATTCAATGAAAACAACCTGGATAATCAGGTAAATAATTCCCATGTATTTTTAAAACTACAAAAGAGTCAACAAGTTGATGAGTTACCTACATAATATACATTATTAAATGTTAAATAATTTAATTAGCTATTACCATCAAGAAATTTCGCGTAGGATTGCATTATGTTGCTTATGGAATAGAAATGCCACAGGGAGATGACTATCAGTTAATATCTAACACAAACTTCACCCATTCTACTTACTCGTTCCACCTTTTCTGCACGCATAGCGCGTCGCAATGGAGTTTGAGGTGAAAACTCGAGCAATGCGAACACAGCGTTAAATAACCCACTCGAAACTGCACACCTGGAATGGATGCAAGTAGAAGACGCAAAAAGGACTGTAAAATGGACGCCATCTTTAAGGATGTTAGATGCAGTGGAGCTCTACAATGTATTATGAGGTATAGCACAAATCCCAATATTGTAATCAAGAACCGTGCCATTAGATTCAACCCCAACAAAAAAATGACAAAAAAATTCTTAGTTTAAAACCTGTCAACATAGGCTTTGCGGGATTAGTCGTACCGCACGTCTGAATCCCATAATCAAGATGATCAGTGACCCAGTTGTGAGCACCATCTTTCAATGGCTTTTCTTTCTTAGCCCACACGTTTTTGCAAGATAGACGCCATCTTTGAAAAGATACAATGTAGCTTTATGCCATAATTTAGAGTATAGTGCAAATCTCAATATCATGGTCAGAATAGCACAATGGAACTCTAGAAAATACAAGGAGAAGATTTTGTTTATTATGTGTCAACATGAACAATGGGAATTTAAGCATGCAGTACGCATGATTCTCAAAGTCAAGGCCATTTCTTGTCCAATCGTGAGCGCCATCTTAGAGGGATTAGTCTTCCACAATCCCTATGCTTTAAACGCTAACCCTAAATAAGCATGTCATAGTGTCAATAAATGCAATAAGGTGTATATCTTTTAATCATAATAGACTGTGAATGACAAATTGTCAAGAATAATCCAGGGAAGTGGCTAGTGAACAATTGAAATTCCATTTGTTTGACTTCAAAGGAGGAAACAGTAAGGAACTGCAATGGGATCCTGGTTCGCTCCAACCTATGCAAACCTTTTTATGAGTTTGTATGAGACGGAGCATGCCTGGTGATGATTGGAGCAATAACATCATTTTCTATGGATGATACATAGATGATGTGATACTTATCTGAAATGGTGGTGTTGAGGCTCTCCTCGCATATCATGGGTACCTGAATAACAAGGTTTGATGTAAAACTAACTATCAAGTATTCTAATAGTGAAATGAGACTTGAGGGGTTCAGCTTTGCGGTTTTGGTGGGAAAGGCCCTGTCGGTGTTATCAGTGAGGCTCGGAGCTGAGGCATCCAGAGGAGATGTGATTAGTGACTCCTGGGTGATACCATTTTGAATTGTCCCAGCGTGCTGTGCAGGAGGGTTGAGACAGGGCCAGATAGCTGATATGGCACTCTAGGATTGGCCAGGGGTGCCTGGTTCCTAGCACTTTCTGCCCACACTTAAAAAGTCTTGCACAAGGGGGAGAGCTCTCTCTCTTGGTTGTGCATTTTGCTGGACACTGGGATTGGAGGAGGCCCCATGGACAACTGCAGGGCTATCTGAACTAAGGACCCTGGCTACAGTGGACCCCATGACCAGCGGGGCTCCCCCATGACCAGGGATGCTGGTCCCATTACACCCCCTATCGAATGGACTTATGCACCAAAGAGGAGAGAAGCACCATAGGAGAAAGTGGAAAAAAGATGGAGCAGGGGGCCAGTGGAGCCAGCTCCCTGAAAAGTATTTCAGCTGGTGAGGGCTTGCCACCAGAAGCACAATGAGCCCAGCAACAAGACAAACAGCTCATCAGGGCCCAATATAAGAGTAGGGAAAGGATTTCACATTTGACCTCCCCAGCTGGGACACAGAGAGAATGGAGCTTCACTGCAAAGTTGCTAACATCCCCTGGGGTGGACTAAGGTCAGGGGGTTGCTGCAAGGAGGATTTTCCAAAATTAATCCAGGAAAGGGCATGCATGGTGCTTCCTCCTCTAAGATCTAAGGACCTAGGGATTGCAACCCCTGGCCGGATTTCATTCACAGGGGCCTGGGACCCCAACTCCGGACCCCCACCACCATAACAGAAGGCAGGAGCACTGTGGCACCCCTCAGGATCAGGACTAGGACCTGGGGGCCCCAAATTTGAACAGATAGAGGAGTGATGGGAGTGCTGCTGCACTCTCCTCATCATAGTGAACTTGCCAAGCTCCCACCGCCCGTGTCTCAGGAAGTGGGTGGTCACCACCCGAAGTAGCACATCGGCCACAGGAAAGGGCAGGGATGGAGAACTGCAGCAACACAAGAAGTGCTGCCCATGTGGGGAGTCGGCTGAGAAGCCAGGTAAGGTCTCCCTGGGCTGCCCCCAACGTTGGAAAGCATGCAGGGTGTCTGAGTGAAACCAATCACCCTCAAGACCATAAATGTTGAAAATAGAAAGGAAAAAGAATACGCCACATGGCATAATAAAAACAAGCTTTTGCAGCTACTCATTAATATTAACGCTCTTGAAGGGAGCGCCCAATAATGCCCTGCAGATCTGAAGTTTTCCACCAATTTTCTACTGTTGGCTAACAGGGGCCCCACCATAGATAGAAAAAGGGCACCGAGAGCTTCCAGAGTGTACAGCCCTCCTCATAGAAAGCCCAAGTACTGGGGGGGAAACCTTAAGTTTGCGGAACCAAGCCAGGTTTTTCTTTCTAGTTTTGAAGCACTCCACATGCAGGAGATTTAGCTTTACAGCTGGGAATGCAATGGGGTACAAAAGGGGGTGGTGATGGACTAAGCATCTGAACCAATCAAACACTCACACCCAGTCAACAGATCTGGGTTGAATCCATCACCGTTCTTTAGCCCACCCTGCCACCCCAGTTCAGACATGGCCATATGCAAATCAGTCTGACCCTGTGCCTCATGGGAACAGTCCAGCCCGAACAGCCAAGCCATGCCTTCCCTGGACCGGACTCAGGCTTCCTAGGACCGGTTTCTGGCACTCCAGCTGCCTTCAGCCAGGCTTGCTTGAATCCAGTGGCAAAGTGAGCAAGGGACTCAACGTCTGAGCATACCCTGCCAACTCATGGCGACAAAGTGGTACAAAAGGGGGTGGTGATGGACTAAGCATCTGAACCAATCAAACACTCACACCCAGTCAACAGATCTGGGTTGAATCATCCATCACCGTTCTTTAGCCCACTCTGCCACCCCAGTTCAGACATGGCCATATGCAAATCAGTCTGACCATGTGCCTCATGGGAACAGTCCAGCCCGAACTGCCAAGCCATGCCTTCCCTGGACCGGAATCAAGCTTCCTAGGTCCGGTTTCTGGCATTCCAGCCGTCTTCAGCCAGGCTTGCTTGAATCCAGTGGCAAAGTGAGCAAGGGACTCAACGTCTGAGCATACCCTGCCAACTTATGGCGACAAAGCGGTACAAAAGGGGTTGGTGATGGACTAAGCATCTGAACCAATCAAACACTCACACCCAGTCAACAGATCTGGGTTGAATCCATCACCGTTCTTTAGCCCACTCTGCCACCCCAGTTCAGACATGGCCATATGCAAATCAGTCTGACCCTGTGCCTCATGGGAACACTCCAGCCCGAACTGCCAAGCCATGCCTTCTCTGGACCGGAATCAAGCTTCCTAGGACCGGTTTCTGGCATTCCAGCCGTCTTCATCCAGGCTTGCTTGAATCCAGTGGCAAAGTGAGCAAGGGACTCAACGTCTGAGCATACCCTGCCAACTTATGGCGACAAAGCCGTACAAAAGGGGGTGGTGATGGACTAAGCATCTGAACCAATCACACACTCACACCCAGTCAACAGATCTGGGTTGAATCCATCACCGTTCTTTAGCCCACTCTGCCACCCCAGTTCAGACATGGCCATATGCAAATCAGTCTGACTCTGTGCCTCATGGGAACAGTCCAGCCCGAACTGCCAAGCCATGCCTTCCCTGAACAGGAATCAAGCTTCCTAGGACCGGTTTCTGGCATTCCAGCCGTCTTCAGCAAGGCTTGCTTGAATCCAGTGGCAAAGTGAGCAAGGGACTCAACGTCTGAGCATACCCTGCCAACTCATGGCGACAAAGTTGTACAAAAGGGGGTGGTGATGGACTAAGCATCTGAACGAATCAAACACTCACACCCAGTCAACAGATCTGGGTTGAATCCATCACCGTTCTTTAGCCAACTCTGCCACCCCAGTTCAGACATGGCCATAAGAAAATCAGTCTGACCATGTGCCTCATGGGAACAGTCCAGCCCGAACTGCCAAGCCATGACTTCTCTGGACCGGAATCAAGCTTCCTAGGACCGGTTTCTGGCATTCCAGCCGTCTTCACACAGGCTTGCTTGAATCCAGTGGCAAAGTGAGCAAGAGACTCAACGTCTGAGCATACCCTGCCAACTTATGGCGACAAAGCGGTACAAAAGGGGGTGGTGATGGACTAAGCATCTGAACCAATCAAACACTCACACCCAGTCAACAGATCTGGGTTGAATCCATCACCCTTCTTTAGCCCACTCTGCCACCCCTGTTCAGACATGGCCATATGCAAATCAGTCTGACCCTGTGCCTCATGGGAACAGTCCAGCCCGAACTGCCAAGCCATGCCTTTCCTGGACCGGAATCAAGCTTCCTAGGACCGGTGTCTGGCATTCCAGCCGTCTTCAGCCAGGCTTGCTTGAATCCAGTGGCAAAGTGAGCAAGGGACTTAACGTCTGAGCATACCCTGGCAACTTATGGCGACAAAGCGGTACAAAAGGGGGTGGTGATGGACTAAGCATCTGAACCAATCAAAAACTCACACCCAGTCAACAGATCTGGGTTGAATCCATCACCGTTCTTTAGCCCACTCTGCCACCCCAGTTCAGACATGGCCATATGCAAATCAGTCTGACCCTGTGCCTCATTGGAACAGTCCAGCCCGAACTGCCAAGCCATGCCTTCTCTGGACCGGAATCAAGCTTCCTAGGACCGGTTTCTGGCATTCCAGCCGTCTTCAGCCAGTCTTGCTTGAATCCAGTGGCAAAGTGAGCAAGGGACTCAACGTCTGAGCATACCCTGCCAACTTATTGTCGGTACAAAAGGGGGTGGTGATGGACTAAGCATCTGAACCAATCAAACACTCACATCCAGTCAACAGATCTGGTTTGAATCCATCACCGTTCTTTAGCCCACTCTGCCACCCCAGTTCAGACATGGCCATATGCAAATCAGTCTGACCCTGTGCCTCATGGGAACAGTCCAGCCCGAACTGCCAAGCCATGCCTTCTCTGGACCGGAATCAAGCTTCCTAGGACCGGTTTCTGGCATTCCAGCCGTCTTCAGCCAGGCTTGCTTGAATCCAGTGGCAAAGTGAGCAAGAGACTCAACGTCTGAGCATACCCTGCCAACTTATGGCGACAAAGCGGTACAAAAGGGGGTGGTGATGGACTAAGCATCTGAACCAATCAAACACTCACACCCAGTCAACAGATCTGGGTTGAATCCATCACTATTCTTTAGCCCACTCTGCCACCCCTGTTCAGATATGGCCATATGCAAATCAGTCTGACCCTGTGCCTCATGGGAACAGTCCAGCCCGAACTGCCAAGCCATGCCTTTCCTGGACCGGAATCAAGCTTCCTAGGACCGGTGTCTGGCATTCCAGCCGTCTTCAGCCAGGCTTGCTTGAATCCAGTGGCAAAGTGAGCAAGGGACTTAACGTCTGAGCATACCCTGCCAACTTATGGCGACAAAGCGGTACAAAAGGGGGTGGTGATGGACTAAGCATCTGAACCAATCAAACACTCACACCCAATCAACAGATCTGGGTTGAATCCATCACCGTTCTTTAGCCCACTCTGCCACCCCAGTTCAGACATGGCCATATGTAAATCAGTCTGACCCTGTGCCTCATGGGAACAGTCCAGCCCGAACTGCCAAGCCATGCCTTCCCTGGACTGCAATCAAGCAGTGCAGTGGAGCACCCACTCGGGGCTGGATCCATGGCTGCATTTTACGTGGTTTTAAAGTGGTACCTTCTAGGGGCCATTTTTATTATTGCCTTGTATGCAATATGAAAGTATATAAAAAGCACACAGAAACATGTTTAAAATTCTTTATGGATATAATCATTTTTACAGTAATTAATTATCAAGGTTGATATGCTTTATTGATATTACTCATTGCATTGACAAATGGTTATTATTGACTACTGCCTTTAAGATCAACATGATGGCGTTTGTTCTTGTAATATGCTGACCCTTGATAAGGACAATAGGCTTGCTTTATTTAAAGTAATGCCCTCCTTTATTGTGATGTGTAATCCGGTATAGTTGGGGTGTACAGTGATTTTGGGGGTCATGATGTTTTGGGGTCAAAAGTGATTACAGACTGTCATCTATAGTGTTTTCAAACAGCCTTATGTATGTATTTGTAAATTAATAGATAACATTTAGTAGTGTGAGTGTAATATTTGTACTTTTCCTATTTCTAAAGAAAAGCGCAGACTGGATTATTGTTTTCTTAGTGTTATCATTGCATGCCAGTGATCGATGATTACTAGTCCACACCACCTGCCATGAATAGAACTTGAACTGCTCTGTTTCACTACCTTGAGAAAGTCAAGCTTTACAATGGGGTGCTATGTTCCAAGTAAAGGGAAATTGTGGTCCTATTACCTGCACAACTAACTACCCAATTTTCTATGCATAGGTTACATTTTAAACATCTCTTATTTCACTAATCCGCCATAAATTCATGAATTCCTGAGTGTATGTGACTCCAATTAAAAACATAGAGGCACACCATTAGGCAAGGGAACTTTTTTCCTGTGTTTCATTGTGGATTCACAAAACAGTCAGCAAATTTGTAAATCTGCTGTGCTTTGATTTTCTGCCTGTCACAGAAAAAACTTTTTACAACTACATTACTCAACTTGGTGCACCGAGCACAGTATTGGGGGGAAAAAACTAAGAAAAGGGGCAATTGAAGTATTGCCATATACGCTTATGGCAATGATTAATAATAATTACTTTCACCAAAATATTTTAAATAAAGCATATTTATTCAAAACAACCATGAACCTGTCTGTGAGGTTTTCTTTAACACCGTTAAGGCACAAAAAGCAGCCATAGGACCAACCACAAGGGGTTCCTGCACTCCATTTGAAGTGTATGCAGCTCCAGCTCAGGCTGCTCTACAAATGTTGGTAAGCTGTCCTGGGTTAATGTATTCTATGGCCCCAGAAACTTACAGTGAATTTTTAAAAAACATTCTTGAGGGGGGGCTGATGTGCTCCCTCAAGCCCTCCACCATACTTAAATTAATTGTAGTGCCCTTGCTCCTCCTTGTGGTGAACAAGGGACACAAACACATCAAATACGCGCTCTTAGGGGATTACAGGGCTTTCTTCTATGTCACTCTACTATATTTAAATATGTCCTTGTGCGATTAATGTATTTTTTATTTTTCTTCTTTCTTTATTTAAATGTTGTGGATACCCCGGTCCCAAACAGAATGTTACTTGGCCACCCGGCCCCTAGATCTATCTAGCGCTGCACATATTCTGGGTTGCTGGTGCAGGAGCCTACCAAGAGACCCACAATGTTGTCAGCGGTTGGGGGCAATGCAGAGAGTCCCAACACCCCGCAACCCCACCAGATCCCTGCGTGGGAGCCAGCCACTGTTACATTTTGTTAGGTGCCCCAGTCCCACCTAGGGCACCTAAAACACCTGCATTTGTTGGGGGCCTCAGGTCACCAGCCAACACCTATTCATGGGTGCTGCTAAGAGCTGGCAACATTGAAGGTGCTTTGGCTGTGGGAGTAGCCCTAATTCCTGCTCCCACAGCGGGATCTCATTTAGTGTTCCCTGTCCGCACAATATATATGACAGCTCCCTGAGACTCTGGGTGACCATGGAAAAGCTTGGCTTTCTCTTGCTTGCTCCATTGCACAATTTCTGCATGATTTCTTTGCATGGCGTGCATGGGGTGATGTTCCAGGATCCTATGGTGAGGGTTGCGCACTTGATGAGAGATTTTCCCTCGTGTACTACACATGCTGTGTGCCCCACATGCTGCGCCCAGAGCTGCTGCCCTCCTCAGCATCACGGGGAATGGGACAAGCAGGCTTGTGGTGAGATCATCTGCTGCTCTGCCACCAGCAGCCGAGGTGTTCTGACCCTGGCCACCTTCTCCCACCCTGAAAAATGCCATCAAAGTTATTTTAATTAGTGAGGCCATTGAGGATGCTGTTGAGGCTGTTGCTGAAAATGGGACCAACACAGGAAAGGACAGATAAAAATCCAGAAATCTGGAGCTACTGAAGATTTTCTTTCCTATAGATCCTATAACCTAGACATCATCCCTTCCTTGGATGAAGATGATTTCTTCAAGTCACTATCTTTTCAGCATAGGTTAGAAGATCTAGAATTGTGATATAACAAGGAAGATGAAGGCATGGAGGATGAGAAAGATGTATAATGTATAGATGGAATCAGTGACACCAAGGTATACTCCTTTGTCTGCATGCAAAGAATGGTGCACCATGAATTCAACAACTACAGATAACTTTGAATCCTCAGTTTAGCAGGCAATCAGAGCTGTGCCCACCCATCCAACACTTACCTGTAGAATTAAGTTTAGTCCCATCATAGCTAATTCCACAGAAAAAGGCATATTCAGTACAAAACAGTAAAGGGTTTGAGCATGAAGAAAAGGAAAGAAAATAAGGCAAATAGGAAGATTGTTACAGTGCCAGGTGAGGGCCCCACAAAGCTGGATTCTGTACTATATCACACCATCTTATCTCATATCATCAGTGCTTAATTAGAGCTAGTGGTTGCAGGTGGGCCTCAAACTTTCATCCCAGAGCAAGGAAGAGAGAAACAAGCGGGGAGAAGAAGGAAGGGAAAGACAGAAAAACAAAATCTGGGGAATTAGTAGGTATGAAAAAGAACCTGAAAGAGTGTGATAGAGTAGTAGTGAGTGCCTGGTGGTGGATTAAAGAGGCATTGGGAGGAATGAAGACTATGCAGCTTTTTTATTTGACATGTTGACGTTTCATAGCATAGCTGCGGGCATTTAAAACGAAATGCAATCCCAACACTTATTCGTTTAAAATTTAAGCACTGGATATCATGTTATTTTGATTTTTTAGATTTTAGAGAGCTCCTGCGCTCCCATCAATATGCCCTTTTATTACAAACTGTTATAATCAGTGAAGTATGTTAGAACAGATTTGGTTGTAGTATATCAAGTAGAGAATATTGGTATACCTTATTATTGTGGCCAAAATATCAAGGACAAAAATATAGAAAAGTAATTGCGTATAGGTACGTATAGATTAATTATCCTTAAGGCTACGTATTTACACTGAAGTTATATATCATCAAGGTCCATTCTTCTTTCATGTAGCTTCATTCAGCATGTTACAGATAGTCAATGAAGTGGACTTCATTACCTAATGACCATTTTATTTTTGCCAGATAACCACCAGGCTTGCGGTTTGCACTTTCTTTGTGGAGTACCTTTCACTTTTTTAGGCTACTCAGTGAATATAACTTTGTACTTTCTATGACGTCACAAGATAACCTCAAAACGTTATTTTTGTCAATCAGTGGAAGCAATTTTCACCACTTGATTTGCAGGCAATGTAGACTACATGTTATTGACCCTAGTTTGGTGACTTTTGACTAAAACAATATTGAGAAACTTGTTGATGCTTCTCTCTGAAAGGTTTTGAAATCAATGCTGAAGGGGCATTATGGGTACGGTGTAAAGCATACATAGATTAAATGTAGCTAATACAATACAGGGCAACCCAATATTCCCCAAGGGTATAGGTAAATCAAATCATAAAGCAAAGATCCTTGAGGATTTATTATAGGAACATTCCTTGTTTATAATATCGTCCCAACAGTGATCGACTAATCAATATCACACAAAACAAGGCAAACTGATTTTTCAAATCATTGCATTTTATCAGAAAAATCTTCATTTGTAATCCACAGTGTACATTCTCAGTATGTAGACACACCTTGCTATATACAAATCGTAAAAGGCAACCAGTAATGCTGTTATCTACTTCTCTGTCTGGATCACATCTGTCTACAGCATTAACAAACACCCTTTGTATACAACGTATAGACTCAACCAAACATATTGCCATACGATCCTCAGTTCAAAACATATACATCTGTTTCATATACAGCAATGTTCTCAAATCAATGAACAAAGGGTGTGGTGGCGTCGACGTTTCGGTCTCAACCAGCTTAGTTCCACGAGACCATCCTCAGGACGAGAAGGTTGCACATAATTCAGAACCACTCGTTTCGAAATTCAATTATCTGTATTCTCGACTGAAGCTTCAGTCGTCTGTGGAGTATTAAACAGCGTCTAGTTTGTTCTTAGGGGATTCATCTAATGGATCTGGTTTCATCTGGCGGTAACTCAGTCACTATCGGTCATCCAGCCCTGCTATAATAAATCCTCAAGGATCTTTGCTTTATGATTAGATTAAATGTAGCCAGTTTTATTTCCAAACCATAGCTCCTCTTAATTTACTGCCCTGCCGACATGCCTGCAGTAGTCGCTCGAGAAGGTAGTGCAGAGAAGCGATAGGCTATGTGCATGAACTGTGGTGGGACCTTAAGATTAGAAATCCTGCTTATATTATCTGTGGTACAGGCTGCAGCCTTGCCCAGATGACTCTGGTTTGGGTTATGGACCATGGACCAAGGTCATGTCCTTTGAATAGTACATCTACAGGGGATTGATTGTTTGCTCTGCTAGGGTTATTTCAACATTGCTTTATTATAACTCCCTCCAAGCGTAGCTGTGCTGTAATTGTTTGCTTCGCTGAACTGTGTCAATCACCCCCCCTTTTTCTTCTGCTACTATTGCCTAGTCTCCTTTGCCTTTGCTATCCCGACTACCCTGTTTCCTACTTGCTTATATTATTTACCTTGCCCTTTTGTTGTTTACCATCTAGTACCTCTGTTTATTTTACCTTGAGATCCCTGGTCCATGCTTCATATATTGATTTGGGATTTTATTCTCTCTTTTTGCTTAGGTCTATGTTTTTTACTTTGTTCACAAGCAATTATGTAAAGCAGTCTACGGCAGGCCCTACAAAATTGTTTGACAAAATCTAACGCACGTCCGATAACTTGCCTTCTACCTCCCAACTACTGTCTCTCCCACTACCTCCTAACTCCGTCTGACTACCGCTTCCTTCGTACCTACCTACATGACTCATATTCTCATATCTCTGGCCTCTTTCTCTCATATCATCTTGTGACCACATTCCCTCTCGTTTTTTTCTTCTCCTCTGCCGAATCCTCCCCTTACCCTTTCCACGTCTCTCCCTCCACAGCTTCAACTCACTGCCCTCTCTTGACTTCTCACGTGACTATCTGATTTACCTCTCTTTCTTTGCCCAATACTCCTCCTCCCAATTTCCCTTCCCTCACCCAGGACCTTTCTCTATCTAAACATGGTCCCAACAATGCAGCCCCCAGGCAGGAGATATGTGCCTCTGTTCAAACCTCATGCACCTCGTGCAACCTTCCCTCCTCTCCGCTCCTACTCTTTCCAGCTTCTGTCCTCTGTCCTCAGCCCTCACATGCCCTTGCCCTTTGTTCCCCACCCTGTTTTTCTGTGAACCTTAGACAGACTTCCTTTCGTCTCTATGGTTGTCTCTTCCCTTATCCTCACTCCCTCTCATCCCCTACCCCCCCACTACTTTCTCTCGCCTTTCACTCCTCCCCTAATTGTATTGCTGATTGTCTCATTTAATGTTTACTTGTTGATTCTCTTCTAGTATATTGTTGAACCACATTGTTGCACTTCCTGTCGTCTCTCCTATTGTCTCCTACCGCACCCTCCCTCTTTTTATGTCTCTCCCTCCCTCCTCTCTCAATGTTTTGAGACTGAACTATTTTGTCTGATGCCCGATGCAGCTACTTGGTTTAGCTATAGGGGAGATGGGCCTTGGACTCCCTCCTTGGTTGTCACCTACCCAGTCGGTCTTTAGGCAGACTTCTTTTTGTCTCTCCTTATTGTCTCTTCCCTAGATCCTATCCTCTATCCCCTTGCCTGCTACTCTGCCTACCCCTGTCCTTTGTGCCCTTTGACTAAGCACTTCTTCTCCCCTTGTTGGGGAAAGATCCAATATTTATACTCTGGAATCTCAGCGAACCCGCTGAGTGAGTCCACAGCGCCAAGGGAGCCACTCACACTTGAGGTATGATATGGCACCCCTTTCCAAAGCACTCCCTCTCCCCTTTTTAGGTCGAGCGACCTATCTCAATGCGCATGCGCATTGAGCGGGAGCTCGATATATAGGGACTTAACCAGAGCTTACCGAGATCAGGCGATTCCCAGGCGATTTCTTGCAGTGCCCGTGAAAGCTTGCTCAATACGCATGCGCATTCCCATAAAAAGCGCGTGCACAGACACCAGCCCCCCTCCCACAGTCATCCCCCAGCGTGCGCTGTGCCAACAAGCCTTTGAAGTGAAGCTTAGCTTCACTTCAAATGTATCCGCTACCCCCGCCCCTGCTTCACACGTTTCTCGCATTTCTCCTCCCTCCCTCGCCTCCCTCGCCCTTCAGCGTGCCCTGTTCACCCTGCTCCCTTTCTTCCTTCGTTCTTTCCTTTCCTTCTTTTGGCCCGTCAGCCTCCATCCTTTCTTTCCCTCTTCCTTGTTATTTTTTTCGGTCTCAGTATCCAGCTGCTTGTTTAACTCTTGCCGCATCCTTTGAGCTCGAAACCATCTTAAATAATACTGTGTCCTCAATACTTTTCACGCTCACGCTCAGCAGAGCCCTTTGGCTCCCGCAGCGCAGCGTGAGTTTTAGACACAGCTGTGCATATTAAGTGCATTGCTGCCTTTAAAGGCTGTAAATCCCCAGGTTTCACCACTGTTTTCCTTTTCACCATCACCTCACTAAATCCAGTTATGGATCTTAAATAATGCGTCAAAAGCTTCTCCCCTAGCACGGTGCCCGGTTTTATGGTATTCTTTCAATGAATGTGCTAGGGCGCCCCGCTCCCTAGCATGGCGCCTGGTTTCATGTCTTTTTTTTTTTTAAATGATTGTGCTCGGGCATCACGCTGCCTACCGCGATGCCCGCTATCATGGGTTTTATTTTCATTAATTTGCTCCTGCTCCACGCTGCCTAGCTAGCACTGTGCCCAGTTTCCTTTTTTTTTGTAAATCTTTCCTGCCTCTCGCGTCCTTTTGCCACTTTGCCTTTTCCTTCCAACTCAGTAGTTACTTTCTACCCGCTGATGCTTAGTCAGCCTATTTACTTTTCTAGCCTCTTATTACGACCTGCCTCTTTAATTACCTGCATGCCTCTCTGATTACCCTCTTCCCCTGCCCGCCTCCTCTTCCTCACTGGTGCCATTGTATCCGCCCCCCTATCCCCCCTGCTATCCTGTTCTCTCCTCTCCTTCTCTCTCTACAGATCGCACCTTAATCCTTAATGACGCTCCCTCTTTGCCTTCACCACCCTCCCGTGTCCTCATTATCACTCATCATCCCAACTCGCCAAGCTTTCCAGTTCACAATCAGTCATCACCACATCTCACAAAGCTTTTCAAGTTCACTATCAATCATTATCACTTCTCCCCAGGTTTTCCATTTTCTTTTCCACAATCAATCACTTATTCGAGCCCACTTTAAGCATTATTTTTGAATTATTGTGCACAGGCGCACCGCTTTGTGTTAGCATGTCACCCGTTTTTTTATATTTACAACACGGGCGGATCGCTTTAGATATGGTCACGCCCCCTGATTTTATGTTTTAAAAAAACAATAGCTTTAAGTCTCGCAAATGCAACAGGTTTTGCATTTGCCCGAGCTTGAGCTATTGCATCTGACTGGGGGAGAAGGGTGATAAATGAAGAAAAAGTCGCGTTTTATGATTCGGATAAAAGGTATTTTATTTGTATGTTTTCCACGTTCAACTACATCCCAGCACCCCAAGAGAAAGCATTACAGCAAACAAATGTGCTTGTATTTGTAAACAAGAAGAACGTGCAAGGATAGGTAAGTGCACAGGGGCAAAATACAGGGAATAATGTAAACGTTTCTCAACTTTGTCATGTAGACAATTCCCCTTTGGTGAAGCTGGAGTAGACTTGTTTTTTGTTGGCTGAGCTAGTGCCGCTTTTACAGTGAGGGTTGCATCTGCTTTTATGAAGCTTAATTTGTGGCGGGATAGGTGCCGGGGCTCAGATTATGTGGCAGCTTTTATTGAAATATGTTTCTTTTAGCCTGCCTAAGAAACAGCACAGAAATCATATTATTCAGGAGGACATGTTGTTTAGAGGGAAAAAGCTGAGACTTTTAGCACTCGTGTTTATTTCACTTTGACGGGAGATACAGACGCTTTCACCATTTCTGGCCGAAAAGAGTTTCTCTGGCGGCCTTTGGAATCCGTGCGTGTCCTTTCCAGGCCACAAAGGCCTTTTTTACCCGCATAGAAGCCTCATCATATGTGCCCAGCCAGCTGCAGTCACTTGCCGTTTATTGACTGTGTGTTAATGTACATAAAAACGTTAGACAATAAACACTTGCGTGAAAGCAACTTATCACCCAATGCACGTGCATGCATCTCCCTGTCGCCACCCCAGTCTCCACTGCCCTCTCTTCCCTCCGCCCCCCACAGTCGTCTGCTCGCCTTCTCTACACCAGGTCCCATCACCCCTGCAGAGCACCCTCGTCTCCCCTCCCTCGCCCCCGCCTGTTGCACCATCATAGCTGCCAAGGTTTCAGATTGCTACGTGTGACATTGTCATGTTTTCAGTGTAAGTATGAGTGACATTTCAACGACTATGAGTGACACTTTCTTGTGAGCAGAAAATCAAGCAATGAAGATGAGGAAACGTATAAATATCAGAAGTTAGACTCATTTGAGATACGAGAAACTAAGAAGATTATGCAACTGCTGTAAATGTCTGAGGTGGCTGGCTCATAATTACAACGAAGTTATCAAAATGTCACACACAGCAGTCTGAAACCTTGGCAACTATGAAAGAGGGCAGGCATCTCTTCACATGACATAGCATTTAAGACCGTGCCCATACTCCTGTTCTTGACACCGAGCCTTCTTTTCGCACTTATTTCCTAAACGTGATAGGAAGACTGTGTGTGTTTAATCCTATTACTGTTTAAATGCTTGTCTTGTACAATGCTGATCATATAATCAACTTATGAATTTTGAATGGCATATTGTATTGACTAATAAGAATAAAAAAGCAGAAGCATTGCCAAATGGGCAAAAATAAAAGATGAGCAGCATGCCATGGTGAAATAAGGAGAATGAAACAAACCACTTTTACCAGGTGGTGTTTGCTGTCCAAGACGAGGTCACGCAAAAAAGTAATGTAATGGGTAAAGGTTTATCACTTGTTGTGGGGTGAACGGAGTTGGAAAGCTGCCACTGCAGAGGCCACCTTATTCATAAGTGAATACTGTAAGCACGAAACTAACACTTTTGAAGTATCTACTAATAGGAGCCTCAGATGTCACCACTAGAAAACAATAAAAAAACGGACATCTAGAAAGCAGGTCACATTGCTGAGCTAAGAATTAAAACCACAAAGACAGAGCACTTGGGTTTAGGCTACGAGAAGAAAAGAGGCCCTAACATAAATCTCAACTGCCGGGTGCCCCAGACCGCTATATGCCATAAATTAATTAGAGTCAGCTCTCTGACTCACGGACTCTGGGTGCCGCCCTCAGCAGTGTCACGACAGCATGATTTCTGGGCAAGCCCGAGAGGCTGTGAGACATACACAGCGGTCACAGGCAGGCTGTATTATTTCGAAATGTCACTCCAGTACATTAAGCTACCCCGGTAACCTGCGCGCCACCCCCTACACAGATAACTTACTTGCATGAGTCAATAAGGGAACTGCATGGACTGTGTAGCAATGAGGAACCATTTATGTCATTTAAAAAAGAAACTTGCTGCATTTATGTTTTACCGTTGGTTTTAGTACAAGCTTATTCGCACAGTTCACCCTGCAGCGGAGCTTCTTTTACTGTTGCAGAGTAGATCTCCTCGACCAGCTGTCAGCCAGCCCCTTCCATACGTGCTCTCTGATCTCTCCAAAATTTAGTCCACCGTCTGACAGACTCGAAGTGAAAAGTTATGACCTTTCCCAAAGAGGTTTCTTACTTGCATTCTTTTTATTACGGCGCCACCCGCAAACGAACCAGCCAGCGCAAAGCCGCGCCTTCCTCCAAACTTCCCGCTTCCCGGCAGCACAATGTGACGTCCCCCGCGGCGCAATTTTAAGGACGTCAGGCCGCTGCGCCCATGATCTCATATGCTGTTGAATCCATCACAAATCAGGCACAGCAGTTCAGTTGTCATCGTGAGCCTGCCAACACTGCCTTAGCTCCCAGTGCGAGAGCCAAAGCCTGTTGTGGGAGCACAGACAGTGCACGAAGTTCACGCTACGGGCGGCGCGCTGCTGCTACGTGCCCATGGAGCTTTAGGTTAAGGTTGAGATACAATAAAGATATGCGTGACAATGCATTTCAGTGCGGTAATGCGGATTACCACACTGAAATGCGTTAGTATCACGCCTGATGCGTGATACTTGGCAGGGCTGCACCATGCCTGCAAACGCTGTGCAGCTCCACGCATGGACCATGGAGTGTAACAACAGCATGTTTGTTGTGCGGATTATTTTTTTCTTCAATGCCTGCTCAGCGACCATTTGCCTCTTCAAAGGCTCCGCTCCCCGCCCCCCGCCTGCACCACTCTCCTACTCCCCCTCCCACCTTCCACGGCCGCCCTTTCCGTCTTCTTATCGCCGCAGCGCATGGCACTGCTTACATTTTACTTAATCTCCCCAGTTTCCCCACATCACTTTTCACCATGGACTCTATTGAAAGAGCTGGGCGCCCGCTTTATTTTACAGCATGTTACGCGATTTTCAATAGTTAAGTCAAACAAATACAAGACGTATTGCATTGCAAATGTTTGTTACATTTGCTAATGCTTGCTCCCTCTATTTGGCTACAGCTGTTGCCTCCTCCTCCTTCCTGAACGGAAGAATAGAGGCTTTCACACTTCACCTAATACCGAGGACACACAGAAACCTCAGTGATGTCGGTGTGCTCGTCTTTGCTCCAAGGCTGTTTTAAAACGTCCACCCCCTACAACATTGTGCGCATTGGGTTTGAGAGAAGCAGAGGTTATATCATTTTTTTCTAATATCTGCGTGCAAATCCTCGGCGCAGATGTCCAGTTGTGTGTCTAACACACGACCTAACACTGTATTTTTCATAGGACACCTAGCCCTTTGCATAGAGTGGGCATAGATATGTAAGGGTACCTGTGTGACTGGCACATATTTTAGGCACAAAAGTTATTTACAATAGTTTAAGCTATTGCTATTATAAATTACAAGAACTTTTATTTCAATATTAATTATTTAAAAAAATTAAAAGCCATTTGTATTTATTAGATGAATACATCTAAGTCACGTACATACAAAACATGTTGCATTACAAATGCTATAGGTGTCACAGTTGAAAAAGTTTAAAGTATTGGCATTGTAAATGACAAAGCTATTAATTTGGCTATTTTCAAGACCAACACATTAAAAAAGAAATTGTCATTTACAAAACCAATCGCTCCAACTTTTCTAATGCGAGACGTATTGCATTTCCAATGCTTGTTGGGGAAGGATCCAGTATGTAGACCTTGGAGTCTCAGAGACCTCTCTGAGAGAGTCCACTGCGTAAAGGGAGCCTCTCGCAATAGAGATAGGAAAGGGATATCACTTCCCCTGGGATCACAGCTTACTGGACTTTGGACGTTGCCTTGACTCGTCTACCGGTTTGTGTCCCCGTCACCCTTCCCCTCTTCTCCCCATGCTGTGACTCTCACCCTCCCCTCCCTTCCTCTTTCCCACCTTCATTATCTGTCGATTTCCCCTACTCCAACCCCCCCTGAATCTCTCACCTTGCCTTCTTTTCCCCTTACGTATTTGTGCTTATTGTTTATCTCAACCTTACAAGTAACTATGTTGCCATGCTCTAAGAACTATGTAACCTTTGTAACGATGTAACCTGTAACTATGATCTGATGCTCATGTAAAGCGCTCTGATACCTCCGGGTCTAGCCAGCGCTATATAAAACTCTTAAAATAAAAAAATGAAAATAAAAGATGACAATGAAATAGGGAAAGTCTCCATTAGAAAGAAGGGTACAAAGGGTTCCAAACCCTCTCTTCTTAGATATGCCCACTACTAGAGTGTCTGAAAGAGTAGACTTCCTGAAACACCACTTTGATTTCTGCCCCATGTACCCATGCATCTTTATGGCCCCTCTAGGAGTCATGTTTCTTATTCATACTCAGAATCTGAATCCAGGCTTTGTTCTGGATTCTATTGTTAATTTCAGGTAAATAGTTTCATGAAACTCACTTTGAAAAGGAAGTACATGAGAGTTATGCACAAAAGGTACTCCTATGTTGACCTTCAGAAGTCATGAAGGGAACTTTCCACAAATGTCCAACTTCTGTCATCGCCATTACATCTCATTGTTGCTAAGAATCTAGCGGTTTAACGGATGTATGACGTTACAACGCATACTTTTACAACGACTACCATTACAACAAATTTTTTACAACGCAAAAACTTTTACAACGCATACCATTACAACGCAAGATTTTACAAAGCAAGTACCTTTACAACGCATACCATTACAACGTAAATATTGGTAAGTATATAATATTTTTTTAATATAAATTATTGTAAATTATTAAAATATAATTACATTGTATTTAATTTTATTTAATTAATTTAATTTAAATATAATTTTAATTTATTTTTACAAATTAATCCTGTATCCCAAAAACCCAAAACTGACCCTGAACCCTAAAAATAATTTTTTTAATTTAAATTATTAAAATATAATCAATTTTTATTTAATTACATTTAATTAATTGAATTTAAATATAATTTTATTTTATTTTTACAAATTAACCCTGTACCCCAAAAACCCAAAACTGACCCTGACCCTAAAAATAATTTTTTTAATTTAAATTATTAAAATATAATTAATTTTTATTTAATTACATTTAATTAATTTAATTTAAATATAATTTTATTTTATTTTTACAAATTAACCCTGTACCCCAAAAACCCAAAACTGTCCCTGAACCCTAAAAATACCCCTTTACCCAAAAACCCAAAACTAATCCTGAACCCTAAAAATACCCCTTTACCCAAAAACCCAAAACTGACCCTGAACCCTAAAAATACCCCTTTACCCAAAAACCCAAAACTGACCCTGAACCCTAAAAATACCACTTTACCCAAAAACTGAAAACTGACACTGAACCCTAAAAATACCCCTTTACCCAAAAACTGAAAACTGACCCTGAACCCTAAAAATACCCCTTTACCCAAAAACTAAAAACTGACCCTGAACCCTAAAAATACCCCTTTACCCAAAAACTGAAAACTGACCCTGAACCCTAAAAATACCCCTTTACCCAAAAACTGAAAACTGACCCTAAACCCTAAAAATACCCCTTTACCCAAAAACTGAAAACTGACCCTGAACCCTAAAAATACCCCTTTACCCAAAAACTGAAAACTGACCCTGAACCCTAAAAATATCCCTTTACCCAAAAACTGAAAACTGACCCTGAACCCTAAAAATACCCCTTTACCCAAAAACTGAAAACTGACCCTGAACCCTAAAAATACCCCTTTACCCAAAAACTGAAAACTGACCCTGAACCCTAAAAATACCCCTTTACCCAAAAACCCAAACATATAATATTTTAAAAATAATTATATACTTACCAATACTTACGTTGTAATGGTATGCGTTGTAAAGGTACTTGCGTTGTAAAATCCTGCGTTGTAATGGTATGCGTTGTAAAAGTTTTTGCGTTGTAAAAGTTTCGTTGGAATGGTAGTTCGTTGTAAAAGTTGCGTTGTAATGGTTGTTTCCCGGTTTAACACAACCTCAAAAGAGAGTGCAGGATCAATCCCTAAAGTCCTGCATTAAATTGCAAAAAAGAAACCATTATCTCGAATCTAGGTGTTTGCTCAATAACTTTGGGGCATATTAGCAAAGGCGATATTGCCGCTTTACCGGGACTTTTTCCCGTGAAAGCGGCGATATTTTTATCGCCCTATTAGCAAGCTGTCGCTAACAGCAGTTAGCGACAGCTTGTAGGCGATAGCTACAGGTTTGGGGCCCGCTTTGCATGTCAGCGATAATTATCGCTAATGACATGCAAAGGGGGCGTACTCAACCTGTTAGCAACTGAAAGCAGTCGCTAACACAGCTATCACCTAATAGCAAGGCAGGCGAAGCAATAAAAAAACTCGCGCTAAGTGCGATTATCGCCAAAACCTAACACCTGCTCAGACCACTTCTTAACCTGTATATCCAATTGGAGGTGGATATTCAGGTTAAGTCCCCATTAGCAACAATGCATGAATATCGCTGGATTTCCCGCGATATTCAAGCATTGAGCCGATATCACCAGATATTTTATCGCTTTGGAGATAAACGTTGTTAATAGCACGCTATCTCTGCAATAATATCCGGCAATAGCTGGCGATAAAAAAAAATTCGCTAAGCACATTTAGCGATAATTATTTCTTTTTGTTGCTATTATGCCCCTAGGTTAATAAGTATTTGCTCTAGGTTACTGTTTTCCACTCATTTTTAGCTCAAGCCTGTAGGCAGCATGCATCCACTGTCGCTATGGCGACGATCTATTGTGTTTAGAAATTAGAGGGGCTTTTAGCCCGCCCACACTCACCACTGGTTAACTGCCCCCCTTTCTCTTCTCACTTTATACAAACGGTCTGGAGATGGCAATGTTGAGGGGGGCCCAGGCCCTACCGCAAGTAAGAAACCGTCCGGTCCCCGCTCTGCTCTACGCGGACGATGCTATGATACTGGCTCGTACCCCACGCGAACTACAGAAGGCCCTGGACAGGTATGCTGACTTCATGGGTAGCCTAGATCTACGTATAAATATAAAAAAGACTTATGTAATGGCAGCAGGTTCAGGGAAAAAGGGAGGTAAAGACATATGTCTTAGTAAAGAAAAACTCGAACTTACTGGCTAATACCCCTACTTAGGTATTATAATTGATGATAGAATGAATTGGAAACCTGCAATTGAGGCCAGGAAGCATCATCTAATGCGAGCAATTGCTGCACTTATAAACTTCTCTCAGAGACTGGGAAAAAGGCCACCTGTAGAATTGTTACAAATCTATAGAGCTAAATGCCAGGCGATAGCCCTGTACGGGGCCGGAGTGTGGGGGCATGCCAACATTAGTCCCCTACAAGTGGCAGAGAACACTTTTTTAAGATTTCTGTTAGCGGCACCTAAATGCGTCTCTACGTTTGCATGTCATACAGAACTGGGGATCCCGTATTTGGTGGATTTAGCAAAAATTCAACCACTTTTACCTTGGCGTCGAATCTGGACATCAAGGAAAAACTCACTTACTAAGCAAATTGTGGCAGATTGTATGTCATTAGACCGCTCACTTAAAATCAGTTGGCTCCTGTATGTGAAAAATCTTTTGACTGATCTGGGACTTGGGAATTATTACACCACTCCTGATACGATTAGTGAAATATCTAGGAAGGAACTGAAAGTAAGACCCCTGGGCCACTTAGAAGAGCTGCGAATCGCCAAGGAAGTAATGAAAGCTTCCGTTCAACATTCAATGGCGGTCCAGACTACCCTTTCTATTCAGCCATATCTATTATATGATCTGACGCAATTTGAGCGATACCTTCTGATAAGATTTAGGTTAAACATCTTTCACCGACTGGTGGTTTTTCCGGAGCAAAACAGTTGGGATCGAACCCTCCCGCCTTGTCCATGTGATGAAACTTCAGAGCAGACAACCATCCACACTGTTCTGTTTTGTAAGTTTTATGTTAGTCATCGTAAGCTTTGGTTGTTACCGCTGCTAAAATTATTGGGTCTTAGAAGATGTCGCCCAGCCATGCTGCGATTGCAGTTTCTAGAGACTGAATGGACTTGCAAATATATTATTAAATTCTTGAAATGCATTTTTAATCATAGAATAAACCTTTGAAAAGTCCTATCCCTGTGAAAGTAAATGATTTTTAGAAACTAAGAAATTCGTTGTATTAGTTAGCATGGTTAGGGACCCCCAATGTTACTCATGGATAAGGCGCCTAAACTATGTATATGATGTTTTATGTTTGTGATATTGCTTTTATGGTTTTTTATACATTTTAAAACCGAATAAAAATATATATATATAACTGCATAATCACTCTCCTTCGCTGCCTACCAAATTCTCCAGAAGTCATGATGTGTCACTACCTGTGGCTTGTGTGGACCACCGCTGAACTACAGATTGATTAAACTTAATTTGGGTCCCTCGGCTGCAAGTGCTGTGATTGAGGTACTATTTCTACTTTCGCATTCTGGAGTCACATAAAACATCTGAACGGACAGCATGTCAGCATCGATTTACAGCCTAATGGTAACATTAAGCTCCTCACTAAACCCTGATCTTTGAGGTGAATACTGCTACATGGCAGATCTGCTTTCAGAACATACTAAGATGTGCAAAAACACAGTGAAAGGCAGCCGCAGGAACCTAAGCTACAAGCCAGCATGAAGGCTGTACAAGAAGATTTTATTTCAGCTTGGGCATGTGGAGTCTAAAACGTAGCATAGGCTTTGATAAACATAAGATATACTGCCTCCTTCTCTGTGCGGCTCCAGTGCCAGAAGACCAGCCACAAGACACTTGTACCGCAATAAGCTCTTACAATGCAGAATTCTACTGCAGTTCTGAGGTTTTATCAAAGACCACAGTTCAGTTAAGATAAAAGTGAGTACAGGTTTATTATACACCAGCAGGACATTAAAGGAGTAATTTAAACTCCAGTGCTTCTGTAAAACTGTGCTCAAAACTGTATTTGTACAAAGTAGGTTGCCTCTTTTGCTTGCGCAAGCAAGACCCAACTATCCATCGCCAGTGATATTTGCCCATGCATACAACACTGATTTGGGTAATATATAAGTCAAAACAACTACAAACGAAGTTTGAGCAAATTATTACCTATTATTTTACTCAAATTACATGGGATGACACCTCCAATGTAATGTGCACCAGGGAACTTTGGATGCCATATTTTACGCCTAAATGTAAATAGCCCCAGCAAATCTCCTGTTCAGTTAATATTCTGGTTGAAACAAAAGAAACCTTATTTTTAAACATGGACCGCGTGAGAATTGATTTACTGGAGAGATAATAAAAGAACTACCATCCGGTAAACAAAAATGGGTATATCTTTATTCCCCGCAGTCTTTTCTTAGCAACAAGCTCGGGCACATAGAGGTTTCTCTGCAGTAAATTACCAATAGGTACACTCATGTTATTTTACTTACCTCCATGCTAATAGGATCGGCTGGAGGGGGCCGAAAGGCTCAGCTTCCCCGACAGCCAGAATGCTGTAACAGGGAAGAACCTGATGCATCAACCTGCCAAAGATTTACTTATCCCATTTGAAACTCACTTTCAACTTTACTGGCCATCCAGTTGATGCATCAGCAATGGGGACATTCATTTCTTTTTAGCTACTGACAGTTCCCTTTTCCTGGATACGGTATTGGGGCAAAATCTGGGTGGAAGGTGATTACTCTCATATATCACCCTTTTAGCACCCATTACTGCTCTCAATATTTTACTTTAAGCAAAGCCTCAAAAAATGGTCATGTTTTATCAGCCACCAGCATTTATTCCCAGTTCCATGGTAAGTCTGTAGGTCTTGCACTACCCACTGTTGTACTTCCTCAGACCCCATCAGATGCCCTACCATTTTTTGCAATCTTATCCATATATGTGTGGAAAAGTTACCACAAACCTTTGCTGGTGGGGCACTGTAATAAGGTATATGTAATAAGTTATATCTGTATTTCAGTAGTGCTCAGGCTGTGAAACTGCAGTATTTTGAAATTCATATCTAAAGGCCTGATTCTGATGTCTTTCGGAAGGCATCCGAATCGGATTTGGCTTTCCCGGATCCGATCCATAGCCCTTGTTTCCGCGCGAATCGTGCACAGGTCTCAACGACCAAATACGATGCGAAGATCACATACGCGTCAACCAAATCATTTCCAAACCAGATCCTGTCCGTACGACTCATTCGTAGCCAAATCGTGTCGCACAATGGAGCCGGATTCCGAACGAGCGAGTACAATGCATGATTCGAACAGCCGCAGTGACTTGGTCAATTCACCAGAGGAAGTGGTTCACTATGGTAGATGAAATTTAATCTCTGGATACTCCATCTTATTGAGAACTTTATACAAATCTACTTAAAAAGGTAAACACTAACCTATGAATAATTCACAATTGATACATAAAATCCACATATAAATGACTCCTCACACATCACAGAGGAACATCAAGTTATCATCATGGGGAGTTCATAAATACACTGGAACAGGCACCCCTGCCGCTTCCTAGTCAAGTTGTATGTACTCTATCCATATAACTTTAAAATTATAAACACCTCTTTTCTACTCAGCGACCTGTGTACTTTGCCCACTTAGTTTATTTTAACATAGCCATATCTTTACTGTACAGTAGCTCTGAAAACGTATAATATGGCATAGTGTGCACTTCTTTTCCTTAAATGATTATAAAATACATAAGAAAAAATATTGTCACTTACAATGCCAGTAGCTCTAGCTTTCACAAATGCAAGACCGATTGCATTGCAAATGCTTGTTCTTCCTCTTGTACCTTTATAAAACTTGTTAGTAACCAGTCTTTGAAACATCAGTTTGTGACTTATCTCATGTAGAGGCTGTGACGTCACATCTAATAGAGGTTTACTTTTCTTTTCAGTAAATATTGAAATTAAATTTGATGTACAGCACATAACTTGAATCATCCAGTTTAATTGCATATGTTGTAGAAATGTCATTGCTATGTGAATATTCATGTACATATCTTGTTGATAGAAATATTTTCTTTCCATTATATAAAAATACGCTTTTTGGTAAACATGTTAAAGGGTATGTGTTTCATATGTTATCTTAGTACGATAATTTACCAATCTTTAACACCTTGTTCTTTCATGAATGGGGTTTTAACTTCTGTAGCCTAATGCACAATGGATCACTTCTTTTCCTTTTTTTCACAGCTCTTCAAATATGCAATTTAAATATGTTTCCTTTTTTATATCTTCTTTGTGTAATGACATAAGGATATTTCTCAAAGTCAGCTCTTCTGCACATGGATCTTGTTTTTTTGCATAGTAATGTAATGTAATGTATGTATACTTGTAAAGCGCACTACCACTTTTCAGGCATCCTGGCGCTGTATACCGCTGTGGAACCCTTCCTGGCTGTCCCTGTGAGTGGGACCCATGATTAGAGTAGGCACCGAGGCGAGAATGATTGAGTCCTTGGACATTGAGCCCAGTTCAACTGATGGTTATAGTGATACTGTATTTTTGTTTTTCACCTCTCTACCTTTTTTCAGATTGTATTCTTTGTTTTATCACATGATAATGTCTTGCAAAGAGTTTTTACAGAGAATCGATGCATTAACTTGTGTTTCCATTTTCTTCCTTTTTCAATTTCTTTCTTTAGGATTCTACATTTCTATGTATTCTTGTTCCTTATTACAGTCATTGTACATAGTATTTAATTACTGATTGGCCCTGATGAAGCTACGTGTGCCTTGGAACACGTTGGCCCTTGTGGTCGATTTAGATTTGACAAAATAAAAACTCACCCTATAAATTCTCTTTCATTAATTAGCAGATGTTTATTGAATCATAAGACCGTAAAACCCAGTCTCTTTTTTACTTCTCATTTCTTGATTTAGAGATTATCTTGTATCTACTCTGCATAATTTTGTTTTCCCTTACCTTTACCACATAACCACAGCTGTTATTTTTATGATCAGATCATTCTTCAAGGTCTTTCCTTGTGATTGTCTGCGGGGGGCCACTATACGCCAACATCTCTTTAGATGAGTCTAATGGACCAACAAACAATACTCCCTTGCTATTTGGGATAACAGCAATGATCAGCCAATAAGTTAGGTTGCATGTCTGCAGGGGCTGTATCACGATGGACTGTGCTGACTCAGCACAGAGCTGGCTCATTTCTTTTCTGCTTCCAGGGCATAAAGTGAATTAATTTAACCCCATATGTATTTACGTTTGCGCTTTATTTTCAGTTAACACAGCACGGAAACAGCTAGTAAGATGTGCCTCCTTCAGTATCTGAGCTTTGCTCTTTGAAAATAAAACACTAACTCAGGGAAATATTGTGAAATAGATAATCATGATACTAGAGCCAGATATTTTGGGGTTTCAGGCTGAAATACACCACCACCAGGGGGCATAAGACTGACCGCTGCAGAGTCTACGGTCAAATGGGGATGGCTGATGCAGCTCCTAGGGTGCAGTAGTGGACACCACCTTCAGCGGTTCCTGTTCAGCTCAAGACGATAAATATCAGTATTCTACTTTGGAGTGTCTGTGGCTCCTTGCGACGTCCTGCAGGGCAGCCCATCATTTTGTGTTCCACCACTGACGGCCACAGAAGCTGTCCAGAGCTCACATGCTGTTCTCCCTTTTGAAGTATGCAGTGTTTGCTGAGTAGTGCTATAACTAAAGTTGGTGGGTTACCGACTGGGACACAGGGGAACAATGAATCTGCCTTCACGACCAGGAGAACCTGGGTCAGGATTTCAAGGTGATTCCACTGTGCCTAAAAGTACAAACAATAAGCATTGACAAGAGAGAAGTAAATATGGGGCAGGCCAGGCATGGGGGAGGAGTGGGAAGGGCTGGGTGAAGAGTAAGGTCTGCTGGAGATTCGTCACCAAAGTTCTGCAAGATTGGAAGGAGAACCAAAATGCATGTTGGAAGGCCATGTCATTTTCCTTATATGGAAATGCTGTTCTCTATCTCCTTGGGGTTCAGGTAATTGTACTTCAGGGCCAGGGGTCTGTTCCTCTCTTCGATGCGCAGGGCTATCTGGGCCACGCGCTCCCGGAAGTCCTTGATGCATTGCTTGGGCTCCTCTTCTGTGAAGTATTCTTCAGGATACCAGCCCAATGGAGTCTGTCAAAAGAGACCAGGATGTGCAAAGTGAACATGTGCAAGGACTCAGATACATAGATATGTTCCCAAGAATACCCAACATTTTAACGAATATAACCTTTTATTTTGACCAATCAAAAGCGTACATGTACCATTCTGTGCATTAATTTAAAAACCACGCGGGTATCTTTGGATGTGGCAATTTTTAACCTTCGTTTCATGGGATAGTTTGTAACTGAGGGGGCTTGTTAACAAACACAAGGCTGCATCATGTGACCAGGAAGATTATCTACATTTCAAAAGCACTCTAGCGGAATTATTTAGGTTCAACCAAGGGCATGTATGCCACACAAATTAGCTGTAATGTAAGTGCAGAATCTCAGTGGAGAGCACATATTTGGTATAGTACACCAGGGGTCATATTTACGAGGGCCTTGCATTATGCTTGCACCACTAAACATGATACATGCAAGACGCAAAGCTCTAAGTCATATTTACGAAGCCACACAATGCCACTTTGCGTGACTTTGAATGGTTTCATAAATTTGGAGTCATGCAAAGCAGTGCAATTTGCTTCTTTGCATTACTCTGTGCAAGGGAGGAGTTCCATAGGCGCTGCAGTTGTTGTTCCCAAGCAAATCCCATGGTTTTTATCGCATTCCCAGATTCACCAGATCTGGTAAACCTGAGAATGCACTAAAAAGATACACCTCCCCAGGTGAGGTGTAACGAGAAGAAATATATTTATTTCTCCTAGTTTTTTCCTCTTTCTTTGTGGGCTGCCGCTATGGATTGTTTTTGTGCAGGAAGATGCCTGTAGACAAAGCCGAAAGGCCTGCTTTATATAGGTTGATGTGCTGAACCTTTGCTAAAACCAATAAAACAGGTGTTTTGACCCCTTCAGAAAGCCAGTAGATCTGCCTTACTGAAAATTACATATCTTTATGCTGGTACTTTCCATTAAAAATAAAACTAGAAATTCACAGAAAAAAACTAAGGTTAATGTGACGTTGTAATTAGGTATGTTTACGATATTCTACTTTATGTGAAAATAAAAAAACATTTCCGTGAATTTCTCAAAGGTTAATGTGATGTTATGGTTAGGTGAAAATGCCAGTTAAAACATAACATTTTAAACTCAAATAAACACTGAAATTCACCATGTTACACCAGTAACTGGAAGTAACTATAACCCACACCCTCATCATGCACTACTTATAACTCACATATTACAAAACTGATAACATGCTCTATGACATCATTGATAACATCACTGAACAAATTTAAATGTACATCATTGATGAAAAACTGCATGGGTACAAGCTGAGGTTACTTCAGTTAACTATAACTGAAGAATGTCAGTGTTTTCTTTAGTTTAAAATGTTGCTTTTTAACTGCCATTCTCACCAAAGTATAACATCACTTCACTTCACATTTGCTTATTTCAGTGTGTGTGTGTATTTTTTATATATAAGCCTAAGGCCAAAGAACCTCAGTGTTTACAAACAGTGAACACATTTGAATAGCCTGGTGATGTGCATCCTGGGGTGCTCAGATGCTGGTGCCTCGGTATCACCTCTCATCTGAACTGAAACCATCTCTTCATTTGAGAGGCTATGGGGTGTGATGAATGTCTCCTTCAAAGAACCTGAAGGAGACAGAGGGGTATGCCTATGTCTCCTTCCCTTGTGTGTCCTTCACATTTTGGGACACTAAACACTATCTTGGTTTGGTGACTTTTCATCAAGTAGAGCAGGGATCTTACATCCAGTGAACTTGAAGTAATGTGATCTCATTTGGGAGGACCCAACATTGCTAATGGCAGTGTGGGCATATGCCAGCAATATGATGCGTGGAATGGGAGACAGGCAGCTTATTGTAGAGGCAATCCATCTCTGCTGTGAGACTCATCTGGTTTTGGTTCCTTTGCACCTGTACTCTTTGCCACTTTGAGTCCTGTGGAGGATAGGGGGTTGATCATTTATTGCAAAGCTATGTAGCTTGTGGAGTCATTGTACCCTGGGTTAGTGTGGATTCTATTGTCAAGACTTAGATTATGTGTCAAGGTGCTAGGAAATTCACACCCAAAAAAAGTGATAGAAAAAAGTGAGGCAGATGTTGCAGTCACAACTCTTACACGTTGATGCCACGTGCAGTGTACTGTAAGCCAGCTGGTTATTTTGTTTTAAGCCATCAGTTATTAGGATTCAAGGATTAATTGCTAGTTACTTCAGAAACTGCCACATAGCATCTACTTGGTTGGTGTATCTTTTCTAGACCTTGAATTGTATCTTTTTCTGCCAATTGTTTTGTTCTTTTCCCTCAGGGATGGCTCAAGGCACCATCAGTAGAAGGTTTCCTGAACAAAACATATGAAGCAAAGGCAATACAGTGCACACATCTCTTACAATCAATACAGGTGTAGTGGCATAATGCTACTTAAGGTTTAAACATTACTTACTATGTCTATGGGCCACCGAGTAAGCATCCACAAGACCGAGATAATAGTGCAAGTGCTGTTCACCTCTGGAAATGTCTCCAGGACACTCTCCATGGTGGCCAAACCCTTCGCTCTTGGTGGAGGATTCCTCATGGAGGCTGGAGAATTGGGCATCCAGGAACAGAAATCATACTGAAGTGGTAAAAGCAAAGGCATATGGGATTCATAAGAAAAAGAAAATTAGTCTACTTAAATGCTCATTTACAAGCGGAGTCTGAATAGATTGCATTGAAAGCTCATCAGCCCAAATTCCAAACTTGTAGGACATGTGTTTCAGGAGAGTCTGAAGCAATGTCTAAGCCCTTTCTAATTATCGGTTTATTATTTATCAGCATTCTATGCATTACATCACAGGACATTCACAGTATGCTTGTATACATTGCATTCCACCATTTAAACATTTAGCAATGACTAAAACAATAAAAAAGAGAACAGATAATGGTATGCTTACTATGTTCATTCCTCTGCAGAGTTGATACCTTACAAGGATGTCAACCACCCTTCACTCGAGGCCTAGTTCCCTTCTCGGCTAGTCTCATCTTTGCCTCCTTTTCAGGAACTATTCGTCTACTGGCAAAAAGAGCAGTCATGTTTTGGGGTATTCAGCAGCTGGGTAGTCCTGTTATTCTCCCCCCCCCCCGTCCGAACCATCCAGCAGTCATCAAGGGCTCAGGGAAGTCACAATCAATCCCCCATCCCCCTGGGTCTGTTCTGCATGCAGAAGGGGCTGTGTCTTGAGATTCCACACCCATACCATCCTCCGCCTTTTGTTCTGTGTGCATAGTTTCTGTTACTACAGTCAATATTTCCAAGTCCTCCTTCAGCTTGTCATCCCTGCAAGTAAACTTCATATGTATTTCCTCAGCAAACAACCATTTGTCTACATCCCTACACCATAGTGTTATGAAAGGAGCCCTAGCACTGATCCATCCAATTGCAACTCATCTCCTAGCTAAGACTAATGCCAGCTGCATAAACTTCCAGTGCATTTACCCCTTTTTAATAATGCCATGCAAGCACTCTTTGAGCAGTCCTTCGATTGTCAACACAGTCACCGCCCTCAGCCTCACAATCACTCTAAGCCAAATATCCTGCACCCTCGGGCACTACCAGGCATGTGTAGGAATGAGGCTCCCTCCCTTCAACATCTGAAGCAATCCACCCCTCTGTTCGCATACATCTCGCTGAGCTTGACCGGCATTAGGTAGGTGCAATATACTAAATTAAAGTGTGTCAATTTAAATCGGACGTTGCACAAGACTGTCTTAACCAGTTTGCAGGTTGCATCTCATTTTGGGACTGTTAGAGTGGTCTCCAAATCCTCCCACCATGCCCTCCACATCACTGGATCTCCCCAGGTCCTGTCCATCTTGAGTGTTTTGTAGATGTGTGTCACCAAATGTCTTGCTGACGCCGCCATCAATAATAGTTGTAAGGTTTCTGCCTGCTGAGGTGCTTTTGGGAATTCAGTCCAAATCCCCTCTGCCGTACTTGCCAATTTGATGTATTGCAAAAATCGACTGACCCCCAGTGCTAAAGCCTCCCATGCCTCCGCAAAGGTGATAGACGTCTCCCCCAGCTATAAGTCACCCAATTTTCGCATCCTCCTCTCCATCTCATTATGGACATGTCCGTCTCAATACAACTAAATGGCAGTAGCGTCCATAGCACTAGGTCCGTAGCAAATTGAGTTCACTTATATACCTCGATGACCACTCATTCTCACACCTCTGCCACCTGATGGATCAGCTAAGGGGTGCCTGATGGTACATGCTTGACACGCATCAATAGAGCCATCAAGGATTACTCGCCATGTGTACCACGCAGTACCAGTGTCTCCCGGTTTTCTTCCCTGGGCACCCACTTTTTAGCAGGCTGCAATTTGGATGCATAGTAGTTTAATTCTAAGTTCATGCCATGCTGCCCTCCGACTGGTCCTGCTTAAGCTGTAGTAGCGCCACCCTACTTCACTACCCCGCCCACACAAGGGAAACCATCAGGCTAATGAAAGTCTTGAACAAGCTGCCCAGCAGCGTATAGAGAGCATTCTGAAGTACATAAATCTGGGTAGGAACACGATCTTCGCTACTGCAACCCTCCCTGCCATGGACAGCAGCAGTGTGACCGAAATCGTACGGACCTCGTCAGTCTGTTGAACAATGGCCCAACAAAGTACTGACAAATTCTTCTGGTGGAGAACCACCAGTATACTGGATGCACAGCTGTGCATCCAGTATACTGGTGGTTCTCCACCAGAAGAATTTGCTTGTATATTAGGTTGGCTAGCTTGTCACTGTGTTGCACGCATTCTTTTGAGTAAGGTTATCATCTTTGATTATCTTGTCCTAAACAATTGGTGTGCGCAGGCTTTGTGTTACCTAATAATTCAACACAGTACTGACACAGGACCTCTATGGTATAACTGTAATCCCTCAATAGCAGAAAGAAGTGGTTTCCTATTTCAGGTCTAGCGAGGGCAAATCTTCCCTGTGGGTGCCTGCCAGGGCCCGAGAGGAAACAATAATGATTTATGCCTGTTAATGTGCAGGCTTGCTATCATGCCGAATTCTACCATATGTGTCAAGAGCTGGAACACCAAATGCTCCAGGCGCTGCAGGTAAACCAGCACATCATCTGCATATAGATATATCAGATGCGTGATCTCCCCCACTACAATGCCAAATTCTTTCATGTCTTTCTGAAGCTTTGCCACTAGTGGCTCCATCTCCAGGGCGAAGAGTAGCCTGTCCTCCTTACACTCCATTCTTCAGTTAGCATTCCCCACTGCACAACCTAGCCCTGGGCTCCATGTACAATGATCTGACCTAGGTGCAGAAGAGGGGTCTAAAACCCGTTCCCCGGAGCACAAGCTCTAGATATTGCCACTCCACTGTGTCAAATGCTTTCATAATGTCTACCGAAACCAGAGCCAGTGCCCGGTCACTGTCGTGTACTGAGTACCTCGCATGTGCAAGCCTTCGCAAGTTCAAGGCTGTGCCTCCCAGGACTTTAACCCACACTGGTCCTCGTGGACCAGGGTTGCCACTACACCCTTCAACCTTTCAGCTAGAATCTTGCTGTCTCAAGTATTTAAATGCTTAGAGTCACATTTGAACATTGAGAGCTGTGTTGTCCAGCGTCCATTGTGGCAGATGTTTGCCTCTGCCACATAGGTGGCAGAGATCCCATTCATTTAAGGTTCCAAACCACTGTTGTGGGGCTTTATCCCCAGACAGTGCTATCACAAGCATGGCATAAGCCTGTCAAGGGGAAAAAGTTAATATTCCTCCATGCCTACCTGGCACGGGGGAACTGCAGTAACTAATATGGGTACGGAACTGTACCCTCAACGTGTGGGTATATTTCTTGTACTGAAATAACTGGGTGTGATGAGCTAGTACTTTCTTCAGAGATTTTAGGGGCTGTTCGGCTCCTTCACACACTGCCATGGTTCACATGACTGCCATAGAGGAGAGGGTGATGGAAAGTCACACATAACTTGCGCAATCAGTCCACTGCAATGTTCATGATCCCTCTATTACAGACATGGTGGTGCTGCCACCTGTGCCATTGGAAACACGGGCTTCCCCTGCTCTCGCTCTTAGGAGGTGAGAATCAGGCTCGGTTCTAGTGGTTGGGCCAAGCCCACCAACGGAAGATTCTGGCACACCCAAGGTCATTCAGAAGTAGATAGAGCAGGTCGGTTTTAATGTATTTAAATATTTTAATAGGATTTTTGGTACGGAAAATGCATTACTGATTCAGATTTTCAGTCCCTACCACATTGTTGCGCTATTATTTATATTTGGAACTGCCACATGTATTTTACATTGTATGTGTATATTGTTGATGCATCTTTTATGGTTTTATTTTGAACCGAAATAAAGAATAAATGAATGATAAAGCAGGTCCATATACCTGCATCGACTTTCCTGCAGATGCACAACCTGAAAGGCTGCTGCAGCTTTGGTGAGTGTGACTCTAAGCAAACCTCAGAGGCAGGCCGGTCCATTGTCATGTGCAGAATGCCAATGGGCCCGCTGAGGAGGCACAGTATGGGGTGCACCTCCTCACACCACAGGCCTCAGGAGATTACATTGAGTCCTCGGGGAGGAGCAACGTTTGAGCAATGCTATTAGCAAGTCCTGGGCAGGGAACTTTGGCTTTAGTCCTTCCCAATAGGCCACAATAAACAAATAGAAAAGCTAAGGGTGCCTTATGCCAGCCTTTTTGGTTTGAAAACTGTACGGTGTTATACCAGATCGTGATTGGGAGTTTAGTTCTAATGAAATTCCATCTGTTTGTTGAAGGGGACAGTACTGTGCACAGCTCACAAGCGATGGAACTTCAGGAAAAATACTAACAGGCATGTAGATTTTGCATCATCCTTGCACTATGAAGGGGAGACAAGTCTGACGCAAAAACTAAGTATGATTGATCAAGTCATGCAAGGCCACCTTTCGTGGCCTTGTGTGGCTTGATAAATCCAGAGTAACGCAACGCAGTGCAAATCCCTGCATTGCGTTACTTTGCTCTGGGAAGGCATTCGATGAGTGGAGCATGGGTGTTCCCACCCATCCACCCATGGATTCTGAAGTATTCCAAGATTTACCAATACTGGTAGACCTGGGAATGCATCAGAATGCTATTATGCCTTCCCAAGTGAGGTGTAACAAGGAGTAATATCTGCATTATGCAGCACACATAGAGAGAGGCAAATGCCTCAGGAGATTGTTTTGGTCAGGAAGGTGTCCCTTCCTGCACAACAACAATCTTGGCTACAAACAGATACCCTTGCACCATGGTGTAAGTGTGCCTGCATTGGTGCTATGCAGCACATTGTGCACCAGCACTGGGAAATGACAGGTATGACCATATATTGTTTAGTATGGAGCATTCCTGCTCTTTCCCTATTATGCAGCAAGGTGACATTCTGCACTGCGATGAGCAATATGTTAGTAAATATGCTAGATTATGACTAGAAATGGGTAAAACATATTTGTTTGATAGTGTTGCAGTGGAACAACAGATTCACCCTGTATTTTAGAGCAAAAGGAGAGTTGAATACAGAGGAGAAATAAGCAAAGGAGATAGGCAGACAAAAGGAAATGAGAGAAAGAGTAGGGAGTAGAGACAAATGGAGAGAGAGGGGAAAGAGGGGGAAATAATTGAGGGAGGGAAGGGAGGAAAGAGGATAGAGAAGAAGGAAGTATTTCTGAATTAGCACATGGAGTGAGTCAGAGAGGGAGAAAGGAGAGAAGGAAAATGCCAAGAAAAAGACAAAGTGAGGAAAGATTAAGTTTAGAGAAGAGAACAGTGAATGATAAGGTAAAGGATGGATGCAGAAGAGAATTGTAGACCTTTCCTGGTAAGTAATAATAAGGACAGGATGGATCAAGGCCTCACACATACTTCATAGTTCTAACTTTACAGCAGCCTACAGCTTGATTTAGAGTTTGGCAACACCTAGCGGAAAATAGGAATCCAGAGTAAAGCTCAAGCAAGGAAGAGTATGCGTCTGTCCCTTCAAAAAAGGGATAGTATGATAAACGAAATGCCACCTGTGGATTCTCCACTTTTTTAAATAGATGGATTTTCCTTTACCAGACAACTATAAATCAGACATTTTGTCTGTCCGCTACTAAAAGTAGAACAAGGCGCTATGCTCTCCTGAACAACATTTGAAAGCATGCAAAAATGAAAGCACTCACAAGAACAGGAATTTCTTTAATGTCTACCAAGAATGGTCTTCTGCAAATGTCATGATTTGCTAACACAGGTAGTTACTGTAAAGGGGACACCAGTAGTGGGTGAAGAACAAAAATATGTACAATCCTAAAGAGAAATAAATGTGTCTCACATGACAAAACACAATTGAAGAAAGGGAGAATTTTCAAAACAGGTAAAAGAACTAAAGTAAAACTCAAAAAGGCAATAGAAGTTGAGAGAGTGGGCAATAAGGACATGAGAGGTAGAAAAATAATGAAGGATAGAGCATATGCAGGAGACAGAGGAGTGAAAGGGGAGATTTATAGAATAAGAGAAAAAGATGAAATTAGTGCAGTGGTGATGGCAATGGGGAATATCAGAGCAATTAAGAGGTGTACAGCGAGAGACAGGAAGAAGGAGAAGTAAAATGAGATAGGGGAAGAATGGAAAGGAGAATGATTCAAATAGATAGAGGGGTTTGTAGAATGAGAGAAAGGCAGAAGGTGGGAGACACAGAAATAAATGTTGGTATGATAGTCAGAAATACAGAAACATAGAAAATCCAGGAAAAGCGCTGGGTGAGAATGTGATAGTGCAGGTGAAACGAGAGGGTACAGAAAGGGGAGAGAGGGTTAAATATTAGGGCTGTTAACATGTGTGGGTGAGCAATAGAGAGTGCAAGGGTGCAGATAATATATATATATATAAAATGATAAAAAAGACCGTAGTTGAAGGGATGTCTTGCAGCATGTCAAGAAGATTCATATCATGCCTCTTCCACATAATATAAAAGTCATCAAGTACCAAGCTTTGTTAGATCCTCAAAACATCACACGCAGTGAGACTTATGTGTGGCAACCAAAACAGTCCACAAAAGACCTGGATGTGTACAGCCACTGAATGCCTGATGTTTAGCAGGGACATTCCTGACTATCTTTGAGTGGACAGAAACCTCAGGAGACCTCAATGTGACCTGGAAAGTCAGTGATCTGAAGGTAAGCAAAGATATATGGGATCTGAAATTGAGAAGGATATTCAGCAACATGAGGATGAGCATGTGCCCCAGAGCCATAAGGCGAGCAGTAGCTTCATTTCTCAATATCCCTGAGAAAGATCCTCTGGGACTTGAACATTGCCAGGAGCCACATGTAAATGACAGTGAGTAGGAGCCTTGGTGCCCCGGGTGAACAAGAGGCATTGAGACAAACAAGAGCATTGAAGACCTTAGAGTGAGAAGGATTTTTGGGACCTAAGAGTAAGCATGAAGCATAGGAACCTGAAGGAAAATTTGAGGCTCAGTGACCTAAATGAACAATGCCCCTGAAGCATATGTTCACCCCCAATTCCCTCTGCAAGGACCGAGGGTGAGCAGGAGCTTTAGCACTCTGGTAGTAACACCCCATGCCCTTAGGGTCTTAGTGTGAGCATGGCATCCTGGGAGCTATACAGAAATATAGGTTTTGTGGAATTTCATGGTGAATATGGTCCCCAGGGAAACAACGGGGTTAAAGAGTGAGTAAAAGCTACAGGGTCTGATGATGAACAGTGTAATCAGGTGCATTAGGTGAGCAGAGAAATGGATCAAATGTTTAGAGCAAATACAATTCTGTTTGTCACGTTTGGCCTCCCAGGGAAGGGTACAAAGATGTCCAAATTCACACTGATTCATAAAGGGGGTGGTGATGGACAGTGTATCTGAATTAAGCAGAACACTCCTACCCAGTCAAAAGATCAGGGCTTGATCCATCACCGTTTTTTAGCTCACTGCACCATCCCAGCTCAGAGCTCTGTCCATCACCACCCCCTTTATGAATCGTTTTGGCCACTATAGGAGTGGAAGGGTATGCTCAGACATGAGTCCCTAGCTCACTGCACCATCAGGATTCAAGCAAGCCGGGCCGAAGACGGCTGTAATGCCAGAAACCGGTCCCCGGAAGCTTGTTTCCTTTCCAGTAAAGAATTGGCTTGGTAGTTTGGTCTGCCCTGTTCCCATGATGCACTGGGCCAGGAACAGACTAATTTGCATGTAGCCAGGTTCTGAACTGGGTTGGTTCAGTGAGCTAAAAAACGGTGATGGATCAAGCCCTGATCTCTTGACTGGGTAAGAGTCTCTGCTTAATTCAGATGCTCTGTCCATCACCACCCCCTTTATGAATCGTTTTGGCCACTATAGGAGTGGAAGGGTATGCTCAGACATGAGTCCCTAGCTCACTGCACCATCAGGATTCAAGCAAGCCGGGCCAAAGACGGCTGTAATGCCAGAAACCGGTCCCCGGAAGCTTGTTTCCTTTCCAGTAAAGAATTGGCTTGGTAGTTTGGTCTGCCCTGTTCCCATGATGCACTGGGCCAGGAACAGACTAATTTGCATGTAGCCAGGTTCTGAACTGGGTTGGTTCAGTGAGCTAAAAAACGGTGATGGATCAAGCCCTGATCTCTTGACTGGGTAAGAGTCTCTGCTTAATTCAGATGCTCTGTCCATCACCACCCCCTTTATGAATCGTTTTGGCCACTATAGGAGTGGAAGGGTATGCTCAGACATGAGTCCCTAGCTCACTGCAGCATCAGGATTCAAGCAAGCCGGGCTGAAGACGGCTGTAATGCCAGAAACCGGTCCCCGGAAGCTTGTTTCCTTTCCAGTAAAGAATTGGCTTGGTAGTTTGGTCTGCCCTGTTCTCATGATGCACTGGGCCAGGAACAGACTAATTTGCATGTAGCCAGGTTCTGAACTGGGTTGGTTCAGTGAGCTAAAAAACGGTGATGGATCAAGCCCTGATCTCTTGACTGGGTAAGAGTCTCTGCTTAATTCAAATGCTCTGTCCATCACCACCCCCTTTATGAATCGTTTTGGCCATTATAGGAGTGGAAGGGTATGCTCAGACATGAGTCCCTAGCTCACTGCACCATCAGGATTCAAGCAAGCCAGGCCGAAGACGGCTGTAATGCCAGAAACCGGTCCCCGGAAGCTTGTTTCCTTTCAAGTAAAGAATTGGCTTGGTAGTTTGGTCTGCCCTGTTCCCATGATGCACTGGGCCAGGAACAGACTAATTTGCATGTAGCCAGGTTCTGAACTGGGTTGGTTCAGTGAGCTAAAAAACGGTGATGGATCAAGCCCTGATCTCTTGACTGGGTAAGAGTCTCTGCTTAATTCAGATGCTCTGTCCATCACCACCCCCTTTATGAATCAAATTCACACTGAGCCACTGGAATCCAGAGGTTATTGCATTGGCCTATTCCAGTTCAAGACTGACCACCAACACCCCTAGATTTTGAGGCTGTCAGTATTTCACCACCCAGAGTAGTACTGACTGCACCACCCCAAGGGAAGAATGTCCCAGCAACAAGGAAAGATGGGACAAGTCTGAGCATACTCAGTTGGAATGTGGCAGGTCTCCGATCAAAACTTGATGATATTGAATCGCTAAATTTGGTCAGGGAACAAGATATTTGGATGTTTCAAGAAACTTGGGCTACCGAAAACTTATACATTGAGGGTTTTCATTGTTATAGTGTCCTTTCACAAAAACCAAGGAAGGGAAGGCCATCAGGGGGATTGTTCATAGGATTCAAGGTGACATCTGGTGGCACATTTGAAATAATCCCAACGTATAGTCTAGATTTTCAAGCTGCATTGTTTAAAAGGGGTATTCAATTTTATTTATTAAATGTTTATAACGATGATTTTCAGTCAGTCACTAATAAAAGCTTTTTAAAGTTATGTGATTTTATGTCTGATCTGGATAACCAGTCCGCAAAAGGAGATACTTTAGGCATCTTATTAGGTGGCGATTTTAATGCTAAATTTGGAGAGGTGTGGCTCACTGGTTAGAGGCGGCAGACCTGTAAGCAGAGAACGGCCCGGGACCAGGGTTAAATTCCCGACGCGGCAGGGTCTTGGACCAGGGTCAACAGACTCGATAATTCTCGCCTCAGTGCCCACACTAACCAGGGAACACACTCGGTAACTCTGGGCATTAAGCTTGCCTCATCTCTACAACGGCCCCCCACAGACGCCGGGGATGCCTGGTTTCACCCTGGAGATACCCAGAAAGGGACCATCTCACAGGGAAAACCAGGATGGGTTCCCCAGCGGTCTACAGCGCCAGGACACTCGGGTAGAATAACAGTGCGCTTTACAAGTATACCACGTTTACATTTACATTTACATTTCAAAGCCAAGGTACTGATATGTTAAGATCTTTCTGTACACAACCCTCTTAAACCAGAGCCTAAGAACTTAAAAGACTTTTTAACTCGCATAACCTATCTAATGTTATGGACTTAGTTGTAAGTTCTCATAGGATTAACCACCCGACATATAGAGGAAGGGGGAGTGGCTGTACATTAGACTATGTTTTTGTATGCCCCCTAATTGGAAAAATGGTGAGTTTTGCTGCGGTGACACCGTCTGATTTTGGGGATCTTAACCCGATTAAAGTAATACTAAAAGCAACCAGATGGACTATCGCTTATAGCGACTGCGTAGCGGCAAATTTATCAGTCTCAACAGATAATTGAAGATTATGTTGGAAAGGGGCAGACAATGCAGAAGTCTTTAAGGCACTGGCTAAAAACAACATGCCTCTGATCTAGTCCTGCCTATTTCTTGTCTCAACACCTGAACAGATAATCAAGGACTTTGGTAAGATATGTCTGACTGTTAAAAGCCTCATATCCAAACCTCCCAAAAAGGTAGCACCTGTCCCTAGTTGGTTTAATGGAGACTGCTTGAATTCAAATAGGAATCTTCGCAGGGCCCTAACCACTGTCCCGAGATGCCCTATAACAGTTAGGCAGGCTAGAAACAATTACATGGTAGTAACCAAAATTAGGAGAAATGAAGTCGTAAAGGAGCGCTGGCACAAGCTGTCCGACGCCGCCAATTTAAATAATGCTAACATCTTCTGGGCGGCAGTGAGGGAAGTGCGTTCCATGGGGCAGTCACTGACACCTATCAGTTGCACTATAACTAGTGAGGCCTGGGTGGCCCATTTTGCAACTATTTACTGTGTCCCACCTCCATCTGACCCAACCCCTATTTTTGGTAATCCTTCACCTATAGACATTGGCATTTCAGAAGTAACTGAAGCAATTAACCAAAGTTTAGGCAATAAAGCACCCGGCCCGGATGGGCTGCCAATAGACTTAATTAAATGGAATCAAGCGTTTTGGGCCCCCTTACTTCTGAATATTTTTAACAAATTGACCCTGGGGAAGATCCCAGAAACTTGGGCGAGAAGTGTAATAGTTCTGATCTTTAAAAAAGGCGATAGATCACTACCGTGTAACTATCGACCCATCTCCCTAATAGACAACACCCTTAACATTTTAGGTAGAGTTCTTTATAACAAAATCTTAGATTGGGCAGAGGAAACCAACATCTTGGACCCTTGTCAGCTGGGTTTCAGGAGTAAGGTGGGAACAAGGGAGCAATGCCTTACCTTGAATTTAATTATTAGTAAATATGCTATTGCTAAGAAATCCCCGGTCTATATGGCCTCCATGGACTTGTCCACAGCTTTTGACCTAGTTAATAGGTCTAAGCTGTGGGCAACCCTTCTATCCAAGGGCCTGGACGAAACTCTGGTCAATTTCCTGGCTTATCTGCACAGAGATCTTAAGGCCCAAGTAAGAATGGGGGTGGGAGGAGAGGTCTCAGGGTTTATTGATATTGGCAGGGGGGTCAGACAAGGTTGTGTTCTGGCCCCCCTGCTTTTTATTATATATATCAATGACCTGAACGCCTCCCTGAAATTGGCCACCCAAGAAGTCCCATATATTAACAAAGTACCTATTCCTGTGTTGCTCTACGCCGATGACGCAGTTTTAATAGGGCGCACATCAAATTCTTTACCCCTCCTTGTCGAAGATTCTAATATTTTTATGAAAAATCTAGACTTACAAGTCAATTTAAAAAAATCTTTTTTAATGAGCAGAGGCCCAGGCAAACATGCTATACGCCCGATTGCAATAGACGGCCATAAGATGACGGCGGTAAAATCCTTTGTATATTTGGGTTTGGCCTTTGCTGCCAACAGCTCCTGGAGTGAGCACTTAGCTCGCGCCAGGAGCAAGTTCTCAAAGGCCATTATCTTGATTTTAAGCATCCCTCGCCCTAAGACGATGGGTGCAGTATTATCTGTCAAGAGGATTTATAAACATCAGTGTACCCCGGTAGCGACCTATGGTGCTGAGATATGGGGGACGGCCAGCTGCTCTGGTATACAGCAGGAGGAGAATAGATTCTGCAGAAAAATACTGAATGTCCCTATTTCAACCTCCCATTACATATCTCATAAACAGCTCAATATTAATTTTATTTCTGAATTTATCTGGGCTTGCCGAACACGTATGTGGATTGCTGTATGGAAGAACGAAGCAGCCACTCTGACCCAGTCAATCATTAAGGACTGCTTAGGTTGTGCTAGAGGCCTAGATATGCCGTGGTTGGGTGGAGTGTTGAGCAGTTTGCGCAGTCTAAATATGGAAAGCATTTTTTGGGACCCTTCACTTGCTGCTTTAGTCACAAAAAAGGATATGCAGAATTCTCTGTACTCCTTATGTAAGACCGAGCATGAGGCAGTAGAGGTCAGTAAAACTACTGTGCGTAACTATATGGCCATTGAATATTATAGGCACCGACTCCACATCTATTTGTCACTACCGATGACTCGCTGGGAGACAAGTTTATTGTTCCGTTTAAGGGCTGGCACAATTCGTTTTGTACTCCTTCCCACTTGGTTATTGTTCTAATTTAAACTCAATCCCATGTACGTGCGATGGGAGGAGTGAGCAATCTATAAAGCATTTTATATTCCCCTGCAAATTTTATATCAAATTTTTTAAACCGTTTTTATGCTCGTATTTTAATAAGAGAAGACCAATTAGTTTAGAGGCAGCATTTGATTCCATGTTAACTTTAGATGATGAGGACCTTATTTTTCGCACTTGCACTTTCCTAAAAACGGCAGTAGGGGCACGCAGATCCATGGTTGAAGACTGAGAGTAATGTAAATAGTTTTGTACTGTGATGATCCTAAATTTTGCACTAAATCACTTATGATCTGTATAATTAATGTATTTAGACTATTTGACCGGTTAAAATGTTTATATGTATGTAATGTATTTTATATTCTGCTTTTATGGGTACTGTGGTACCCGAATAAAGATTGACTGACTGACTGACAGACTATTCCAGTTCAGATCTTTCTTGGCCTCCAGGATCACAGTGTCTTACCATGAGAGGAATGGCTGCCTCTTGGGCAGAGTTGAAGGCAGTGGCTTTGGAGGACATTTGCAGAGCTGGGGCATGGGCCTCTAAGCACACCTTTAGGAGACATTATAGATTGCATGACCGTTTACATGATTGACGAAATATTGGATACGAAATATTGCAATCTGCGGTACTGTGATTATTTTTGATTATTGTGGTGTTTTGATCAGTATGTTTTGGATTTTAACACGTCTGGTATTGCCTTATATCTTTATTTTTCTGGCTTTTTCTCTTATCTAATGACTTTATTGAAGTAGTGGTATACCTCATAGGTAAGCACTGGATCAAAGAAGAGGGAGCAGAGGTAATGCCCCTATGACTTACCGCTAATCTTCATTACTCTTAGTCCAACTCATCCTCGACCCAGTCATTCAAATCCACCCACCCCCCGTCCCTGTTATCGAGGCCTTTGATAAGAGGCTTGGTATTACCAGAAGGGCAGGACAAATACTACTCTTTTGTAGTTGTCAGTTCAGGTTGAGTGGGGTTAATTGGCATTTCCTGTTTTGTTTCCTGTCCTGGGATAGGATAGGATGACTAAACCTGACAGGTAAGGACTGGGTTGTGAATGCGTAGGACTAAGAGTAATGAAGATTACGAGTAAGTAATCAGGCCATTCTGTGTTACACAAATAAACAAACAAATACACTTTATCCAGATTATGGTTGACCATGGTGAGTGATGTAAAAGGATGCAGTAAAACATTCCAGGATAGTCACAACGTTTTCACTTACCTGCCCACTATTGATAGCAGCATGCTGGGCAGAGCAGGTGAAAATCACCATGGTTAGATACTTAACCAGCTCTGAACAGGTCTTCAGTGAGTCTGGTATACCTAAGGGAGTACAAATATCAATGATCACAATCGTAGACTACTCACATAAGTTTACATAAAATGTTGCTATGCATTTGTTTGTAAACAATGTTATAGGCATCAACTGAGCCATGTTTAAAATATAGTATAAGGGTTTTACAATGGAAGGTATATTAGGACACTTTACAAAAAGTTATTGTAGCACTTGCTATAAGAGAAAGAGCAAGAGAGATAAAAAAAGACACAGAGAAATGAGGGTCACTGTCATCTTTGTGTTAAATGGTGATGCTACAGTTTCAAAACTCCTATGTATCTCCCATGTCTTACCTAGTAAGCCAACTGCATTGATGTATCCTCTGAGGAGACTGACAACACCAGGTATATACAGTGTGGAGCATTCTTCGCTTCATGGGCCTCTAGACCAAAACAAGAAACAATCTCCAGGGATTTTCTCCCTGTGGAGTCTATATTTTTTTTATTTCCTATCAAGGGACTAGTGGTGCTAAATTGTTGACACAACTCGCATTCATTGATAATCTGGCGGCCGGAAGTCAGGATTTTCCACGTTCCACAGATATTTAGTGATTCTAGAAGATCAGTTACAATCAGAAAAAGGTCCCAGGATCTCGAGGACATTGTGCAGGGGTTAGGTTCCAGTGGAAATCCAATTGCAACTGGTCATGAGGGCACTTCAGGAAGAAAAGGCCTCCTGACGCTTGTTGTGTCCTTGAAACCACACAGGAACTCTGCCAACTGTCCCAGGTACAAGTGGGAGCAGGGTCAGCCCTTCCGGTCTCCTCATATGTCTCAAACAACAAGTGTAGTCCTGCGACTTTTAAACAGGTCTAGAAAGTGTTCAAAAGAAGTTGATTTTTGTTTATGGTTAACACTAGCTAGTGAGTAGATGTAACTCATAGCTCTTCCCTAACTGAATGGGTACATTTTCCCAGGGGACAACCTATCAACTTTTTCAGCCATTTCCTGTTTGCCCTAATGCAAACAGGCCATCCTGAAACCAAGCTAGGGGAACCCTTTCTCCCTTTTGCAAAGCTTATGTGCCCACTTAGAGGTACGGTCAGGTCTTTTCCACTACAGTGACTTAAAACCAGTTCTGGGGGTAGCTCCCCTTCTTCTGGGTTTGGAGCCAGCCTGGCTGGGGGAACAAAGTATCCATCTCCAGGTCTCAACATACATGCAGTATTTTAAAGTTGATTTTTCAAAATATTCATGAAAAACTCAACTTTACCATTGAGTTGGACTGTTAATAAATATGAAAACAGTTGTTAAACTATTCTTCTAGCTGGTCCCAAACCATTGATAGCAGAATAAATATTTTAATCATCTGTACTCTAGCTTTCTCGTAGAGCAGCCAGAGCCTTCTGCAGTGAAAATAGTTTTTGAGGGCTTATTCCTGCAGGGGCATGACAACTGTAAGAAATTGGGTTACACTCCAGTGTAAGTTACACAACACATTATACACAGAGATGGGGTAACACCCACTGTAGAGTACCCTTACTCTCCTTCAATGAAGATTAGGTACACCTACATAGTGTTTGGTCCTGAAGAAATGCCACTCGATTTCTTTTGACAATGTAGGCAAGAAACAAGTTGACCTTGTAATTATAACTGACATATTTCATTTGATTACCCCATTTCCATCTAGGAGAATCTAGGATCATTCTTTCCCCCAGCTTCCCTCACTTTTTGACCTTGACATAGATATTGTCCCTTGAATTACATTTTCCTTTAGAAATATCTATAGTCATTTCTATATGACAGTTCATTCCTATCTTCCTACTATCATTCTAGAAATACACAATATGTCCCCAGTATCATTTTGGAAAATTGAGAAGATCTCCAGCAAAGAGAGCCCTTTAGAGGCACGTTGGGTATTGCAGTGCCAGCTCCAACGAGGAGCAGGCCCGATGATGAAGCATGCCACCTTTTGGTGGGTGAGGGCACTTGCTTCCACAAGCTAATGCTCCTGGTGATCATAAACATTCCAGGTCCCTAAATTTGACACCTAGAACTGAGATTTCAAAACATTATACCCTGTTGCTATCATTGAATGAATTAGGAGACTGTAGACTGGACCGCCCAATTCTCCTTGTCCTTCCGCTTTCAAGATTTTCTGAAATATAATAGGCAGCAACAAACCATGATTTTCAAAAATAACACAGCACTAGAATTAGTGCAGAGAGAAAGCTGTTTCTGTATGGGCCCTAATTGCTAGAGTTTATGGGGAAACATGTTACTAGGCTGCATGTGACATTACAGTCCAGGAGTCTTCTCTGTAGGGTTTCAATTCCTTCTGTATTTTCTTAACTAATGCATATTAATTTTCATATAAGTTGTGTCTTACCAGAGGATTTTCTCTCCAAGAAGCCTTCTCTGTAGATCTCATTCACCCAAGCCTGCAGTTCATGGTCATTCTGCACTGACGTATCACTCTTAAAGTAGCACTCTACTATGCCCAATACAAACCTAGAAGGTGAATACAACAGTGTTTGTGACATCGTTGCGTGCATTTTACATTTTAAAGCATCAGCCAAAGCATTTGAACACCTGAATGTCTTCCCTATAACAAACTCTATGGCCCATCCTTCATTAGTGCTGTTATGAGGAGCATTATGGTGTAGTAAAGGATGGTGTGTATAAAATAACATGGTGACTTCAAAGAACTCAAAGTAGGAAGAACGGGTAAGAACAGATCTGATCCTTTTCATGCAACTATGACCTATTAGAAGTAGATATGGCAACGCCTTAATTGTGCGTAAGTACTCCAGGGAAGTCGTGAAATTTCATAATTCTTGAAGAAGCGAAACGTTTTCTTGAATTTGCTATGGCTGATGCAGTCCCACCTCATCAAATCCCAATATTCCCAGCAGTTGGCTATAACTGTGAACATGAATGGGCTTTTTGATGCAGGAAAGTTGTGTTACCCTTCTGTTATCTGAGTGGCAGTGGAGAAACACAATAGCCACACACTGAATGACCTCTCTCCTCTTTCCTGCTGTTGCCAGTTCCGTCCTTGGGCAACAGGGAAAAGCACTTCTGCAAGGTGGGGCTCTCCTGCACGCGCATGGCAGTAGACATGTTCCTGCTGAAATGTAGGCCCCTTTTTTACTCCAGATTGTAAAACTTTGGCAACTTTACCATTTGGGAAGCTGACATATCTTAAATACACATTTTTTGAAGTTGTGCACTTTGCACATGGCTAATTAGGATGTCACTACTGTATTAATATATCCTGTGTTCCAGTTCTCAGAAACCTTTAGATTAATGAATACAAAAAATGCCATTTGTAATAGTTCTCTCTCACGGGAACTCATTTATTATTCATCAGCACAAGAATTTCTCTAATTCTGTGAGACATCACAGTACACTTTTTTATAGTAAAATATCTAGGGCCAGATGTAATAAGCACTGATTACAAAATACTGGTCGCAATTTGCAGCCAATATGTTTGCAACCAGAGTGGTATTTTGTGAACTAAACTATGGGGCAGACGTCCAAACATTAGGAACACCGATTTCCTAATTGCGATTCTCTCCGAATCACAATTTGGAATTTGGTATTCCTAATGTATGAAACTCATTGAGTTTTGTTTAGGGATTCCTTGTGGGTCACAAATCAACCTACCTCATGAATAGTAATGTGGTAGGTTGCAGTTTGCGACCCATTAGAAATCACAACCATCACTGGGTTTGTGGCCTTCTGAGGTTAGCAGACCACCATGTCTGTGATTGCTTTTAATAAAGAAAACTTTATTTTTATTTTTAAATGTAACCCATTTTCCTTAAAGGAAAATGGGATGCTTTTAATTAAAAAAAACCATGAAGTCTCATTTTTTAAGAGGTGCAGTGGTTCTTTGGACCACTGCCTGCACTTAAAAAATAATATTATTTACATTCTCAAAGGGGTCAAGGTCCCTTGGGGACCCCTTCCCTTTTACGAATGGGTTACCACCAGTTTAAAACTGATGGAAAAGTATTACTGTTTTGCGATCGGAATTTGGTTGCAAAACAGTAATACATACTATACTGATTTGGTATTTGGAAGGGATTTCCTATTGACGCCTTTCCACATACGAAATTGAAAATGCAAAATGTGATTTGGTAACAAGATACCAAATCACATTTTGTACATTTGAAAAAACATTCTTTTAGTTGCAAGCGATCTGTTTTGCAGTTTGCGACCAGAACAATGCTTTGTACATCTGGCCATATGTACTAATAGGTCCGTCTGCAAAATACCGTATTGTAATGGGTTTTGACCAGCCTAATTAATATTAATGAGCTACTCACAAATAGCAACTCACTCAAGAGCAGGAGTTCATGAAAAACATAATTTTTTTTGCAGGATTTAAAAACATTCCTGCAGCTCATCGTTATGTGAATGTAGAGCATGTCAGAGTTGTAGGTATCGATGGAATTAGGAGGTTGGCATTCGAAATTCTATTAGGAGCTCTTAGAAAGATTTCATGTGCAGGCTGCCCCAAACATCTGCAACTCTTGATATCCCAATGGAGTTGCACTTCTAAAACCCTTCAAGGTGAATACCTGAGACAACCACCAATCCCACCCATAATTGGGTCTTCCTTGTGAGTTTGTGATCCCATCTCAACCAGCAAAGAGCTGCTCTCCACACTCTGAATGATACTTGGGTTACTTCCAGAACATTTGAAGGAATAGGTGCATTGTACAGGACATGGAAAATGTGTCTTGTGACTCTAATCCCAATATGGTCAGTTCACCTCTAGAGGCTGGGTCGTCTAAGCATGGGCGGAAAATCCGTTCCGCTCGCGGATTTTGCGGATTTTCGGTAAATTCGCGATCCGCGAACTCCCGCGAATTTACCACGAATTCGCAAATCCGCGAGCGGCGGATTCTGGGGGCAAAAGTTGAAGCCTTGCTGGCCTGTTGTAGATAAAATAAAGCAGGTGCTCGAGCACCTGCTTTATTTTATCTATTAGAGCTTCCTGTTGAAGCTAATTTAGTAACTATTTTAGGATGGCGCTGGCAGCTTGCCGGCGCCATCGTAAAATATTTATAACATGGCCTTCCTGTGACCAGGAGCTTCTGTCAGGTGTGCCTTCTTCCCAAATCTACCCTCGAAAATCAGCTGTGATGCTGGATAGCGGCCTTTGCATCCTTGATTTTCACGAGCGCAATCCTCGAGCTGTTCCTGTGGCCAGGAAGCTGAAGGGACCCCTGCACCCCTCGGGGCGATTGCATAGTAACACACACATGGTCGCTGAAACTAGTTGAAGCTCAAATGTAGTGACTCATTCATCTGCCCAAAAAAAATTGTGAGCGTCGTCGAGGCAGGTGTGCCTTCTTCCCAAATCTACCCTCGAAAATCAGCTGTGATGCTGGACACTCGCATGGAAGCCCCGCCCTCACAATCGCGGTGTGCACCGTCTTCCCGCCATTGACCCACTATGATGGACAGCTCACCTAAGGGACCCCTGCGCCCTTCGGGCGATTGCATAGTAACACACCCATGGTCGCTGGAACTAGTTGAAGCTCAAATGCAGTGACTCATTCATCAGCCCAAAAAAAATTGTGAGCGTCGTCGAGGCAGGTGTGCCTTCTTCCCAAATCTACCCTCGAAAATCAGCTGTGATGCTGGATAGCGGCCTTTGCATCCTTGACTTTCACGAGCGCAATCCTCGTGCTGTTCCTGTGGCCAGGAAGCTGAAGGGACCCCTGCACCCCTCGGGGAGATTGCTTAGTAACACACACATGGTCGCTGAAACTAGTTGAAGCTCAAATGTAGTGACTCATTCATCTGCCCAAAAAAAATCGTGAGTGTCGTCGAGGCAGGTGTGCCTTCTTCCCAAATCTACCCTCGGAAATCAGCTGTGATGCTGGACACTCGCATGGAAGCCCCGCCCTCACACTCGCGGTGTGCACCGTCTTCCCGCCATTGACCCACTATGATGGACAGCTCACCTAAGGGACCCCTGCGCCCTTCGGGCGATTGCATAGTAACACACACATGGTCGCTGGAACTAGTTGAAGCTCAAATGCAGTGACTCATTCATCAGTCCAAAAAACAATCGGACCTTTTACCCACACAAGAGGCATGTGCACTCGCATGGAAGCCCCGCCGCAAATCCGCGGATCCGCAAATCTGCAAAATCCGCCGATTTTGCGGATCCACGATCCGCAAATCCGTGAATCGTGGATCCGCAAAATCCGCCCATGTCGTCTCACCCTCCGACAAGCCAGCCATTAATGGGGAGTAGTTGTGTCGCTCAATAATAAAGGTGAATATCAGCCCTGGCCAGGTCTCCATCATAGATTGCCCAAGTGCATTTCCCAAAAACCACCTATAGGGCGCCTCAGGCCCAAATTAATCTACATCCTATGGCCTATACTGAGTCAAACCATGTTTGAGAAATGTTATAGGTGTAATTCTGTAAGGCGTTTAGGAGTTTGAGAAAGATCATCATTTTGTAAAAGGCGATCCTTCCTATGGTATTAAGATGAGATTAAGCCATCTTGAGAGTCCTCTCTTGCCCTGGGCATGACAGGACTGAGATTCAGGCTCCGCGTGAAGTCCGGCTCCGAGGATGTATGCATCCGGAGGTTTTGAAAGCTAGATTGCCAAGCATCATCCCAACAGTTTCCCTTTATCGGCACTAGCAAAGATTTGCCCCAGTTTACCTAAAGCCTCAATGCCTCCCTAAATATGACGAGTATCTGGAGAACTCTGGGCCTTGTTTCAGTCAGTTTGGAAATAAATAAAAGGCCATCATCCGTATGAAGTGCTATGTGGTCCTCCATCGCCACTCCCCAATCAAAAGCCCACACCTGAGTATCGCAACAAATCCACACTGCCAGCAGCTCAATGTCGAGTGTAGATCAAAGCAGAAACAAAGGGCACCCTTGCCAGATGCCTCTCCTCACAGAAAAGGCATCCGACAATACACTGTTAACTCACATTGGGGCCCAGGCGGACACGTAGAGGACCTTTGACGTACGCCCGGAATTGAGGCCCCAGTCCCTTCCCAACCAGCACCTCATCAAGATAAGTCCAGTCCACCATATTGAACACCTTCATAAAGTCTATTAAAAGGAGAGCGGCCAGACCTCTTAGCATTCTGATATGAGATAGTGCTATGTGTACTTGACTGATATAGTGCCTGGTGCTGCATCGAGGAATAAATCCACATTGGTCTGGGCGAACCAAGGTATGGAGGACAGTCAACACCCAGTTAGTCAGGATCTTAGCATATAATTTGATCTCGCTATTAATGAGGGCTATGGGTCGGAAAGATGCTCAAGTCATTGGACTGTGGCCCGGCTTGGGGAGGACCATGATAGTAGCCTGGACAACCATTGGGGAGAATTGGCCTTGGGTGTTTGCCCCACTGAATAATCTAACGAGGAATGAGATTATGTCGGGCAGAGATTGCGCTAAAGCTCTATAGGAAACCTATCAGGTCCAAGTGTTTTTCTGGAATTGAGATCTGTCAGTGCATCCCCAATTTCTTCTTTAGTAATATCCTTGTCTAGGACAGTTTTGTCCTGGGATGATGCACAAGGCAAGGGAAGTTCCTTTACCAAAGGGGGAGTCATGTCGGCATTGGGTTGTGGTTTCTGACCGTAAAGCTCCTTGTAGAACTGAGCAAAAACAACAGAGATCCCCCTCAAGTCATTCATCCATTCACCAGAGTATCCATAATGTGGGGTATCACTGTATTTTCAGCATGGTGTGTGGCGAGCCAGTGTAACAGTTTTCTTGATTTTTCACCCCATTCATACACCTGGCAGATGGATGCTAGCCAGCATTTTATGGCCTCATCCAGGCATAATTGGTGCAACAAGCTCCTATCTGTTTCCACCTGTCACTTTTCCATGTTAGAGAGTGAACCTGGGTCTCTGTGGTTTTTAAGTGTTATCGAGGTTTCAAGCTTGATCATTCAGTGATATTTTTTGCAGTCAGCTCCTTGGATGTAGGACCAGGTCACACCCCTCATATATGCTTTACCAGCTTCCTATAAGGTCATACCAAAGCCACCAGAGCCCTTGGTTGCCTCAAGAAATTATTTAAATGTGTCCCAAATATTTTCCTTGAACTTCTCATCTTGTAGGAACCTGGCATTAAGATGCCAGATAAGTAAGTTACCCCAGGGGACAAGTCAAATTGAAGCAGAATCGGTGCATGGTCTGATATACCCAGAGGCAGGATCTCGATCTCTGAAGGAGGTCAGCGGCTAATAGGAACAAGTAATCAATGTGGTCTTGGGAGCCGTGGGTGGCAGAGGCATGAGTAAAGCCCAGGTAGTCAGGGTACTACACCTGCCAAGCGTCTCTGAGACTGAGACCTTTTGACAAATCCCCAAGACCCGTGCTATGCTGGGAGTGAATCCTTTGGGCCGATACCAGTCTTTTTGGTCGATGATATCATTAAACTTTCCTCCCAGTGTTGTTGTTGCCTGAGGGAGGGCTGCCACTAAGTCCCCAAGAGATTTCAGTGTAACCTGGTTCATTGTGGGGGAATATATATGCATAGGATATTGTAGAGAACGCCTTCCAGTGCACCCTCCAGGAGGATATCTCCACCTTGGGCATCTTGTGTGACATTGGGTATGGCTTTTGTGAGAGACCTGTGAAGAAGGATAGCAACCATCCTGGAGCCCATAGCATATTCGTTATGGAGTACTCTGTCATAATCCTTGTGGGCCAGAAATTGACAGTTGATGCCCTGAAGGTGAGTTTCATGCAGTGGCACTATTTATGTGGAATGGTGCTGAAGATACTGAAAAACAGCCCCTTTCTTAATACAGTCCAAAAAGATGGTAACTTCAAGATCATGAATGATCGAGTGATGGCCGGGTCTTGATAAACAAGGGCTATTCAGCCGATAGCTTCAGTGAGAGGGGGATCACCAATAGGGATCTTACCTGGGGGCCAAGAGTCCTGCGCCCATCAAGTGTAAGGCAAAAGAAAAGAAAAACAGTGCCAAAAGAACAAAAACATAATGAACAATCCCAATTCCCCTAACTCCCCCCACTCTATACTTCCCACCCATAAAAAGCATCCGTGGTCCAATACCAACCCAATACCAACAATGGTCCCCCCATCTGCTGCTCCGAAAACTGAGGTTAACATTAGTTGTGCAAGATACAATGGTACTGGCATCCAAACAAAAGTTCAAGAGCAGGTGGCCCACTCATCCAGAGTTTGCATTAAGAGTGGGGTCTGGGGCCACATGGCTCACAGTTGCCTCATCTCCCGATCATTGGCTCTTCTCCCAATCAGTGTCTGTAGTAGCATCCACGTCTGTCAATGGTTCGACTGTTTCCTTTGGCATTGAATCTTCAGCCTAACCATGGATTCTTGTCATCCATCCGAGGCAAGTCTGAGGATCCCAACTGCAGTGGGGGGTTAGTGGCAAGTGACCATTGCTCAGTTAGCGATGTCTGGGCCTCTTTTGGAAACTCAAAGAAGACAGTTTTAGAGCGGTGAATAATTCTTAGTTGAGCTAGGTAGAGGAGCATATAGAAGATGTGTATTTTCTGTAGTTTGGCCTTAACCTGTTTGAATGATTTGCTTTGTGTCTGCACCATGTGAGTAAAGTTAGTAACGATCAGTATTCACCCTGACTGGTATTTAAGATCTTCGGCCTGGTGGGCACAATGTAGGACTGAGCCCCGGTCTTTGTAATTCATGAAGCAGGCAATGAGGGGCTGGTGAAGGGACCCTGGAGGGGTCTTGAGGCTAAGGAGCGATGTGCCTGTTCGAGAACAAAGCAAGGGGAGAGATCTTCAGGCTGTAACCAGGATCTAATCCATTGTTCGAGGAATCTCTGGGGAGATTGGCCTTCGGACCCCTCGGGAAAGTCAATGAAGCGAAGATTGTCGCGTCATGCCCTATTTCATGTGTCTTCTGTGTGGTCTTGGAGGAGCTTTCCATCACAGGATAGTCAGGACATTTCTGAGGAAAGGTGGTTGACAGTGTCTTCTAAGATGGAAAGCCTCATCTCTGCTTAGGAGATACTTTCAACTGTTTGGCCGTGTTCTTGGTGCAACTGAGACATATCTGTTCACACCTCCCCAATCTTGGTTTCTAGGAGAGTCTTGGAATCTTTAATGGCTTGCAGGATGAGGGACATGTTGTTCTTGATCAGTGGAGCCTCTGGACCCCGAAGTGCCCTTGTGCCCTCAAAGGGAGCTGAATACTTATCCAGCTTGGCGTGACCCGCCTCGCCTTTGTCTCGACCCATCATGAGCTGTCAGCAGCAAGTGGCATGCTTCTGCAGTAAGACTCGGCGGGCAAAGAAACGTTGCACCACCCTGGGGAGCATGAGAATGTTGTAGGATGTACAGATGGAGAGCTCTGTGGGCAGCAGCTGACCTGTTTGCGACAAGCGTGGGGCCCGGGCAGCATGCGCAATCAGTGCTGGTTCCAGTCTTAGAGGTGTGGTGAGTCCCCATTGATTTAATCCAAGGAGAGACCTACAGAACATATGGGCACAGCTGTTGCAGCAGTATTTATCCCCCAGAGCCCAATATGTCTCATGCTGGCATAAAAGAATCAAGAGGTCTGGCCACTCCAGTGGCACCCCCAACAATGTGGGGGAAGTTCCACTGGGCCTCCAGTGGCACCTGCCGGCCCAGGTCCCACAACCAATTCAGGCAGCTTCCGTCCCCTCATAAGTTATGGACCACAGCCACCCAGTGTCCAGAAGCAGGTCAGGCAGGCAAGGATCCAGTTGGTGCAGTGTTCCCTTGGGGCCCCAAGGAGTGATGATAAGGCCACATCCTTAAAGGATGGGTCCCAACAGAGTCTCCCAGATTGCAGACGTATTCACATTCAAGGGGCACCCACAGCATTTCACCAGGGTTCATCATATGCACAGGGCCCAATATGAGCCCAAATCCCGGTAGAGGTACAAGTCTGCACGGGGCCACCCCACCAGCTGCAGAGGTTCCATGCTGGCAGGCTCCTCAATCAGCCACATGTAACATCGGGCATCTGGAAAAGGAGACTGTCGCTCCCAGTGCCCAACAAGGCAGCTGCCACAAATGTCAGCAGTTCAGCCATGAGGTACAGGCCGCTGCCCACATCTACCTTGCCGCCGGGCGCAACAGTAAGCAGCACAGTCAAGCGATCCCTCGCTGCACACACAATGGAAGTCCCATAGGGACCAGTGATTGCCTCAACCCCAAATCACTGCGATCCCAGCAGGGAGGCACTAGCTAGCCCCGGTCCGTCATTCTGGAGGCGATACATCTCTGGCTGCATTTGTTGATGACATCTAGGGCCACAAAATGACCCCAGACTGCGGCAGACAGTCACCGCTGTCCACAAGGGGGAAATGCAGCACCCCCCATTACAGGTATGCCAGCACCTGCAAAATGAGGTTTAGGAGCAACTCGATCAGGAGCTTACAAAGTTGCACTTGCCATCTAGGTCACTTCATGAGCCATTCCCTTTTTTAATGTTTACTTTTTTTTTCTTACCGTTGGCTAAAATTGTTGAGTCTTGGGGAGTTAGAGTTGTATCCTATGTGGACGATCCTCAACTACTTTTGGCTTTTCATGGAAATGTTCCTTCTTCTTTGATTTGTTTTAAGACTTGCCATAACTCTGTTTGGGACTTGAAGAATGCCAGATTTTTAAAGCTGAACTAAGACAAGACTGGGGATTATTTTCTTTGGTTTGAAGTCCACCGGACTCTAAACTCTGGTGGACATCAGAGATGGTCCCTCTCCCCGGCGGTAAGGAATCTTGTGGTTAGATTTGACTCCAAGCTCACTTTTGAGCCTCAGTTTAAAACACTGTCTGTCTCTTGTTTCCTGACTCTGAGGTCCTTGAGAAGAATGCTGCAGCTTATTCCGGTGGAACATCGAAAAAACAATTGTTCATGCTTTGATCACATCTAAATTGGACTATTCCATTAGTTTGTACTCAGGGCTCCCAGCCTTTCTCATTCAGCGTCTCCAAATGTTTCAGAATGCTGCTGCCTGGCTGATCATTAAAATGGTGCACAGACATAATATCGACTCCAAAATATCGTCTGGACAGAATATCGAGTTTTAAATATCGTTTGGAGAAAATATCGACTAGACAGAATATCGACAGCCAAAATATCGTTTTTAAGGTAAGTGAAGTAATATCGGCTGTAAATAATATAGACAGTGAAAATATCCAAGTATATAATCTAGATAGTAAAAAATATAGTTTTTTAAATAATATTTAATTATTTATAGTGTGTTTATGTTATAATATGTGTGAAAAGTGTCAATTTATTTTATAATTATTTTTAATTATTTTTTTAATTATTGTGTAATTTAATTCTGTAGCGGGTTGTGGGTTTATAGGGGAATAGGGTGGGAAGTAATTTAATTATAATTAATTAAATATGTAAATTTATTAATTGGTAGTAATAATTAATTAATTGGTGATTAAATAATATATGTTAATTATTTAAAATTTAATTGGTAATTAATTTTATTTCATTGATTAATTGCTAATTATGTCAATTAAAATAATGTATTTTCTCTAGCGGGTTGTGGGTTTATAGGGGAATAGGGTGGGAAGTAATTTAATTATAATTAATTAAATATGTTAATTTAATAATTGGTAGTAATATTTAATTAATTGTTAATTAAAAAATATTTGTTAATTAATTAAAATGTAATTGGTAATTAATTTTATTTAATTGATTAATTGGTAATTATGTTAAATGAAAGGGGTATTTTTAGGGTTCAGGGTCAGTTTTTAGTTTTTGGGTAAAGGGGTATTTTTAGGGTTCAGGGTCAGTTTTCAGTTTTTGGGTAAAGGGGTATTTTTAGGGTTCAGGGTCAGTTTTCAGTTTTTGGGTAAAGGGGTATTTTTAGGGTTCAGGGTCAGTTTTCAGTTTTTGGGTAAAGGGGTATTTTTAGGGTTCAGGGTCAGTTTTCAGTTTTTGGGTAAAGGGGTATTTTTAGGGTTCATGGTCAGTTTTCAGTTTTTGGGTAAAGGGGTATTTTTAGGGTTCAGGGTCAGTTTTCAGTTTTTGGGTAAAGGGGTATTTTTAGGGTTCAGGGTCAGTTTTCAGTTTTTGGGTAAAGGGGTATTTTTAGGGTTCAGGGTCAGTTTTTAGTTTTTGGGTAAAGGGGTATTTTTAGGGTTCAGGGTCAGTTTTGGGTTTTTGGGGTACATATACAATATTGCCTATTATTTAATTAAATTTTGTTACTATATATATATGTTTTAAGAAATATGATTAAAAAATATTTTTTTTTTACTTTCATTAAATATTTAATTATTAAAAGTTATTTTAAGTATTGTTAATTATATTTTAGTAATTAAATTTTTATATTAATGTAATTAAACATTGTTTTTAGTAAAGTCGATATTTTTTACAACGATATTTTTGTAAACGATATTTTGTAGTCGATATTTTTGTACTTACCTGTTTGTACATACAAACTCGATATTTTTGTAGTAGATATTTTCTCCTCGATATTTTGGGTACTCGATATTGTGGTAGTCGATATTCTTTCAGTGATCCCATTAAAATACCTCCTTGGGTCTCAGTATCTAGTTACCTATGTCAGCTTCACTGGCTTCTGGTGAACAAAAGAATCCACTTGAAGGCCCTCACTTGTGCCTTCAGGATATTCAATCAAAAGCGACCACTCTATCTCAGGCGCTGTCTGAAGTTGTCTGCTCAGGCCTGCTCACTGTGGACTAACAATATTAAATTGTTTCAAACTCCTCTCATATTTAAGACTATCAATCAATCATGGCATTTATATAGCGCACTACTCACCCGGAGGGTCTCAAGGCGCTGGGGGGGGGGGGGTCCGCTACTGCTAGAAGAGGAGGCAGATCCTTCTCCTATCTGGCAGCCAGGCTGTGGAACGCTCTTACACTTGCTTTGAGAAGCAGCTGTTCTGAAATGATATTTAGATTTTTGATTCCGCTATAAACATCTCCTAACCGTGTTTTCTTTTTTGAAGCTGTGGGTGATCTTTCCCACTAGCACTGGGATGTCTCTTGCTGTAGCTGTGTGCTTTAGAAATGCATTGTACTGTATAGTATCTTCACAGCCTTTGCGCTCTCCTTCTTTTTCAATAAGGTTGGAAATAAGTCCTAGCTATTTACACCTTGCAAGCATTCATATGACTGTTGAGCTACAGAAAGCCTCTCTAATGTTAGGAAGACCACGACTACCACTTGCTACTGCTGGGCAGTTGTTAGATCACCATTCCTGTTCTATACTAAACAGATCTATTACTGGACATCCATCAAGCACCCTACTGTCTGTCACATCTCCTGGATTGACATCTGTTTTCCACCCTGCACCTCAGATCTCCTGTCATGCACAATAAGACAAACAAGATAGGGAATGTAAACTTCCCTCAATGCACCACTCCATATCTCTCCACTTCAGAGATGACCTCAGACATCACATTAAGCTCCATGCTATATGCTCTTAGTGCTGGGAAGACATGTAATCATGCTCCATTGTATACTCTACTACTGCATCTAAGACTGCAAGCCTCCTATCATACACATTCCCAAAACTTTCATTTTCTCCCGGGTTGGCTTATTGTATTCTGTTGATCTATAAAGACAGTCCACACCGCAGGCCTACTAGGCACAACTCTGTTTGCTCTCTTTAATGGATAACAGTTTTCCCTAATCCATACAGGCTGTTCTGTTGGCTTTCTACCCCCTCCCCACCTTGTCAGCTTTTGCTTTGAGCCCCAAGGCTGTACGTGATAGGCAGTATAGTTTTGTATTGGTATAAAGTTATTTGGTGACATAGTATACAGGTTTTACTTTACATGGATATTGATGGAACTGGCTGTGCTTTGAAAATTAAAGGTCAGGCAAAGCAGCTCATATTAAGTTGGATGGGTGGCCAGCCAAGTTGCCAGTGTAGAAGAGGACCCCACCTTCCCAATGGATGATCATCCTTCCCATTTAGAGATCACTGCCATTCTTGTGGGGATCATTTTCCTTAAGGTGCACCTACTGATTGGGTGGATGTCAAGAAGATCACCATGTTGCTGCAGCTTTTTTTGTATTATTTATTTTTTCAGAAAAACCTTCGCAGAAAGGGGGCATTGGTTATTTTTTCTGATTTCATGGCAACCTATGGAGGAAAATCTGCATTTGCAAGACAGTCTTTAAAATGGATGGACTCCACAATCAACTGAAGGTAGCTACACTGTGATTGCCAGGCTGTCACCCAAGACTTTCACTGGCGAAGATATGGAGTCTTGAAATGTGCACTGTCCGTGGTTTTTCCACCCATAAATGGGACACTTGAACAGTGTATTTTAAAGAATGCAAGCTCTGCCAACTCACTGCAAAGTTCTCAATCTGCCAAACTCTAAATGACACCTAAGTTACCATGGACCATAGTTTATACAGATTACATCATTAGGGTAAGTATAAAGTCATTGTTCTAAAACAAGGAGGTTCTTGGGACTAGAGCTACAGTTATAATTAGTTACAGTATTGCAAGAAGACCCAGAACCAATTAATTGAGGATTTTGTAAACTATGTAAAGTGGAATAAGTGAAGGTGTACTTCCCCTTACATTCCCCCACAAAAGAAGGGACTCCGTCCTGAGAAGGGAATCACAAAGGGTGTCAATTAGCCAGGAATGAGTGGATAATCCATTTTATGAACTGAACTGCAAATAAGACATTGAAACAAGTATTTATAAGCCTCACAGTGGATGAGACCTGACCCACCAAACCTGCATTATTCTCTTATTTAATGTCTGCCACTGATGGTGAGTGATGTTTTTGCAGCTATTAATGACAGAAGAACATTCATTTGCTGACCACTTTGGGTTTGTGTTGACTCTGTTATCTTTCTGTACAAGTCTAGGGTAGTAATCATTCAATCCATTTTTTCCTTACTATTCTCCCGTAATGAACTTACTGTGCTACTGGTGTAGTCCATAATTGTTTTGTGCCTTTTGCCCTCTCCCTATTAGAAGAGAGATGCTGCATTCCCATTATTCAAGACAATTCTTGAAAAGACTGGGCAGTGTTGTGCTTGTTTCTTGCTCTTTCAATGGGTATGTGTGTATGGCTGTGTGGATTTGTGGGTATGTGTGAGAGAGAGACAGAGTGACAAGAGTGGGTGTGAGGGAGAGAGAGGAATAGAGAGAGAATGTGAGCGAGAGGGTTTGAGCTTGCCAATTTCCATGCTCACAATTAACAGAAGCACTCATAAAAGGGCTCATGATAATTCTATTTGTGGACATTTATTCCACCCATGTGTAAATAATCTCTTATTCTGTTATCTCCAGACTCTCTCCTTTCACCTGGACTTGGAAAACAAGGATGTAAACTTACAGCATATAATATCATATGAGAAACTAGATGTTTGTTATACCTGAAGCTACCCAGCAACCACCTTATCAAAACTGTTTGTTTCTCTCCAGCCTTCCCATAAACATCACTTTATCTCCATATCGCATATGTATTACCCAGCCTCCTCACATGTATAATGGAATGCCACTTGCCTCCAATTTCTAAATCATGCACTCTATATTAAGTTTGACGGATAACTAGCTGTGCACCATATCACATCTCTCATCTGAAACCTTTCCATCATGCAGCCCATCATTCTCTGATACCCACTAGAGTTCCCACCATGTGCCTTGAATGGCCTCTACTTTATCCCCTCCCTATCACGCTCCCGACCATACCTCTCTATTGCAGTCCAGACTTCAAGACCATCATCCCTATAATAATACTGGGGTAGCGTGAGCACGTTGCGGGATCTGAGGTCATCTGGCAGGCAGAGGTCACAGTAGGTCATATTCTCCAGCCCTCGCTGTAGGAGTATAGGAACTCCTCCTTGTCCTGTAGCCACCGCCTGGAAAGAAATCCAATGTTCTGTACTTTGAACAAATTCAGGGTAAGTTAATGAGCAATGTCTTTAAAATACTGTTCTTACCCGGTCAAAAGTCCCGCCTGGGCCAAGTAGCCCTGTTCGAGCAAGAATATTGACTTGTACCGTATTGCTCATGTGAGGAGTGAGAAGCTGCAGAAGGAAGGAGAGAGAAAAATATATTGTTTCAACCTGTGACCAGACATAGGGTCAAGACCTAATAAAGACTACTTAACTCAGCTATATATCACGCTTAGTGGAACCAACGCATCTGGAGCCAAAACTACTTGATTCACCTTATAAAATTCTCCAAGGCCACCAACTCCTACACTACCTTAAGCAATCGCCCATTAAAGCTTCTTAGGGAATTAATGTCTGTGACTCACAGACTATGGTCTTAAAAGGAAAATACTAATGGATGTAATCGGCTCCTGATGGATCACAGAACATCTATGTGAACTTGGTACAGAGTACGTGTTAGACTTACATCACAGTCTCTGCAACATGATATCAAACGGGGCTTGGGTTCCGTGAGGAAAATAGTTGACATCTTCTTAACAATGAAGCACCTCTAAAAGAGACATCATGCTTGATTTACCTCTGAGGTCCTTCGTGACTCCACTTGCTGTTTCTTTTCTTACCGGTTTAACTAAACTTTGAGACTGTAATCTCATAGAGCCAATGCTACTGAGGAACCGTTACCTGAGTTACATAGCATATTATTCACCTTGAAATCCATAAACTGTTTCCCAGTATTACATAACTATGGTATTGTGTGTCCCTCTGCCTATAAAGAAACACATTTGCTAAAGCTCCTCTGTGCCCTTCATGCCAAATGCCTAAAGATATGCTGGCATGACCAAGGACACCTAATCTCTATCTTTCAGAAACATCTGTATAAACAATTACAAACATTAGTTGACCCAACATTGCCACCATAAAAGGATTTGCCCTCTCATTCTGAGCAGAGTCAACAGATTGACTTCGGGATCTAAACAACATTTACAATTAAAACCGTGAAATAGACAAAAACAGCAAGCTGTGTGATTTGCAGCCTGCAAAATTCTCCCCACCTAGTCACCATCTGTACCCCCAAAACAAAGCTTCATGAGTAAAGAAGAAGAGTACAATACCTCTTTGTGTTGACCAAGAGAAAAAAGAGAAGAATATATCCCAGGTTTTTCCATGGGACAAAGACCATGATGACATGTTAAATGGCATCCGAAATGTCATAGACCATGCCTATATGCTAGCTAACATGTTTAATGACATCCAAAATACTATAGACCATGCAAATATGCTAGCGGACATGTTTAATGACATCCAAAATCTTATAGACGACATGCATTAGCTAGTTGGCCAACAGCTTGACTCTCACAGGTCTTAGGCACCCTGCGCCATGAAGTTTTGGTAATCCTCCTGGAAAAAGGCAAACACCTTCAGTAAAATGCCAAAATGACTTCAGGCCATTCTTACAAGAAGGAAACAAAGGCCTAAAATGTGCAGTTTACTCCACTGCTAGGTGTCACAGTTGTGTGGAGTTTCTCAGTATCCCTATTATCCTCTACTTTTTTAAGACACATCTATTATTAAGTCTCCATAAGCTCAAGCCTCATTGTCTGCTTGCACTGCTAGGAATATGATACCCAGCTCTACTTCTGAGTAAGCAATGTAGTTTTCTGTGTGGCCTTCAACTGGCTTTTCCAGCGAAGGTGCAGTTATTTTCTCCATTCTAACTTCTCTAATGTGGGCCACTATGAAATCAAAGCCTACCACTGTCAGGAAACATACCCAACACCAAATAAGGCAAAATCTCACAGTGACTGAGCTATTAAAAGTATCTCCCATGAAGCACAGCTAAAATAATATCAACAATACCCCACACACTTTGTATGCCAATCCATTGCCCTCATCGCATGGTCCAATCTCTTGCATAGCAGGTTGAAACTTTTTTTTAAAATTTGTTTTGAGATTTTAGCATCAGCAAACATGAAACAAAAAGACGAAAACAGTACCGCGATGTACACAGCATTATTACAATTGCAATAAAATTACCAGTTTCTCGTTTTCAGCGTCACCCATAATTTTTTTTGGGGGAGGGGTACCCACATTTTGACTGTACACATCACATATTCCGTTACTGCAACAAATCTACTTTAACACTACATACAGACTGTCACCTATATATACATCGGCGGTATGAAGCCAGCTCATAAATGGGGCCCATATATCTTTGAGGCGGGATCTGGCCAGTAGCAGCTCCCCGTAGCAGGTCAGCTGATCTGCACAGTACGTTATGTTTTTTATCCAGGTATTTATAGTTGGGGGGGGATACTGCTACCCAATGCAATGCCACTTGTCTTGTGACCAACAGTAAAAGTAATGCCATAAGCCTTCCCGCTGAGGATGGGATATTATGTACGTATTCCAGCAATGTCACCATGAGGGCTCCCAGCAGTGTCTGCTCAGTGATAGTCTCTATATGATTGAGTGTTTTAGAAAAGAAGGTGGCCATAGTCCGGCACTCCCAGGCTACATCTAAGAATGTCGTCCCGGGCTCCCGCATCGCCAACAGGTCGCATCTGTCTGCAGCCCCATGCTGTGTAATTGTGTCAGAGTGTGATCCAAATGGTGAATATATTTGAAGTGTATTAGTCTTAATCTATAATTTAAGGATAGCTGCTCTAATTGCCTGCAACAAAAGTCCCACTGCTCATCTGTAATTTCCTCACCTGGTCCGTCTCCCAAGCCTTACGTAATTGGGGGACAACGATTGGGTATTCTTTCTGAGTGATGGTGTATATGTGAGTCACCAGTTTGTGGCGGAGTTTACATTTAGTATATATTCCAGTGCAGGCAATGGTGGTGGGGCAGCGGGGAATGTAGTTTATCTAGCGTGACATACCGCCCGTATCTGATAGTACAATAGTGTGTCTAGCGCCTATGGTCGTGGTTTGTTGCACATTTCTTGGAGCATTAAGAATTGCCCTTCTGGGTATAGGTCATTGGTGGTTATTATTTTGCTTAGCCGTACCCTAGTCTGAGCGTTTCTGTCCAGTAGCGGGGAAATCAGTGGGTTATGTGCTAACGGCATTGCCGGCGCATATAGTCTGCGTATTTTTGTATGTTTGCGTAAGCTGTGCCATGCCCACCTCAACGTTTCAGTAGTATCAATTTCTTGCCATGGGCGTTTGTAATCCTGATACAGTGCAGTGTTCAGGGGAAGAGGTGCTACCTTATCTATTTCAATGGCCACATGTGGTTGAAATGGTATTGGGTACTGCCAGAATTGTAAAAACTGGGCCTGTGCGCTATAGGCGTATAGCGCAAAATCTGGTGCTCTGAACCCCCCCTGTGCCAGAGGTAATGTGAGTATTTCCCAAGCTACCCTTGGCTGTTTACCAGCCCACACTACTTCAATCATATTTGATCTGAGACATCTGAAGAAGTGTGAGGGTAGCGGCATTGGAATATTTGCAAATAAATACAACAATTTGGTAAGGATAATCATTTTGGTGATGGCAATGCGACTCGCCAGTGAGAGTGACAGATTTTTCCACCTATTAATTCTGTCTTCTATCCAGTCCATAGTTTTGCCATAGTTCTCAGACCAGACTTCTTAAAGATTGCTTCTAATCCAGATCCCCAAGTAGCGAGTTGGGCCATTGGCCCAGGAGATCGGATAATCTGTGTTGAAAGTAGGTGTTCCTGTGGTTAGTGGAAGTATGGTGGACTTTGCCCAGTTAATTTGAATACCCGATAGACCTCCATACCTCACAAGTTCCCTGGTGATGGGTGTAAAGTTTACAGCCGGGTCAGTGATGTATAGGTTAATGTCATACGCATACATGGACAGAATCAGACCCCTGGTAGTAAAGCCAACCCCCTGGTTAGCATGATATTGTCTAAGTCTGGCTGCTAGCGGCTCTGTTGCTATGGCAAAAAGCAAGGGCACTAGTGGGCTCCTCTGTCGTGTGCCGCCTGCGATTTTTATGGGATCCGACAGTAGCCCATTTACTCTAAGTCTGGCAGTGGGTAAAGTGTACAGGAGCCTTTTTTGTTGAATGAAGACGGGACATAGGCCCAATCGAGTTAGTAGAGTAAATAAAAATTTCCATTCCAAAGAATCAAAGGTATTTGTAGTGTTTAATAATGTGGCTAATGCAGATACACGGGGGCTGAATAATGTAGTAGTTCAAATAAGGTACGAAGATTATGTGAAGTAGAATGTCCCGGTACGAAACCGGACTGGTCTGGCTGAACTATCATTGGGGTAGTAGCTGTGATCTATTGGCCAATAATTTGGCAAAGATGTTGGTATTTAGGTTGATTAAGGAGAGCGGTCTATATGAATCACATTTCGTGGGATCTTTATCTGGTTTTAATAATGTGATAATAACAGCTTCCTCCTGGTCTGCAGTATTTTCCAATTTAGTAGAGCTTCCTGGTACACCTCCAGAAGGTAAGGCGCTAGAATCTCTGCATATTCTTTGTAGAATTTGGTTGTAAGGCAGTCGGCTCCCGGAGCCTTGTCTGCCGGTAGGCTTTGAATTACTTGCCTTATGTCTTCTACAGCAAACGGTACATCAAGATACCCTCGATGTGCTCTCCCTAACCACAACAGTTCCAGTGTGTCTAGGTATTCTATTAGTACGCAGTCGTCCGGGTCAGTTTGTGTTGTGTATAATTGTGAGTAGAAGCTTTTTATTGTGTGCAGAACTACTGATGGAGGTCTGGACGGCGACGCCTCCGGGTTGCAGAGTTCGATGATATGAGCAGAACTTTGGGGGGCTTTCAAGAGATTCGCCAAAGTTTTCCCTGGCCTCTCCCCTTCTCCGTATCTATGTGCTTGTGTGTATTTATTTAGGAATTTCATCTTCCTCTCAGCCTCTTCTTAACTCGTATCTGTGCTAATGTTGCGGGAGTGGGGGAATGGAAGTATTGCTGTTTTAAGTCTTGAATATCATCTTCCAGTCTTTTCACACTATTTTTGATGTATTTGAGTACACTAGACTGTAGGGCAATGCAGGTCCCACGTGTCACCACCTTGAACGCTTCCCATAGTGTACCCATAGAGTCAAATGTGCCCGTGTTGTGTTTGAAGTATTCTATTATTTTTTTCCGAACCTCCTCCCTGAACACTGAATCATTTAGTGTGTTTGGGGGAAGCCGCTATGTGAAAGGTTTTATGTAGGGCTTCAGGATCAGGAACTAGATCAGGACAGGCACCTGATCAGATAATTTGCATGAATGATGTGATATTCCGGATATCCAAGAGTGCATATCTTTAGACGTTAGCCAAAAACCCAAACTGGACCACGCATTGTGTTGCTGGGTTATGCAAGTTACTTCCCGAGCCTGTTGTAGCGCCCGTCATGAATCTATCAAATGATAGTCTTCAATTATGCTGTGGAGTGCTGCAGCCGCCCATGGGTGGTGTGTGCGGGAAGTACCTACTTTGTCATCCTGCAGTGACAAGGCAAGATTGAAGTCTCCACCCCACAACAGTGCAGCGTCCCCCAGTGTTTGAATCTTGCGCCATAGGTGATTGAAAAAAATCCAGATTGTCTGTATTGGGTCCGTACGTATTAACAATAATAACCTGTTTACCATAGATCATGCCTTGTAGTAATATATAACGCCCTACAGGATCTATCACTGTCTGTGAGTTCTCCAGGGAATTCCTCTACGTATTAAAATCGCCACCCCACGAGAGTAATTAGAGTAGTTGGATATCAACACCTCTATCCATCTATTTGAGTTGAGCTGAGTTCGAATTGCTACTGTCAGGTGTGTCTCCTGCAGGAGGCAAATATCTGTCCCATGTCTTGTGAGATATGAGTGTACTAATCTTGATTTCCTGCTGTGGTTGTTAAGACTTCGCACATTCCACGTTATACATTTTAATGTAGACATCCTAGCAAGTGGACCTTTGTTGCGTTGTGTGCGCAACGCTGTTCCCTTTACTGTGCATCCCCCCGTGAGCGCAATGGTGCACCCACATGGTTGCATCCTTTTCTAATGCAGGATTTGGGTCTTGTGCTTTGTAGTGTGGTACATAATAAATGTTGGCTCTTTGAGACATTGGCAATATATCAAGCGCTAATAAGCAGTAACAATTAACTTCCCTACTCTCCCTCCACCCAAACCAACCCCCAATCAGGTTTTGTTATCATCCCCTTATATGACCCAACTCTTGTGAAACAGCCTAGGTGAGCCTAGGATTGGTAGGAGTTCTCCCTGGGGGGAGGTGGAGCTGCCGGCATACACCCCAGCTGTGTAAAGCAGGGTGGCCGAGCGCATTTTAATAGAACTTCCGTGATATATTACATATACAATAGGACAACTCTGGGTCGTCTCCTGGCAGTGCTATGATAGTCAAACTGCCAAGGCACTAGAAAGCTGCTTGGAACTGGGGGAAGCGAGCGTGGACAGTTAATACCCACAGTGGTATTACCATTCAGTATATGAATGAACCAGTTGAATCTTATCTGTAGTCAATGCACTCAGTCATATTCACTCAGTCTGCGGCTTGGCGATCCTTCCTCTGCGAGGTTCACGATCTATAGTTTTTTTTCACCTGCTTAACAAATTTCAATGCAGCGCTGGCATCTGTAAATATGAGGGGTTTGCCATGCATTTGTACGTGAAGCTTTTGCGGGGTAAAGTAGGGTATATTTAATGTCGGCCTGTTGGATCAGTTTCTTGGCTTGGACAAACTCCCGATGCGCCGCCTGTACCTGTTGTGTGAAGACCGGGTACATAGGTATTGTGTTGCCCTGATATTGAATTGTGCCCTGCTCGCAGGCCATCCACAGCACTGTGTCCTTATCTCAATACTTCAGGAGACGAACAAGGATTGGGCGGGATGGTCCACCAGGCAGTGGTCTTGGGCCCAATGTGCGATGCGCCGGCTCCACTAAGAACATGTCAGGGAGGTCGCTAAATAAGTCCTTCAGCATCGTTTCCACATATTTTTCCAAGTTTGAAATATTAATTGTTTCTGAAATTCCAAGGACGCGAACATTATTGCACCGAGATCTAGCCTCCAAATCTTCGTTCCTGGCTTTTATTAGGTGGAGAACTTTATCCATGCGCAGCAACTGTTCGTGTGTTTCTGTTTGAAGATCATCAGCATCCAACACTCTGGTTTCCAGCATATCAAGTCTGGCTTCTTGTTTGTCAACTTTCTGGGTGACTTTGTTCAAACGTGCAGCCACAGAGTCCAGTTTGGAATCAATTGTCTGTAGGCTAGATTTAACGTCCGTCAACATGGACCTCAGGTCATCTTCCTGTGTGATATCCATGAGTGGCCCCAGTTGTTTCACTATGCAGCGTTGGCCCGCCCACCTGCTGTCACGTCACTCTTTTGTCAAAGTTTAATTTGGGCTGCTTTACATTGGTTTCCCCATTCCTTAGCCCAATAAGGAGCCGGCCGCCGATCGGCAGCCGCGAGTAGCCCATCGCCACAACAGAAACCTTCCCTAATGGCAATGACGCAAAGCGCTGAATTCGTGGCACTCCTATTTGCCACGCTTGCTGGTCAGGTGTGCTGTGCCTCTCTCACTCTGCGTGTTTTGCCTTGTGATTTTCTAGAAGGGCCACATCTCCAATGCCTCAGTCACCAGTGGTGTGTGATTTCTACAAATTGGCCCCTGGATGTGCTGGCCTCTGGTCCTGGTCGCTTTAATGTACACCCTTATTGCCCGTTCTCTGCTTGCAATGTGGTGTTTGTGCTGCTGGTGTCTTATGTTAATCAGCCCTCTTGCGAGTGCCAAGCAGTTGTAGTCACGCTTCGTATCAGGCGAGCCTCGGGGCACAGAACTTCTGGCCCGCCGCGTCTCCCACTGCTCTATATGTGCCTTCAGGTGACGGTAAGCACAAGAGCCCAGCCAGCCAGCGCCGTGCGCAGCAGAGCCCAAGCTGACCCGGAGACGCCCCAAGCCAGAGCAGCAGCGGCCCCACAGTCCCCCACTTACATGCAGAGGCCTACGACAGGACCCCCAGTGCCCCACGCCCCCACCTCAGCCCGGCCCCCTGTCCCCAACTCACCAGCTCAGCCAACACTATCTCCCTTCTCTCGTTGGCACAGAGTACGGCGGCCAGCCCACCAGCTCTACAGGTGCTCGTCTCCCCAATCCTCAGCGCAGGCATATCCCCAGCAGTCAGAGCGATGGAGGCGCAGGATCGGCAGCAGCGCCACCCACGCCAGTCCCGGGCTTCTTCTGGTAGCATGTGCACAAGGCTGTACCGGGCCGCAATGTTCCGTGCGAGCTAGTATAGTAATCCGCAGCACCCCAGACTCAGGAAGGTCGAGTTACAGGTTGCCTGGCATATGTGCAGGCAGCTGCCATTGTTGCTGCCTGGGAGCGACAGGATAAATGTCGAATTTACGGGTTCGGCCGGCAGAGCCAACTTAGTGAGTGGCCATTTTGCAGCTCAGCTTGGCCACGCCCCCTAGCAGGTTGAAACTTAATTACACACGTATTGCATATTCTGGGCTTCCAGCATTTACAACGTTAGATCTGCAGAAAGCCTATATCAGACTGAAATCTCAAATCAGTTTGCCTAGACTTTGGTCTGTTCAGACACTTTGACGTCTTTGACAGCGTATCAAGGACATATTTGTGGCTCCCTAACAAACATCCTGTGTGAACCTCACTTTAGGGCAAAGAGTTTACTATGTAGCTGGCTCGTCTGATGTCTGTCATATGATCAATAGACACTGCCCTAGACAGACTCTCTGATCCAGCAACTAGATCTCGCTAACTGGACTGATAGACATATTTTCCAAGCAAGCATCAGGGTGTTCTGGGCTTGCCTCTGTTATGCCTTCCAAGAATCCTCATGTAAGAACAATAATCACTTCTCATTCTGCATTTTCTCATGGACATGCACCCAAATCCAGTGCAGAAGCTTGTTATGATTACAGGCTCAACAGCACTAAAAGTATAGTCAGGTATCAGTGTATTATAACTTCCAAATGTAATTCCTGTAGGTTGGTCATACCAAGGCTTCTGGCAATATTGATAGTTTGAGCTATGGAAAACTTGCTCCTGGTGTGCAGGTGAAGAAGAATCATACCTTCCTCAGAGGTGGCATCAATGGATTTTACCTCACAGCTCTTGTGTTGCTTTGGTAGGAACAAATACCTAAGTCTAATCTTCAGCATCATTTTCAATGACCATGCAATTTGACTTCTTGTCTTACCTTGTAGACTGGATGACACATAGGAAGGTGTCGAATAGTGGCTATGCAGAACACTTCACTGCAGAGGTGAGCCCGGAGTAGGTGAGAGACAATCTGGTGAACATGGAAGTCGGCATTGCGCACCCAGATCTTGGCCAGGGTCCAATCCCACTCAGAGTCAGTGGGCAAGAAAATTGGGCTGTCTGGCCCTGGAATTTGGCTGATCTAATAAATATGAGACAAAGAGGTTTCAGGCACACATGGAACCAGTACAGGACTGCTGAGGACTAAATGGTAACCAGAACTTCTGGGCTTGCAATCCCGCAAGAGGAAGACAAGACATGGATAACTATATTGATTTAAATTAATCGTTTTATATTTGTTTTTCTTTTTTTAAGACAACGCACGTATTAGGGAGTGGTAGGTGGTTAAAATGATTGTTGAAATGGGGCATGCATCAAGGAAATTGAATACACTCACCTAAGAAATATGCAAATATTACATACTTGGAATAACAATAAAATTGAAAATAGCAGTTCAAACCAAAGAAAAAAAGAGCACATTTTATTTAAAAAAAACAGAGAAAAAAATATTTGTGAGAAATTAATTCAGGAAATTTCATGAACTCAGATTACAACAATTAGCTCATAGAAAGTGAGCAGAAAATTCAAAAATTAAAATGAACACTTTTTTTTATAAATGTTAAAAAAAATTCTTATTGTAATCCTAATACAAACCGAAAGCTAATCACTAATTATATCTCTTAGAAAATGGGTTTCTGTTTGGCTAGAGTAAGTATTTCAGCCAGGCGGAACACCCCCTTGACAAGGCTAAGTCTGATACACAACCTAAATTAACATGTGCTCACCCTCTGGTAGGTTGGCGCAGAGCAGTCAGGCTTTACTTAAGGAGCAATGTGTAAAGTATTTGTGCAACACTGTCAAACAGTAACACAGTGAAAACACTACAAATAGATTCCACGCAAGTTTACAAAAATAGTAAATATTAATCAGGATAAAACAAAAGCAAAACAACAAAAATCCTTTCAATATATCATGAAATACTTGTCAAGTTAAAAGGGTGCTTTTAAATACAGTAGCTTTCTCAGTCATATAACTTTATTTCGCCATTCATGCCATAAACATTTTCTTATCTTCTTTGAGCAAATGATTAAATACAACCACATATATATTTTAATATGCAACTATTCATAACCTAATTATGAATTCTATAAATACACAGCTTTCTAAAAACCTGTCTTAAGGTACTGAAGATGCTTAAATAAGTAAAACGTGGTAAGATAAACCATCTGAAATAATAAAATGCTGAATTATACACTTAATATTCATATAATAAAATTAACACCAATACTTTTTCACGTTTTTCCTAATTCCCACATATGGCCCAGGAACTTGGCAACAGAGCAAAAAAACAGGGGTCTAGCATCTGATCTTAAGATTCGCAGATCTTCTTCGTGATTGCGAATTCCTATCTCCTTACATATAGGTTTTAACCATTTCGCTCTTGGGAGTGCTTAAGCTGGTCAGGCACACAATATCTGGGTGACAGATTCATTTTTTTTATTTTATTTTGTGTAATTGAAATTTTTATCAGCAGACAGACAGAATACAAAGAATAAACGGGCAATCATAATACACCATCCAGCTTTTTGGCATCAACATACACAGATCTTATAGAATTACAAAATAATGACATCATGACAATACAACGTGAAATCATATCCAGTTAGCTACAGGTGCCCACAATTTCAGACCCACCATTTTCTTTCTTATGCCCCTAGATTTATAAACCGCAGTCTCAAGTTGATATATGGACAATAATCTAGATTGCAATGTCCTCTTTGACGTCCTTACCTCGTTTGGCAAGAACTCTGGCTTGGTTATAAACTGGGCAAAATCCTGTGTGTATGTTATTTCTGGCGGCTTGCCTCCGCTACCACGTAGGTTTCCCATCCAGGTTACTCAATCGGGCTTTAAATACTTGGGGATTTTTATTACATTGGACTCGTCGGTCCGCTTCGAACGCAATCTTCTTCCCCCACTTCGTAGATTGAGGCTGGACGTGGCCCGGTGGCGTAAATTACCTTTGTCGCCGCTTGGCAGGGCCGCCCTCTTCAAGATGATGTCTTTACCCCGATTTCTTTATGCACTCCAGAACTCCTTTGATGACATCCCTACTAGTTATTTCCGGGAGGTAGAGGGTTTGCAGAGACAGTTGATTTGGGACGGGCGTCCACGCATTGTCCTTGCGAAACTTACCATCCCTTGGTACGATGGGGGCATGGCACTCCCGGACATCAGAAGATATTATTGGGCCTCCCAGTTGTCCGCTATCAACCATTCTGTGTACTCCCCCGGCCCGAATCCGGCTTTTGAGATGGACAAATACCAGTTGCTGGGTGGAGACTTCAATAGAGTGCTTTATTCCAGGGCATCTAGGCTTCACCTTACGGGACCAACAAGGATTGCTGTGAGTGTGTGGTGGGCTGCGAATGTGAGTATGGGCTGGGATGATCGAGTTACGCTGGCGACTCCACTTTATGCGTCTGAACGGTTGGGATGTCTCTGGAAGACGAAGGGGTTTGAAAGGTGGGACATGATTGGTATCGGTAGAGTGGGTGACCTTTGGGTGAAAGGGGCGGTGAAGTCCTTTGAGACACTTCAGAATGAGTATGAACTGAGTGAGAGAGAGTTTTTTAGATACTTGCAGGTCCGTCATGCTCTGACTTCGGTTCTGGTTTCCGGTACCGCCGTCCCTGAATCCTCTCCCCTTGAAGACCGTATACTTGACGGTCATCTACCTGATAGTACGATCTCTTTGATCTATAAGAAATTGATCAACAGTCGAACGGATCTGCTCGGCCGGCTTAGAGAACTGTGGGCCGGAGACGGGCTGGAATTGGATGACGAAGACTGGCAATCGGCACTGTCCTCTCCGAAAGAGGTCGCCATTCCCGCCCGTCTCCGACTCGTCTAGCTTAAGATATTACACCGGGTGAACGTTACTGGTCCCCGTTTGGTTGCAATGGGTTTTTCCCCGGATGGGCTGTGCAAGCGTGGGTGCGGGATGAGTGCTACGTTTCTCCATATCATTTGGGAGTGTTCGGAGGTGGCTGACTATTGGACTAGAGTGCTTGCGGTGATGGCTGGTGTTACTGGGATTGCCCTGATGCCTGAGGCCCGGAGGTGTTTGCTGAACGTGTGGGAACCTAACGATTACACAGTGGCCCAGACGAGATGGGCGACCCTGGGGTATATGATTGCAAAACGAGATATAGCGCAACTTTGGGGCTCGCAAAGACCCCCCACCGTGTCCGTGTGGGAAGAAAATATGGATTGGTCTATGTTTAGGGAAAAGACGGTATACTCAGCCAGGGGCAGACCAAGGGCATGGACGAAGATCTGGTGTCAGTGGAACACCTATCGCTGGAACATCTGTACACCTCCACTGGTGGAGACCCCTGATGTCCTCTTGTCCCCTTGAATTGGCACTCCCATATGTTCGATTTTTTTTTATTTCTATGGCTTGCCTGACCTCCCATCTGTTTCCCCCCGCCCTGACTTGATCCATTGATTGCAATTTTGTGTTTCTCATCAGTGAGCTTTTCCCCCCCTCAGGGGCTGACTCTGTCCATGACGCTATTCGCCTTTGTTTTTGTGTTTGTTTCCTTTTGTTTTTCTCTAAAATAAGAAAAGTTTTCTATCCTGCTTCTACACTGTGTGCGGCATTTTGCATCCTGTCCTTGCCTGACCGCTGGGTTTTCGGCCACTGATTCTCATGTATCGCACTATGCCTTGCGTATTAGCGGCCGGCCCGTGGGGTTGTAGGCCCGTGTTTGTAAATATAATTTTTGCTGCTCAATAAAAGTTTTAAAAAAAAATGGAAAAAAAAAATAATAATAATCTAGATTGCCAGTTAAAAAAAGTTGGTGGTTCAACATCGAGCCATTGGGTCGTTATACAAAGTCGGAAGATGGACATACAAATAAAAATAAACCCTTCTTCGGCCTCCTTCCCATGTCTGACCAGGCTTTCTTGAGAGCCTAAAATAACCAGATCCACAGATAATTGAAGTTGGATATCTAAACTGTGATTCAAAAAATATTCAACGTCCTTAATGAAATGGGTGACAGATTCAATGGTGTATTGCAACTAAAATAGAACCAGGTGACTGCTGGATTGCGGTGCCATGTACTTATGAATAGATTCAGAGGGAGTGTACCAGAACTAAACTGGACATATAGTTTTCTGTCATTTGGTATCAAATCTAGGTAACCCACCAGAGAACTGTCCAGTTTAAAAAATCCATAACCTCTGTTGTTAACCTCCACCAAGAGGTATTACTTAGTTCGACTTGTACTACCCAATCCCAGTACTGTGAATTCACAAGATCCTTAGAAGGGAGAGATGAAGAGTCAGTGTTATCCCAATTTCCCTGCAACCCAATGATGGACAGTAGTCTCTTTAAATTTCTTAACCAGCCTATTTTATTAAACTTGTCCAAGTGACTAACTTCCATGAGAGCGTTAGCACAGAGGAGCAGTTCTGAAGTGGACCTAATTCTCTTCCAGAATAACAATGGGCATAAATTAGCTTTACCAAAGGGGATGATAGACGGAGTGTTGAACATTGCAAGCACTCACCACCAGTCAACTGATCTAGGTTTAATCCATCATCATTCTTTAGCTCACTCCACCACCCCAGTTCAGACATGGCCATATGCAAATCAGTTTGACCCCGTGCCTCATGAGAACAGTTCAGCCCGAACTGCCTAGCTATGTCTGATGCCTGTTTTCCCCCATATTTTTAACCCCCGTTGAGGATTACCCAAGTGAGGTTAATCTTCCACACATATATATGTTTGATTAAAAGTGTGCTACATCGCTTGTACTCTTCTCCTTTCCACAGGGCCTCACGGTTGTTGGGGCCGACTTCAACGCAGTTCTGCAACCCTCGCGTAACACGACAGGTGTTCCATCGGTTTCCTGCCTTGCCTCGCAAAATGCCTATCTGACTGGTCCTTTGCTTTGGGTTTCTGCGATGCCTGGAGGGTGTGGAATCCCCACAAGGAACAGTACACCCACACTTCGGCGGCCCACCGCACCCACTCTCGTATCGACCTGTTCCTGCTACCTGCCATAGATTGTCAATTGATGTCCGAGGCCACAGTCCTACCTAGGGGCATCTCAGATCACTCTCCCATCTCCCTCCGTCTCAGGAACTCCCCTAACGGCACCCGTACGGCATGGCGGATGAATACCTGGTTCCTGCAGGATGCAGACTTTGTTGAAATCCTTGGGCAGGAATTAAGGCTTTACTTCCTAACTAATATCGGTTCAGTCTCCTCACCAGGAACACTATGGGAGGCCGGCAAGGCTGTGATATGAGGGGTGGCTAGAGGTCTGGTCCACGCGAAACGCACAGAACAGTCCGCCTGACTTGTGCAGTTGAAGGCCCTGGCGGCACAGCTGGAAGGTGCCCAGGCTACCAATGATAGCGACGACTCCGCTCGACAGCTTACACTGATCCAAAAAGAGATGTGCCACATCTCACTGGAGTCCACTAAAATGCTTTGGCGCTCCTCTGTGGCACGCCTGTATGGTTGGAGCGATAAACATGGCAAACTACTCCATAAGCTAGTGTCTTATCCCAAAGCCAATCTCATCAGTCCCGAGATTCGGGGCGAGACCAGGGTTCACCACGCCACCTTCCAAGCCGTCGCCCAAACGTTCGCGGGCTACTACGTGGCCCATCCCCCTCGGACCTTCCTGTCGGCTTTATTGGCCTAGACCAGGACTCGGCTCCCTGCTGTTCCCAGACGGACTCGGAGACTCTGGATCTCTCTTTTACCCCGGAAGAGATACACGGGGCTATTTTACTGTTGCACTCCAACAAAATGACCGAGCCTGACGGTTATCCCCTAGAGTATTACGCGCCCTACCGGGACACACTGGTCCCACACGTAGCAGACTTGTTTACACACGTAGTGGATAAAGTGTCCTTTCCGCCGGAGACTGATGTGGCCACTATCGTAGTCCTCCTGAAGACACAGCCGCCCTCCCTTGTCTGTGCGGATTACCGCTCCATCTCCCTTATCAATACAGAGGTCAGAATCTTCGCCACTGTGGTGGCCCAACGTCTCCTCCCCCATTTGCAAGAGCTGGTTCACCAAGATCAATGCTGCTTCATGCCTGCTGGGGGTACCCAGCATTGCATACGCCGCCTCCATCTTACCCTTGCACATCGCCATCACCTCACCTCATATCTTGCCTTGCTTTTCATAGATTTTGAAAAAGCATTTGATACAGTAGATTGGGGCTACCTTGAGGATGTGTTGGAGAGGGTGGGTTCCAGCCTCCCCTTCCGACACCTCATCCGGGCCCTCTACTCTACTCCCAAGGCAAGGCTCCTCATTAACGGCGTGCTCTCAGAGACATTCCCAATCCAGAAGGGCACTCGCCAGGGCTGCCCGCTCTTGCCGCTTCTATTTGCATCAGCAATGGAACCCCTGGCCTCCCTCATCCGCCAAGATCCCCTCATCTGCGGTTGGGCTTCGGATCCAAACCAGATCAACAAGATTCCCCTGTACACTGATGACGTCCTCCTTTTCCTGGCAGACCCAGAGAGCTCCGGCCCACGATGTTTGGACGCCCGCTCTGCCGACTGGCAAACAACCATTCCCCTGCGTAGGCAATCATTCAAGTACTTGGGAGTGCGAGTTGCCCTCCTCCCGGACCTCGAGTGAGCCCTGAACATCACGCTCCTGGTCACCAGGGCCAAGGGGGACCTCAGGAAATGGCAATCCCTCCCTCTCAGCACCCTTGGCAGGAGGGCCCTTTTTAAAATGATGGTCCTCCCCCGCTTCCTATACATCTTACAAAATATTACCACTCATCTCCCAGGCAGCTGGTTTCGGGAACTGAATGGTGTCCTCACCTGATTTTTGTGGGGAGGAGGGAGACCGCGAATGTCCCTAGCCTACTGCTGCATACCCCCCTATGACGGGGGCATGGGGGTGACCAATATTCCCCTCTCCTACCTGGCCACGAGGCTCATCGTGATCCACAACTGGTTCGCGGGCGGCTGGTCCGACCCGGCGTACCAGTTGAACTCAGGTCAATAGACTTTGCACAGATCCAAGCCTATCTGTGTAGGAGCCCCGTGCCACAGGCTCTTCCCCCGTCACCAGAACTGTGTTTATGGCCTGGCGGGCTGCCTTACGCCATGTAAATTGGGACCAGAAACTCACCAGACAGACGCCTCTGTGGAGTGGGGCTTGGCTGGAAGAGTCTCGTCTCTCCAGGATTTCTGTCGTTGGGACCACATCGGGGATCTTGCTATTGGGAAACGTCTGGGTGGGGACCATATCATATCATTTGCAGACTTACAACATTGTCACTCCCTCCACTCCTCCCAATTTTACAAATACTTACAGCTAAGGCATGCCCTCCAAGCCCACATTCCATCCCCCACCTCCTTCCTGGAATTTAGCCCCCTGGAGGCCCAAGTGATGATGGGGAACATGGGCAGAGGGGGAGTGTTGAGGATTTATCGCTCCTTAGTTAACAATGGCCCTGCATACCTAGACCTGCTTCGTGCCCGCTGGGAAGGATGGCAGGGTCCCCCGGAGGATGCGGATTGGAGGGACGCCCTTATGGCCCCCAAGACCTTGACGACCTCCTCCAAGTTGCGTCTAGTCGAACTCTACTATCTCCACTCGGCATACCTCACCCCAGCATGCTTGTACAGCACCCGCATGGGGTCCTAACCATCCTGCATGCGCTGCAGCCACGCTCTGGCAGATTTTTACCACATAGTGTAGCAATGTCCCATCCTCACGCAGTTATGGGCGGAGGTGGAACATGGGCTTACACAAACCCTAGGGTGGGAGGTTCCCCACAACCAGCTACACCTGATCCTGGGGGTGTTCGATGGCCTTGATGGATCCCGGGCCGATAAGCGCTTCTTGGGAACGGCAGTGGCGGTGGCAAAGCGCGATATAGCGTCGCTCTGGTCCCAAACCAAGCCACCTACTATGCGGAAATGGAGACAAGGAGTGGATTGGTGTGGAACTCAGGAGGAGCCCCTCTTCGAGGCCTGGGGCTGCCCTGAACTCTTTGGCAAAACATGGGGCAAGTGGTTCAACTTACTGCCCGCTTGAGGGATTCGAGTGTGTCGTGTACATGAATATTTATAAGCAAGTGTTGTACTTATTCCACAAATGCCCTATGAGTCTCTGTCGTCTTCTCTCGATTGTACTGTATCTAAATAATGTGCCTGATTTGCTATCAATGTATTTTTGTTCTCTAGAAAATCCAATAAACTTGATTATCAAAAAAAGTGTACTACATATCCGATTTTACTCCTGAACATTATTCTGGCCTTCAGAGCATTGTTATCAATTGATTGCCTGTAGGGTTATTTGTTCCTGAAAATACTTACTATCCTTGGTCCCTATCAACTCTTGGGTTCCCTTTTACTTATTAACTTTCTAAAAGTGGCATTTTCAGACCTGCCATTTTTAAACCAACTTTACTAAAAGAAGTGTTTTCAAATTGTGAGTCTAAGACACCAAGCTCAAATTTGACTTACATGTAATGAAAGTGAAGGTTTGGGCCTGGCATGTAGGTTAGCTTGCCAGGTCGAAATAGCAGTTCGAAACTGCACACGCAGGCTCTGCAATGGCAGGCCTGAGTAATTTTCAAAGGGCTACTGAAAGGGTGGCACATCTGTGCTGCAGACCCACTACAACCATTTAATTTACATGCCCATGGCACATATAGTGCACTGTCCAAGGTACTTACAAGTAAATTAAATATGCCAATTATGGATAAGCCACTGTTACCATGTTTAGAGTACAGAGCATATGCACTTTATCACATGTTAGCAGTGGTAAAGGGCCTGGATTTCTAAAGCCAATAAAAAGAGGGTCAGAAAAATAGGAGGAGGAAGGCAAAAAGTTGGGCATAACCCTGCAGAAAGGGCCAGTTCCAACAACAACTAATTAATTCAAGTCAGATAAATTGTTTGTTTTATATTAATTCTCACTCTGCAATCTTAAATGATAAAATACAAATATTTGTACACCTTAGCCTAACTATTGTACTGATGCTACTCTGATATTTCATTTAGAACATGTTTCGAATCATATTCAATAATTGTAGTACCTGCCTTCACTATAAATGGCATAATATTGTTATATAACATACAATTACCTTAATAGGGAGTGTTGTTCTCACACTAACCCTGACCATAATCCTTAAACATTTTAATTGCATTTGGTTTCAAATGAATTACAATAATTCTAAACCTAAATTATACTTACAATACTTTAGGCTAGGTGATGGTGTAACTAAGTAAATGCAGATAAAGTAAAGAGGTGTTGGATTTATTGCTTACCAAAGAGATGAATAATGTCTCTCGGCAAACAAGAGGTTAAATAGGGAACTGAGACACACAAGACGTTCACTCTTTGAAATCTCTTTTGACTACCTGTATGTTATGGAATTCTTTGTAAAACATTATTACAACATTTCAGGCAGAAACAGTGTGGTCATTAACTTTATAAACGTTATTGATAAAATAATTGTGCAAGGTAGACCTTGTGTGCTATTTTTGGCCTGGTGGAAGAAGAACTACATTTAAAATTGTTCCAGGTGTTCCCACAGAGCTGTGACATAAACTTTATGGGTCTCTTCCAAATAGGATTGCTACAAGTCAATATTGAAAAGACACTACATTGTTAAAGACAAGGGCTTTACAAGGAGTCTGTTAAATTGCAAAACTTTGAGCAAATAGGTGTAGTGCAATGTGTATTGCACCTTGCAATTACTGCGTGCGATAAAGTTAGCATTTTCCTGAAAATGTGGTCAGGTCAAATTTGCCAGATTTTAAAAGTGGGGAAAAAGGTCCAGTGTTCACAAGGCCAAGTGGAGTATGGTGCCATAAAACAAAATCTGCATGCTATTTCCCAAAATGTCACACACAGAAAGCCCTACTTTCCCATCTGTTCCACAAATTTGGGATTCATAACCACTCTGATTGAAATCTATAGGAAACAGCATTTACAACACATGTGTAACCACGCGTTTGTTTTCCCTACAAGCGTTAACACGCGTGCCGTTACCACGCATGCTTTACCACACGTATACATGCTAAAGGCAGTCAGCTATCTACATTCAGAGCGGATTGGTGGGGAGAATAGAAGTCAGGACAGGAAGGATCGGCATGCAGCTTGGCAAGTAGGGCTGGTGAATGGGTTTGGGGGCTCAGGACACAGGGTTCAGGGTAGTTTTTAGGGCTTGGTACCAGTTTTTAAGGGCTCAGGGTGGGAGGGAGGTCGGGTCGCTTTTATGGCTGGGGACAGGTTTTAGGGCTCGAGTTGGACAGTATTTATGGCTGGGGCTTGTTTTAAAGCTCAGGGCGGGGGGAATCGGGATAGTTTTTAGGCCATGGTGGGGTCGTTTGCAGGGCTGGGGGCCACGTTTTAGGGCTGAGGGCGGGGGGATGGGATGTAATCTATACCATGCATATGCCTTTACCAATCATGCCTTTACAACCAAATTTCTTGCAGAGCCTTGTGTGGAAAAGGCATGCATGGCAAGGAAGCAGTTGTAATTAAGACTGTGTTGTTAAGGCATGCAATATAATTGCACGCATGGATCCGTCATATAACCGAATGCTACACCATTATCTCTTCTTTCTGAACCAGATCCAAATGTGCTTGCACAAAAAATTTAGGCCTGTTAAGGGCATGAATCGGGAGCATAATCAGTCCAGTACTTATGGGAGATGGGGTAATGGAGTGGGTAGCAATACCTCAGAGTCGTGGTCAATAGAGAGCGAATACTAAGGTTCAGGAGGTGACTATTCTACCGAATGGTATTTTTAACCGCTACAATAATCCGGACAACAAAACCTGTGGTGATGCTAAGAAAAATGTGCATATCCTTAACTTCCTATTGCCAAAGAGGAAATCATATTTTCCTGTCTAATCCAGTAATGAGAATAGTCACATGTATTACAGTTGCTAGCACATTATCGTATTTTACAAATCATCATATTTTAATTAGCTAGGTGTTACCACTAAAAGAAGAAAAGATACACTATGTTGTATCAGTAAATTGTATGAAATAGAACACATCTGTAACACATTCATTATTACTAGCAGCCGCGGCCGCTGCAGGTAAGAGCGGTGGGGCCAGGTGAGGGGGTATTTCAAGAGACGACCATGAGGGAAAAAAATAATAAATAATTAATTTTCCCTCCCTCGTGGTCATCCCTAGAAATCCCCCCCTCACCTGGCCCCACCGCTCATACCTGCAGCAACCGCGGCTGATTACTAGGTGTAGGACTTGGGGAATGACTTTGCGGAGAGAGACAGCTTTTTGCATTCATCACTCTTGTTTCCTGAACCCGTTTTTGTTGGATTTTAGGACTCAATTTTAGGACCTAGTAAAGTGGTTCTACATATGCCTAGGGCCTGCAGCACTTATTGCAGTAGGGCCTACGGCCTGCAGGTCTGCAGCACATTTTGTACTACTCACTTTATTAGCCCTTTTTAAAAATGCCTTAGGCCTACCATTGCAGCATGGATGTGCAGTTTAAAACTGCAAATTCGACCTGGCAAAACAACATTTTTGCCAGGTCTAACCCTTCCCTTTTAATAGACATAAGTAGGGCTCCCGGTTTTATGGTATTTATTGTTTTGCTATTTCCGTCTGAATTTATCCATATTTATTTTTTGCTAATTTTATCTGTATCCGTATTTCTTTTGGTTTTTGTGGAAAATTAGTATATTTCCAGATTTATTTAACCAATAAAAATGCACTCATGCTTGAATGTCTGCCAGGTTCCAATGTTGGAAACACCTGCGGAAGATAAATCAGTGCACCTATATTAAAATATGCACATTTCAATATCAACCTTGTGCATGTCTACTGCTGTTAAAGCCTCTTTAATAAAATTCCTTTATTTTTTAATCCCCTTATCTATCAATCCACACATTTATTGGCCTGGCAGTCATGGCAGACAGTATTTAGAATTACTTAAAAAGCAACCCAATTTCTGGTTGCAAACAAGATAATGAATGCATTTTGTCTGGATTTATCTGTAAAAATCAGTAAAAACGGGAAACAGGGAGCCTTACATATAAGTTAGTCACACTGAGTGTAGGCCCTGGACAACCCCAGGGGCAGGGTGCAGTGTATTTAAAATATTGGACATATACTTTTAAGTCTTACATGTCTTGATAGTGAAAAACTTCACAATTTGTTTAAATTTACTGCAAGGCCTACCTCTTCCATAGGATAACTGTTAGACTTGGAATCTTTTGACGTGTTTCCCCTGACTTTTTGCTTTCTGACCTGACGGTTTTGACTCTTTCTGCTGGCTTTGTGTCTCTGCGCACTTTCTCACTGCTAATCAGTGGTAAAGTGCACGTACTCTTGTTGTAAATTGTGTTATGGATTGGAGTTTACATGATTGCCATGTTTGATTTACTTGTCAGTCCCTAGTAAAGTGCCCTGATTGTGCCAGGTCCTGTAAGTCAAAGCTGCTAGTGGGCTGCAGCACTGGATTGTGCCACCCACATAAGCAGTCTGTAAATGTAACACTGGCCTCCTATTGCAGAGCCTGTGTGCTGTCTGGGACTGCCATGTCAACTTTGCGAGTGCACACACGTGCCAGTCCCTAACCTTCCCTTTTATTACATGTTAGTCACCCCTATTGTAGGCCCAAGGTACCCCTGTGGCCAGGGTGCATTGTATGTGAATGGTAGGACATGCCCTGATGTGTGTGGCATGTCCTGATAGTAAAATACTGCCAATTCCATTTTTTTTACGATTGCGAGGCTACCTGCTCCCATAGGAAAGAATGGGGAGTTTGTTTATAACATCTTATAAGCATAACTACCCCAAGGAACAAGGTAGGAAAATAAAGTTTGAACTCAGAATGTTACAATGCATCTTTTAGTGAGTGTGAATTTTACATTCTGAATTTGAAAATACCATGTTAGAAAGTAGGTATTTTCTTGTTTAGCCATCCAGTATGCCTCTGCTAGGTTGTGTATTTTACGTCTGGCTTTGGATGACAGGGGCTGGAGAGGGACAGTGGCTCCAGAGAGCATGATGAGTCAGGGCTGGGCTGAAGAGCTCTGGTCTGCATTTGGAGTAGTGGGAGGAGTAGCACCTGCACCTGAATAGGGCTGTGCCTGCCTTCCAAAATGATGGCTCCGCCCCCTTGTGGTGTGTCTGGGGCCAGGGCTCACACTGACAATGGAGATTGTTCTGCACTTGCAAAGTGTCCCACAGAACTGGTTTTGTCTGGATACAGACACTCTTTGCCTTCAGAGAACAAATGATGTTTGTGTATAAAAAGAAGGGCCCAGATCCCAGACTTTCAGATCATTTTCAGGAATCAAGATGGGCCTTTGCCAAGGAGAACAGCTGGAGAAACTGAGGCGGAATACTGCCCCTGTGCTGTTTGCTGTCTGGGGTTGGCATGCAGTGGCTGTTTCTGCCAAGGAAAGGAGAAAGGACTTTGCTGTGTACTGTGTCCCCTGCTTGAAGAAGATCTGCATGGGCTTCAAATAGAGATTGCCTCCTATTAAGAAGTCTCAGGGACACAAAAGACTTCCTGCAACTCTGCTGGTGCTGCTGGACTCTGCCATCTGTGAGTCCTACCCTTGCCTGAGGTGCCTCCTGCAGTCAAAAGGCCTAAGAAGAGGGTTGTGTAGCTGCTCTCTGCAAGAACCGGTGTGAAGCATCACAAAACCATGCAAAGCCTCTTGGTACCGATGCTGGGTGAGTCGAAGCTGTGATGAGTCCCGCTGGGCGGCTTGAAGCCTTGCCGCGCAGCTCCAGAACCGACGCCAGACGACGCGATGCCTCGTAAAGTGACACCTCACCTCCGGTGTGCAACACATCGCACTGGGGCGCCAAGTCTAGAAGAACACAAGGGCCACAGTAAGCAACTGACGCATCACCTCCCCGCACAGTAAGGAACCGATGCGTCACCTCCCCTGAAGTACGGAACTGACGCACCACCTACCCTGTGGCTGATTTTGTTTGTGACAGTGACGCATCCAAGGTACTTTGTGTTGAAAGTATTGCATCCATAGTTTGCTATGGACAGAACTGTTTCTACCTTTTGAAAGTCATATTTTGATTACTGTATTGTGGATTTTTGTTGTTTCGTCTTGTTTGGTTTAGGTAAGGATTTCTTATTTTTCTAAACTGGTGAGGTGTCCCTTTGTAGTGTTTTCGCTGTTTTACTGTATGTGTTCACAAATGCTATACACACTGCCTCTGAGATAAGCCTGCCTGTTCCTGCCAAGCTACCAAGGGGTGAGTAGGGCTTATTTTCTAGGTGTACCACCCTTACCCTGACTAGAAGCAAGGGTCCCTATTTGGACAAAGGTACCTACCTCTGCCAACCAGAGACCCCCATTTCTAACAATAACATTGGGTTACCGTATTACTTTTAATAAGTGATAGCTTTTGTTTGGCGACACGTAACAAAGGTCATGTTTACATTCAAATAGATCCTAATTTAAAACTATCTTTAATGGTAAAGTCAGAACTTAAGTCAGAAATCTAAAAATGCCAGTTATAGAAAGATGTCGTTTTTCTGTCCTAACCATTTGGTGCCTGCAGCCTGTTCCTGAGTCACATGAGTATGTGTAATCAGCCTTTGTGTATTCCTCCCAGATAGCCACACAATGAGGGACTGGATTTTGGCAGGACGGACCATGCTGACTTGTTGGGAGGGCTGAAGCTGTTACCTACTTCACTTGCAGTTGCACTCACCGCCTCGGTACACACACAAAGAACTTCACAATAGCCTTTTGTGAATCCAGACATCCTAGAACAAGGGCAGGGAAGAAAGAAAATTCCAGAACCAGAAGTGAAGCGAAGTCTAGAAGTTTCTCCCACTTCAAAGTTGGCACCAGGTATAAATACTGGGCTCTCAGACCAATTCTTCAGTACAATCCTGGACCTGCAGAAGACTACAGAAGGACTGCAGTTTAGTTCAGAGGACTGCCCCGCTGCTTGAGGTCTGCCTTGTTTCTCAGAGGACTTCACTCCTGCTACCAAATGACTGCTCTGCTGCATAAGGCCTACCTCGTTCTTCAGAGGACTGCTCTGGTGCATGAGGCCTGCCTTGTTTTTCAGAGGTTTGCCAGGCAGCTTGAGGCCTGCATTGCTGCTTGAAGGAGAGAGAACCATCTCCTTGAATTCAGGACTGCTAGATTGACTCCGAGGGTCAATTGTCTTATCCTCCTCTACTGAGCTACAGAAACCCATCAAGCTCCAGAGGCCTCCCAGCCTCTGCACATGGTACGTGAATATTCTACAGTAATGGCATGTCTTTCCTGCTGAATTTAAACATAAACCTGTACATAACACTTAATTTGTTATAAAACCAAAAGGAGTAAATTCATAGCTCAAACATTTTCTTAGTAACCCGCCAGTGATGCCATCAAATTTCAGGGTTCCTTAATACCAAGACCACCTAATTTTAATTCCACCTCAAGCCTCTTTCTTCCACCACCTGACACTTCATGTCCCTCTGCCTTTCTTTTGCAACTTCTTTTTCACCTGTATTCTCCCTTTGCTACTGTTTGACTTTTTCTTCCCCCTTTTCTTCTTTTTTGCGTTTTTCTCTACCAACCAAGGTTGATAATGAAAAAGAAGTCCTAAAATGAGTGCCGGTGCCCTCCACCTGCAATAATGGCAACATGTTTCCACCTGTCCCCCCCGACAGTGAGCTGGTTCTTATCACAATGACCAGCACTGACATTGCTGAGAATCAGTAGTCACCCAAACCAGTTGCCTTTTATTAAAAAAATATTCTAGCATAACTTAGTGGCAACTCTAGGAGGCTAGCCTATTTAAACGCATATTATTAGCAGAGTGTTACATTTTATTGGACTCTTAACTGGCATGGCAAATGTATTTCCTGCATTGAACACCTGAAATACTTGTTCTATTGGTATATTTGTTCCTAATGGATAGATACTAAAGCAAACATATTACAAACATTTTATGTTGCCTGTCAAACATTTTCATCAGCCTGTGTTTCTTTTTTCGTGCAGGTGAAAGGTAACTTGCAGTAAATTGCTTTAAAGTGATGTAAAAGGGATACAATCAGTGGAATTCGCTATGGGGTGGCTTATTAGCCCTATATATATTCTCTTTTCACAAACGATCATTGCCTTGCTTTGGATATAGTGGGGGTTCAACAACAATAAAGCTCAGAAATCTGTTGGTATAGATAAGAGGAAAATGTGAATACCTGGATAGCTATGGGTACAGTCACATCAGTGGGGGTCCTGTATAGGAGACATAGAGGCGCAGCGATGTACTGCTGGCGGCCATTGATCTCATTAGCAGGGATTCCCTCGAGGATCTTGTAATCAGCAATAAAGATGTTTCCTTTCTGTGAAAGCAGAGAATCCAATCAGCACCCATGGTTTTTTGCAATATGATATACAAGCCAAGGATGACAGGAAATCAGGTTTTCAGATAGATGGGAGGGTGGGTGAAGAGTAATAATTACTTCTTCTAAGAATGCTTCCTAATGGTGTAACTCCCTAGCAAGACTGCGCACAATAAGATTGGTAACTGATTTTGTACAGTACAGAACAGGTGAAAGGGAACAATAATAGAGTTAAATTACTAGGTAAATGAGAAGGTTAGAAGAACCTCTGAGAAACATGTCAGTTACTGGTGAAGTATGCAGTTCAACCCTGCACTTTTATAGTTGTACCGAGCTATTTCGCAGTATTTTGTGCAATTCTCTAACTGTTCATGAGCCCAGGATCCTGAAAGGCTGCTCAAACTGCAAAGCTGGTGGTCCTATGTAACAACTTTGGTGTGCCCTGAAAGCATACAACTCTCCATTTGCCCCCCTCCTGTAGAGTTGAGGGGTCGTCCACCATCAGCCCTCAGCATAAGCCTTTGATGGTGTCAACAGTTATTGCATTATAGTCGAGATGTCTACTGACCTTCTCTTCTAGATATCTTCTGGTTTCCACTTACAGATGTCTACCAGCATCATCTTGTAGATGTGTACTGGCCTCCTCTTGAAGATGTCTACTGGCCTCCTCTTGAAGATGTCTACTGGCCTCCTCTTGAAGATGTCTACTGGCCTCCTCTTGTAGATGTCTACTGGCCTCCTCTTGAATATGTCTGCTGGCCTCCTCTTCTGGATGTCTATGGGCCTACTCTTGTGCATTTTTCATGGGCCTCCTCTTGTAGATGTTCACAGGCCTCCTCTTGTAGATGTCTACTGGCCTCCTCTTCTAGATGTCTATGGGCCTCCTCTTGTGTATGTTTCATGGACCTCCTCTTGTGTATGTTTCATGGGCCTTATCTTGTAGATGTCTACTGGCCTCCTCTTGTAGATGTTTACAGGCCTCCTCTTGTAAATGTCTACTGGCCACCTCTTGTAGATGTGTATGGGCCTCCTCTGATAGACGTCTTCTGGCCTCCTCTTGTAGATGACTACTGGCCCCCTCTCATTGATGCCTGCTGGCCTCCTCTTCTAGATGTCTATGGGCCTCCTCTTGTGTATGTTTCATGGGCCTCATCTTGTAGATGTCTACTGGCCTACTCTTGTAGATGTTTACTGACCTCCTCTTGTAGATGTCTACTGGCCTTCTCTTGTAAATGTCTACTGGCCTCCTCTGATAGACGTCTTCTGGCCCCCTCTTGTAGATACCTACTGGCCCCCTCATGTAGATGCCTACTGGTCTCCTCTTCTAGATGTCTATGGGCCTCCTCTTGTTTATGTTTCATGGGCCTCATCTTGTAGATGTCTAACAGCCTCCTTTTGCAGATGTCTACAGGCTTCCTTTTGCAGATGTCTACTGGCCTCCTCTTGTAAATGTTTACAGGCCTCCTCTTGTAGATGTCTACTGATCTTCTCTTATAAATTATGCTCATTGGCATGAGGCAGAAGGGGTTGTTTTTCTGTTGATTTCATTTATTTCCACAATTGAAAATGTTTGCATATAAAGCATGCTTCAATTTTGTAATAAAGCATGCAAACACTAGAACATGTGCACAGCCGAGATAATTCATCATCACTCGAGTTGCATCTGTTGTTGGAGTTACTGTTACTTGATAACAAACTTTGTATATTTGCTAAAATGGTTTTCACAAGGTGAGTAATGGATTAATGGATTAATGGATTCTGCCCTTAGAGGATGACAAGGAGCCTTCTCCCCCACTCCTTCCCCCAATCCTGTTTCCTGTACACCAGAACGTTGGAAAAGGAATACAGCTGGTTTCCATGACAGTGGGCCTTGGAGACTGTACATGGCCTGCCGAACATAGACAGTGGCCACCACAGTGCATTTGAGGAATAGTGCAAGGGGTGCCCTCCCCAGATACACCTCTGTGAAGAGAACTGCTTCCCCAACCTAGCAGAATGCTCCCCTAACAAGACGGAAATATTATCCCTTGCGCCCTTCAACTTATTGAACATTCTAGGGCCAAACACATGTAAACTCTGCTGCTGGGGCTTTCAGAAAATGGAGCTGAGTGCTGAAGACATATTCTTGACTGTGCACACACCTGAAGGTCTGACAAGTCCCTGCTGTTGCTGCTTACTTTGCATTTGTTATTGGTCACAGCACCCTTGGTACTCAGAAGATGTGGGAACAGCACACCATTCTCCGTAGATCAGAGATCAGCATCAGATTGGTAAAGCAAGCACTCCGGCAATGCCTGAGGAGCCGGTATCCGAATTCCAGCTGTGGGCTACTTTTTTGAGCAGCCTGGGAGCCGATTTGGGTGGTTTTTGCCTTGTTAGATGCTTCCAGTGGGTGCCTGAGGGGCCTTTCTGGAGGCAGATGGGCGTCCATTACCTCCCCTTTATCAACGGGCAGCGATGTCACTCCATTTCTCTCGCTGGGCCAGTCCATTAACATATGCATATTGACCGGGGCAGGGGGCCTGAGCAAACGTGTCCTCGCTTGTTTTCAAGTGTGTTTGACCAGTGTAAACTAATTCATATGTTTTTTTAAACCCCTCCCCCTCCTTATTTTTTTTAATAAACCATCACCGAAGCAGTGTTTTCCCAAAAGACAATATGCAAATGTGGGCCACTTTTTTTAGCATGCCCGGGCCGATTATTATTCCCAATCCAACCCTGTCAGAGGTTGGTTGCCTCAAGAGTCTTTTGCTTAAAATGTTAGTGATTTGTGTGGTAACTCTGCCTAGTGAGCACACTCTCTCTCTACACTGACTTCCATATTTTCTTTTCTCCTCAGAACTGCAGTGCTGAATGAGAAGAAGCAGACCCGAAGGGACCATGGCTCACAGGTGCTATTTCCTGTGTTTGCAATAATCAGGATTAGCATCAAGATACAGAATGTGAACTCCTCATCAAGGAAGAAGAATTTGACGGGAGGATTGCAACCCTCTATTTTGCAGTATGGAATTTGTTATGAGGGAGCACTTGTGAAAGTTACATGAGTTCTGGTGTTCCGTGTTCATGTGATGATTGTGAGCAGTATAAAATGTTTATACCCAGTGGTGTTGCCCTCTGTGGTGCTTGAGCACCGATATCTAGCAAGAAATATAAATAATACCCCTACCTGTAACTCGCTCTGGAGGCACGTGTTGCCTCCCAAAATGGCTGCTACCATCTCGTCCGTGAGCGGGAAGTTGGCCGGGATTTCAGAACACTTCCGGATGAGCAGCGGGTTGGTTCCATTCAGGAACTGGTATCCAAAGAAGGCATCCTCCTTCCAGTGCTGACACACATACTCTGATGGACGGAAAGGAAAACGTGAATATTAATACAAGATAGATGACATTATTTTCGTCACAAAAGGGCCTGTGCAAGGCAGATAAGCAGGCAAGCTTATTCAGGCACTGAGGCATGAACAGTTCGGTACACTGCACCAATGACGGTGGGGAGGCGCTATAGAAGTCTTTGAGAACCGTGTGCACAGTTTAAGTCATGCAGAGGAGCTTATTTACAAGCCTCTTGCGCCGCCGGTGCGTCACTTTTTCTGTTCAAATATTCTATTGATTTTGATCATATATAAACAGGACCATACAAAAAAGAGCATTGGAAAAAGGTACAAATATGTTTTAATTTGCTAACTAGTGAACTATCATACATTTATTACATATTTTAATATTGGCTAAACAATCTTAAATACCATGAACATAATTATATACTGTAACTAGCAGCCCGTCCCGACGTTGTCCGGGTATGAAATAGAATGTGTGTAATGTGTGTATTTGGCAAGGGCAATTTATTTTAAAATCTCACGGTAGACAACATTTTTTTGTTTCATTAGAATAGGGACGGAGAAGGCCAAGCTGCAGCCCTGGTTGATGTTAGCAGGCGCGTGTAATTGGTGTAGTGATCCGCCGCCTGAGCCCGGCTACAGCCCTGGTTGATGTTAGCAGGCGCGTGTAATGTCGTTGAATGAGAGAGTTATAAGCCGCGGGTAAATCCGTTTAATGAGAGAGTTGAGTGACAGCGAGTAGGAGAGGCTGCAGTAATTGTCTCCGCAGACACGCTCATTTGCGTGTTCCCCCGCTTGAGGCCCAGATGCAGGCCTGTTTGATGTCAGCAAGCGCGTGTTCTCCCGCTTGAGGCCCAGCTGCAGCCCTGGTTGATGGCAGCAGGCGCGTTTAATTTCGTTGAATGAGAGAGTTCAGTAACAGCGCACAGGAGAGGTTGCAGTAACGCTACTTACCAGGCCTCCAGGTGAACGCGTTTGTCACGCCCCCAGCACACAGCCACAGCAGGCAATCTTCTGATTAATGTACGACCAACATGGCATGAAGGGCTGAACGTAGCACACGCCCCCAGCGTGCCCCTTTATGCGGCGCAATTGCGTTCACATGGCATGAAGGCCGGACACACGCCCCCAGCGTTTCTCACGCCCCCAGCGTGCCCCTTGATGCTGCGCAGCAACGTAATTGGCGCTTGTATGTACGAGTCACATGGCATGAAGGGCGGACACACGCCCCCAGTGTTTGTCACGCCCCCAGCACACGCCCACAGCCCACGATGCGATGGCCGTACCACACACCCCCAGCGTTAGTCACGCCCCCAGCCCACGCCGACAGCACAACGCAGACACGCCCACAAGGGACTACTTTGCTGGCATGGTTCTTTTACCTTTTAAATGTATAGAGGAGTTGGCCTAACGGCTAAGGCCCTCGACCTCGGACCTGGGGATCTGGGTTCGAGTCTTGGTAACGACGCCAAACATCCTGTGATTCTGGGCAAATCACTTAATCTCCCCGTGCCTAACAAAAATGAATGTGTGTCCTCATGTAATGTAACTGGTGCTATGTAAAGCGCTCTGATACCTGATTCAGTTCGGGTCAAGTTCGCACTATATAAAACTCTGCAAAAAAATATATATATATATATGGTGGCCGTCTGCATAGCCTATGTCCTTCTGCTGCAACTGCCCTTTCCAACGCTGTATTGGGTGTTGTGATTGGTGCTGTGGTTACTGAAATTACCCACCTCAAAGGTTTGGGCTCTCTCTTTATAATATTAGTATGGATAACGAAACGAAAAGGAAGACAAGAATAATGAAAAGGAAAAGAAAAGAAAAGAATAAAAGATGGAAAATAGAAAATAAATAAAACCTTTAATAGAACAAAATATTACAAGTTGTTAATTGAGTAGATCCACGTAGAGGTATTAAGAATAAAAAAATCCAAAAAACACAGCAAAGAAAGGCAGTAAGGGATTAATATTCGCACTACCTATATATACACATTCTTTTTAAACATATGCTGTATGCAAGCTGCCCACCTCCTATGTCCACTGCCAAAGGACTTTTACACCAAATAAATATCGAACAAGCACTTGGAGAGGCAACCAAGAAAACAGTACAGGAAAAAAGTATCAATGTAACAAAATACAGCTGATGTCCTTCATTGAAGCATAAAAAGTCTTTTTTTAATAAATCTACTTGACACGGTGTTACACGGTGGTACAATTAGACAGCCAGAATTTTCAGTATCAGAGAACCAATTAAAACAGCCAAGAAACAGCCAACGCGTTTCGCCTGAAGCTGGCTTCCTCAGGGCAAGATTCACTTGATTTAGCAGCAAGCAGGATAGTATAATCTCCAATGGAAAAAATGCGTGGACAGAAAATCTATACTTATTGGGTTATGTGTCCTATAATGATATGGCAAAGATAAAAGATGATGTAGCTTGAACAGGACGCAAATGTAAACCAGACAATTTTCTCTTGAGCGCCGTACTGAGAAAAACGTTCTTTTTCTTTTTCTTTTTAGCGTCAGGTGGGGGTTCGCGATAAGAGTGTACGCTGTCATAGGCCACACATCTGATATTGTCTCTAGGTGCAAGTCGTCCCCATTTTTAGGTAACAGTCAGCTCAACGTCCTGTCAATCCGATTCCGTGCCGAATAAGAATAGTTAAACAATTATTTATTTACTCAACAGATTAGATATAAATAAATGATAATTAGAAGTGTTATGAATAACACCTGTAAGGGATGAATTGACTCCTCTTCTGGAAAAGATTATCTATGCCCCCCACGTATGCACTGACAGTAATTAAGCATTTTTCCAATTAGCAGTAATAGATTTCAATGCAGCTGAAATTAAAAAATCAAAAAGCTTGCCTTCAAGATCTGTCAATTTTGTTGTAATAACGACTGATTTACAAATTATTATAGTATAAGACAATATATCGGTAATATTCAATATTTTCCTTACTATATTCACAAACATCATTCCAATATTTACTAATGTCTGGAAAGAGCATATGTTTTAACAGGTGTGTCATATTTAAAATGGGACAAAGTGACACACCGGCGGCGCACGGGGCCTGTAAATAAGCCCTAGTGTGTCTACAGCAAGCGCATGCTCCTGTTTCATGTTTTAGTGGTGCAGGGACAGAGATTTTAGATAATTGTATGAGATGTCAAAATAGGTAAATGCAAATTAGCCAGGATGCAGCATGTTCAATGTTATACAAAATTATTGAGGAAAGGAAAAAACAATCAAAGGAAGAGGAAAGAAAGAAGGGAGAAAGAAAGAAAGGACGAAAGAAAGGAAGAAAGAAAGAAAGAAAGAAAGAAAGAAAGAAAGAAAGAAAGAAAGAAAGAAAGAAAGAAAGAAAGAAAGAAAGAAAGAAAAAAAGAAAGAAAGAAAGAAAGCTTATCTACGTTCAAACACAGCTACCTTTAACTGTACTTTCCCTGAATCTCAAGGCACAAGAAGAACAAATGATGTTAGGAGCCCATCCTGTTCAGCTCTGCATTGCTACAGAGCCACTCAAGGATAAAGGTCACTTTATGTGAGTAAGTGTAAGGATCCTTGAGGGGCGTTGCTCCATTGGCCTGTTGTTCTATGAACACTTCTAGTCTCTAAAGATGGCCAGATCATGATTAAAGCTGCCTCAGTACAACATTAAGTACTTGCATAGTAAAAGCAGGCTACGTAGAGAATAAAAGGAGTAGAAAGATTTTTTCATCATCAAGCTTTGACCCTCAGTGAGCTAGAGCTGGGCAGTAAAGGGACGAAGACAAAAACAGAAAAGTACCACCCCATCTCCTAAGGAAAACGCCGGGGCCTAGCTCTTATTTTGTTGCAAATTAAGCACTGCTAGTGTCTAATGCAACAAGCATTGGCATAGCCAATAGGTCTCGCTTTTGGGACCTTCTAAGTATTTAGTTATGCAGCACAATATCCTTGGTGCAACCACATAAACTGTTGCGTAGGTAAACACTTATAAGGTCCCAAAGGCGAGACCTATTGGCTATGCCAATGCTTGGTGTGGTTGTGTGTGTGTGGATGTGTGTGTGGTTGTGTGTGTGGTTGTGTCTGTGGTTGTGTGTGTGGTTGTGTGTGTGGTTGTGTGTGTGGTCGTTGTTGTGTGTGTGGTTGTGTGAGTGTGGTTGTGTGTGTGGGTGGTTGTGGGTGTGGGTGCAGTTGTGGGTGTGGTTGTGGGTGTGAGTGTGGATATGTGGTTGTGTGTGGTTGTGTGTGTGGTTGTGGTTGTGTGTGTGGTTGTATGGTTGGGTGTGGTTAGGTGATTGTGTGTGGTTGTGTGTGGTTGTGTGTGTGGTTGTGGGTGTGTGGTGGTGTGTGTGTCTGGTTGTGTGTGTGTTTGGTTCTGTGTGGTTGCGTGTGTGGTTGTGGTTGTGGGTGTGGTTCTGTGGGTGTGGTTTTGTGTGGGTGTGGTTGTGGGTGTGGGTGTGGTTGTGGGTGTGTGTGAATGTGGATGTGTGGTTGTGTGGGTGGTTGTGGTTGTGTGTATGGTTGTGTGGTTGGGTGTGGTTGTATGTGGTTGTGTGTGTGGTTGTGTGTGTGGTTGTGGTTGTGTGTGTCGTTGTGTGTGTGTGTTTGTGTGTGGATGTGTGTGTGGTTGTGTGTGTGGTTATGTGTGTGTGGTTGTGTGTGTGGTTGTGTGTGTGTGGGTATGTGTGGTTGTGTGTGGGTGGTTGTGTGTGTGGTTATGTGTGTGTGTGTTTGGTTGTGTGTGTGTGTGTGGTTGTGTGTGTGGTTGTGGTTGTGTGTGTGGTTGTGGTTGTGTTTGGTAGTGTGCATGGTTGTGTATGTGTGGTTGTGTGTGTGGCTGAGTATGTGGTTGTGTGTGGTTGTGTGCGTGGTTGTGTCTGTGTGGTTGTGTGTGTAGTTGTGTGTGTGGTTGTATGTGTGGTTGTGTGTGTGGTTGTGTGTGTGTGCGGTTGTATGTGTGGTTGTGTGCGGTTGTGGATGTGGTTGTGGGTGTTGTTGGGTGGTTGGGTGTGGTTGTGTGTGTGGTTGTGTGTGTGTTTGTGTGTGTGTGGTTGTGTGTGTGGTTGTGTGTGTGTGTGTGTGTGGTTGTGTTTGTGGTTGTGTGTGTGGGTGTGGTTGTGGTTGTGTGTGTGGTTGTGGGTGTGTGTGTGGTTGTGTGTGTGAGGTTGTGCATGTGGTTGTGTGTGTGGTTGTGTGTGTGTGTGGCTGTGTGTGGTTGTGTGTGTGGTTGTGTGTGGTTGTGTTGTGTGTGGTTGTGGTGTGTGTGTGGTTCTGTGTGTGGTTGTGTGTTGTTGTGTGTTGTTGTGTGATTGTGTGGTTGGGTGTGGTTGTGTGGTTGTGGTTGTGTGTTTGGTTGTGGTTGTGTGTGTGGTTGTATGTGTGTGTGGTTGTGTGTGTGTGGTTGTGTGTGTGTGGTTGTGTGGTTCTGTGAGTGGTTGTGTGGGTGTGTGGTTGTGTGTGTGTGTGTGTGTGTGGTTGTGTTTGTGTGTGGTTGTGTGTATTTGTATGTCTGGTTGTGGGTGTGGTTGTGGTTGTGGGTGTGGTTGGGTGTTTGGGTGTGGTTGTGTGCATATGTGTGTGGTTGTTTGTGGTTGTGTGTGATTCTGTGGGGGTGTGGTTGTGTATGTGTGTGTGGTTGTGTTTGTGGTTCTGTGTATTTGTATGTGTGGTTGTGGGTGTGGTTGTGTTTGTGGGTGAGGTTGGGTGATTGGGTGTGGTTGTGTGCGTGTGTGTGGTTGTTTGTGTGTTTGTGTGTGTGTGTGGTTGAATGTGCGGTTGTGTGCGTGGTTGTGCGTGTGGTTGTGTGGGTGTGTGGTTGTGTGTGTGTGTGTGTGTGTGGTTGTGTTTGTGTGTGGTTGTGTGTATTTTTATGTCTGGTTGTGGGTGTGGTTGTGGTTGTGGGTGTGGTTGGGTGTTTGGGTGTGGTTGTGTGCATATGTGTGTGGTTGTTTGTGGTTGTGTGTGTGTGTGATTCTGTGGGTGTGTGGTTGTGTATGTGTGTGTGGTTGTGTTTGTGTGTGTGGTTCTGTGTATTTGTGTGTGTGGTTGTGGTTGTGGTTGTGTCTGGTTGTGTGTGTGGTTGTGTGTGGTTGTGTGTGTGCGTTGTGTTTGTGGTTGTGTGTGTGGTTGTGTGGCTGTGTGTGTGTGGTTGTGTGTGTGGATGTGGTTGTGTGTGTGTGTGGTCGGGTTAGCGAGACCTAAAAAGGAAAGCACCCTAAGCGCAGTTACTTTTATCAGTCCTGAACATGTATGCTGTACGTTTGCATAGTAGAATAGCCAGGGCACTGCTTCGTACTCGGACAGCTGGAGGAGCGAGGCACAGAAGCCAGCATGCAATGCAGAACCTACATTAACAGGTGGCTGTGTAATGATATACGTTACATTTTACCACTCTGAAATCGCCCGACCTCATGTCATGCAGGCCACTGTGTCACCTCGATGGACACGTCAGCAGATTTCACGAATTACTGAGAATATATTTGGCTTCAAAATGAAATTAAACAAGGGCAAACTCTGCAATGTTTAAGAATGAAACAGCGCTGTGCTATGTTGGAAAAGGTTCCACATTGGCTGTCTGATTCTGTGGGAAGATCACGCTTTGTTGGTTTGCTTTACTTTTAACAATAAAAGTTGCGGCACCCGCGCTTCACTTTTAATGTTAAAAGTAAAGCGGGGGGGCCGCGATTATAGCAAAAGTTAAGAAATAGAATTTATTTTCTATTTTTTTACTTTTGCTATAATCGCGGCACCCGTGCTTTACTTTTAGTGTTAAAGAAATAGAAAAAAAGATTTTCTTTTTCTATAATCGCGCACACGCCTTTACAGCGCCACAAAAGGGAAAGGAAATGTGGCGCGCGTACTTGTGCATGCGAGAGTAAGCTGGTGGCCGCTTTGGAAGCACTTCCAAAAGCCAGTCACTAAATGTCTCGCTGACAGCGCATGCGCGTTGGATCAGCGAGACCTAAAAAGTGCGTTAGTAACGATTGGTTTGTGTTGAATCAAAACAAGTTTAATCAAACATCGCCCTCTGCTGGATTTTCGCAAAAAGGCATACCCTGTATTTGATAGAAACGTGTCAGTTTAGTCTTAGGTTATGTACAAGAACAGTTTCCAGTATCACTTCCGGGTTAGACATGGGAGAACATTTCCATTCTGTTATATTTCCAGTTTGCCATTCCAAAAATACATATAATTGGCTGTATTTTTCATAACTTTAGATGCTAATGGAAATACTTTTTTGTATCCATTTACTACACTTCGCTCCAATGTCAATCCACTGTTACCAATTTCTGACATCAATAGCAAATAACTTCAAACATTTGACACTTCCATTGTGGCCTGTTAATAATGGGGCGCAGTGGCATATCTCATATCCTGCCTTTTAATTGCATTGACATATTCTGCTATTCGTTATGTTAGCAGATAGGCTGAGTTCACTATATACGGCTTTTAACACCAGCAGCGAATATTAAGCTTTAGTTAGGATCTTTCCTCAATTGATAACTTAGCAAGGGTTATTGATGGGAAGCAAAGTAGCTGTAAATCAACATGTAACATGAGTAAAGGCCCATATTTGTCAATGATCAGAATGAAAACGAATTCTAATCCCTGGATTAGTGTTCTAACTTGTATTGGTAGGTATGCAGTTTTTGTTAAAACACACACACACACCCACACACACACACATAGTTAACTTGCATCACAGTCATGCATTGCTTGTGACATCAAACATAACATCCCTCATGATTTATCAAAGTACATTATTGATCACATCAATGGAGACTTCATATCTGACATCACCAGTGACCATGATTTCAGAAAAGGACCCAGCTTAGCACACCAGTCAGAAACTAAACGTGAATTCCTTACAAAAAGCAGATGTTTAAAAAGGCACCAATGTTAGAAGGAGATGAATACTTTTTTTTTGCTTCCTTTCATTCATGTCGCCGTTGATGGATCTATATGTAAATTAGCAAATCAGCAGTAAGTTAAACATAATAATTATCTTTCGAATTCTGTGCAATTTGTGAAACGGCACAAAAGTTATTAGCAAACCGTTTATCAATTGACCGACCTAACTTTGCCATTCTCTTGCCACATCTTCTTGAGGCCCTGAGGGCACCGCCTTGGGCATATCTTGCGAACAGGCTGCTAAACTTCATGTAGATTCATAAACACACCAGACGTTTTTAGCAAAAGAACACGTTTACCCCCACATGCATCAAGCTTAACACCGGTCGCAAACGGGCAGATTCCGATTTATTTGCATTTGGAATGCATCATCCCAAATGCAAAAATCGCAAATTGCGATTGCATTTGAGGAATTGCAAATTGTGATGCCTTCAATGCAATGCAAGATGCCATTTAAATTAGCGATTTTGCTATTAGGGGCCGCTAATTACCGAAAAATGATACCAAGTGGTAACTAGCGAAAACGTAATTTTTTTTACTAAAGTGCATTTTTCAAAGTTCCAGGTTACACACACACATGCCCTTGGGGCATATGTGTGTGCAACATGTGTTCACATATCAATTTCAGGAGTGCAACAGGGTGTCCATTTGGCACCCTGGCACCCTTGAAAATGCATGTGCAATATGCGTGTACCTATTGGGTACTCACAAATTGCACATGCAATTCCCATTCATTCCTATAGGCCTATAGGCCCATAGTAATGAATAGGAGGCCATTTCTTTATTGCGGCTCGCAATTTGTGAGTCACAATTAAGGAATGTTTGGTAATCGCAATTTTTTTTAGCCATTCCTACATGCATAGGTTTTTGCGATTCCTTAATTGCGATTCCTTAATAATCACAATTAAGGAATTGCAAAAGTCTACCTTGATGCATGTGTCCCTTTGTTCCCTGCTAATGGTGTTCCACCCATTAATCACCATGAAACCCAAAGCATCAAGAATAAGCTTAAAATGCTGATATCCGGCCATGTCAAAGTAATGATATGCCAGGATGCAGGACAAAGCTGCTATGTTGAATAATAAATGTATTTAATCCAAGCCATCACTCACGTTCTGATCTCATTGCCATTACAACTATTACTTACTTTTAAGAGGGTGAGATGCCTAGTAGTTTATAGAGGGGTTTTTATAGTGTGAAAATCGGGGCTTTTGTGCCACTTTTAAGTTAAGTCAGGAAAAAAAAGTTCACCATCATCTGTACTTTTTCAAAATTGTCAAGAAATCAGTTAAAAGTTAACTCAGGAGAAAATGGCACACCCCTAAGGACTGCAAACAAGGACTTGCAAAGAAATATTGCTAGTTTGTGGGGGAAATCACACCTAGATTTAAACTCATGAAGAGTTGGAAACTTCTCAAGCTATGTTTAGGCCAATAACAGGGACACATGTAAGACCTTTCTCTTGTAATAAAATTTCACAGACCCCACAGATTTTCTTAGATTCGCCCAAGTAAGCATGTTGTCACAAACCTTGGAAGACTGTGAGAGAACCTAAAAAATGCAGTCTGGTATGATGCATTTTATCAGTTCAATCAAACTGCTCTTAAGGACTTGGACAAATTGGACAAGTAAATAACAGATTCTTCAAGGCTTTCCTCCTGGAACCACTATTGTCGTCCTGATACAAGAACATTTTGCTCAATAGGTGCTTCATCTTTGTATTGGACACAAACCTGAAACAGGTGTTCTGGTGAACCAGAACACCCTCTGAAGGTCATCAAGGGACTTCCATGAGTCGCAGCAGCCAGAGAAGATCTTCAACTTCTCCCCCACATGTCTGCAAACCCAAAGGAAAGAATAACACTATGTGATAGAAAGAACACACAACTCGACCATCCTTTGGCCTTAGTCCCACCTTCAGGCAATGAAGGTATTTTACCTTTCTCACCCCCTGCACTATTATTAAACTATTCTTGAAGGTTGATATACTTACGTAGCTCTGTAGAGAGGCTGAGAGGAGGGTTTGAGGAGGGAATATGTAATGTTGGAGTTAAGCTCTTTTGCAGAATTGACGTCGATGCATCTCGGTGTTCCAGGAACGAAATCTCTCCACCTGGGAAAATGTGAGAGACAAACTTTATAATATACTAAACAATCACTGAAATTAAAGTTGGGTTATTTGCAAAACTTAGGTCTCAATTAAATTCACTCTACCATACTTTTGTAAGATCGACATTTCACACTGGTGTTATTCAAAGAAGGTAATCCAGGAATTGGTTTCAGATATTGCTAAGGAATTAATTTTTAAGCACTCGGATAATCATCACTGTAGTGACCTGCTGATCACTGTTCTAGTTGCTCTGTCAACAGTCACTCCCTGAGGGCTGCCTCAAACCCTACCCGCACCCATCCAGCACAGGCTTCACAGGATTTGTGACCCTGATAATGCCCATGACCTGTTCTGCACCCTAACCAAACGTGTCTGTCTGGTCGCAACATATGCATGGGGACCTAGTGCCCCACACTATTACATTGGTGGTGAGCAGGCTGAGCCCTCATGTGCAGCCGCCTTGCTTGTTTGGTGGTTGGAGGGGGAGAGTTCTGCACGTGTCAAGGGCACCCCTTGCGAGCAGGCACAAGACGTGCATGATGGCCCGCGGGGCATGTGAAAAGCTCCTGGGTGAAGAATGTGATCAGGAGCCCACCCCGCACTTGGTATACCCGCAAGTGTGCGGTAGCATACGAACAAGGAGAGACCACGTGGCGAGTCTGGGAGCTGGTGGCATGCTCCTGCCACCAGCCTACTGAGGCCCAACTGAAGGAGCTGAGTGGGAGCCCACCCGCATCAAAATGACTGACCGCCGGACATGAGGTGAGCCCCAGAAGGTGCATGGAAGTGGGCGGCAGTGAAAACAGCTATCGTGGGGAAAGGAAAATAGCCCCAGAAGCCAGTGATGAGGCAGACCCCCACCCGGCACTGGTGAAGAACTGAAAGAGTGCGACGGGGTGAGAAGTGAGGCAGAATGGGGCCAGTCAGCTGAAGGCCCTGCAGCCTCTGCTGTGATGACCGAGCAACAGGAGGAGGAGCTGCTGCTCTGATCGAGGTTCCCAGTCACGGGTGGTTGAAGTACAGGGCTGCAGATGGTATTGTGCTGGAATGCGGCCCCCAGGGGAAGTGAAGGTCGCAGAGCAGTCTTCCCCCGGGGTATTCGCGCAATAGCGGAAGGACAAGGTGGGGGGCGGGGCTAGAGGGGTTAAAGGAAGGGGTGGGATTGGGAGGCCATAAAAGGTGTCAGGAGAGGAAGATCCGGCCTCTTCCTGACACCTGAGCACCACCGGGAGGCTTTTTAAAGTTTGTTAGGAAAGTTGGTAGTTTGGGGGTGGCTAGGGGATAGGAGGCCGATTTGTCGAGGCGGGGCTAGGGAGATCTTTTGCGGTGCCCCCAGGGAGAATTGCGGCATGGCGGCTGGCTTTGCCACGAGGTGCGTGAGAGTCTGATCAGGCCGAGTGGAGAGGTCACGGCGGGTGTGTACAGCAGGCGCAGACCTGGGCCTGGATGCGTTTTGCGAGGAAAAGTTGTGCACGTGCGAGGGACGGCCGGGTGCTGCCACGGCGGTGGTTTGCGAGGAGGAGCCGACACCGGACACATCGGACGTGGCAGGTAAGGGGGGGCATCCTGTGCCGGGGGCGGGTGGTGGAGCCTCGCTGCGTGCGCGCCTGCGGCCTCGTTAGCTGCTGTGGCATCATTGGTGGTTGCGTTACATGCTGCCTTCGCCCTAGGGGGGTAGGGGATGGGGCTGGAGTCTGTGTGCGCGGCTGCGAGGGACCTCGTAGCGGTTGTGGGGGGGGTTTCTCACCCGCCTTCTGGCTTGGGCGGTGGGGAGTGGGGGTAGCCCGTGTCGGGGTGCCACAAGGGGGGGGGCGATTTTCGGGCCCATATTAAGCTCAGGGATGATTTTTGATGGCAGCTGTTTCTTGTTTTTTCGGTGGCATTCCATCCCTTACTCCAGACAAGGGCACCTTAATTTTGTAGCGGGCTTTTTTATGTGTGGTTAGGTAGTGGGCTGTGGGCATCTTTTAATGACGATGCTCGGAGCCGGCACTGGTTCCATCAGGCGAATATCTTTTTCTAGCAGCGAGGTGGAGGTATGGGCCCTTCCATTATGGGAACCTGCTCCATTTAGTTGGTCATGGTGCACCGGAGATAGCTGGGGTTCCACGGCTTGGGGGGGATGGAGGGGGGGTCAGGCGTCGGGTTCCTGTCGGAGTTTGCAGGTGGCGCTGTGAAGGGTATAGGGGACAGGGTTGAGGGACTGCAAGCACAGCACGAGGCCCGGTGGTGCTTGGGCCCACATGGTTGTGGCAACCCGGTGGGGGGGCGAACCAAAGCTGGTGATCGAGCCTGGCAGTAGGTGTGATGCCAGCGGGGTGCACAACGGCCTCCAAACGCTGGCCAGAAGCAGTAGGGGGGTCCGTGGCGGCCTGCCCTCTGTCGGGGGATCGCGCAGTGACCGATACAGCTTTCTTACTCGGACAATGTCACGAATATAATGTTACGAATATGATGCACGAGAGATGGCATGGATGTTGAGGGGAAAGTGGGTGTCGGCTGGTGTGGTTGTGTGGGGCGCAGTGGGGCTCTGGGACGGTGTGAGGGGGATGTCGTGCGGAATAGTAGTTGTGTGAGAAGGGCTGGGGCTGAGTGGGTTGCTGCGGGGGGGTGCATGGTAACTGCACTGTTTCCTTATTGTTGCAGGGGTCAAGTGCGGCCACCGAATGACTTGCGGTTATGGCCACGGTGGGCACGTCAGCTATGCGGTGCGGTGCGGTACAGATGTGACAGAGGTGTGCCCGGACGTTGGGGCAGTGGGGGCCGGTTGTAGCGGCATTATTGGTGTCGGTTTGTTCGGGGGCAAGGGGGGTGTGTATCAAACATAACATGGTATTGAGAGTGGAGGATGTTGGGGGAGTGTGGGGGGGGGACGTTGTTTTCCTTCCGAAGGGGAGAGGCGTTTCTCCTGGTTTTATTGGCCTTGTGCATAGGCAGGCTGTTTTGTGTCAGGGTTATCGTGCGGACGCGTATGGTTTTTGGGGTCCTGGGGGGGGGGCTGCTGACTCGGGGTGCTGGGGGTACAGTATGGTGTCTGTGGCGACGAAGGTACTGGGGGCATGGGTTTTTTGCAGCGGTGTTTAGGACGACTGTCGTACGAGGGCTGGGGTCCATGATGCATGTCTTGCAGGACTAATTTTCTTTTTCTACCATAGGATCTGAAAGTAGAGCAGGAGCCAGGGCAGTCGCTTGGATGGTGTGGCTTTTCTCACTGCATTTGGACCGCACAGGAGGCGCACTAGCGGGTGTGCAGGCGTCCCTGGAGCAGGGACCAGAAGCATGGGCTGTGAGATGATGGGGAACCAGTCGAATGAAATTTGTGGGGGGGGATGTTTGTGCCTTTACGATTGCCGTTGGGTCGCAGGAAATGTGAGGTTGCCCTGATTTGAGGATACTAGAGGGAGAGAAGTTTACTGGGATAAGTCAGGTCTGGCGTTATCGTGGGATGCTTGGCGGGGGATGTGTTTCCAGTGAACGGAGCATGGGGCATCCTGGTCAAGTGCATGGTTTGTGCTTGGGGGAAGACGGTTTGGGGGTTAAAGATTTGGAGGTCCAGGCCATGGCGCTCTGGTGATGGGACTGTTTGGGGTGAGATTGAAGGTGGGGGCCTTTTTTCAAGGGGAGGCACCTGTCCCAGTCCAAGAATGGTCGGGGACTGTTACTCACTTACATTAGGACAAAGGTGCAGATGGTGGATGGTCATCCACGGGGGGCACCTCGCATGGCCGAAGCTTGGCCCGAGAACATTCAGTGTACGGGATGCAGTCCCGGATTGATGAATAGTCATTCACTGCATGTAGTGGGATCCACAGTTAAATATCCAACGCAAGGGGATATAAGAGATGAGGTGAGGATGACCGTGCAGGAGTTTGATTCTTAACAAAGACCAAAGTTTGTTCACATTGAGATCATATGATCATCTGAAGATCACATCACGCTCTAGGATGCTTCTTTGTCATCAGGAACTTCTACGGTTAAACATTCCTTAAAGATGCGGTGCAATTACATATAGAAGGGGAACAAACTTACATGCTACACAGCGTTGGGGGGGACACCTTTTTATGGACCAGGAGCGGTCTACAAATCTTATTGTTTATCAAGTGATGCAAAGGACGGATGTACAAGGAGTGGATGGTCGTTTACCTCGGAAAAGGGGGGGGCACCTTGGGTGACCAATAGATTGGTCCGGGACGGTTGCTTGTTTTGCTGAGCACAAGTACAAGTGGTGGACGGTCGTTCGCTGCGAGGGGGGCAATTATCCAACGCACGAAGATATAAGAGACGAAGTGAGGATGAACATGCAGGAGTTTGATGCTTAACTAAGACCAAAGTTTGTTCTCATTGGAATCATATGATCATCTGAAGATCACGTCACGCTCTTGAATGCCTCTTTGTCATCATGAACTTCTAAGGTTAATCATTCCTTACAGATGCGATGCAATTACATATAGAAGGGGAACAAACTTACATGCTACACGGCGTTGGGGGGGGGCACTTTTTGTGGACCAGGAGCGGTCAAACAATTTCCTTGTTTATCAAGGGATGCAAAGGACGGATGTACAAGGGGTGGATGGTCATTCACCTCAGAGAGGGGGGGCACCTTGGGTGGCCAATAGAGTGGTCCGGAAAGGTTGCTTGTTTTGCTGAGCACAAGTACAAGTGGTGGATGCAGGCCAGGTGGTGGATGGCCGTTCACCGCGAGGGGGGTGCCAATTTTTTGGGTCTAATGATTGGGCCCGGACATGTTGCTGGTTCATACGGGCATTGGTCCAGGTGGTGGATGGTCGTTCACCGCGTTGGGGGGGTGCCATTTTCCGGCAGGGAATGGCCCCATGGGATGTTTTTGCTTACCCGGCATGCAGGTACAGGTGGAGTGATGGACTATCACTGCGTTGAGAGCAATTTTTCTTGGTGGGGTTTGTCCCAGGGACGTTCCTGAATTGCAGGGGACACATGTTAGGTGGATGGTCGTTCACCAGGTGCTGCTGAGTGGAGGCAGCCTTTAGGCGCGCCAGACTGAAGGGCACATGGGCCCGCTTTGGAGGGGCACCTTTCGCGATTCACGTTTGTACCAAGAATGGTACTTTGCTGCAGGACACAGGGTGAGGTGGTGGATGGTTGTCCACTGGGAGGCTGCAGGGTCAGCTGGCAGGAGGCGAAAGGTGCACAGGACAGTGGGGTGGGCAGGTAACCGCCCTACGGAGGTTCCCTGGTTGGCGGTACTTTGGAGGGGTGGGGAGTCACATACGGGCGGATCCACCCCTTGGGTGGGGGGAGAACAGTACACAGGTGACTGATAGCGTGGCACGGGAGGCAATGAGCAATGAAGGCAAAGTCAACAGAGGATGCTTGCAGGGCAAGTGAAGGTGAGAATGGGGAAAGGAAGGAGGTTATCGAGTGAATGGGGAAGAGTCAAACAGGTGAGATGGTTTTGAGAAGGCAGAATGGAGAATGCGTGGGGTATGGGATGGGAACGTACATTTCTTGCATTGATGTACTGTTAATAAGTCTAAATGATTGCAACCTTGTCCTAATAAAATGGCCTTTTACGCTTCAAGTAACAGCGTGGAGTGCAGTGTTTGCGTGATGGTGTGCAGCCCAATATGGTGGTCTGGTTGTGGCCGTGAAAAGTGGTGCCCAGCAGTGGAAGTGAAAGAGAAAGCACCTAGGAGCAAACCGCTGTCAGCTGCCAGTGCGCAGGGTAGGCGGGTGGCATGAGAGAACCCCAAGGAGGAAGGAACATGGTCACGGCATAAAAGATAAGCTGAGCGACCAGCAGCATGATGGGAGCTGCTGCAGCCGCCTAAAACAGCCAAAGCCTCCAAGCGTCCTGCCACCCCAGAGTCATCAAGGTAACTGCCCGCAGACAAAGATGGCGTTTCACTCACCGGCTGTGATGTGGGGAGCCATGCAGGAAAGAAAAGTGCGAATCGCTCCATGGTGCCGCAGGAAGCATCTGATGCAGGAGTAAGGGCCTGCACGGACGTGGAGAAAAACCTGCACTGTGCCCATGTGTGCCTCCGGGTGAGAGGCAGCCGGGAGTATGATGTCTCGAGGAGGCAGGAAAACCTCCGCGATAGAGAGCACAAAGGCCCACAGCTTGAAGGAAGCTGCCGGGCCTAGGACCAATGCAACAGTGCCATCTAGTGGCCATGTTGTGCTACCACGACTGGCTAAAAAAAAAACTGAACACTGAGCACTTCACGAAAAGTGAAAGGAATCTTAGGCAAAGCCGCATACGGTTAACAAACTGCTGTCTTTGGCAAAGGAGCAAGAGGAGGAGAATGGGTTGTATGAGTGCCTTGAATTAGGCCAAGGGTGTGAATATCCTGCAATACCATGTGAGCTACACAAAGCTAGAAGAAAAAACACACACCAGCGAAAGTACTGGTGAGAAACAATAACCAAGATAAATGAATGCAGCACAGGGACAGCTGATGCAGCTCAACGTGGTAGGGGAAAAAAGTGTACTTGTATGAAGAGAAGTGGCGTAACATCCGATGAATAAGTAAGAGCGCAAGGAGAGAAGTTGCGTTGAAGATGCACCCCGGACATGGACGGTATGGGCTGGAGCCCGAGAGTGAGCGCCCTACAAGAAACAGGCCCAGGTGGTCACACGAAAAGACTCATCCTGTAGAGCCAGCGTGACAGGAGGCTGCAAAGAGAGAGCCACGCCGGTGTGGTATTGAGGTGCCTAGAGCACATCCTCAAGAGAAGAGATGACCTCCAAGAGGTCAGCGGAGATGACCTGCAAGAGGTCGGCAGAGATGACCTGAGAAGAGGTCAGAGAAGCAGCGATCTGAAGAGAGGTCTGACAAGAGGACTGAGGAGAGGTCCGTGAAGAGGACTGAGGAGAGGTCTGACAAGATTGACCTTAAGTCAGAAGTAATGAATGGAAGAAGGTTGCAACAACAGGTCTGGTCACCACAAAAAGAGATTGCATTATCCTAGGGGTAGGACAGAACCAGGGAGACCCGTTTGAAGTGCACATCACATGGAGAGGCCTGATCAAAGAAGAAGTGCAAGATCTGATTGGATGAGACCGTGTCGCAAAGTGAAAGAACAAGAACGGGGAATTGTGTGGCATGACGCCACTGCGAAGAAATTTCAAGAAGAAGAGAGAAGATGAGAGGAGTGTGTGATCTGACAACCCGCACACCAGAAGGCAAAGGTGACTGAGTGCAAGAACATCTGGCATGGAGCACAGTACCTGACAGCATCGATGGTACTTGGAGAAACCAGCTATTCAAGAGTCTTTGGAACACCGAGCAAACCTGGTGTTTGCAGAGGGGAGCAGGCTGGACCATTTGTGACATCTATCTTTGGGGTTGCACAGGAGTCTGGACGGTGAGGCTGCTCGGATGTCCTGAAGAAGAGGATCCGACCACTCCACACCAGACCGTGCGACCAGGGGTAAAGACCTCAGGGACACCGGTGAGAGCGGGTCCCGCCACAAGAGATGAGTCTACAGCCGACCTTCCGCAGGTCCCAGAAAGACGAAGGTCTTGTGCTAAGTGGCAGGAGTAAACAACTACCCTTCAGGTGGAGCTATGGACTTAAAGGTGGGACTTATAGCGCTTCCTCCACACATCTAGTGAGGGGCGTTGGAGTGGCACGGCAAAGTACACCCTGTCAAGTGGAAACCTGGTGAATAGGGACTCCGGGACATCCTGGGAGAGGGGAACACCTGCGAGAGGGGCATCCTGGTGAGAGGGATGTTTGTAACAACTCCACCAATCTGGAGAGAGAAGCAATGCTGCATCTGAGAGGATGCCACAACAACCAGGACTGATGGGTGATTCAACATCACTCCACCTGCACCGTCACAGAGAACTGGACATAGAGAGACACTGGCGTCAACTTCCACCCCTGGAGTCTAAGGAGTACTGGACCCGCAGGGCAACACTGAACCCTGCCAAACATAACTGGTGATCCTAGCTGCAGATATTCTATTGACTTGTTTCTGCAAGCAGCTGAACAGACTCAGTGCAAGTTTCTATTTATTAATTAATTCTCTTCCACAGGTTGGACTTTGTTGTTCCAGTTTGATTAAAGTGTTGGAGGGATGTATTGACCTATTTGTCACTGTTCTAGTTGTTCTGTCACCAGCCACTCACTGAGGGCTGGCTCACACCCCACCCCACACCCATCCAGCACAGGCATCACAGGACATGTGATCCTCATAATAAAAGGGGCTGGGCGCACTTGCCTTTGCACCCTAACTAACCGCGTCTGTGTGGTCACTACATATGCATGGGGGCCTAGGGCCCCACACTATTACAATCACTAGGCTAGCATACCCCAAAACCACAGAAACTAACTTTTAATACTTGCTTACAGAATTCACCCGCTTATTTTCAGATTCTTACCCTAAATCAGTATACCAATGACAGCCATTCAGGGTTGCAGCCACCAACTAAAATAGGTGAAATACAACACGTAGACTAAATTAATATATATTTCAGGGGATCTAGCAGATAACTCCTGAATCTCCAGATTTTAGCAACAACTAACTGTATTACAACTTACTCCAATTATGTAGCGAACCAGCTCCTCAAACTGGATTGTACATCAAACAAGTATTATGTCCACAACTGTATAAAGTACAGTTGAATGAATTACAACACAAACAGATCACCAGTTGTTTCGTTCCTTGGGTAGGTACACAATAATCAGGTAACAAACAATCTCACTCCAAATACTCATCAAGTGAGTCCTCAGGTACATGACAAAGTGGGCAACCTCTAATATAAATGTGTAATCAACAGGCCTGGCACCATGTGTAATAAATGAGGAGACTCATTATTTTACAAATGACCAAAAGAGATAATGCAGATGCCATTATATCAAATTCAACAGTCCTGAATTTAACACCTTTAGGAGTGTGTAGTATTTTACCTATTTTTTACTAGACGAGGGAGAAGATTCCACCATCCCTCATGCTTTTCTATGCTGAACATTCCCAAACAGCTCTTCACGCCTAATATTTTAACATTCTCACCATGGCAGATTGCATAGTAACAAATACTTTAATGTGTAATTAGAGTAGGCTTTAGGTCTATCCCTTGCTTACGATAGACTCAGTGTGGTGGCCATCTTGAAACGATAGCAAATTACTATCTAAGAAGACCATTTGCTTCTTGTGTTTGCTCATGCTAACACTGTAATACTACAAGCATTGGCAAGCCAAGACCAGTAGCTAATAAACATTTGTAAAAAAAAAAAACTTAGCTTTGACAATGCATATTTTATATGAGGATTTGGTGGATATCTATCTACAGCTAAGTTATTTTAGTTATTTTTTTCTTTTTTTTTCTTTTTTTTACTTGTTTGCTGCTATAACACACAATTCCTCAACAGAATCACATTGTTGCTGAACTATATAATTTATTACACAAATGAAATAAGAAAAGAAAAACAGTGATTAAGTGGTTACACAATAAGCTATTTAGAAAGATCTGAAACTGTATCTAAAAGAGTTTAGTAATTAAGGGCCTGATTTAGATCTTGTCGGACGGGTTACTCTGTCACAACGGTGACGGATATCACATCCAGTGAACTATAAATCCAATACGATATAATGGGATTTATATTCCGGCAGACAGGATATCCGTCACTGTTGTGAAGCAGTAACCATCTGCCATCAGGCCCTAACTCCTCATGTGTATAAGACAGATGGAGACTCCCATGCAATCCCATAGACTGTTACTTCAACTCTTCACTGATGCACTACAAGGCATTCATTGTCTTCTCATAGCACCCTCAATAGGTCGTAGATCAACTCCACCACTCATCACCACACCACTGACAAATGAGCCACACAGCAAAGAATTCTGTTCATTTTCTCTCTTCTGGGGTACACTGAAAACAGCAACAGACCTTACAACCATACCATGAAAAACTTGAATGCAAATCTTTCCTATAAGAACATACACACAGCATGTCATTTTCTGTACCACCACAATATAGAGATCACAGGTTGACTAGACCTCACTTGCATGTACACCAGTGATATCCATCGCAGACAGGACCTGGGGGTAAATCAAAATCAGCCCGGGTAAGAATTTTCAAACCAGCCTGACAATCTGTTACTAAAATGGATTTATGAGGGCATGGTTGGGCCATGACAATGTATCCTGCTCTAAAATCATCCCCTAGACTGCACACTACAAGGGAAATGCTAGAGTGACTGAAATGCCAGTCTGTCCCTGGTCCCACATACGGTAAACACAACTTATTTTTCAGTTTTACTACCTGTAATATTGGAACTGTTCTCTTCCAAAAAATCGAATGGCTGCTTAGTAGCACTATATATCATGGAGTGACCTCCCCCATAGAAATTGGTGGTAAGCCAATGAAGGTGCTGCAACTATCTAAACTTGACATGCATGGACATTATGATCATTGACTACACATCTCCTTTTACGTTGCTCTGCACAACATGCAATTTCTCAGATTTTACACAGACCTGTAGGATTCTCTTCTGCTTTTTAGCTCCAATTCTCTGTGCTGCAGAAGTAGAGGGTGGGTTTCATCTGCTGCTGTATGGGCTGGGGGGAAAAAATGAAACAACCATCAGCAATTTATAATGCCATGGGGTATCTTAGGAGTTATGATTACCGTAAAGATTCTCAAGTGCATCTTAAAGCAGTGGTTTCACAGCCATCATAAGCATTGAAATGCAGATATGTCTATTCCTTTACATTTCCTAATGTTGATTTAACAAGCGTCCTTATTATATAAGCTTCATGTAACTGGTTCACAATGTTGTGGCACAATAGTAAGTAAAACCTACTGTGTATATCACCCTGTTTAGCCAGTAATAAACTAGGATACCCTCCAATGTTCAGACCCACCGATGGTAGAGGTCATTGCCACCACTGCCAAGATCTGCCTAAGGTAAAATAAAGGAAAAATAATAAAAATATATTTTTTGTAAAATAGTTGTTGTAAACTAAGAACTATAAGAAAAACATGTTACAGCACATTAATTTATAAATTAAATATTTAATAAATAATTAAATATATTAGTTTAATGTACAATTGTTATGTTTTTTAAACTAAATTAAATCACCATCCTCACTATCTTTTTTATATTTAATTATTATTTGGTAAATTTGATTAAACTTATTTGGTTAATTGAATGTACTTAATTTTAATTTCTGATAAAAAATACATTGGTATTTAATTATTTAAAACATATTTAATGGAATATACATTTGTTAATTAAATATGAATTTTAACACTCAAATATTTATATATGTGTGTGAGTGTCTGTGTATTTGTGGCTGTGTGCATGTATGTGTGTAATTGTAAATTTGAAATAATGTGTTTTAACTAACATTTCCTATGGGGCAATCCCTGCCTCCATTATTTTCTATTTGAGTATGTTGCAGTGCCTGTGAGGGCCATGTGTGGTGCTGGACGTACTCCAAGGATGCGCTATAGAATATATTTATGACTGCTTGGGCCCTTTTTGCCTGTAGTGTCTTTAGAAGAGCAGTTTGGTAAATAGCAATGAGAATACTGTTTTGTGGGTGGGTGTTTGTATTAGCATGATGCTTTCTAAACCCCTCCTTACCACTCTGTAAGGCCCTCCTTCATGCTCACTAATTGTCTACCCATTTAGTAATAAATATTCCCCATTCTTCAGTCAATCCCCCAAGCTCCTTCCACATCTTCTACTAAAATATATACCTACCTCTGCATTGGAAAGAAAAGAGAAGCAGAAGTCTCCCCACATAGGTTTGTGAATACCATTTGTAGTACATGAGTAGTTCAGCTATGGCACAAATAAACGTATTACAAAGTGCAGTTTGTGAAAAGGCTCCAAGTAATGTTAAGATTCAAAACCAAAAATCTATATATGGCACAATTTTGGTACAGGCCAATAATGAGAACCTAGAGGCCTTCGACTCCCTCTTCCCCACCCTTTACTCAGTACACCTACAGTCATGACGTCCTGCTCCACCCCATCCTAATGCCCCAAGCTACCTCCCTCTGCAGGAGTTAGAAATATCTTCCTCCCCCCTCCAGATGAGACACCCCAGTCCCCCCCTCAGAAACACCCCTCAACACGCTGTCCCTGTGAACCACATCCTTCAGGTCTCTAAAGACGACCAACGCCCGCTCCCCCTGCTATCTTATCCTCCTCGTAATCACTCTAGCATCCCACGATATCAGCCCACTGACCCCCAGCAACCTACCAGAGAAGGCCAAGCTCCACCGCCCCAGCAATCTTACCCGCGCCAACAACATAACACCCTCCCTAGATCCCGGTCTACGGACCGCCGCATCACCCTAACCGACCCGGAGGAAGAGCTCAAGACCTAACCCCCGACCAAGGGCTTCTAATACCAACAGCCCAGCTGACCTTCCCAGCACTAAACCCCCAATGGGGATCTGGCCCCCCTTCCCTCGAGATGCCCCTACCCATAACTGCTCATCACCAGCCCTGAAAAATATGGCGCACCGATTGTCCCTACTAGAGAGTCAGCTTGAAATGATATGCAGTGGTCTGGAAGACATCCTTTCCAATATTGATAAGACTCGTAAGCCCCGACATGTCCAACACAGGGCCGCTGATTCGAATGACTCTTTTACTCTCAATGTATGTTCTGGAAACTTACCTACACCCGAGAAACGACCACCTAGGCCCCCTAGAACTGACGAGGGGATCCCACTTCTTTCTCCCTTAAGAACCTTAGCACCCGCATCTGAAGCTGAGACATACACTAGTAAAGATGTGGAGACCCAATCAAATAGACCTCTCAGATATGCTGCAGCAATGTCAGATGAAGAAGCTATGGAACTAGCCTCCACCTATGGTTCTCATCCCCCAATTGCCACCAACGCCAAGATTCAAGTGATCACGGGCTTCAGAAGAGATATCACACCTGTGACGCTTACCAGACCTCCACCCGCCCTCACCTTCATACCGAGGGCCCCTTTAGAAAAGTAGCCGACCAAACACAATATTCCTACCAACTGCATGCTCATTAACTGTAGATCTGCCCACAAGCATGCAACGGAACTTGCCGAAGCCATCCTCTCTCAAGACTTAGACATTGCGTTCATCACGGAGACTTGGCTAAAGGAATGCTCCCCACCTTGCTTTGACATGTTAGTGCCCCCGGGTTTCAAACTCATCAATAAAGACAAAATAGACCAACGCGTTGGAGGGATAGCCATCATCCATAAAGAGGATATTGACATCACTGTAATGGACCCTTGCGAATATAGCTCCTTTGAATGTTCATCGGTCTCTGTTAAGCTTAAGGACAACAGCCCTTTAGTAGGTCACCTTCTCTACCACCCACCCGGCAACAACACTACTTTTGAGGAACACCTTTCTGACCTGATTGCCCATTGCGCACTCAAAGACATTAACCACATAATTTTGGGGGATCTCAACCTACGTTGGAAAGAATCCAATAACGCCCTAATCCAATCGCTTAATACTCTCCTTTGTGACAATAACCTTTTCCAACATTGCTCTGAAGAAACTCATAACATAGGAGCGACCTTGGATGCCATCATTGCTCAACAAGACACAATTACAATCGACAACATCCTCCCAGTGGACTGGTCAGATCACCACATGATCTTATTCCACATTAACCAAAGAGTCCTATCCCTGCCTCCTGTGCAGGATCCCCCCAAATGGTCGAGAAATTTCTCCCAGATTCCCCTGGAAGTCATGGAAGATAGGCTAAAGTCGCTCCTCCCAAACGACAAAAATCTATCCACAACCGATCTTACCTCACTCTATAACATCAATATGCTAAACCTCCTCGACCATCTAGCACCATTGAAACAAAGAAAAAACCGAACCATTCCGTCCAGATCTTGGTTCGACTCGGACACTAATGAAGAAAGGAGACAATTAAGAGCTGCAGAAAGACAATGGAGAAGTGTGCCTACTATCTCCCACCTAGACAAACTGAGATCCATCCGAAAGAAGTACAACAACCATATTAAGAACAAGAAATCCATGTATTTCAGATCTGCTCTCGACAACGCAAAAAACAAACCCAAGGAGCTCTTCAGTATTATTAAATAACAAACTTCCAAACCGGATTCCTCGCTTGGACAGGCCTCCAAAGAACGTTGCAACAACTTTGCTAACTTCTTCAATGTCAAGGTCTCCAAGATTGAGCTCTCACTGGTCATCAACTGCTCTCCCCGACCCCATAGCAGCATGGGGGGGATGCTTGGTTGCGCTCCACCACCAAATACTAAACCATGGTCACTCTTCCAGCCCATTCTAGAAGAGGAAATAGTCAAACTTATCTCCACCGCGAAACCTTCATCTCATACCCTCGACCCCCTTCCTGCTCGTCTAGCCAAAAAACTGAAACTCTCCCTAGCCCCACTTTGGTGCAGGATCATTAATAGCTCCTTAAAAACCGGAACCGTCCCAGATTGCCTGAAATTGGGACAAGTCACCCCATTGCTAAAGAAACCAGGCCTTGATACAAATGACTTAAATAACTTCAGACCCGTCTCCAATCTTCCTCTCCTTTCCAAAATACTAGAAAGGTGTGTTCTCCAACAACTAACACAGCACTTGAACAATACCAACCTCCTTGACCCACATCAGTCAGGATTCAGGAAAGGGTGTAGCACGGAAACTGCAATCCTTAACATAATTGATGACATACACAAATCACTGGACCAAGACCAATGCTGCCTCCTCATCCTCCTCAACCTATCTGCAGCATTCGACACAGTTGACCACTTTCTTCTCCTCAAAGCCCTCGAAGAAAGGGCTGGACTAGACAATGTGGTCCTCAAGTGGTTTTCTTCTTTCCTGCATAATCGCTCTCAAAGAATCAAAATGAGAAGCTTTGAATCCGACCTTCAGCCAGTCAATAGAGAAGTTCCACAAGGTTCAGTGCTCTCCCCTCAACTCTTTAACATCTACATGGAACCCCTCTCCACCCTACTCAGGAAAGCTAACATTCCCTTCCACCTCTACGCAGACGATACTCAAATCTATCTGGAAATCTCCTCTGCTAATGACATTCACAGACTCAACGAAACACTAAAGGAAGTCCAATGCTGGCTGTCAAGCAACCATCTAAAGCTGAACCCTGACAAAACGGAATTACTCCTCATCTCAAACAAAGAAGAAAACCCACAAATGATCGAATGGCTAAAAGATATAGACACGCTCAATAAGAATCTCTCCCTAGCGGACTCCGTCAAATCACTAGGCATCACACTTGACTCTAAACTAGATCTGACCAAACACATCAAGATCTCGGCTAAGAGCGCCTTCCTTAATCTGAAGCTACTTAGCAAAATAAAACCTTTCATTCCACCCAATGATCTCAAACAAGCCACCCAAGCATTGGTGTTATCAAGACTTGACTATGGGAATGCAATCCTCTCCGGAATACCCAAAATTCATCTTGCTCCACTGAAAACAACCCTCAACGCGGCTGCCAGAATGGTCACTGGAATAAAGAAATTTGACCACATCTCTCCGGCACTAACAGAACTCAAATGGTTACCAATAGAATTGTGGGCGAACTTTAAAACAGCATGCCTCACCCACAAAGCCCTTCACACTGGCAAACCTGAATATCTGGCGGCCAAACTTAAAAAAGCGGGTCAGAACAGGAACCTCAGAAGCTCTAACACCCTACTCCTGATCCCACTAAAAACTCGAAAACAAAAAACCAAGCATCGGTCCTTTGCCGGGAATGCACCCAAAATTTGGAACTCTACCCCCCCCCCGACATCAGAACTATTCCTTCTTTCCCTAAATTCAAAAGTCAGCTCAAAATCCTGTTCCTGGATCGCTCCTCAACTATCAGATGGGATCACCCTGAATGTCACACACAAGAGACTCTGCTCCCCGCCCGAACGGGGACTCCCTCTTCCTCTTACTGTGACTCGCACCTTGATGGTCTCTGTGCACTGTATTGTACTTTGATATGCTCTGTTTGCTTTCTTTTTGCACCACCTTGTAATTATGTGAAGCGCTCCGATACCTTGCGGTCTGGCTAGCGCTGTACAAAACTTCTTAAATAAAATTAAAAAAATTTTAAAAAAATCCATACCTTTTGTTCTAAAATCCACTCTTTCATTCCATACTAAGTGTATTTCAGTGCAAATTTTGCATTTTGAAGGAGGGAAAATAATTGCTAGTCTCTAGGCCAGTGACTAGAACCTGGACATCTAGGCAATCAGATTAACCTTACCCACACTTCCATCTAGGGGGTGCAGTGCGTTCAGTGTATTTAAAGTGTCAGAATCAGACATGCCCTCCTGGAGAGAACGTTGCCTTTCTGTACCCATTTCATGTTTCATTTTCCCCCTTTAAAAGTGGAAATTGAGAACAATGTCTAATAGGATGTTAATAGACAGGCAGGTCACTACAGTTTGTAGGGCTGAACATTTAACACCTTGCGTGCTGAGCTCGTCATGAGGCACGGTGGCCCTGTGCTCATGATGAGTTGAGCTCGTCACGACCGCCGCGGCGATCCCCCGTGGGGATAATTCCCCTTCTGGGCTGAGCGTTCTACAAAAACGGCCGTGGTCATGACGAGCTCAGCTCGTCATGAACACAGCGCCACCATGCAGCGTGACGAGCTAAGCTCGTCAATAGCACTGCCGGCGCCGCGCTCGGCCCCCATCCCCCCACACCGCGGGGGAATTAGCCCCGCGGTGAAGGGGTTAATGCCCTGAACCATTTTGTACATGGCTATTTATTATTCATGGGGGACAATAGAAATGGAGTGATTGAAATCTTTTTCAGAGCGAGGTCAGGTAGGCTTGTGAATGTGAAGTCTTTGCTTTGGATGGTCTGTGGCCCTTGTAGAATAGATTTGGTCTAGTGGTTGACTAGTTATAGAATGTAGGAGTACTGATATTTCACATGACATTGTGATTATTTAGGCAAATGCTGAGTGACTGAAGTGATTTATAATGTGGCTTAGCTGAGGCGCAGTGTGGAGTGAGGCCTGCAGAAACCCGGGAGGCAGGCCCAGTGGGTGGTGTAAGAAGAGGACTGCTGCCCTCTGGTACCTCGTTCACCATACTTCGAGGGAGTAGTACTGGAGGACTGAAGTGAATAGGCACTGTTGCCAGGTCCATTATCATGGTAAGGGTTGGGACTTGGAACCATGATTGAACGGCCTGGAGAGTTTAAGGCAGAAAAGTGGTCAAGTGGTTCAATATTAGTCAATCATTGATGATGCCTCTCATCCTAATATCCTCAACCAACACAATGTTGGGATCATAGTCAAGTTTCTTGATCTTCTTGCAAAGATCTCACTTTCTTTATATGCAATAATGAAATATTTTGCAAAAAAATATGAACAGCTTAAGCTTAATCAGTTATTTCTATGAACATGATGATACACTGTGCCTGGCCTCACCTAAGACCCAGGTGACACTAGCACTGGGGTTCTTCCTGGCCCCTGTGCATAGAGGGCTGCTGCATTTCGGCTACAGGGGCAAGATGACTAAAGTCTGTGGCCACTGTTGCTAGGTCTGCTCAGATATCCTGGTGTTTGACTGAGTGTTGGGAGGAAGTTTGGTCTCTTGGTCAAGTACAATCCAGATAGCTGCTTTCTAACAATGTCACTTGACTGAATACAATTGTGTAATTTTGGGTAGATCGGTTTATATCCTGCCTGTGCCTCACTTCATGGTCTTGTGATGAGTAATTGTTAGCAGTGGAACCACAGGACCTCATTTCTAATCCCAGCATTCTCATTCCAACCTATTGCGTAGTCCTGGGAAGTTGACTTTATCTCCTTGTGCCTTATGTTCCTTACCAGCACAGACCATCCCACACATCCAGCTTGCGAATAAACTAAACCACCATGGGAGAACATAAATAAAGTGCTCTGAAGCACATGAGACTGCATTTATTGTGCAGTGTCTAGAACGTGGTGCTCTGTAGTTTTTACATATTCCCTAGAATTGTGGAGGAGAACAGCTGTAGAAGAATAGTACCTGAGCCTTCCCTGAGCTCCATGGTCAGATAGCCCTCGATCCACTGGTAGCACGGGAAGTGATAGGTCTTGCCCAGAGGACATTGTACGATGACCCTGCTGCAGTACCAGCTGCTCTCTGGAAAGAAGGGGTGGGGCTCCTTGTAGAGGCGGATGAGAAGAATGTCTCCCAGATCGTCTGCGCCTGTGATAATAAACTGGTCCTGCTGAGGAACAGTAAGAAGACACAGTTTCATGGATAACCCCAATTTTATTTCTGTTGTCAGATATTTAGTCAAATGATAGTGATTATATTTGAAAAATCGATAAAATACCTCTTTCTCGCATTTTTACCCCCCATTTTATGATTCCTGTTAATGCTGTTGTTTTACTCTATACACTGGAGAACCGCTATCCAGTGCCCAGTTTATGTGCTAGGTACCCTAAAACATGCATAATTTGATTAATCTGGGATATCCATATTTTGTTCTCCTATAAGACCATAGTATATGGTGTAGAAACTGCACCCACGGCATGCAAAGTTAAATGTTACTTGTAGACTGCAGCACATATTATGCCATCCACTAGTGTGACAAGGAAAAGAGGGCTTACCATGGTTGCCCGAATGCTGAAGTTTAAACCTACAGTTGGACCTGTAAAAATAAACCTTTTTGACAGGTAAAAGCTTACCTTTTAAACGTTAGTACACCTCTTCTATGTAGGGTTTGTAGTGTGATAAGGCACCCACTAACTATATTGTAACTTAAGGAGAGCCACCTGTAATTATCAGGAGTGCCTTACATTTGAAGAATAAACAAATATCACATTCTACCCTTCACTGGAAGCTGAAGAGTAGTAGTTTTTGCCAGATGATAATTAGACAACAGCATCAGGTTAACTCACACAGATGTGATCCCATACAAAATCTTATAATACTGGTCTACGGTTTTGACAAGTACATACGCACAAGATATCCATCGACAACCACTAGGATTAATAACATAGGCACAACATTCCAGCCTGTATTTCCTAATACTCTATCTCACCAGGGGTCCTGCAACAAAACTACCATGCATGGCCAGATGATCAATCCCATTTATTGCTGCCCACCCAAGCAAGATTAATGTAGAGTAATTTCTACACCAACTTGGGTCTATAAAAGTCAGATGAATCCCCCATTAACTCCTTAATGAGCAAGAAATATTTTATTTTTCCTTTTTTACTTCACCTGGCCCTCTGTGTGGGTTCTATGGGTGAAAATCATTCTTAAGCAAAACTATGGCAAGATAGCGTATTAAGACCGATGGGTTGTTGGGATCTTTCACTGTGTGATGCATGAGCCAAATGCTTGAAGAGAGCACATTGACATATTTTACCACAAATCCGTTTGCACTGTCCACTCACTGTTTCACAAATAAGTCAGCCACTTCAATGGAGCAAAGAAAAGAGATAATATTTGTTTTCTTTTACTCCAGAGCCTAATAACTAATGAATGGCAATAAATGTGCCTAAAGATCATTTGGGGCAAGTATTATGGTTTTCTGCCTTTTGACTATACTGCCTAACAAGGCCTTTCGTACAGAGAATTTCATCCTGGTCCTGAAGAAAGCTCCACTTAGCAAGTCAGGAGCTGAAACATGCTTGCAATCATCCGGGTTTCAAACATTCCACCTTTCAATTTTACCAGTGCCATACAGGGAGACAAATAAGATTGCTTTTTCCTCCATAAGATATGTTTAACCTTTCTTTCTCTGTATTGGAGGTGGTAGAAAAAACATCTTCCCTATTCACCTGCTAAGTGGGTTACCACCACCACATTGCAACTTCATAGGTCCCCTATCTTAACATGCAGAAGAGCTCCCCTGACTATCAGAGTTGAAGCCCATGCCGATAACACTTTGACCTTTGTCAGCATGAAGAGGATCCCTATAATGAAGACTGTCACTAATTAGTGGGTGAGGGTTTTCATCTTTTAAAGAAGGGACTCTGCAATAAATACTCATTTTGGACATTTACATTTCTTCTTTGGCTGTAATTTTTGCAGAGTACTCATAGTTTGAGTTGACATGGGGATGTATCCTAGCTTTAGCCTCCCCTCTGCCCCATTTGTTATTTGTGATATACCAAAATATACATTGTGTGTAAGATGTTATAGTACAATTTTGGATGAAGTGTCTTCATCTAATATCCAATGATCACTGCTTCAATTTTGTGCAGTTCAGATGTCAGTAAGCAGGGAACCTTTAGTTAAAAGGTCCTCAGGCTTTGGTTCAGAGCAACTCATAGACTGGTGCCTTAGACTCTCAAGGGCATAGTTATAACCCAGTTTGCATCACGTTTGCATCATGTAATGTGATACTTGAGCAACACAAACTTTAAGTGAGAATTATGAATCCACGCAAGGCCGCTTTTTTAGGCCCTGAGTAAAGCAGCTCAGCGCAAATCGCTGCATTGCCTTACTCTGCCCTGGGAAGGCATTGCATGGGTGTTCCACAAAACTCCCATGGATTTTGACACATTATCAAATTTACCAGAATTAGCAAGCCTGGGAATGTGCCAAAAAGATACGTCTACCCAGGGGAGGCATAACAATGAGAAATATCTTTATTTCTCCTCATTACTTCTTTCTCTTTGCTTATTTGCTGCATTCTGAGCACACAGCAAGAGGAATAAGCCTCAGAGGATTGTTTTTTGTGCACAAAAACAATTCTGCTTGCATCTCCTCCGTTGGTGCTAGGCTGTCAAAAGGGAACCAGTGCAGGGGAAAAGGCAGGAATGCACTGTATTGACTTAAATGCGGCACATTCCTACTCTTTCCCTGTAACGCAGCACAGCAAGCTGACTTGCTTTCCTGCGCTGCACGGCATGACAATTTCATAAATATGCCCCCAAAAATCTGCCATCAACCATCCTGCTTCTATGTTTCAGTGTAGCTTGAGTGATCAAAAGAGCATCTTCAATACACAGGCCCCTACTGTACTCTGAATGGAGTGGTATTTTATGTAGCTAGTACAACTTTTGCCCTAGTAAACCTTAATTGTGGCGCAACATTTTTTAACTTAACGCTGGCAATCATTCAGATCTGATGGATCTTTTAGAGTTGGTCTTATGTGGTCAATGGAATCATAGTCTAGTCACTTCATTTTGGAATCTTTGATGTTTCTTCACAAGCTTCTTCGGGATCCCCATAAAAACAATGTTGCAATAACATAGGTGTGCCATCACCAAGACATTTGAGAACGCCCCTCAGTCACCTGGTCTGTGACAGGATTTGACAGAACATGCAGAGTTGATGGTTTATATAATTGACCTTTGCCTTGATATAGGGAAGGATAGCTCAAAATTCTGAATGACACTAAGGGGCGGTAAACAACCTTTACAACGCAACTTTTACCACGCAGCGCCTTTACGACGCACCTTTTACAATGCAAACTATTACAACGCATTGCGCTGGGGGGCGCTCTAGGTTAGGGAATGTGTTTAATGTACTATCCAACACCTTCCCTACTATCCACGGGGACTGGAGTTGGAATAGTAAATTAAACAATTCACTATCCAGCGCCTAAAAGCACTATGCGTTGTAATGGTATGTGTTGTAAAAACCGCGTTGTAAAAGCATGCGATGTAAAAGCATGCGTTGTAATGTCATACATCCCTAAGGGGCTTATTTGCAAGCCCAGTGCGCTGCTCGTATGTCACTTTCATGATGTCCAGCAGAGCACTGGACTAACCCACATCAAGAAGGTCATGTAAAGCCACCCTGGGTTGCTTTTCCTGGCCTATTAAATATGGCATGAGGCAATGCAGGATAAATCGCAGCGCTACTTCCCACTGCTAGGGTGAAGCATTCCACGGGCATTATGGTGAGTGTAACCACGTAACACCCATGGCTTTGGACACATTCCCATATTTACAACATGCTGTAAATGTGGAAATGTATCAAAAGCCTACGCCTCTCCAGAGTGGCGTAAGGGTTGTTTTTGTGAGGGAAGGTGTCCCTTTCTCTGCACAAACAACCTGATTTCAATGCAGACACCCTTGCACCATTGTGTAAGGGAGCCTGTTGGCGAATGGCAGCCATTTGTGAACCAGCACTGTGAAAGAGGACAGGAATGTGCTGTATCCTGTAGATACAGTGCATTCCTGACTTTTCCTTTTGATGTAGAGCAGCACAGCAGGAATGCTTGCGTTCCTGCCCTATGCCAAAATATTGTAAATGAGGACCTAAGTCTCCTTACTATTGGAGCAAGGTTTAGATCCACCTCAAATTTGGAAGGGCGTTCAATGTGAAATTAGTTAAGCCCGCTCCAATCAGGAACAGGATTTCAGTTTTAGCTTTATTCCTGGAAAGTAGGCTCTTGTTCCTCCAATAAAAAACATGGTCCAGGCACATGCTGATACCGTCCCTTTTTCTGTTATTTTTTGCACATTACATTTGTAGGCTCACTGTATTGTTTTAGGAGCTGTGCTAAAGGACAAACGGTGTATTGGGGCTAATGTTCATAAAACATTCTAAGTCCAATACAATACAAAAAAATCAAACTTAAAAACAGGATAAAACCATCAATATCTGGAACAACCAAAATTACAATACATAGATTACAAATTACTCTCCAGTAAGCTTTTCTGCTTAATAAAGTGTAGAAAACCTACTATTCCTACTACCACATGAAAGTAGCAATTAGTCAAAAATGCAATTGCACCAGATCTTGAACATACCAGTAAATGTAAACATATGGGTTTTAGAAACCTAAAACAAACAATTTTATAGAAGAAGACAAACAATAAGTGCATGACATATTGAGCAATTCATGTTTCAAAAACATTGGCCCAAGCCACTTTCGTCTCGTAAGTTTTTGTACATTTCTGCTCTACAGAAAATTGGATTACACCCAATCTGTACTTTACGAATTTCTATACACAGCACGGAGTAAGGTAACTATGCTATATGGGGGAATATCCACATGACCCCTCGGGTGTTCAATGTAAATCTAATGGAAATTTTATTCAACAAATAACTCATATCCAACCTATGGGACACTTTGAAGGATGTCTCTATAAAAGTATGCTTGGAAATGGCACCCACTTCCCTATAAGTTCCAACAAGCTGTACATAGTTTTAATTTCATTATTATTTTGGAGCAGAACCTTAGCCGATTTCCTTTGAATGACAAGAATTATATCCCTGCATAGCTTTGATATTTTTGTTGAGAATTTGCATAATGACTGCTTTTGCAGGTACATTAAAAGGCAGGAACTTGCCATGAGGTACGATAACATAAGATTTAATTCCTGTTTAATAGTTTGTACGATGGTCCCCTTGGATAGAGTAAGTAATTGTTTTAGGGTTACAATCTCAACCGGCACCCAAACATTAATAGATTCCAAACACATACCTCTCCCCCATACAGAGCAATTGGAGACATTTTGCAATCATATGCTTTCATAAGTGGGGCCAGTAAGAGCCCCCATGCATCTGGTTGAATTTCACTAAACACCCCATTTATAATAGGGCTGTTGCTTTTACACTCTGCATGTGAACATCTCACTTTAGAATCCTGGAAAATGTCAACACTAAGGGGCCGATTACGATGTCGTCCGGAAACTCTTCCAACCTAATTGGTTCCTGAATCGGTTCAGACCGAATTGGGTTCTCTTAGTCCAAGTCAGATTCCGACGGCTGACCCGTGTCGGAACAACTGATTTGGAAAGGCTGTCTTACTCGGACATCCTAATCGCTCAGCCGGAAACGCGGTCCGTAGACCGTTACGATTCAGCTCTGACCAACACGGTTACTCCCAATGCCTTTTGGAACTGAGTCAGACAGTCTGAACGCTTTCAAGCCATCGTAATCGTTGTCCGAGTCAGTCAGAAAGGCAAGTTCTGAATTGGATTCGGACAATTATTTAATGCCGTTCTGAGTCTTTCCGAAAGACATTGTAATCAACCCCTAAGTATTTATATGATTTGACCACTTCAATCATAGTTGTATCATGTAACCATTTAAAGTTAATTAATTTTTTTCTGAAAACCATCATTTTTGTTTTCTCTAGGTTAAATTTCAAAAACTTTTCTGTACAGTATAATTCTAGGGCCTCCAATTTTCTCTGTAGACGAATGGGCATATGATCTAAAAGAATCAAATCATCCACATAAACTTTAGACTTTAAAACAGCAAGCAAATCTAACACACATATGGTAAACAAATTGCAGCCAGGACACAGGCTTGCCCACAGAACATTCAACATTTTAATTTTCCTCAAAAAGCACTCAGACCTGTTCAACTCCACCTGTGCCCAACTCACTGTGTGCAATTCCTGCAACTAATGTAAAAGGTTACTAGGAATGTTCCAGGTTCTCAATTTATCCCAAAGCAGGCCTCTTCACACTGTTTTGAATGCCCTGCGGAAATCAATCACACAGTAACACAGCCTTTGATTCACTGCCTAAGATGTCCTAATGATAGCCCACAGGTGGATCGATAAGATTTTCAAGAACGCTTTCTCTGAGATATCTAATAGTATGCATGAGGTGGCCAACTGTACATATCACCAAGAATGATAATGATGCTAAAGCCCAAACCATGACATATTGGCTGATGGTGTAGCCACAACTTATACCCTTTCCTGGGCAGATCCAATAACGCAATACTATTACTATTCCTCAATCTTTTGCACATTATAATGTGATTCACAGTGTTGTACGCCGCTGAGAGGTGAAGGAATATGAGGGTGTATTTTTTTTTATATATCTATTCTTCTACTGAAACAAAGACTAAGGGCATCATATAAGAGGAAGTCACACAACCCTACAATTCATCTTGCTGTGCTGCACTGGGAGAGGGCAGGAATGTGCTTTATTTAAGGCAATATGGCACATTCCAGTCCTTTCCCTTGTGCTGGCGCCCTTTTGGCGGCCAAGTGCCAATGATAGCCCCTTTGCACCATGGGGCAAGAGTGCCTGTGTTGCATGCAGGATTGTTTTTGTACAGGAAGGGGCACCATCCTGTACAAAACCAATTCTTGGAGGCATATTCCACTTTCTAAGTGTGCTGCAGAATGCAGCACAAAAGAGGAGGAAAGGAGAAATAGAAATATTTCTCAGTGTTACGCCTCCCCTGGGAAGGTTTACATTTTTGGTGCATCCCCAGGTTTACAAGTTCTTGTAAATCTGGGATGCCTCAACATCTATAGGAGTTTGCTTGAGAACACCCACCAACGCCCATGGATCTCCTACCCAGGGTAGAGTAATGCAGAGCAGCGATGTGCGCTGTGCTGCGCTACTCCAGATTATTTAAGCAACTCAGAGCCACGTAAAGTGGTGTGCGTGGCTTCAAAACTCTGACTTACAGGTTTGCGTCACGCATGTACCACATTGTATCATTCAAACATGATGCACGCCCGTCATAAATGAGGCACTAAAAGTATTCATTTTGGAGTCTAGGAGCCAATTTGCTAATTTTTCATGTAACACAGCCAAGCAACCAAATTAGTTTCTCTGAGTTGCGCAAGGGGGGAAACATAGCACATCGCCATACCAACTGAGACCGGCTTGCTACTTCTGTCTCTACCTCTGCTGGCACACAACTGGATGCCTTGCAAAATGCGTAGCTTACAAGCATTGTACCCAGGTGAGTGTGCACTATCTACTACTGGATTTTTACTAGTAGCAGACTTGATCCAGTCCAAATTTCTACACCTAGACACATTTCAGGACTCCACACATTGGCTGTGTTGTGCATTTCAATACTCGTTCAATTTGTTGGTTCTTTTGAGGCATTAATGTTTACTTCAGATAGACATTATTTTTTATGTAAACCCCAGGTTGGCTACCTTAGAAGATTGGGCACTGCATCAAAACATTTATGTATTCATGCTGATGTACCCCGTTAGCCCCTCATTGGTACAAAGCAGCACAAAGAGATTTTTTTTGTGCTGAAAAAAATGCATTTTTCCAGTGGAAAACACATTGTATACTGGATAATACTGTTGTGACGCGTTGCATAGCTTTGCACTGATGCAAACCTTTAGTGAATCTGGGCTGAGATATGTAATCAAAATAACTCATGCACTTCTTACCTTAGTCATTAGGTCTCCCCATAGGAGTCTCATCAGTCAACATACCTGGATCTCATAATCCCTCTCTCCTCTAGGGGTGGTCACAGCACCCAATAGTCATTGTCTCAGTGTGTGACTAGAGGACATTCTCTGACATAAATGGGCTCAAGATTACTGACAGAGAGGGTGGTAACGCTCCAAGAGTAGAGGTGTATTTAATTTGACTCCTCACTCATACACATAGGTGCCTTCCATTTTGTGCCCGTGGCTATCAAGCCATATCATAGCAGGATTGTAAAACGGGTCGATTTATTTGAATTCAGCACTTGGTCATTAGTTCCCTTTTATAAAATGGAGACCATTGCTTATCTGATTTAGGTTTATGTTATGTTATGTTATGTTAAAATTATTTGTAGAGTGCACGTACACCATACAGTTTATTGGCGCTAAATATAGGGACAGCATGCAGCTAGTTGATTCAATCATATGCTTGGGAGAACAGCCATGCTCTCAGGAGTTTTCAGAATGGAAGATAGCATGGTGGGAGTGAGTTCCCTAAAAGAACCTAGCTCCGCCTAACCTCTCCTTTTTGAAAGAGGGGATAACCTGGAGGTTGAAGTGGGATGACCTCAAATTCCGAGCAGGGGTATATCTCTGGGTGTGAGTAGAGGTGAATTGCAGATAGGTGGGAGATTGTCAATCATAGGAGACAAGATACAGATTAGCGCTAGCAGGGTCATTGTAAAGTTAACCTTATTACTTCCTGGCTTTCTCCTGGTGCATCTCTTAGGGAGGAAATATGAAGCACATGTCTACAGAATACATGAGCTTCTCAGTGGACCGCTCTGGCAGCCACTTACCCTCGTGGAAGCTGCAGTACCCATCTTTGCTCTGGTGGAATGATCAGAACCCCTGATTTAGCATCTCTCTCATGCAACTTCTTTGTCACCATCATTTTCGAACATTTGGCCTGTAGGTTGCAGAGTTCTAGATCTATCAAGGTAAAATCTTAGAGTGTGCCAGACATCGAAGCTGTGCTACTTAGCCCAGCCACGTAAGCATCTGTGGGGAAGAAAGGAGTTTTAATGAAAATGTCCTTATTTGGAGCATGTTAGTCAAAACCTTTGGGATGGAGGCAGGTTGAGTCCTCAATACAACCTGTCATAATGGAATACAGTATACGGTTTGTAGCACCATGTTTTCTAATATATATATGTATGCATTTGTCAGAAGTAACTGAAAAAAAGAAAGGATGTTTGCCATGAAGCCCTATGTCCACTATCTGAATTTGAGGGGTTTCTGCACGGATCTACCCAAGATCACATTTGAGTCCCATTTAGTGTATATAAGGTGGGGCATGCAGGTAGACCAGTCAGATGACATATGATAACCTCATTAATAGCAATAAAAAAAAAAATCCTTGGATTGCTCTTGTACTTGTATGCACTGTCATCAGTTGCCACACTGGACATTCATTTGACTAAAAGTCATGAAAAATCTATCACCCCATGAACAGTAAACAGGTTACCGCTCTGTGGCTTGGACGAACAATAGAAACCTAGCATTTTACTTTTTGCTGTCAATTATAGTGTAGCATACAACAACATTCAAATGCCTGTAAATGTCTGTACAGATCTGTCCAAATATACTGGTCAGTGTAAGAAAGCACCTGGAAAGAATATAAGTGCATATTGTCAAGTGGCAACGATAATTATCGCTGACCGCCCTCAGCGTGAAATTTCTTATTGCTGGCTATCGCTGATAATTATCACCATGCTAGCGCTGTATTAACAATGCATAGCGCAATGGCGATAATTGTTCTAGCGATAGCGATGTTTTCCATGGAACATCGCTGGTTTTTCAGTGATGTTCCATGGAAAACGGCGATAATCCACCCCCAAATGTAAGTATGCCTAAGTCAGCATTTTAGCAGACGTTAGTTTTTGGCGAAAACCGCGTTTTAAAAAAAAAACTAACATCTGCTAAAATGCGTGGGCCTTCTTGTAAATATTGCGATGTGCACATCAGTGAAAATTTACAAGCAGTACTGCCCAGTAACGCCCACTTTACATCTCATTAGAGATGCAAAGCGAGGCGTCGGGAAATGGGTGCTAACATGCGCTAATGCATGTTAGCATCCCCTTGTAGATAGGGCGATAATATTATCTCCGCTTTTTTGGCTTTTAAAGCCAAAAAAGCGGAGATAAGGCCCTTGTTGATATGCCCCCTGTGGTCTTACAACAGAAACTTTCCGAGTTTAAAAACGAGAGGACAGTAGAATGAAAAGCAGCACAAATTCAAAGGGGAAAATGTGGTCGAGCACTACTCAGAAAATGCTGCACACAAAAGAGGCGGGTCTGATCCGCCCCAATGTTCTGAAAACTGAACTAATGAGAGTGTAGAGTGGACATACCTGCATAGGGAAAAGAGAGCAAACCACCCTCACTTGCGGTCTCGGAAACACATGACATATCTAGCTGTAGTTGCAGTTTCCTCTTTTAGCCACATGGTGGCGGTCAATCACCCCTTGACAATAAAAGGAAGCCATGCGTTAGAAGTAGGGCGGTGTTTCATATATTTGTAGGCATGAACAGTGGATTGAATGGACAGAAGAAGAAAAAATACAGAAACGGGAGTTGTATTCTTGGCTTCAGGAAGGGAGAGTGAAAGCATGGCACCTCCTTGAATTTGTTATGTGTAGGATCTGTGTTGTGGTATGCTTGTATGTCACTATATAGAGGTATGATGCTATTGTATCTACTACATCAACCCACCACTACATTGTAAGGTAAGATAATACTTCAGGTGCTGAATAGAAATTTTAGGATGAAATATGATGACTCAACTCCACAGTAATTCCTCACAAAAGTACAGATTATTTTCCATGGCACACACCCTCCCCTGTGACAGTCATCTCAGATTTTCTTAGGAGCTGAGAGGCTGCAAGGCGCCTCTGAGTCTGTCCCCGCCTGCACGCTGCACCTTTTTCCCTTCTACTTGCCTCTGCTGACACAGCTTTAGCAGCCCATGCAGGCAATGTTGCTGCAGTGTTGTCTTCTGCTCCCAAATCTCCTCCTGAAGTGTTCACTTCTTTATCGTGACCTTCAGTGTTCTCTACTTCTCTCTCCCTGTATCTTTCCCTAGCTGAATCTCACAGGCCGTGCTGATGCTTCCATTTTCTCACTCCACCTGTCCTCCTGAAGATTTCTATGTTCTCCATGACTGTCCCTTACCTGGTACCATTCCTATTTATCTTCCTACACCTTTCGTTTCTATATCCCACGTCTAGTCTTTCTTCTTGTGAACTGTTAGGCCCACTGCCACCCACTGACCTGTGATTGTCTTCATGCAACTGACCAAAGAGGCCCAAACTCCCGTCCCTTGACTATTTACGTCCTAAGCCACGCCCTTTGCCTATAACCCACCCATGTTGAACCTCCTTCATTTGGCCAGCACCACCTGCCTGAAAACCCCTGGGGTGGGAGCAAGGCTTCAGTGTCACTTGCCCCCTAAAGCTCCATAGTTTGATTGAAGAACCAGATGATTTCCTTCTCTCCTGCCTCTCACCCACATCTGTCTGCCTCGTCCTAGAAGCATTGCTTTAAACAGAAATGTAGGGTACCCACTATGCAGAGTACCTGTCTGCTGCTGAAAAGTGCTGGTTACTCTCACACTATAAGGGCCCCATTAGGATGTCGGGCGGATCGCCACTGCCATGCGGGCGGTGGTGATCCACCCACATGGCATTGTCTGTTCTCCTCCTACCGCTCCATTGCAGCTTTGCTTTCCCTCACATCTGCAGCTGCATTCATTTCCCACTTCTCCTTTTATTCCTACAATTTTAACTTCCACCTCTCACTTCCTGTACTTCAGCGTTGGCTCCCCACCCAACACTCCACCCAGATGTTCATTTACCCCACCTTTCCACCTGCAGCTCATTTGCAAACCCCTCTGCACTCCTGCAGTTTCCATTCTCCTTCCCACCTTTCCCCTCAACTCTGTCTCCCTTCTCCTCCAGTAGTTTCCATTCTCTCCTGTAACATTGCCTTGTTTTCCTCTCTATCCTTCTTGCCAGGCAGCTCCAGGTTTCCACCCTTACACATCCCATTCTGAAGCTCTTCAATATCTCTTAAGCCCTCTGCTGCCCAGTGTCGCATCAGTACAGCCCTAGATGGTTGGGTCCAAGAGGTGAGAGGAAGGCCCACTAATGTACAGATTCTAGTTGGGTGAGTGCAAGTGATGAGAGGAGGGGCCACTAGTGTACAGACCCTGGATGGGTGAGTCCAGGTGACGAGAGGAGGTGGCTTGTAGGGTACAGACCCCGGATGGTTGAATCCAGGAGATGAGAGGCGGGCCACTAGGGTGTAGGTCCTGGACCCTGAAACGTTGAGTCTAGGTGATGAGAGGGGGATACATACCCTCAATGGTTGAGTCCAAGAGATGAGAGGAGGGGCCACTAGGGTACAGACCCTGGATGGTTGAGTCAAGAAGATGGGAGGAGCAGCCATTATGATACAGACCCTTGATGGTTGAGTCCAGTTGAGAGGGGTGGCCATTAAAGTGCAGATGTATGTTAACTCCCAGAAGCTGAGAAGCTGAGAGGAGGGGTCTTTAGGGTAAGGACCTCAAATAGTGGGGGCCTAGCAGCTCAAAAACTGAGTTGTTAGGTTGCAGATTATGGATGATTGAGTCTAGGAGATGAGAGGAAGGGGTTCTGATAGTACAGACCATGGGTGGATAGATCTGGACGCTGAGACAAGAGGCAATTATGATACAAATACTAGATGGTTAGCTAGGGGGTGCCCCAGCAAATAAACACAGATTTGGGAAAAGTGGAAAACCCACAGGGGCTGGATATGTGAACCTCCGTTGATGAGGGATGAAATTGTTGTACAAGGTTTGAGCATGTTAGAACTGTGATTACGAATATATGATCACATCCCGCATTCTTTTTCTCTGCAGGGAATCACAACGCGGTCATTATCACAACCGCGTTGTGATTCCGCATACCATTACTCCGCAATTCGAAACAACGACTTGTGGAGGGAGGGCTCTGGATGTTGGAATAGTATAATATACTATTCCAACTCCAGTCTGTACGAACTCTAGGAAAGGTGTTGTATTTTAAATCCAACACCTCCCCCCCCCCTCCGCAAGTCGTTGTTCTGACTTGCAGAGTAATGGTATGCGGAATCACAACGCGGTCGTGATAACGACTGCGTTGTGATTCCCCGCGGGGATAAAGTTTTGTTGTAAACGTCGTTTACCCTGTGATTACAGTATTGTTGCTTTGTAATTCTCCTGCTCTATGCCTCCCCTGACACATGACTTTTAATGTCACTGTAAATGTCCATGGTTTAAATTTTTCTTTTCAAATGTCATACCTTGATTTCAATAAAATAAAATACTGGATGGTTGGATCCAGAAGGAGAGAGAGGGGTCTTTATGGCAAAGATCCTTGATAGTAGGGTCTAAGAATTGAGAGGAAGGGATTTTTGAGTACAAACCCTGGATATTTGAGTCCAGGAAATTAGAGGAAGGTCCTCTAAAGTAAAATGAAATAACTGGAATAATGTGTTCCAGAGATGAGAAGAAGAGACGTAAAAGGACGGACCATGGATAGTTGGGTCCAGTAGACGAGAGTCGGGCTTTTAGAGTAAAAGCCCTTGAAATTTGGGTCCAGGAAATGAAAGTCTAGCCTTTAGGGTACAGTGCAACAGTTTACAAATCCTGCTGCATCGCTCACTACGAACACAGATTGTTCCCATAGCATGCAGCTCGGAAGCATTTAAAGATAGTAGACACGCTATTCCACCCTTTGATTGAATGATGCCACTCTAGGTGATTGTTCAGTCTATCTAAGCACTGCTCTTCCCTGTGGTCACAGTTAACAATTTTGGGCTCACCTTGTTACTTTCAGTCCTGTGCTCGTCAAATATGTCCTGGTCATCCTCCATGGGAACATTGATGCGTATACTTACAGCTCCTGGTATGAATCCTCTCCCTGGATCCTGGTGTGGCTCCTTGGAGCTCTCACCGCGGTGTCCTACCAGGGTAAGGGAGATGCAGTCACACTCCATAGGCACATTCACCCAGATACTTACAGCTCCTGGTATGAATCCTCTTCCTTGAGCCTGGAGTGGCTCCTTGGAGCTCTCACCGCGGTGTCCTACCAGGATAAGGGAGATGCAGTCACCCTCCATAGGAACATTCACCCACATACTTACCACAGTGTCCTAACAGGGTAAGGGTTCTCCCTGCATAGGAACATTCACTTAGATACTTACAGCTCCTGGTATGAATCCTCTCCCTGCATCCTGGAGTGGCTCCTTTGAGTTCTCACCGCAGTGTCCTACCAGGGTAAGGGTGATGCAGTCACCCTCCAGGGAAGCATTCAACCAGAGACATTACACCTCCTGGTATGAATACTCTTCCTTGATCCTGGAGTAGCTCCTTGGAGCTCTCACAGCGGTGTCCTATCAGGGTAAGGGAGACGCAGTCACACTCCATAGGAACATTCACCCAGATACTTACAACTCCTGGTATGGAGCCTCTCCCTGGATCCTGGGGTGGCTCCTTGGAGCTCTCACCGCGGTGTCCTACCAGGGTAAGGGAGAGGCATTCTCCCTGCATAGGAACATTCACTTAGATACTTACAGCTCCTGGTATGAATCCTCTCCCTGGATCCTAGAGTGGCTCCTTGGAGCTCTCACCGCGGTGTCCTACCAGGGTAAGGGAGAGGCATTCTCCCTGCATAGGAACATTCACTTAGATACTTACAGCTCCTGGTATGAATCCTCTCCTTGGATCCTAGAGTGGCTCCTTGGAGCTCTCACCGCGGTGTCCTACCAGGGTAAGGGAGATGCATTCTCCCTGCATAGGAACATTCACCCAGATACTTACAGCTCCTGGTATGAATCCTCTCCCTGGATCCTGGAGTGGCTCCTTGAAGCTCTCACCGCGGTGTCCTACCAGGGTAAGGGAGATGCAGTCACCCTCCATAGGAACATTCACCCACATACTTACCACAGTGTCCTAACAGGGTAAGGGTTCTCCCTGCATAGGAACATTCACCCAGATACTTACAGCTCCTGGTATGAATCCTCTCCCTGGATCCTGGAGTGGCTCCTTGGAGTTCTCACCGCAGTGTCCTACCAGGGTAAGGGTTCTCCCTGCATAGGAACATTCACCCAGATACTTACAGCTCCTGGTATGAATCCTCTCCCTGGATCCTGGAGTGGCTCCTTGGAGTTCTCACCGCAGTGTCCTACCAGGGTAAGGGTTCTCCCTGCATAGGAACATTCACCCAGATACTTACAGCTCCTGGTATGAATCCTCTCCCTGGATCCTGGAGTGGCTCCTTGGAGTTCTCACCGCAGTGTCCTACCAGGGTAAGGGTTCTCCCTGCATAGGAACATTCACCCAGATACTTACAGCTCCTGGTATGAATCCTCTCCCTGGATCCTGGAGTGGCTCCTTGAAGCTCTCACCGCAGTGTCCTACCAGGGTAAGGGTTCTCCCTGCATAGGAACATTCACCCAGATACTTACAACTCCTGGTATGAAGCCTCTCCCTGGATCCTGGAGTGGCTCCTTGAAGCTCTCACCGCAGTGTCCTACCAGGGTAAGGGTTCTCCCTGCATAGGAACATTCACCCAGGTACTTACAGCTCCTGGTATGAAGCCTCTCCCTGGATCCTGGAGTGGCTCCTTGAAGCTCTCACCGCAGTGTCCTACCAGGGTAAGGGTTCTCCCTCCATAGGAACATTCACCCAGGTACTTACAGCTCCTGGTATGAATCCTCTCCCTGGATCCTGGAGTGGCTCCTTGGAGTTCTCACCGCAGTGTCCTACCAGGGTAAGGGTTCTCCCTGCATAGGAACATTCACCCAGATACTTACAGCTCCTGGTATGAATCCTCTCCCTGGATCCTGGAGTGGCTCCTTGAAGCTCTCACCGCAGTGTCCTACCAGGGTAAGGGTTCTCCCTGCATAGGAACATTCACCCAGGTACTTACAGCTCCTGGTATGAATCCTCTTCCTTGAGCCTGGAGTGGCTCCTTGAAGCTCTCACCGCAGTGTCCTACCAGGGTAAGGGTTCTCCCTGCATAGGAACATTCACCCAGGTACTTACAGCTCCTGGTATGAATCCTCTCCCTGGATCCTGGAGTGGCTCCTTGGAGCTCTCACCGCAGTGTCCTACCAGGGTAAGGGTTCTCCCTGCATAGGAACATTCACCCAGGTACTTACAGCTCCTGGTATGAATCCTCTTCCTTGAGCCTGGAGTGGCTCCTTGGAGCTCTCACCGAGGTGTCCTACCAGGGTAAGGGTTCTCCCTCCATAGGAACATTCACCCAGGTACTTACAGCTCCTGGTATGAATCCTCTCCCTGGATCCTGGAGTGGCTCCTTGAAGCTCTCACCGCAGTGTCCTACCAGGGTAAGGGTTCTCCCTGCATAGGAACATTCACCCAGGTACTTACAGCTCCTGGTATGAATCCTCTTCCTTGAGCCTGGAGTGGCTCCTTGAAGCTCTCACCGCAGTGTCCTACCAGGGTAAGGGTTCTCCCTGCATAGGAACATTCACCCAGGTACTTACAGCTCCTGGTATGAATCCTCTTCCTTGAGCCTGGAGTGGCTCCTTGGAGCTCTCACCGAGGTGTCCTACCAGGGTAAGGGTTCTCCCTCCATAGGAACATTCACCCAGGTACTTACAGCTCCTGGTATGAATCCTCTTCCTTGAGCCTGGAGTGGCTCCTTGAAGCTCTCACCGAGGTGTCCTACCAGGGTAAGGAGAGATGCAGTCACCCTCCATAGGAACATTCACCCAGGTACTTACAGCTCCTGGTATGAATCCTCTTCCTTGAGCCTGGAGTGGCTCCTTGGAGCTCTCACCGAGGTGTCCTACCAGGGTAAGGGAGATGCAGTCACCCTCCATAGGAACATTCACCCAGATACTTACAGCTCCTGGTATGAATCCTCTCCCTGGATCCTGGAGTGGCTCCTTGGAGTTCTCACCGCAGTGTCCTACCAGGGTAAGGGTTCTCCCTGCATAGGAACATTCACCCAGATACTTACAGCTCCTGGTATGAATCCTCTTCCTTGAGCCTGGAGTGGCTCCTTGGAGCTCTCACCGAGGTGTCCTACCAGGGTAAGGGAGATGCAGTCACCCTCCATAGGAACATTCACCCAGATACTTACAGCTCCTGGTATGAATCCTCTCCCTGGATCCTGGAGTGGCTCCTTGGAGTTCTCACCGCAGTGTCCTACCAGGGTAAGGGTTCTCCCTGCATAGGAACATTCACCCAGATACTTACAGCTCCTGGTATGAAGCCTCTCCCTGGATCCTGGAGTGGCTCCTTGGAGCTCTCACCGCGGTGTCCTACCAGGGTAAGGGAGATGCAATCGAAGGTCCCTGCAGTGGGACTCGAACCTGTCTCCACACTGATGTGATAAAAAGCCATCCTTGAATACAGAAGGTTTTCTGAGCTCGCTGGCTGCTTTCAATGGATGAATACAACTTTAATGCTGTGTGGCATCAGTATTTCCTCTTTATAGAAAGCAGAGTTCTTTGTGCAGGCAGCTGGGCCCATGGAGTGCTACTGCCCCGCCCATCCTTATTTGATTAAAACCACAAGACAAAGGAGGAGGGGAACAAACATTTCAAGAGAATCTTAGCAACATGCTCATTTCCTGTGGAGATAAGCTGGAGCATGTTTAGCGATGTGAGCTAATAAAAGCCCAGAATGGCCGAGCAGTTGCCGTGGGAAAGGGTGAGAGCTCTCTCTGCTGGGCAGAAGCACAGCCTATCAGTTGCCTGGCTCAGCAAATGTGTATGATGCTGAGCCAGCCTAGCGACTGGAAGCCTTCCAAGGAGCAATGCCAGAACACCACAAGCTGCCCTCTGACCCCACTGGCCACGAGGAGGAATACTGAACATTATGCTGAAGTTGATCAATAACAACAGAACGGTGGAAATGAGGCAGTGGAGTCACATACGATACCCCTGCCCCGTGTGCATGAGCGGTTCAGGGAGAGGCATCTTTAGAGCTGGGCTGTGAACTGTGATGGGCCAAAAACAATGCATTGGAAGATGCTTTTGAGAAAAAATGATTTGTTGAACTGTAAAAAAAAAAATTAAACATTGTATTCTGAATGGAAGTGCTGTTCAAGACAGGATACACCGAGTTGGGAAGTGAAAATCCCTGACTCGAGCGAAGATATAATCAACACAAGGCCATTCTATGGTTAACAGCATTCAAAGCCACTGCAATTGTACAATTCTGAGCTTGTAGTCTTTTTCACAGGATTATGGATTTGCCATATTTGGCACATATTCCATTATGTTCTGCCTATTCTGCAGTTTGTTTATTATTATTATTTTTAATTTCTAGCTCCACCAGATCAAACGTTATTCGAAACGTGGCAACATGTTCACTGCAGTGGGAGGCCCTCTTCAAAGGTTAGCTGGCCATCTTTCAGATGTTTATTTCTGTATATGGATATTAAACTGATATTAAAGAAATTAAATCATTGCCCAGGCAGTCCTACCCTCTGTAAAAATTATAAAATATTGAACTAATACTATTTTAAAATGTGCTGCGTTATGTAGCGTAATTTGCCTTTTCGAGCCACTTAATTTTGTCAACCTCAACCCTGCCGCATAATTTTGTGCTCCCCTGCCACATAGTTCCAGTGGCCCTGGCAATATTTTATATTCCACATACTCAACTGCATTGTGAAGAAAGCAATATGAGGTCCAACAGTAATGTGCAGTAAAAGAAAATAATTTCTCTTGATGACGTAAGTGCAATGTGCCCTTTATAGACAGACAACACCGCAGAACCCACGCTTTTTGGATGCTGTAGGGAAATAGTTTGCACTGCATTGACATGGCTGAGGAAGGTCTCAACAGTTTCCTAGCTTCTGTTCAAAGAGATTATAACCTGGTTGTGTTCACTGACGTAATATCGACAACACTAATATCGTGCTACAAAAGTATTGATTTGTATTTAATTAGCTTCCCACCCTTTACCACTAAAAATAAAACTCACACCTAACATATCACCCAAACAATATCTTAATTACACAATTTACATAATTAATTATCAATTAAATAATAATTATTAATTAACAATATTTAAACAATGTTATAATGTGTTTCCTGCACACCCTTTACCCATACAAAAACAGAAAACTATATCAAATAAAAAAAAAAAAAATGAATGTGTTACACAATTTACATAATTATCAATTAAATAATTATTTATAATAATATATAAATAATAAGTAATTATAATTAATTTACTTGCCACCCTATAACCCTACAAAACCCGCATCTAAAACCAAAACTAAAGAAAACTATTTATTATACAATCAAAATAAATAATTATCAATTAAATAATTAATATTAATTAAAATAAATTATTAATTAATTATAACTATTTACTTCCCAAACTGTACCCCTATAAACCCCACACCCTGCTACATTATTAAAAATGACCCAAAAAACTATTACATGAAATTTAAAATCTACTTAAAATGTCCAAAATATTTTAAGACAATATTTATAGAAACAATTTATAACATATATATTTAAAATATATATTACAAAACATAAACATTATAACAAATCGATATTATCAACAACAATATTATTAACATCGATATTAACAACATAATTATTTTGGTAATCGATATTTACACTTTCTATATTTTTTTAATCTATAGTACTTAACTTAAAATCGATATTCTTGTGAACGATATTCTTGCAGGTGATATTTCTGTATGATGATATTTCCAACTCGATATTTATGTAGGCCGATATTACATTTTTGATAGTCTGTCTGAATACCACCTGTTTGGCTTGACTAGAGCATCTCTTTTTTGGGGTAAAGAGAACAAGGCAAATATTGTAGGGATCCATTACTGGCCATGTTCACTTCAAATTAATTTGCCAGTTCAAACCCTTGCACCCACGCCATGCAGTTTTCTCATCAATAATTTTACAGACAAATGTTGCAGTGACATCATCAAAGATCACTACACACCAATTGTGGTCTCTATCTGTTCATAGTTTGCACACTATAAAAGATTAAAGGGCAGAGGATATATACAATTCCAACCATCTGTTTGAACAGAATGATTAATAAACAAATTGGCATTTCAGGTGTGACAAAAAAGGTGCCCAGGGAGCAAGTGTTAACATTGTTTCCCAACCGAACTCAGAGTGCACATGTGGGCTCTTGCGGCCAGAGCCTGGCTTATGGTGTACCGGTGTTTATCCACATCTGTCAAGGATTTTACTGACAAACAAAGCTAATGGACAGCCTGCTGCGGACAACCAGGCTGCCCCCTACAAAACTATATTTACTAGAAGAAATGCCATTTCAGGGACTAATTTGAAGACAAGAAACAAGGGTTTGTATCCCGGCTTCCTCGCTTGTTGTTATTGTAGGAACATTCTGTTCATGCTCTGAGCATGGTTGAGACCAAATATAGCGTCTGGACAACATAACATTTTACCTAGAGAGATATCATAATTTTTATTTTCATATCAGCTTCAAGTATTTTGAGCCACGCTGAAATAAAATGTCAAAACATATATGTCACAACAATGGATACCTTAACGTCCCTGAAGAGAGTGAGGGCTCATCGCGCTCCTAAGGGTTTCACTTAATCTTGAACAGTCAGTGGAAAATTTGAGTTTGGATATTCAAAGAATTCACAGAGAGCCTTTTAGGAAAAGTCCACAAAGACTAAAACCTAGAAAAATCCTAGTTAATTTCCACACTTACTCCCTTAAAGAGATGATTCTTAGTCAGGCCCTAAAACAAAAGTCTTTGAGTGGAAAGGGTTTCACCTTCCAAGTAAGATCAGACCTTTCCAGGGCAACTTTGGATAAACAATGGGAGCTGGGGAGGAGACTGGATGCCTTTAGGCAGTTAGGTGCCTCCGCCCAGCTTAAGTTCCCAGCCGCATTGAAGATCATGTACAATAATAAAATGTACAACACTAGATCAGTTCATGAGGCAGATGAATGGTTGCTGGCTTGGGGTAAAAAGGATGGTCCATCAAGTTAGGCGGGGGTTACTAGCGTTCTATGAGTGGTTTTCTTCCCCTCCATTTAAAATGATATAAGGGAACCTAGGCATAGTCGTATTGGGATTTAATTTTTGTTTTTTCAAAAGACTTGCATGGTTTATCTATCTCTCGTTATATATTCTATTTAACTAGAGAGTATAAATAAGTAGAGTGTACATTTTTTTTTAAAAAGGGAGAGATCGGAAGGGGAAAAAAAAAGGGGGAGGGTTATATTGAAGAAACTCCAGAATCTTGTTTAAAATCTGTTAGGTATCTCGAGCTCTCCAATAACTTTCATCTATACTGCGAGCGCTCGGAGGGGGCACTATCTTCTGGACATGTTCCAGATAGATAGGGCAAGGGTTTCCCAGGGGGGGGATAGCTTGGGTCACGGGGCAATTTGGTGGTTGTTGCAAGGGGTGAAAGCAAAAAATATCCTCATTTCTTTTCTGGTTGTACTGGATTATTTTTTCTGTATTAAGGTGATCTTCGGCATGGTTGTGTTAATCTTTTGTTGTCTTTTCCCAGTTGTGAACGCCATTAATAGGGCGGCAGGAAAGAGGCGGCTTTTTTATGAATAATCTGCGGATTCTTTCCTGGAGCATCAATGGCCTCCGCACACGTCCCAGAAGGGATAAGATTATGCAATATCTTCGTGATTGTGATGCGCAGGTCATTGTTCTCCAGGAGACCCACTTGGTAGAAGAAGAGTTGCGCGATTTGGCTAAGAAGAATCCGTGGATTGACTTTTTTATAACTACCACGCAATCTACGAATAATAGAGGAGTTGCAATTTTGTTTAAAAAATCCCTAAAAGCTCGATTGGTATCTAAATTAACAGATCCAGGTGGTAGATGGGTCATTTCCACAGTGAGTATTGTAGGGGGACAAATTACATTCGTAGGATATTATGGCCCGAATGTAGATGATCCTTGTGCCTTGGCATCTGTTTTTTCTCATTTGATTTCTGTTTCAGAACCTATTATATTAGTGGGCGATTTCAATATAGTCCCCGACCCTCTATTGGACAAGTCCCCACACAATCGGGCATTGAACCCTTCTAAAACTAGATCTTTGTTGTTGCCCAATATGAAACAGTACGGTTATTTAGACATCTGGAGGATATTATCCGGGCAACAGCCGGGAGTCTCATTTCGAAATCATAAATATCATCATCAATCCAGGATTGATTATATCTTGATCAGTCAGTCATTGAAAAGCATGGTTAAAAACATCACTTACCAACTTTCACATCTGTCTGACCATTTAACAGTATCGTTGGTAATGGCAGGCTTCCCACAAGTAGTTCCTAGAAGTTGGTCGTTTAATCGTTCGTTGCTCACTAGACAAGATGCGATCTCTTTTTTGGTAGAGGAAAGCAAGTGCTTCATGGATCGTAACATCGGAACGGCCACTCCAGTGTGGGTATGGGACTCCTTTAAGGCCTTTCTTAGGGGCCAAATTACCAGCAGGGTCATGATGACGTTACATAGAGAAGAGGTACTTTCAAGTGAGGCAGAGATAGGCAGGCTTCAAAGGGAGCTTGAACTACAATCATCAGCCTCGTCTATTTTACTACAAGAACTACAGAATAAGCTGGTTAGAGCTAAGGGGGACTTGGATTCCATACTGAAGGCACGTGTATTACAGAGATGGGAAACCAGTAAAATCGCCCATTTCCAATACGGTGAAGGCGCAGGGAAACTTCTATCCTGGAAATCTAAGACCGATCAGGTCCGCAATAATATATCTTCGATCACCCATGACAACGTGGTTTACACTTCAGATGAAGAAATAAGAACAATCTTTAGGTCCTTCTTTCAAAATATCTATAAGGAGGACAAGTGTATCAACCAGGATTCGATTGTCAATTGGCTAAATGAGGTATCCTTGCCTACATTGACCCCCGATCAATCCACGTCTTTAGATCAGACGATTACTCAGGATGAGGTCAAGAAAGCTATAATGAACAGCAAGTCCGGGAAGGCAGCGGGCCCTGACGGCCTTCCAGCAGAAATCTATAGGCTCCTAGAACAGGCGATTGTACCATTTTGTACATCTTTATTGAATCAGATTCTTCAGGTAGGGATGCTACCTCCAACTTCCTGGGATAAAGCGTCAATTACCTTAATCTTAAAACCTGGTAAATCAGCTTCTCTCTGTGAATCATACCATCCAATTTCCATCTTAAATGCGGACTATAACATTTTTGCTTCAATTATGGCCAATAGGCTGGGCATGGTCGCCGGGGATATTTTACATCAAGACCAGAGGGGATTTATTAGGGGTCGACAACTCTTTGAGTTGACTTATGACCTAATAGGTGCAATTGATGCTGCATCATTTGCCGGGCTGCTCTTGGCCGTTCTCACGTTGGATGCGACCAAGTCCTTCGACAGGTTGAATTGGTCATAACTGTCGGGTGTCTTGGCCAAGTTCAACGTGGGTGCAGGATTTCGCCGAGCAGTTGGCTTACTTTATCAAAACCCCTCTGCCTGTCTCTTGGTTAATGGCTCACTGACTGACCCTTTTAACATCACCAGGGGTACATGTCAGGGCTGCCCTCTCTCCCCCCTCCTGTTTGATTTATACATCGAACCCTTCGCCCAACGGCTGCGGGAGGACACTTGCATCAAACCTTTTAGGTATGGGAGTTGGGAGAAGAGGGTGGCCCTGTACGCGGTACGTGGACGATATTCTGATTTTTTCTTCAGATTTAAGAACAGCACTCCCTTCTGTTATTACATTGGCCACGGACTTCGGTGGAATCTCGGGATACAAGGTTAACGCCTCCAAAACTGAGATTATGACCTGGAACCACGAAGTCTCAGATATAGGGGTTCAGCCCAACTCGAAAATGCGTTACTTGGGTATAGAAATCGTCCAGGATATTAACAAAATAGTTGAGATCAACTTCTCTGCTAAAGCAAAAGAATGTCGCCAACTTATGCGTTCCTGGTCATCACTGCCTCTTTCTATCTTGGGGAGGGTTAACCTTATAAAGATGACCATATTGCCAAAGATCACCTTTTTGTTTAACACAATACCTCTTTATTTTGAGCCATCACTTTTGATTAAATTACAGAGTGACATTAACTCATTCATCTGGGCCCAGCGTAACCCCAGAATTAACTGGAAAAAACAGAGGCGTCGAAGGCAGAAGAGGGGGTTAGCAGCCCCAGATTTCCAACTGTACGCGTGGGCATTTCAACTCACCCATTCCCGTATGTTATTGAAAACACCTACCAACTTCGGGATTGGTTGTATGTTTAGTGCCATGCTAAGTGGGGCAGGGTTGCCACAGGAGGGGTTTCTTTTTCAATTCGGTCTTGCAGGGCATGGCTAGAACATGGACTAAGGTCAGCAATGCCATGAAACTAGGATATTTTTCAAGCAAGGCTCCTTTGTGGGATTTACCTGGGGGCCCAAGTTGGCTTAACGATAGCCTTGCTTTACCTTTGAGAGAGGGGGGGTTGAAAGTGTGGGGTGATTTATTTGTCGATGGGGTCCTCTTATCTTGGGAATTGTTAAGTATTAGAACAGGCTCTAATCTGTCTAGGTTCAAGTACTTACAGATAGCAAGTTGGGCCCACGCGCAATCTACCATCAGGTTTAGACCCCCACTAGGGAGGGGCAACCATCTAGAGTCTCAACTCTTAGTTAAAACCCCTGCAAAAAAGGAGATATCCTTTTGGTATCACTCAATGCTGGATGAGATGGATGGCGAATTCCAACTGCTCGATAAAATCTGGGGGAGTTCTTTTCCAGACCTTGATGTGGAAACTCTTTGGCTTGGCTCTTTCCAGATATTATGGGAAATATTGAAACCAGCGTGGCTCCGAAGAAACCATCTTTTCTCCTTGCACAGGGCTTACTACTCGCCGCAAAAACTGTCAAAATTTGCTTAAAATCAACCGGTTGCCTGTGCAAGGTGTGGGGAAATGGCAGATTCGGATTTACACGTTTTACGAATGTCCTCTGTTATCTCAATTTTGGGACTCTTTAAGCACTTCACTTACAACCTCCCTAGGTCGTCAGATCACGATAAATCCAGTACTGGTAATTTTTGGAGTTATGGAGGGGGTGAAGGGTCCTTCCAAATATCTCCTCTTTTACGCCATGCTCTTGGCCAGAAGAGAAATTTGTAAAAAATGGAAGGACGCCATGCCACCATCTCTTTCCGATTGGCAGACATCTATGTTACAGACCTCAAAAACTCGATCTAATGAGATCAGGTAACACAAACAAGAGAGCCTTCTGACATCTCCTGAAGTGGAACTAACTTTGAATCACACAGGTTCCCCCCCCCCGTTTGGTCCAATGATTGTGCTACCTTCTGAACCCTTCGCTCCTTTCTATGTTGGCTTACTTTGCCCTGTTGATTTCGGTCTAAAGGCAGGTTTACCTGTGTAGCAACACAGTGCCCTTATGGTTGCGGAATATGAGTCATTGGGTATGCGATTTCACTGATTAGGTGACTTTGTAGCAATACTGGTCTACCTATCCAGTTATCTGAGGCAGTGTGCCGCTCTCTATTTGACTTTATCGAAGCAACCAGGGTAGACAATGAGGACTTAATAATTAAAAAAAATCTTTTTTTAAAAACAATGGATACCTACACCAGAAAATTGGATATTGATCGCACTAGCATTAAGGTCGAGTTTATGCCTACATATTACTGAATTACACCACAGTGTGAACATGTGCTGGGCTTTGTAAGACACTTTCAATAAAACGGAAGTACATTGGGTTAAATAATTCTACAAATGTGTGTTAAAGCTATTTTCTAACAGTCTCAATCAACCAATTCCGTGTGAATCTCCGATATATGAATTGCAACTAATTAGTCTGTTCACACTTTGGGCCACCCAACAAAAGAAAATGTACTCAGAAAATGATACACCTGATAAAGGGTCTTGAGTGAAGCCATTTTTAGGTCTCGCGCCTAGCGTTGCAGTGCACAGCACAACTCGCGCAGCGCAAGACCTCTTGTAAGGGTGTTTTGAAAGCTGACCACACGCTCGGCCGTGTGGTTTTGCTCTCGCTGGCTGCTATTGGGTTTTGCATGTCCCACCTTTTCTCCGCCCATTCCCACCGGTGTCTAGCTTTTAGCTGGAGTGGCTTTTTTTAGAGATGTCTGTATGCACAAACAAGTGTGGTTGTTGAGAAAACGTTTATATGTTTGAGATTTAGCACTATTTTTGGGCCTGTATTTGTGTGAGCGTGTCCATGTTGACAATTTTATTTTATTTATTTAGACCTAACTTGATGTTTTTAGTGCCGGAAAACCCCATTGAGGTTTCCTGTGCTAAATCCATCAAGTTAGGTCTATCCCGGTCCGACTAATTTAGAACAGCCAGGACTTTAACTGCCTTTGGAAGATCGTCAATGATGAACAGTTTCTCAGAGATTCACGGAACGAGTTCCATAACTTAGGGCCCTGAAACACAAAAGACTGGCCTCCCATACATGTGAGTTTGACTAAAGGGACAACGCATAAGCAAAGTTAATTGAAACAGAGGCTCTGGGAAGGTTGATAGGATTTCACAAAATCTTGCAGATATTGTGTGCCAACCCTTGCTCTTGCCTTGTGCACGTAGCACAAGGTGTTAAAGGGAATTTTCTTCTTCACTGCAAGAAAGGGGGGTTCCCATAGAAGACCGGAGGCCAGGGCACTATTCAGAAGTCTATAGAGTATCCTTGTGGACCACCTGCAACTGTTTAATGGAGGCTTTATCCGCTCCTAGATATAGTATATTGCCGTAATCCAGCTTCAACATTTTAAGTGCCCAATTCACCGTCCTTTGAACTGGGAATGGGAGCTGCAAAATAAATTCCCACAGCCGTTTCTGGATAGTGAGGCATGTGGCAGCCATTATCATCACCTGTGGTTTCATGGACAACATGTTATCCAACGTAATGCCCAGCTTCTTCACCTTCGGCGATAGCACCTGAAGAGGGCCCAGACTTTCCGGTCAGTGTTGGGGACCGCAAAGGGAAGGATTCTTTACCAACACCAGTACCTCTGTGTTGTCTCCATTGAGCTTGAGTGAATGGTTATTCATCCACTCTGTTACCAAGCCCAGACAGGCGTTCAAGGCCTCTGCATTAAATCTTTTAGCTGATGACAATGAGAGGATGGTTTGCGTGTCATCTGAGGGCAAGGTGAGGTCCCAACTTTCCACCAATTCTCCCAATGGGAACACATAGATTTTAAATGGTGCAGGACTTAGGGATGATCCTGGGGGAACTCCTGAATTTAGGGAATGCCGCTTGGAGGAGGCAGTGCTGAAAACACCTGAAAAGACCAGTCCCTTAGGAAGTGTGCCATCCTAGAAAGGGCTTTTACCTAAAGTCCCAACTCAGTTAGCATCTCTAAGAGAGTTACATAAGACAAAGTGTGGAAGGCCACTCTGAAATCAAGTAAGATCAGCTAAGCCATCTCGCCACATCCAAGAGTCATCTAAGATTTCCTGTGACGCCTAACTCGGCAGACTCTGTACTGTGTCCCATCCTAAACACCAATGGGAAGGGTGAAGGCAGTCTTGGGCCTTTCATTAAGCTGGAGAGTTGTCTATTGACATGTGTCTCCATTATCTTAGCTGTTATGGCCAGCATAGACACAGGTCTATAATTTGATTAATTAGCCAGGCCTGGAATTGATTTTTTTTAAAGGGACCGTACCATGGCATGTTTTCCATGCCTGTGGAATATGTCCCTGCTCTAAAGATAAATTGAGGAGCCCTACCAGGAACTGCAGGTTATCCTAATCTAGTCAAGTCAAGTCAAAGTTAACTTTATTTAGTTTGTCACAACCATAAAGCATATACTAAAAGCGCAATTTATAACGTACAAAATTGAAAGCGAAACGTATTTTCAGTCTACTTTAAAATATTTACAATTTCTGTAAAAATCCTTTTCTGGCCCCAATCATTTAATCTTTTTCAGCTTTCGTGAGTAAGTTATCTACTAGTGTCATAAATGTTACCCCCCGACATATTAAAATATTTGATGAGGCGCCCATCCAACTTGTTACCACATGTCTGCAAGTACAGATATTTAAGTCATTTAAGGCTGTTTTCAACAATTTCCTTCTTTCTACTTTTACGGATTCACAGACGCACATTAGGTGGCATAAAGTTTCTGTATGGTACCCACATAAACGACATGTCTTTATTTGCTGTTTATTTTTCCAGGTGGGAACCAAGTCCTTCGAGCAGTGATCGCCAAATCTAAATGCCATGAACCTCCTTTTTAGTGATAGGCGGAAGTGGACTGCTAGGTAGGGTTGTGGTTTTAGGCTTATGTATGAATTTATTACCACCCATGCATGACAGCGTTTGGCCAATCTCCTTTTATCTTCCACGAAGGATAGTGCCTTGGCCCTGGTGTTACACACTTTATTGAATGATGTCCTTTCCAAGTTACTGTTCCAGGCTTCTTCGATCTCTAATTCCTCCAGGACAATACGCAGATAGTCGCCCCAAGTGTTTGGGTTTCTTTGGTCATGTTGTGTCTTTATTTCCGACCAGCATAGGTTGTTCAACGTTCCCATTTCAGATGCTCTAAATTTCCTGCATAGTTTTGCAAAAATTGCTTTCCTTTGATATTCTTGGTTCTGGAGACCAAATTCTAAACGTATTTATCCTAATCTAGGACACTAATCTTGGTAACAGGAATAGGATCTCTGGGTGAGCCAGATCTGATTTATGTCAGTGATGGTAGGAACCCTGTCAAGTCCTGCATGCCCCATGCCAGCAATGGACAAGGGAATATAAATATGTATTTTATAGAGGTTGACTTTCTACAATTTATGTATGGGACTTGTAGTATGAATATAACCCATGGGCCCCACTTTTTTAATCCTGTTCACCTAGTCTGCCTAAAAGTCATTGGCATAGCAAGGGGGAGTAGCTAGGTATTTGTGCGTGTACCTGTGCGTGAAAGAAAGAGAAGTGAAGAGTAGGTGACAAAGTCACTAAACCACCAGTTTGACAAAATATGGGGGTCTCATGGAGCAATAAACAAGATACTAAAGGTACTTGAATGAAACACAAATGTATGCATGGCTCTTGTGTGATCTTGACAGTCAAATTACTAACTTTCATGTCGACTCAAGTCCCTGACAATGGCTATACTCAACAGAAAAGGGCTAAGGTGTGTCCTCTTTCTACTGATTGAAGACTGTACTCATCTTCAATTAGTTACCAGTCAGGTCTCTGCTGCAGACTCAACATTCCCTGAAGGGCTAAGGCAGGTCACAAAAGTGTATACCCAAAACTTCACAAGCACAGAGCGAGGTTCCTTTCTTCACAGAATGGAGACTGTAATCACCTTCACTCAGTTGCCAGTCACTCTGCCACTACTACACATACAAAGACTACATGTTCTTCTCTAGTCTAGCAGTGTTAAAGGTGTCGCGTCCAATGAGAAAAGTTACTCGTGCAAATTGAAAACAACGTAATTCCACAGAATGACAAATGAGTGTGGGCATTGGGTATCAATCTACCTTCAGGACAAGCCTATGCCAAGCTGCTCTGTGACTGAGTCCAATGGCCTAGATGGCTGCCATCACTTCCTGGTTAAAAGGCTGGCAGCAAATCAAATCTCAAAAAGAGATCTGTGCTTAGGCTCCGACCAGCTATCTATATTTCTTTTTTCTCTAATAACTCAAAAACTATGGAACGGATTTACACCAAATTACAAAAATGGTTCTTTCTGGACCAAAGGCTACCTTCCTACAAAACTTTGACTCATTCTGTCTGGTAGTTCAGGCTGTAGACATGTATAACATCTCTATTGGGAATTGCAAGGGGAAAACACATTTTTGGATCCCTCTTTTTTCTTATCCCATCCTTGGCAAATCACCCAGAAACTTTGCAGACAACAGCTGAAGTGAGAGGCAAACTAGTTTTGAAAATTTTGAGAAGATTTGTCAAATGTGACAAAGGTATTAGCAAAACAAGAACTGCTAGTCTATGGAATCTACGGCCCAACTATAACTATCTACTGGTGGTCGGCAGTAGGTAGTTATAGTTAGGACTTAGTTTCCATAGGGAAAGCTTTTTGTGTTTTGCCAATACCTTTGGCCCCATTTGACTAATCTCCACAAAACGTTCAAAACTAGTAGGCACCTGAGTTCAACTGCTTTGTGGATAGTTTCAGAGTGATTCGTCAAGGAGGGGACATGAACATGGGGGACCCATAACACTTTTTCCCCATGCAATTTCCTATAGGAATTTAAGACACAACTACAGCCCACACCACTGGTTGGAATTACACTGAATTTGGCTGGATGGTAGGTCTTAGTTTAGAAAGCTATCTTTTTGTTATTTACTGTAAATCTGTTTAGTAGATTTTGAGATATTAAATGAAAACCAAATGTGTATACCCAGGGACGAGAACCCTTCACAATTTAGTGTAAATCTGTTCAGTACTTGCAGAGTTATTATACACAAAAGAAAATTATATATCTAGGGATGTGGATCCTCCTTGGATCCAATAAGGTGGATAAGTTGATCTAAGTACCCAGCATTGGTGTTGACTAGCCGTAACCTGAATGGAAGGTTGCAGCCACCATTTTAACTGTCAGGAAACAGTCCTGGGGTCTTTACATTTATTTGTAAAGTGATTAAAGGGGGCAGGTTAGACATACCCTGACCCCTTGGGTGTGTTAGAGGGGTCTCAGAGGAATTTGTGATGGGCAAATAATTGCCTTAAAACATATTTTATTTCACATGTGGGGCTCTGCAGATCCGCCACAGTGCTCAGCGTGGCCCCTGTGTGAATCCATGATGAATTCACAGATTCTGATGCACTTTAAAAAACACTTACAGACCCACTCAGATACCTGCACATGCACTCTCAGACCCACTTACAGACCCATTCAGGCACTCCCATACACATTCACATAGCCACACATGTACTCTCACACCCACTTATAGATCTATGTAGCCATTCACACACCCAATACCAGACCCCTGCAGGCACTCATAGACCCACATAGCTACTCACTCACTCATTCATAGACTCACTAACAGACCCATGCAGACACTCACACACACATTCACAAAACTACACAGGTACTCTCATGCCCACTCACAGATCTATGCAGCCATTCACATACCCACTCATAGACCCATTCAGTCACTCACAAACCCACTCACAAATGCACACAAATACTCACAGACCCACTCACAGACTCATGCAGGCAATCACATACCCTTTCACATACCAACATAGGCACTCACACACCTACTCACAGACCTATATATGCATCCATACAGCCACTCAGAGATCCATACAGGCACTCACACACCTACTCACAGACCCATGCTGGCACTCACACAATCAATCAAAGCCCCATCAGATACTCATAAACATACTCACAGGCCCTCTCACACAGCCATTTATAGACCCACACAGGCACTCACATACCCACACAGAGACTAACACACACACCCTTTCATACCCACTCACACTCACTCATATACCCAGGCAAACACTCTACTCAAACACCCACAGACACTCACATACCCACTTACACATTCTGCATCTACTCACAGACCCACACAAATACTCACCCGCCCACTCATAGACCCACTCGCATACCTATTCACAGACCTACTTACTCACTCACACACCCACTTTCAGACATTCCTACAACCATTCACAAACCCATACCGACACTCACATACACTCATAGCCCCACTCATGCACACCCAGATACACTCACATATCAATTCACTGACCCACACAGACATTCTTACATACCCACACAGACACTTGTACACTCACATACCAATCAGTGACCCACACAGACATTCTTACATACCCATACAGACACTCATAAATCCACTCAAGACCCACACAGGCACTCACACAGCCACTCACAGACCCACACAGACACTTACACACCCACTCACGGACCTGCACAGACACTCACATTCCCACTTATAGACCCACATAAACAATCCCACAACTACTCACAAACACTCATACTCCCCTTCACAAACTCACTCACACATTCACAGACCCACTTGCTCACCCACCCACTCACAGACCTACACAGACACTCACCCACTCACAGACCAAAATAGACACTTGCATACCCACTCACAGATATACACAGACACTCACATAACCATGTATATGCCCACTCACAAACACTCAGATACCCACTCGCAGAGCCATACAGACACTCAGACATTCACTCACAAACCCATACACTCATACACCCACACAGGCATTCTCACAAACCCACACAGACACTGAGACACCCATTCACAGACCCACATGGACACTCACACACACACACACTGATATACCCACTCATACACTCACATACCCACACAGACAATCACATACCCACTCACAGAGACACTCACACACCCAGTCACAGATCCATACAGCTACTCAGCCACCCACTCATAGACCCATGCATACACTCAGCCACTCACTCACAAACCCACACAGACAATCACACACCCAATCAAATACCCAAACGAACACTCACACACCCACTCAGATACCCTCACAGACACTCTCACAGATCCACAAGATACTCAGACAGCCACTCACAGACCCACATGGACACTCACACACCCACTCACAGACCCACTTATACATTCACATCTCCACTCAACAGACCCACACAGACACTCACACACCCACTCACAGACACTCACACAACCAATCACAGACACACTCACAGTCACACACTGACAAACAGATACCTACTCACAGACCCATGCACACACTGAGACACTCACTCACAAATCCACACAGCCACTCGCACACCTAAACAGACACTCATACCGAATCACACACCCAAACAGACACTCACACACCCTCTCGGATACTCGCACAGATGCACACACACTCAAACACCCACTCAAAGACCCCCAAGGAATAGACACTCACATACCCACTCACAGACCCGCTCATACATTCACATACCCACTTATAGACCCACATAGACACTCAGACACCCACTTGCAGACCCACACAGACACTCACACAATCATTCACACAACCAATCACAGACCCACTCACAGGTACACTCAGATACTTAGATATCCACTCACAGACCCATGCATACTCAGACACTCACTCACTCACAAATACTCACACCCCGTATATTTACTCACCCACCCACAAAGGTACTCACACAGCCAATGAAACACTGAGAGACACACTCACAGAGCTAATCACACACCCACAGTTACTTACATGCCTTACTTACATGCCTTCTAACACACCCATAAAACCAGTCACCCCCCCACTCATATACAAAGTTGGGAAATACACAACGCTACCTTTAAGTTCTCCTGATGTCTTGAATTTGATACCTTTAATATTTTTTTTATTAGGAACAAAAATAAATATGGTAGTAAAAGGGGTTAGGTGACAACACCTGGAAAGAAGAACACAGCTTCAGCCTCTCAAAAACTTGAAAATTCAATGGGGAGCAAACAAAAATTAACAGCAGTGATTTTTCACTACATCCAGGTATGCAGCCACAAACTATATCTTTACACTCATGGGCATGAAACATTTGCAACAGTGAGTAACCATCTCACTTAACTGCTTGCACAAAGCGGGAACAGGGATTACTTTCAGTGTTGATGGGTCCCCCAAAGCTCCTGAAGATGATACCTATCCTCCTGCTCCATCTGCCTTCTCCTGCATCATCTCATTATACACCCATTCATGTATAATTTTGAGGTGCTTCCACTTGGAATGTGTCCCTCTAAATAGTTGCTCTCCACAAACATGACACCGCATAATTTTAGCATTTACTTTTTTCTCCTCTGATGGTATAATAAAATGTTTCCAAACATCACTCTCTTTTCTTGCAGGTCACCACTGTTCCTCATCATCCACACAACATCCACAACAGGATTAGGATTTCCTTGCTGGTCAGAAAACACATATGTAGCCATTCTAAGTTTTTCTCCACAAAAATAAATGAAACATTAGCACTGCTTCTCAACCCTCTGTATAGAAGAATGAAAGGCAAATGAGTGATTTAGAGTGTGGTTTTCCATATGCATCGGTGGTGTCACCCAATCACCCATGATACACCCAATCAGAAAGCAAGGATTGTGTGTATCATCAAGCGAGTCCACTGATCCAGTCAGTAGATTCACAATTTTGTCACACTCATAATAAAAGTAACTATCTTTAAAAGCACACAGAGGGTTACACATATGTATGTAAGAATATGTTTATACTAATATAATTACTAAAACCTGAGGGACGAATATATGTTATTTTTATTTTTACAGATTTTGATTAAACTGCAATTCCGGAATCGTAGGTTTGTTCCGATTACATGACCACAATTAGACAGCAGAGAGTAGCGGCAGTCACGTCCTTTTTTTGGGCACCACAGAAGATCTACTGACCCATCAAATAATTAACAAAATTACTTGTTTTAGTGGATTTACAAAAACAGTTAGTAATTTAAAATATCTTCAATCATGTTTTTTACTTTTAAAAGTATGCCAACTATAAATTCAGCAATAAAATTAATTTCTATAGTTGCAAAAATAAAATTAAATCTGTAGATGAAATTGCAGTGCAATTTATACTAAAACAAACCTTTGGAATTCACTGAAAAAAGCAAAGGTTACAAGGACGGTATACTTAGGGAACAGAATATAAAATGAATAAGGAAGTTCACTGAAAAAAGCAAAGGTTACAGGGTCATTATTTTTAGGTTCAGATTCTACATGCACAAAACCATAGAAATGTGGCAGTTGTAGTGACCTGAGATATCTGTAACTTATGCCCCCACAATGCACTGCTTATGACCTCACATATTACTTCCCCCATGACGTGGTCAGTGACATCACTGATGACATCTCAAATTACATCACTGATGACATCGCTGATGACATCATCCACACAACCACTCACACATGCACACAACTACTCACACACCCGTAAAAGTACTCACACACCTATATACCAACTCACACACCAACACAACCACTCACACCACCATTCACAGACCCATACAACCACACACTAACTTACACACCCAAAAATACACTCACACACCCACCCACTTACAGACCCATAAAACCACACACACACTCTCACACCCAGTCAATCACTCATACACCCACTCACACAACTACTCACACACCCACTCACACAAACATGCAACCACTCGCACTCCTGCTCACAAACCCACAACCACTCACACACCCATTCAAACATCCATACAACCACAGAGACACCCACACAAACACTGACACACCCACTCACAAACCCATACAGCCACCAACACAACCAATCACACAACCACTCACAAACCCACTAACACACACATACAACCATTCACATAGCCAGAAAACCACTCCCATGCCTATTCACAGACTCATACAGCCACTCAAACACCCACTTACACACTAGCACAACTACTCACACCCTGATACAAACAGTCACACAGGCACTCAGATAACATATGTTAGAAATAATAATAGACATTAGTAGTATGAAAACAATACTTATTTAACTTATGCAGTAGCTCCTTATATATATTTTTCAGTTTACAAAACACTCACACTCACTGGATGATGTCCTCAGTGATGATATCAGTGATGTCATTTGAGATGTCATCAGTGATGTCATCAATGATGTCACTGACCATGTCATGTAATATGGGAGATCATACAGAGTGCATTGCCGGGGCGTAAGTTATAGTTAGTTAAGGTAACTATAACTGCTGAATTTCTATAGTTTTCTGCATCTAAAATCTGAGCCTAACTATAAAGTCCCTGTAACCTTTGTTTTTTTCAGTGAATATATATATATATATATATATATATATATATATATATATATCGTTGCAAATTCTGTTGCTTTTCAGCGATTTCCACACCACACAGAAAGAAGGACCTCCAAAAGCAGGCAAATTATCAGTGAGAAGATTTAATAGCTCGCATAAAATGGTATTCCAGGCATGACGCGTTTCGGTTATCCAGTAACCTTGATCACATATATATATATATATATATGTGTGTGTGTGTGTATATATATCTATACTAATATAATAAAGAGAGAGCCCAAACCTTTGAGGCGGGTAATCTCAGGAACCACAGCTTCAATCACAACAGCCAATACAGCATTGGAAAGGGCAGTTGCAGCAGAAGGACATAGGCTATGCAGACGCCCACCATATACATTTAAAAGGTAAAAGAACCGTGCCAGCAAAGTAGTCCCTTGTGGGCGTGTCTGCGTTGTGCTGTGGGCGCGTGCTGAGGGCGTGACAAACGTTGGGGGCGTGTGGTACGTTCCGCCCTTCATGCCAGGTCTCATATCGTGTGCTAATCCCACCCTGCTCCCTTTAAATACCCCTGCACCCCATAATCATAACCCACCCTTACTCCTTAAAATACCCCAACACCCTTAAACACTAACCCATCTTAACCCTATAAATATACCCTGTACCCCAAAACCCAAACCTATCCCTAAACCCTAAAAATACCCCTGTACCCCAAAACCCAAACCTAGCCCTGAACCCTAAAAATACCCCTCTACCACAAAACCCAAACCTAGCCCTGAACCCTAAAAATACCACTGTACCCCAAAACCAACCCTGAACCCTAAAATACCCCTGTACCCCAAAACCCAAACCTAGCCCTGAACCCTTAAAATACCCCTGTACCCTGAAACCCAAACCTACCCCTGAACCCTAAAAATACCCCTGTACCCCAAAACCCAAACCTAGCCCTGAACCCTAAAAATAACCCTGTACCCCAAACCTACCCCTGAACCCTAAAAATACCCCTGTACCCCAAAACCCAAACATAGCCCTGAACCCTTAAAATACCCCTGTACCCCAAAACCCAAACCTACCCCTGAACCCTAAAAATACCCCTATACCCCATAACCCATACCTATCCCTAAACCCTAAAACTACCCCTGTACCCCATAACCCAAAACTATATCGGAACCCTTAAAATACCCAAACACCCCAAAACATATACCTCAGTACCCCAAAACATATACCCCTATACCCATACTTACCTTATCCAAACATTAAAAAAACATGCTTTTACCATTCATGCCTTTACAACGAATTTCGTTGTAAATGTATGCGTGGTAAAAGCATATAGGGTTACACATATGTATGTAAGAATATGTTTATACTAATATAATTACTAAAACCTGAGGGACGAATATATGTTATTTTTATTTTTACAGATTTTGATTAAACTGCAATTCCGGAATCGTAGGTTTGTTCCGATTACATGACCACAATTAGACAGCAGAGAGTAGCGGCAGTCACGTCCTTTTTTTGGGCACCACAGAAGATCTACTGACCCATCAAATAATTAACAAAATTACTTGTTTTAGTGGATTTACAAAAACAGTTAGTAATTTAAAATATCTTCAATCATGTTTTTTACTTTTAAAAGTATGCTAACTATAAATTCAGCAATAAAATTAATTTCTATAGTTGCAAAAACAAAATTAAATCTGTAGATGAAATTGCAGTGCAATTTATACTAAAACAAACCTTTGGAATTCACTGAAAAAAGCAAAGGTTACAAGGACGGTATACTTAGGGAACAGAATATAAAATGACAATGACAAATACAAAACCCAAACCTAGCCCTGAACCCTAAAAATACCACTGTACCCCAAAACCAACCCTGAACCCTAAAATACCCCTGTACCCCAAAACCCAAACCTAGCCCTGAACCCTTAAAATACCCCTGTACCCTGAAACCCAAACCTACCCCTGAACCCTAAAAATACCCCTGTACCCCAAAACCCAAACCTAGCCCTGAACCCTAAAAATAACCCTGTACCCCAAACCTACCCCTGAACCCTAAAATACCCCTGTACCCCAAACCCCAACCTAGCCCTGAACCCTAAAAATACCCCTGTACCCCAAAACCCAAACATAGCCCTGAACCCTTAAAATACCCCTGTACCCCAAAACCCAAACCTACCCCTGAACCCTAAAAATACCCCTATACCCCATAACCCATACCTATCCCTAAACCCTAAAACTACCCCTGTACCCCATAACCCAAAACTATATCGGAACCCTTAAAATACCCAAACACCCCAAAACATATACCTCAGTACCCCAAAACATATACCCCTATACCCATACTTACCTTATCCAAACATTAAAAAAACATGCTTTTACCATTCATGCCTTTACAACGAATTTCGTTGTAAATGTATGCGTGGTAAAAGCATATAAAATGTAATGCCATGCCTTATAATGGCATTGAGGGGTCATGGTACTTTCGTAATGAAAGTATGCGGAGTGATGGTATACGGAAAGAAAGTTGCGAATAATGGGTGTTTACCCTCCCCCGGTAAGTACATTGGTGGCACGGCGGCCCACATCTCCAGCAACATACTCATATTTTTTCACCACCCATTTGAAAAATGCACAGGTCTCTCTCATTGATGGCCAGCACCGACATACACTTTTAGACACACCTCCCGCCACAAGTTCTAGAATTGCGAACTTTAGAGCTGGGGAGCTACATTTGAATCTCGGCATCAGCTCAACATCCTGTGATTCCAAGCAAATCGCTTTGTCTCCCCATGCCTACCACAAATGAATGTGTTCTTCTGTAATGTAAATTGTGCTCATGCCATGTTGTCGAGTTTGCGCTATATAATATTGCAAGGAAAAATAAAGTAGGGAAACTCGAGTTCACACACTACTGAACGCGCACTCTTAAGTGTATCAGCAGTGCACTGTGAATCGGAGCGTTTCACAGGCCTGTCACAGATAAGAAATGCTATCAAAACAAAATCCTACAAAACAATATACTACTGGCCGGCAGCAATTCAAACCCAGACAACGTCGGGGCGGGCTGCTAGTATATATATATATATATAACATTGCCATAGTTATGTGAACCCCAGTAAAATATTAATTATACTGTGCCCGCAAAGTGCCCACACGTTCAAGTTCAAGTTCAGGAATTTATATAGCACACTACTCACCCAGAGGGTCTCAAGGCGCTTGGGGGAGTGGGGTGCATTTACGAATATCCAGGTTTTTAGTTGTTTTCTGAAGGAGAGGTGGTTCTGAGTAAGGCAGAGGTGGGTGGGGAGAGGATTCCAGGTCTTGGCCGCTAGGTAGGAGAAGGATCTGCCCCCATGGTGGATTTACGGATGCGTGGGATAGCGGCGAGGGCTTGATTGGATGATCGTAGTTGGCGGGTGGGGGTGTAGAAGGTTAGTCGTGTGTTGAGGCATTCGGGTCCAAGGTCGTAGAGGGCTTTGTGTGCGTGGGTGAGGAGATGAAACGTTATTCTCTTGTCGACGGGGAGCCAGTGGAGGTCTTTCAGGTGACCGGAAATGTGAGCCTGACGAGGAATGTCCAGTATGAGTCTGGCTGAGGCATTTTGGATGCGTTGGAGTTTTTTCAGTAGTTTGGCTGTGGTTCCGGCGTAAAGGGTGTTTCCGTAATCTAGACGGCTGGTGACCAGGGCGTGGGTGACCGTCTTTCTAGTTTCGGTGGGGATCCAACGGAAGACTTTTTTGAGCATGCGTAGGATGTTGAAGCAGGATGATGAGATGGCGTTGACTTGTCTGGACATCGAGAGAGAGGAGTCTAGGATGAAGCCCAGGTTGCGGCGTGATCCGTAGGTGTGGGTGCGGTTCCTAGGGCAGGTGGCCACCAAGAGTTGTCCCAGGCAGAGGGGGATGAACCTAAGATGAGGATTTCCGTTTTGTCTGAGTTAAGTTTTAAACAGCTGTTCTTCATCCACTCGGCTACATCTTTCATTCCTTCGTGTAGGTTGGTTTTGGCGGTGTTTGGGTCTTTGGTGAGGGAGAGGATTAGCTGGGTGTCGTCTGCGTAGGAGATGATGTTGAGGTTGTGTTGGCGTGCGATGGATGCGAGGGGGCTCATGTATACGTTGAAGAGGGTGGGGCTGAGTGATGATCCTTGTGGTACGCCGCAGATGACTTCGGTGGCCTCTGATCTGAATGGGGGAAGGCGGACTCTCTGCGTTCTTCCGGCGATGAACGAGATGATCCATTCCAGTGCTTTTCCTTGTATTCCGACATTGTTGAGACGTTGTATGAGGGTGCTGTGACAGACTGTGTCGAAGGCTGCGGAGAGGTCAAGTAGGATGAGGGCAACCGTTTCTCCGTTGTCCTGTAGTGTTCTAATGTCATCTGTTGCTGCGATGAGGGCTGTTTCGGTGCTATGTTTGGCTCGGAAGCCGGACTGTGAGGGGTCGAGGGATTTGTTGGATTCAAGGAAGGCGGCGAGCTGACTGTTGACCGCTTTCTCTATGACTTTGGCGGGGAATGGGAGGAGCGAGATGGGGCGGTAGTTCTTAAGTTCAGTGGGGTCTGCTGTGGGTTTCTTTAGAAGGGCGCTGAGTTCGGCGTGTTTCCAGCTTTCCGGGAAGGTAGCGGAGTTGAAGGAGCAGTTGATGACATCGCGGAGATGGGGTGCGATGATAGAGTCTGCTTTGTTGAAAATGTGGTGGGGGCAAGGGTCGGTTGGCGATCCTGAGTGGATTGAGTTCATCAGGCGGATGGTGTCTTCGGTGGTGATTGTGTTCCAGGCGTAGAGGTTGTTAGAGTGCGTTTTTGGTTCGGGGGTGGGTGAAGTGGGCTGGTCTTTGGATTGGTTTTTGAAGCTGTTATGTATGTCGGCGATTTTGTTGTAGAAAAATGAGGATAGAGAGTCGCAGAGGTCTTGGGAGGGGGTGATGTCGTTGGAGCCGGCGTTGGGGTTGGTAAATTCTTTGATGATGTTGAATAGTTCCTTACTGTTTTGGGCGTTGTTGTCAAGTCGATCTTTGAATGCTGATTTCTTGGTGGAACGGATGAGTTGGTGGTGTTTGCGGGTGGCGATCTTAAAGGAGGCCAGGTTGTCGATGGTTGGGTTTTTTCTCCAGGCTTTCTCGAGGGTACGACAGAGCTTCTTGGATTTCTTAAGGTCGTCGTTGAACCAGGGGGCTTTTTTGTTGCCTTGCTTGATGTGATGGTTTTTCAGGGGTGCTAGTTCATCAGCGCTGTGGGTGATCCATTGTGTGAGGTTGGTGTCAGCTTGGTTAGGGTCCCATGATTTGGCAGGGGGGTTTTGGTGAAGCGATGTGAGAAGTTGGTCGGTGGTAATTTTTTTCCAGTTTCTTCGGGGAATAGGTTGTGGGGGGTTGTGGGTCGAGGTCTTTTTGTAGTTGAAGTGAACGCAGCTGTGGACCCTCCAATGGAGAGTAGTGGTGTGATCGAAGGAGGAGTGCTTGCTGGAGGTGAAGATTGGGTCGAGCGTGTGTCCGGCAAGATGGGTGGGGGTGTCAACAAGTTGTTTGAGTCCGAGATTGGCGAGGTTGTCCAGAAGGGTGGTGGTGTTGCTGTCGTTATTCTTTTCCAGGTGGAAGTTCAGGTCTCCCAGTAGGATGTAGTTTTCGGAGGGGAGGGCATGTGGGCTGATGAAGTCAGTGATATTTTTGCTAAATTGTGTGCGTGGTCCATAAGAGATGGGCCATAAGAGATGTGATTTACATAGACGTATGTACTTTAGACGCAGGATACAGGAGCTTAACAGTTCCTGGAATGTAACTCCATAGCATTTGCCCTTGGTCAGCGGACTAATGTGCTGAATATGCCAAATCGCCAACTTGGCATTTACTGCCCATTTACATTTAACAAGACGTCAATTTAAGAAGAAGACGATTGGTACTAACATGTATCACGCTGAGCTTACCTAGTGACTTTTTTGTTCATGTGACGTGATTATGTTTCAACATTGCATTTCAGCAGGCATACATTTATATTATGTTTTAGGTTTGCAAGATGTTTTGAAATTAATTGTAAACCACATTATAAGCACCTATCATTTATATTACAATCTACGGTTAGAAAAATGTGGAACTTCAAAATGGCCACCACGTTCTGTTCTATTTTGTTGAATCACTCTTGTCCTTCTTTGATTGTCACATTGTTGTCACTTGATGTTAAAATTATTGTGGAAATAAACAGCCGAACACCCGTAAGCAAGGTGTCTGGGAATGGCAAAACACAATGGGTGTCATCATCCTGTATGCTGATGAGGGATCTGGTTATCGTGAAAAAACCTCTTAATTGCACATTGCTGGAGTGCAAATTTTTCTCTGAAAGATTGGACATCTCATGGAAGTGCATATATCTATATATATATCCAGATAGAGAGAGAGATAGATAGATAGATATTTACTAACGCAAGCTCAGATTTCACTTGTAGAAAACCAGTGAATTTCAGCAGTTATAGTTACCTGCACTAACTATAGATTATTCCCAGGCAAAGCACTGCTTATGACCTCACATATTACATTACTCATGACATGGTAAGTGACATCACTGGCGACATCGCAAATAAAATCATCCAGTAATTGAGAGTGTTTTTTAAACATTTATGACTTTTAAAAATGTATTCCAAGGTACCACAAATGTTAAATTAGTATAGTTTGTGCACTACTGATGAGTGATACTATGTCTAACATGATGCGAGTGGCTGTGTGACTATTTGAATGCATGCATGAGTGGGTGTGTGAGTGGCTGTATGGGTAATGTGAGTGGGTGTGTAAATGGCAACATCAGTGAGTCTACGGCTGTATGAGTGGCTCTCTGAGTGTGTCAGTAGGAGTATGGGTGAGTGAGTGACTGATTGGGTGTGTGGGTAAGTGAGTGGGTGTGTAAGTAGCTGTATTGCACATTCAGTGTTTGCATTAGTGGCTGTATAGGTGAGTGAGAAGGTATGTGTATGTACTTGTATGGATGAGTGAACAGGTATGTAAGTGGTTGTGTGGGTGTGTGAGTGGCTCTGTTGAGAGGCTGTATGGGTGAGTGACTGGATGTGTGAGTGCCTGCATGGGTAAATAAGTGGGAGTAGCTGTATTAGTGAGTGACTGCATGGGTCAGTGGGTGGCTGTGGGTGTAGGTATATGGTGAGTGAGTAGTATATTGGTAAGTGAGTGGGTGCAGGTGGATGTGTGAGTGGCTGGGTATGTATGTGTACAGTTCAGTGGATGAGTAAGTAGGTGTGTGATTGGTTGTATGGGTAGGTCAGTGGGTGTATGAGAGGTTGTGTGGGGTGTGAATGGTTCTACCGATGATGTCATCCATGATAGCATCAGGAATATCAATTGAGATGCTATTAGTGATGTCATTAGTGATGTCACTGACCATGGGATGAGTGATGCAGTATGTGAGGTCATAAGCAGTGTATTGCAGGAGATAAGTTATAGTTAGCTCGGGTAACTATAACTGCTGAATGTCACTGGTTTTTATGAGTGAAGTCTGAGCATAACTATAATGTCCCTGTAACCTTTGTTTGTTTCAGTGAACTTCTAAGTATTTTTAATTCTATTTCCTAACTATAACATACACCTAACCTTTACTTTATTCAATGAATTTCTGAGGTTTTTTAATGTTTTTTTCATAACTATAATGTCCTTGTAATCTTTGGTTTCTAAAGTGAATTTCTAAGGTTTATTTTTAAATTCTATTTCCGAACTGTAACCTGTGAGTGCTTGTGAGAGTGTCTAAGTGGGTGTGTCAGTGTCTCCATGAGTGTGTGAGTCAGTCTGTGAGTGAATGCTTGAGTATCTGAGTTGTTCTTTGAGTGGATGCATTAGTCTCCTAGGAGGTCTGTAAGTGGGGGGTGCGTCTCAGAGGTGGTCTGTGAGTGGCTGTGTAAGTGACTGTATGGGTCTGTGAGTGGGTACATGAGTGTGTGAGTGGGTCTGTGAGTTGCTGTATGTGTCTGCATGGATCTATGAGTGGCAGAGTGAGCGGCTGTATGGGTCTGTGAGTGAGTGCATGAGTGTCTGAATACATCTGTGAGCGGTATGTGAGTGGGTATCTAAGTGTCTGTGTAGTTGTGTCAGTAGCTGTGTGAGTGACTCAGCAACAAATGAACCACACCTTCCCTTTTATCCAACCAGAGTCTACAGTTTTCCACATAATATCTACCCAAGGGGAGTACTTTCTACTGGTTAATCACTAAGTGCTACCTCCTTCGGTAAATGCCCAATACTGTTCTACACTACAGCTGCACAATGGAGCACGATGAAATGTCATCAGTGACCTTGTGTGCATTTTGGTAATGTGATTGTTCCAGGAGCATCTTTATCCAGAAATATGTGATAACATGAATCCTCCTATAGAGAAGAAAACAAGACTACAAAGAAGCAAATCTACACCAAACAAGGGTCTTTCCTCTAAACTATATGAAGTAAGTCTTCTTTGTTTGGAGGAGATGTCCTCATATTCCTACGCATCAAGAACTCCTCACCAAAATCGTCCGGAAATGCCCGGGGGGCGCTTGATGAGCTGTCCATCATCCTTGCAAAGGGCAGGAAGTCCTTGGCACACTACTAAGGGTGGAAGAGCAAAATGGGCAAAGCATCCAAGTGTTTTGTACACTTGCATTCTCATAGTAATTCAAAGGCAGAACCATGTACTCTGCTCTCACCATGACAGAACAAAGAACCCACTCATCACAGTCACATACAGATTGCTCTCCAATAGATCAACGATACAGTCACATCCATGAAAGATTTCAGAAAATGTTTCCACATGGAATTGCCAAGTAAACACACTTGCTTGACCTTCCCCAAGCCCAAAAATTAGGATCATGTGTCCTTTACAGAAGTGGAGCTTTAATGGGGGAACCTGCTTTGTTTACATTTGTAAGTGCCTCCTGTTGAAGTTTAATTTCTGTGAAGTGTGCACTACGGACAAAACGGTCCGTCCAAAACGTAATGGGGGGATGGGGCCATATGTGGCCCCTGGAACCCAATCGCTGAGGTCCTGGCCAGCATTTAATGGTGGAGGGGACAGCATGGCCCTCCTTCTCAGGTCAATTTTGTCCCCAGGGACCCCATTCTCTAAGCCTGGCCATATCTCCCTGGGTGCCCACGAGCAGGGACCCAGTGTGTTATGGGACTGTGGGGGAGCTTTAAGGCGCCTGCAGTTCCAGCCAGCCAGCTTCCCGCCTCCTGCCTGAGCTGGCATTTCTCTTGCACACAGGGAACTACTGGAAATACAGCTCCCTGTGTGTGGAAGCAATACTTTCATCTCTTTCCCTGCCCGCATGTCTGCAGGCAGGGAAAGAGATGAGAACTCTGCTTCCAGCAAGTGGGAGTAGTATGTCATCTTCACTTGCTGAAGTAGGATATTTTGCTTTTGCTTGGCAGGATCTGTCAGCTCCTGCCAAGCAAAAGCAAACAGCTTTCTCCTAATGGTGGGCACCTCAAGAAATAGCAGGGCCATATATGGCTTCAGGAGGGTGGCAGTGAAGCCCTACTCCTTTGTTGTGCATGGGCCAGCCCCAGTGAGATGGTGGACCCTGGGGCTGTATATGGCCCAGGAGGGGGCTCTACATCCACTCTCCTTCATTTAAAAAAAAAGTGTTTCGCCCCAAGGAGGTGGTGGACCCCAAGGCGGGGGCTCCGTGTGGACCTCTTCTTTAATATTCACTGTAGCCCCAGGGAGGAGGTGGTCCCCAGGGTCCATGGTGGTTTCTTTGGTCCCCCTGTCTATTTTTGTTAATATATTGCCAGGGAGGTAGTGGTCCTCGGGACCCGGGGGGATCCACCAAGCCCCTCCAATTATAATTTACATAAGCCTCAAGGAGGTGGTGGTTCCCAGGGCATAAACATGCCGTTGGAGGGGGCCCTGTGCACCCCCTTCAATGTTTTACAAATACCTTCCGTCCCCCGGGACCTAGCCCACTCATAAGCTACATTAAAAACAAGTAAGGAAGACTGGGTTTGCTTTTTTGGATGGCAAGGGTATTTTTAGGGTTTAAGATGGGTAAAGGTATTTGGGTGACAAGAGTATTGGCTTCTGTCATACAACTGTAGGGAAAGCACTGGACTTTGGAGGGATTAGATTTACTAGTCCCACTCCCCTCTGTGCTACAGTAGGGAATGTGCTGGACTTCAGTGCGGTTAAATTTACTTTTCCCACTCCAGTCTGCACAACAGTAGTAATAGCTTCAGAGGGGTAAGATTTACTATTCCCACTCCAGTCTATTCAACATTACGGAAAGCATTGGACTTCAGAGGGGTTGAATTTACTATTCCCACTCCATGCCTACTAAACCTTTAGAACCCGCAAGTGGCACATTAAGCTGAAAGCCTCCTACCTTGATAACGGGAATTATAAGACATGGTTTGATTTCATGGTGGAATCATGTGCAGGTGTCTTAGTTCGGGGTATTTTACCAAACAGCTTGGCTACATTTGACCTTGCAGGTGACCAGTTGCGCACTAGGGCATTTGACATTTGATTTTATGTATGTGCATAGCGCCCCTGCATGCTTATTAAATTCCACGTGATAAGGATGATTTGTTCTGGACTTTAAAGTTTTGTGCCGCTAATGTTGTAAATGTAATCAGTGCAATCTTAATACCCTCCAGTCGATGCATTAGCATTGTCATTTTATGTCATATTTATTATCTTTGTAATGATTTTAAGTAATCACACAATAAAGAGGACCAAAATAAAAAAAATCTAAATCACTTAGATTTACAAGCTATTGATGAAAAAACAAATAACAATTATACATTTATAACTCATACAATTAATATATGCAATTGAACACAATAAAATAACCACAAAGCCATATTTTTAACAACTATATTAGAGAAATCAATAAAAACAATGATATTCTTAAGAACAATACTACTTACCCAAAAAATTACATTCTTGATAATATTTATGCATCATAATATTTTTGTATCACAATATTTTCTTTCCGGTATTTCTGTCTCCAGCTGAAATTAAAAACTCTCAATTTTGTCCAAATACCCCCAAAACACCCCAAGTACCATCACTCAAGCCATAGTTACCAGTAGACTAGACTACATCTACACAGTCTATGCTGAAACCTCCTCTGCCATCTTCTGACCAGGCTGAATGCCGCAGCCAGACTCATCTTGGACCTCCCATGGCACACCCACATCATACCCCACCTCAGAGAACTCCACAGGCTGCTGATACACGAACACTGCCAATTCAAACTCCTCACACATGCATACAAGGCACTACACAACATAGAGCCAGCATACCTCAACTTCCGCCGCCACTTCCACCATCCCTCACGACACCAATGTTCTGCCTCATTCTTACTCGCACACACCCCTCGCATCCACAAAAGTAGAACAGGATGCCTTGCCTTCTCCTACCTTGCACCCAAAATTTGGAAGGACCTCCATCTACACATAAAAGGCTCTTCCTCACTTCCAGAATTCCATAAGAAGCTGAACACCTGGGGCCATGTGCACAAAGAACTGGTGCAGCATTTTGCCACATTTTGCAGCGCCAGGCAGCGTCATTACCAAAACGCAGGGATGCGCCATATTTATAAGAATACGGTGCACCCCTGTGTTTTCCCTATTGCTGACACTAAAATATCTGTCTAGCACCAACACCGACACACTTGCGCCATAGGGCAAGAGTGCCTGCATTGCATGGATGATTGTTTATGAGCAGGAAGGTGTCCCTTCCTACACATAAACAGTCAATAATGGCAATTTGCTACTTCTAAGTGTGCTGCATTCTTCAACACACATAGAAATAGCAAATCCCCATTATTTAATGATTGTTTTTCTGCATGAAGGGAAACCTTCCTGCACATAAACAAACATTAATGGTGTTTTGCTTTTTCTATGTGTGCTGTAGTATGCAGCACACATAGAAAAATCAAAAAAGAGCCCTCGGTGTGCTAATCTAATGCCGTATTTGTGTGGCATTAGTTTTGGGTGATGCCTCAGATTTACAGATCCTTGTAAATCTGGGGCAGCATCAAAAACCTAAGGGCGCTGCAGTAGAATGTGCACAGCAACACCTATTGTATGTCCCTTTCACGCAGATACCTGCGTGAAACGGTTCAATACTTACAAAGCTGCATTAAGCCATGGAAAATGGCATAACACCGCTTTGTAAATATGGTGCAGGGCATTGGGCCAACGGGACCTTGAAAAAAGTGACATTCTGGTGGTGCTAATCCCCATGTACATATGCCCCCTGCCCTTTAAACTAACACCCAGCAGATGACGTACACACCTGCCATAGTGCTTGGATACCCTTCGGATGATAAGCTGCGCTTTACAAACCCAAAAAACATAACATAACAGCATGAAGGACAGGTGTTGAAGCAAGTCTAAACCTAGGTTGATAGTGAGCAATCCTGCCCATCAGACATTATTTAGGGGCAGGGCCATATTAGATAATTAGCAATAATTACTCGAACTAGATTTAGGCTTCAATTGAAATCCATGCAAGATATGTCTAAGTCCGGCAATTACTTTTTCATACTCGTGGGTCATCCTAACACAAGGTTTTTGCGAAGGTGGAGCAAATTGGCATTTGTACATCCAGGGAAGCAATGATTAGCATGATTGTTTTGCAGTACCAATCGTGGCTCGAAAATTGTGCAGAATAAATCAGTGAACTGGCGAAGACGTGATTTGCTTGGATGCCCCCAGAGAGTGTGTTATTCAAAGGGGTCCGTGTGTATTTAAGAATGTGAACAGGCCCAAAAATAGCTTCGAGGGAATCGTATTAAAGTACTCAGGGGTGAGGTAAGGCTGCCATGGCCCCATGCAATATAGCACAATGCCCCCTCCCCCCCACCCAGAGGCCCCTGCTTGGATATACCGTACATGAGGATGTGGACAGAAATGCAGAGCAAAAGGTGGATACAGTGATGTTATCTCTTATCAGTTCTTAGAATCGAAATAGAGAAAGGAGGCTTTGTACTTCCTTTTTGTCTCAGGGCGCTTCCTCTTTTCGCTGCTTCAGGCCGCGTGCATGTAAATGTTGGTCTTTTGACATTTGCATCTGCTTGAACTATGTGCTGCCTGGTACAAACAGGAAGCATTATACAAAAACAAAACCATTGTATCTTACAGCCTAGCTGCTTTGAACAATTGTCATATTTCATCCGAAATCGAGTTTATTTTTGGACAATGAGTGTTCGCAGTAGATTGGTGTAGGAATGAAGAATCCCTTTCACTTTAAGCTGTCTGCTCGTGTTTACTGTATTAATCTACCACCTGCTAAAGTGGGCCCACTCATACAATGAATGTTAAGCAAAAACGGTTTCTTGTCCTCACAATACTGTTGTAAACTATCTCACAATATCGAGAGCCATTGGGTGCCATGGGCGCAGAAGAAAGGTTCAGCATTCAGTCCATTGTAGAAACAAAGTTAAAAACTACTGGCACAGCCAGAAGGTTTCGCATTTGAAAAGTGGTTCTCGAGCTATTGGCTTTGTCAATGCTCGTTTCCATGAGTTTTGCAAAGTTTTTGTGAATTACAATTTGGCTACCGGTGCATCACAAAATCTGTGTCAGATTGCTCATGCGTGGGTGTCTATCTTAAAATGTTACTCTTTGGAGGAAAATCTCTCCAGGATCACTACCTGGGCGCCATGGTGCATACGTATGAATAGATAGCCATATTGGAAGTTTTTTTCTTTATGAGAACATTTGCTCCTAGGCGATATATATATATATATATATGTATATATATATATATATATATATATATATATATTTCAACCTGCTTCTCATCCCCTTCCAGTAGTAGAACACAGAAAACGGCACACCAGGAAAGTCCAGCACAAATCCTTTTATTGTGCACTTATGGAACAAGGACGACGCGTTTCGGCGGTTGCCTTTATCAAGTTACCACCATTTTGTTTTGAAACATATTTAAGTCCGTCTTTCATGACCAATTCATAGACATAGAAAACATATTCTCAAAACATTTCCAATACCATTCGGTGTGCTTGCATAATGTACTGCGATAATGTGAAACGATATCATATTTACACATTTCCAATTAATACATTTACAGATTTACAAATTTACATTGTGACACTCAATATCTCCGCAATAGCGGAATGACCGCGTGATATCGGCCTGTTTTAGTCAGCAGTCCCTAAGTCAGTAAGGTAATGTAGTTCGACTGTTATGGGCTGCCCTGCTCTTGGGCGTGGACCTGACGTCTACGTCCAATCTCACTACTCGCAATACCGCTGGGTAATGTAGTTTCATCCCAATGTACGCGGGGTTCGAGACTGCTCTCGAAATAGTATATTCATTCTACCGTCTTCAATGGACGGAACAACATAAATGATATTTAGTGGATATCAACACTACAAGGGAGCTACCTGTGCAAGCTATGTCGAAGTTGGTAAATATCCCTCTTGGGAAAGAGGATTCAGGGTTTTCTATCTGGTGGTATGCCTTCAGTTCAAGTGCTTATAATTGGGAGTGAGGAAGTGGCGACAAGTGGATGTGAATAAAAAGTGAAAAATGAATGGAAATAAAATAAACATTTCCACTCCTAAGTGACTTACATATGACTTACTACTTATTATACACTGGCCCGATAAACCGACTCACGTTCGCATACTAATACCACAATTGTGGGTTTCAATCCTAAAACGTTATATTGATGGGCTAAAGGTATATGTTTAAGTCAAGTATTAAAAGTGCTAGTGATTAAGATACATTTACTGTCTTACAGAACTCATCATACAACGAGGTAGCTTAAGTTAAGTCCCTGATAGCTTCAGATACCTATATGGGTGGATAGCTCCTCCCCACAATTGAGCCCTTTGGGGGTCTTACAATCCAGATCTATAATATATCTGGATTCTTTGACTCTCAACTGTGTTTCATAGTCTCCCCCACGTATATTTTTGGGGATCTTGTCGATGCCAAAGAATTTGAGACTGCCATTGTTACTATTGTGTTTTTCTTCGTAATGGCGGGCCATTGGATAGTTATGGTCCTTCTTGGTGATAGCACGTAAGTGCTGTAGGATCCTCAACTTCAGTGGATGTTTGGTGCTGCCCACGTATCGGAGGCCACAAGGACACTCCAACACGTAGACAGCAAACTCGGTATTGCAATTAATCTGTTGCCTAATTTCTTTCTTTTGTCCTGTACCATTAAGAAAATCCTTGCAAGATTTCCCATTGCGGTCTGCCTTACAGCTACCACAGGTTGTGAAGCCATTGGGTCTAGGGGGCCAGGTTGGTCGAGTTGTTTCCCCCGGGTAGCTGTGAACCAATTGGTCTTTAAGCGATCTCGCTCTGCGATAGGTAATTTGGGGTCTCTGCCCTACATAGGCTCCTATAATAGGATCTGTAGTCAGTAAATTCCAATGTGCCCTCAAAATTTTGCCTAGGGCCCATGCTCCTCTACTAAAGTTTGTAATCATACGGGGTGGGCAAGGTTGATTCAGTTTCTTTTGCTCATCGTTTTTCAAAGTAGTGCTCGAGGTACTAAATAGGAGTTGCTCATGTTGCAAAGCCTTTACTTTCTCATGTGCTGTCTTGAGGGTTTCCTCACTATACCCTCGCTGTCTGAATCGCAAAATCATGGCCTTGTGCTCACTCTCAAAGTCCGCATCAGTGCTGCAATTGCGGCGAGCCCTCAGAAATTCCCCATATGGGATACTTTTCTTTAGAGGTATGGGGTGGTGGCTCGCCGCATGCAACACTGCATTGCCTGCTGTGGCCTTACGGAACAGGCGAGTCGTGATATGTCCTTCCTTTATCTCAACTGCTATATCTAGAAATTCACAGTACTTATCACTTATGTTATATGTGAATTTCAGGTTCAAATCATTCACTCCAAGATGACTTATGTACTGTTTGGCCAACTTCTCGGGACCATTCCATATTATGAATAGGTCGTCGATGTACCTGACCCACATTACAATGTGGTCAGTGTACATCTCCGATTCCTGCGACCACACAACCTGTTCCTCCCACCAGCCCAGGAAGAGATTCGCCAGGCTGGGGGCGAAACAGGTTCCCATCGCGGTCCCTGACCGTTGACGATACACAGTTTTTTCAAAGAGGAAAATATTCTCCTGTAGGCAAAACAGCATCATTTTCTTCAGCATAGAATTATGTGCCCAATAGTCTATGTGTCTGCTCCTCAAAAAGTACATGCAGGCCTCTACTCCCTTCACCTGATCAATACATGTATATAGGGAGCATATGTCCATGCTTATCATCAGATATCCCTCCTCCCATCTCAGGTCATGCAGTTGTCTCAGAAAGTCTGTGCTGTCCTTGCAATATGAATTTAGATTGCGTACGTATTCATTCAAAAATAAATCCAAGAATATTGAGGTATTTTCCAAGAGTCCTCCATTCGATGATACTATCGGACGCCCTGGTGGTGATAGTGGGTCCTTATGGATCTTCGGGAGGAAATATAGGCATGGGATACGGGGTTGGTCTTTCTTCAAAAAATTATACTCGTCAGTATCTAGGAGTCCCTCATGATACCATCCTCCCAGCAAAGCATGATACTCCCTTATAGTTTTTCTGTATTGCTCCCAATTGATTAGTTCATAACACGTACTGTCGGACAGTTGTCTTGTTGCTTCCATTTTGTAATTATTATAATTCATAATTACCACGTTGCCCCCCTTATCGGAGGGCTTGATCACGATGGAGCTATCTTCCTTCAAATTTTTTAAGGCCAATCTCTGTTCCTTTGTTAAATTGTCCAACTTGGAGTTGTCAAATTTCTTCCTTGTTTTCTTTAATTCTGCTATGACTGCCTGATTATATGCTTCGATGTTATCAAAAGGGACATTGGGATTAAACTTGCTCTTGAGTTTAAGACCACTATGTTTGATTTGTTTGTTCATAGGTTCACCAGGTCGTGGGAGCACATATTCGTTGCCTGTGTTATTATCACCTGTTTCCAATTCATACATGTCTCTCAATAATTCCATATCACCTGCCTGTAAGTTGATATCCGGTTCATCAAAGATTCTTCCATTAGTTTGTTTGGATTTTGATCGTACTGCATATAATTTCAACAATTTCAGCTTTCTGATATATAGAAACAGATTCACCCTTGTATCAGTGTAGTCCAGAGTGGTACTGGGGCAGAAGGACAGTCCCAATTGTAGTACAGAGATTTCTGTTGGATTTAATTGTCTGTCTGAGAGATTGACAACAGTTCTATTCTCTCCCACTGTGTCTCTAGGTTGATAATTCATATTGATTTTCTCGTGTTTCCTTTTCAATCGTCTTCTTCTACTACTGTCCCTCGACCTCTTCCTTTTCCTCTTTTGGCGCTTTTTCCCCTTGTTTGTCTTCTGGTCTGTACTCTGTTTTGTTGGCTCTGGTCGTTCTTCTGTTTCAATATTTCGAACTCGTGATGGAAGGTCAATGGTCGTATGCCTAAAGGGAACCTTGCGTTGCGGTCCTCAGTGTCAGTGCTTATATCGGAGCTTGATCCAGTTGATACTGTGGTTGTTTTCTTAGAGGACCAGTTGGCTCTGATGTTTCTCTGTGCCGAATCGTATTTTCGTGCATATGTCAATATGCGTCCCTCGGCATAGTCGCGTTTATCTCTGAGAAATTTTCTCTGTTTCTTTTGTTTGATTGTGTCTTCGTAGTCTTGTAATTTCTTCGGTAACGCTTTCATGAATTCATCCAAACTTTTCTCTGTTTGGAATTTCTCTAGTTCAACTCTCAACGTTGCTAGTTCTTTTCTCGTAGCCTCCAGGTCGATCTGCGCATATTTAACAAGCATCTCCAGCATACCCTTGCATGTTTTCGCCATATACTGAGACCATTCTGTCAGTAACTCTTTATTGGGGTTGTCATACGTTGGTACAATGCTGATCCGAAGTCCTCGTGGGACTCTTCCAACCTCCACGTAGTTTGTGAGTGATGCTACTTCCCACCATTTGTTTATCTCGCGCTTGCTTAGTCTTTCAAATAGCGCCAGTTTTTGTTTTCAAAGTGGCATCCCCGCTCACTATGGCAGTGCTTGTCGTTGTGCCCCTCTGGGCAATATCCTGCTCTTTGCTAAAAAGGGACAGGGCTTCAGCTTTCCTCGTTTTGTCCCACTCGCTCATCATACAACAGGGACTTTCCTCACGCCACAGTAGTTACTCGTGGCTGTCGCGTTTGTCTCCGTACACAGATAAATTCCACACGTTATGTTGTGTGATGCGTCAGGGATAAAGCACCGTGCTACACGTTTGGGGGGTGTTTTGAATAGCAACCCCTCGTTGTAAGACGCAAAACTACTACCTCCCACACCCCTTGCGCGCCAGGACACAGGCTTACCCGACTTTTTCTTAGTACATCGTTGGAAAATCTTGCAAGGATTTTCTTAATGGTACAGGACAAAAGAAAGAAATTAGGCAACAGATTAATTGCAATACCGAGTTTGCTGTCTACGTGTTGGAGTGCCCTTGTGGCCTCCGATACGTGGGCAGCACCAAACATCCACTGAAGGTGAGGATCCTACAGCACTTACGTGCTATCACCAAGAAGGACCATAACTATCCAATGGCCCGCCATTACGAAGAAAAACACAATAGTAACAATGGCAGTCTCAAATTCTTTGGCATCGACAAGATCCCCAAAAATATACGTGGGGGAGACCATGAAACACAGTTGAGAGTCAAAGAATCCAGATATATTATAGATCTGGATTGTAAGACCCCCAAAGGGCTCAATTGTGGGGAGGAGCTATCCACCCATATAGGTATCTGAAGCTATCAGGGACTTAACTTAAGCTACCTCGTTGTATGATGAGTTCTGTAAGACAGTAAATGTATCTTAATCACTAGCACTTTTAATAATTGACTTACACATATATCTTTAGCCCATCAATATAAAGTTTTAGGATTGAAACCCACAATTGTGGTATTAGTATGCGAACGTGAGTCGGTTTATAGGGCCAGTGTATAATAAGTAGTAAGTCATATGTAAGTCACTTAGGAGTGGAAATGTTTATTTTATTTCCATTCATTTTTCACTTTTTATTCACATCCACTTGTCGCCACTTCCTCACTCCCAATTATAAGCACTTGAACTGAAGGCATACCACCAGATAGAAAACCCTGAATCCTCTTTCCCAAGAGGGATATTTACCAACTTCGACACAGCTTGCACAGGGAGCTCCCTTGTAGTGTTGATATCCACTAAATATCATTTATGTTGTTCCGTCCATTGAAGACGGTAGAATGAATATACTATATAGAGAGCAGTCTCGAACCCCGCGTACATTGGGATGAAACTACATTACCCAGCGGTATTGCGAGTAGTGAGATTGGACGTAGACGTCAGGTCCACGCCCAAGAGCAGGGCAGCCCATAACAGTCGAACTACATTACCCTACTGACTTAGGGACTGCTGACGAAAACAGGCCGATATCACGCGGTCATTCCGCTATTGCGGAGATATTGAGTGTCACAATGTAAATTTGTAAATCTGTAAATGTATTAATTGGAAATGTGTAAATATGATATCGTTTCACATTATCGCAGTACATTATGCAAGCACACCGAATGGTATTGGAAATGTTTTGAGAATATGTTTTCTATGTCTATGAATTGGTCATGAAAGACGGACTTAAATATGTTTCAAAACAAAATGGTGGTAACTTGATAAAGGCAAACGCCGAAACGCGTCGTCCTTGTTCCATAAGTGCACAATAAAAGGATTTGTGCTGGACTTTCCTGGTGTGCCGTTTTCTGTGTCCTACTACTGGAAGGGGATGAGAAGCAGGTTGTAATTAAGTGTGGCGGCTGCTGCCACCAACGGCGCCAGCGTTGCAAGGTCGAGGATCGTTCTGGCAGCAACTTGGTGATATATATATATATATATATATATATATATATATATATATTCACAGAAAAAACCATAGGTTATAGACCATATATAGTTAGGAATTAGCATTTACAAAACCTTGAAAATTCACTGAAAAAACCATAGGTTATAGACCATATATAGTTAGGAATTAGCATTTAGAAAACCTTATTTTACTCACACAAAACCATTGAAATTCCATATATAGTTAGTTGCACTAACTATATATCGCGCACCCGCAATCCACTGCTGATGATGTCACATATTACATCATTCATGACATGGTCAGTGACATCACTGATGACATCACTGATGACATCTCAAATGACATCACTGATGACATCACTGATGACATCTCATTTGACATCATTCTTGTGCTAATACGATAAACCTCTTCAGACTCTAATATAACCTTAGATACACTCAGTGTATACAGACACTCACACACTGTCACTCATCCATGGAGTTACTCACACACCTAGTCAGTCATGCAAAGAAACAATCTCACCTCCATTTCCTCAACTATACAGTTATACACACCTTACTTATTCAAACATATACTAACACATATTTACTCTCTTATACAATCCCTGATACAAGTTCACAATGATCCATACAGCCACTCACACATTCAGTGGCTCTCATGCACAGTTATTTATATATGCCAACTCTCACATGTACTGTGTTTTACATATGTACTTACTATGACATGTAGCATTGAGATATCCATTCACTCATCAATACACTCATGCACACAGTCAACCGCCCATGTAGCTTTTTCCACATGCACTCTTGAACTCATACACCTAGTGAATCAACTGCTCACACATCTATGCACAGAGTCACACACCTCCCAGCCACCCCCACACAAACTCAATCTCCCATAGAAATACTTGGGCAACCAATTAATAACACATATAGCCTCTCGTATAGCTAATGATCAACACATGCAGCAGTTTACATCACAACAGACATAATGATGCACAAATTAAGACAGTTTAGTCACTAACCCATGCATTCAGTGAGACACATTTAATCACTCACTCATACAGTCAGTCACGCACCTACTAAATCCTTCATCCAGACACTTATACATCCACTCATTCTTCAATATCTAAGACATATTTTAACTTTACAGAAACATACAGTCACTGGATGTTGTCATCAGTGATGTCATTTGAGATGTCATCAGTGATGTCATCAGTGATGTCACTGACCATGTCATGAATGATGTAATATGTGACATCATCAGCAGTGGATTGCGGGTGCGCGATATATAGTTAGTGCAACTAACTATATATGGAATTTCAATGGTTTTGTGTGAGTAAAATAAGGTTTTCTAAATGCTAATTCCTAACTATATATGGTCTATAACCTATGGTTTTTTCAGTGAATTTTCAAGGTTTTGTAAATGCTAATTCCTAACTATATATGGTCTATAACCTATGGTTTTTTCTGTGAATTTCATTGGTTTTTTAACAGCTAATATCTGTAGCTGTAAAATGTATTCTTCTTTAAATCCAAAAATATATTTTATATGTTTATGAATAATTTTTTTTTTAAATATTTTTTTTTCTTCGTTCCCGCTTCGCGAATCGGGAAGCTTCCCGTTAGCTGACCTTGATGCCGCGAAATAGACCGCGAGCCGGTAAACGTTTCTTTACCGCAAGTGCCGCGTTAGAAAACAACATCGTGACGCCTCCCGTCCGCATGACGTTCCACGTTGTCGCGTGATACGTCATATGACGTGCTGAGTTAGCGAACTGGTACGCGAAGCGAGTGCCAAAGCGCAGGTTTCTGGAAGCAAACCGGGAGGCCCTGCAAAGCGCTTAACGTAAACACAGCAAGTCATGTGACTTGGTAATAACACTTTTCATTGGTTCATTTCACTTTTGGTTTCCTAATGATGTAAGACTAGGTCATATAATCTAAAATGAACACTTTTGATTGGTTGAGAACTCTTGTTTTTCCCAAATGATGAAAATCCCTCCTTCTTTCCTCACTCTGACTTTCATCATTGTGAGAGAAAGACCCTTTGTGATCACTGAGCAATGGCTTCTTTAGTAGCTTCAGCTGGTGCTTCCCCACCACCTCCACCACCTCCAAGGAAGAGAGGACCACCTGCTCAAGTTGTAATTCAACAAGAAGAAGAAGAAGAGGAACAGGAGGACGAGCACGAAGAGAGGCAGTTTTTGCCTGAGCAGCCCAAGACGTCTCACCGGAAAGAAAACTTCATTTGGCAATTTTTTAAAATTCCCAAAGGTCAGAAAAAAGTAAATGCAAGATACGTAACTTGCCTTATATGTCAAGATAGACTGTCCAGAGGGACCGACAAAAAATACAGTTTCGGAAACTACACAATGCATCGCCATATGACTAGGTGGCATCCTAACAACTACAGTGCTGCACAGTTTCGGAACGACCTAGATAATCTCCCTATTATGGCCAGAAGATCTGTTGTACCGGAAGTAACGGGACCAGAGGGCAGGGAGATGGTGCCAAATATACAAATGAGATTTGGTGAAGTAAAACACACCTGCGTATTTTGCGATGGATTCATTTCCTACGGAGAAAGAAGCATCACTCTGATCAACAGAGCTATTGACTATCATATGCAAGTTTGTCCGAAACGCCCAAAATAATAAATACTTCTTTTTTTTGTTTTGTTGCTCCTGTTGAGCCCTTTACAATGAATCGTTTTCATTGCCCCCTCCAAGAAAAACCCAAAAAAATATAAAACTGTTCCGAAAAATTCAAAAACATTAAAAAAATGTTCAGAAAAATAAAAAAAAAAGTTCTTTTCAGAACTACCTCCCCGTTATTAAAAAATTGGTACAATATTTGGAACTGTGCCAACCTCTATTTCTCTTAGTTCGCTTCCTAGTTCGCTCGCTGGTACGCGAACTGGAAGCGAACCAAAAACAGTAAGTATAAGGGAAGGAAACACACACTTATGTTAAAAGAAAGACAGCTATAGGGGAGTAAACTAGAGATACTATTACCCATAATCCACTACTGATGATGTCACATATTACATCATTCATGACATGCTCAGTGACATCATCAGCAGAGGATTGCGGGTTTTTTGGCAACATGCCTTATCCACGGTTTAATAACGCTGCCTTTTGCTTTATATACGTTTTCAAATTGTATGAAATATATACCAATAGGTCTTTATGAACCTTTAGGTAGTGCTTTTGTTCATGAGGTCTGGTCGCTTCCATACACATACAGATGTTTCAAAGATGATCAAGAAGTTTATCTGAATGGAGAGGAATGCACTGAGACGCCAGATCATTCACTAATGTGTAGGCACATACAGTTACACGATTCATGCAACAAACACCGACCAAATATGGCTTGCGTGTTGCAAGGCACGCCAGTTCCTGCTATCATCCCCACGTTCAAGTTGTTGGAAAATGGTAGTTATTTGATGCTCAATAATGAAGATTGTTCTGAGTTAATTAAAAGTATTCCTTTTATCGTAACAGTAAGTGAACGGGTTATTTGCTGCAGAAATGTTCTATTTCCTCCCACACATGAACATAGGGAGTTTTCAATCTGGCCACAAATACCAACCTTGGGACACGTTTCAACGGCATGACAAGAATAAGAGCTCTTTTGTCTCAGAGAGAGGTGGCCTTGAGTTCGGCCCGTGAAACTTTCGTACTTCACATAGCGAACACCCGTACACAGGTTTGCCTTTCAATTTCAGCAACATGTTTCCGACTATCTTTAACGCATCCTCCACAAAATCCCTGGCACACTTTTTTAAAGTTGTTACCAGTGGTCTCGTGACTTCATTTGAGAAAATCTTTGGAGTCATCCCTGCTCCCTTTCATTCCATTTTCTCCACTCTGGTTCGTGGATTGCATTTTTACTTGCATTACCAGCGGACGCTCTTGTGCTTTTTTACATTTTTAAATATGGATGTCCCTCCTATGCAACCTCCGACCCTGCAGCTGCTGACACTGTTCCGCAATCGCATGCTAGAATATTATGGCACAATGCCGTTGGCGATATTAAGCACAGCATATGGATTATCTTTTCGGTTCTCCTACTTCACCTGTGTCCAGCCTGTATTTCACTGCCTGACCTGTGATTTCGATTGGGCCATTGATTTGTGTCTCTGCGGACCGGTTTCTCCTGACGTCGACTTTAATCAGCTGATGACTCCTATCATTACTCACGAGTTGGTTTGTCCTGGCGAAAGGATTATGGCTGTGGCATTGATGCATGGACTACTTGGTCCCTGGAATTTACTGGCGGCAGCACAGTCTTTCTTGGAACACAGCTTTCTTGAAAACCCACCGAGCTGTCCTCTGATGGTGATAGAGGATCCGGTGCTGGGAGAGCACGTATGTTCTTTTCCGCTTTTAAATTGGATGGCTGAACTGTTTTCGGATGAAGACGGTGACTTCCTGTTGGAGGCTGTTGCAGCTTATTTTGCATACACAGTTATGTCATAGACCTTTTTCATGTTTCATATGCTGAGTACTAGCATTTCATTGACAATTCATTGACTTAATTGTCAAGTTTTTATTATTTACCTTGCCTATTGGCTTAAGACTCGATAAAGTACTTGGCTGTTTTATTTTTCTTTAGCATTGAATTTTCCTAGTTTTTAATGCTTTACCTTGCGGACCGTCCACATATAAACTTGCAATCTGCTCTCATGAGATGGCACTTCTATTATCTTATTCAGTTCGTTTCCGGATCATGGGGAGGTGTCATCTAGGTCCTGGATATCTTTACACCGTGTTAAGTTAGCATGGGCTCATTACCGGTTTAAACGCCATTTTTCCTTTTTTGCAACTTCTGCACACGACATTTAGTTGTTGCTTTAGCTTTCCACCTAGTAGTTCATCGTGGTTTACATGAGAATAATATGTTATTGGTCTACTATCTGCTTTACTTGTTAAACTATATCTGTACAGCGAGTGCTAAAGTTTCAAGAACAACACGATACAGAATTGTTATGAGGTCTGATCTCCACCACTTCATACTCATAACATAAGTGCAACTTCTGCCAATTCTGGGCATGAGGCGGGTTTTATATTGCTTTGCCGAACACACATACACAACAGTTGATGCGGTTCACATGAAGAGAGAGCTGGTGTATGCTGATGTGATTCCTTCAAATCTAAGACACTAAAGTATGGGCACGCCCTAAACCAACACAAAGAGACCTTCTTAGCAAATAATATAATATGTGTATTAGGGAGGGTGAGATATAAGCAGCCGCGGGCCGTGGAGGGAGTTACGGTGAGGCAGGGAGGCGGGGAGGGGGAGAAGCAGGGTGGAGCCCTCTCTACCTTGCCCCTCCCCCTCCCCGCCTCCCTGCCCCACCGTAACTCCCTCCACGGCCCGCGGCTGCTTATAAGTGTTGCTAACTCTTATTCATTTACAGCATGTTAACATACTGTCACCATTCGCTTTTTATGTACTAGTAACTATGCTGGTAATTTTGCTACTGATAATATGTGTACTTGTATTCTCCACCCTGCTTCTCCCCCTCCCCGCCTCCCTGCCTCACCGTAACTCCCTCCACGGCCCGCGGCTGCTTATAAGTGTTGCTAACTCTTATTCATTTACAGCATGTTAACATACTATCACCATTCACTTTTTATGTACTAGTAACTATGCTGGTAATTTTGCTACTGATAATATGTGTACTTTTATTATCTAAGGTACTACGCCTGAGAAGACGGCATTAGTAAATAAACATTTCAAATACACATGTGTTCTTCTTAACTCCATGTTCTGGTTTCTAAGAAATATATAACGACCGACTGTTCATGAGTTCCACGTATCCTGAGGTACTATAAGTTCATATTCTGGATTGTCTAAACATTGAGAGTTTGTTATATCCAATGTGACACTGTACCTAGCTTGCTAAATAGTTTTTGATTACTAACGTGAGTTTTGGGACACCCTAATTCGCCGAGGTTCCAATCCTCTATCCACAGTTCTGTGTGAGAACAGAAACCCTGCGACAGGGGCACCCCCGACCCTTGCTGGAGCTTCATCACACTTGCGATACAACTCCAGCAATGCGCCACCTTTACGGCACAGATACATCACGCATCTGTGCTGTTTTTGCCCCGTGATGCGCCGCATTGTAAATGCAGCACACCATAGGTGACGGAACAGCGGCACAGAATGACTAACACATCCCTGGTGATGCGCCAGTCATCATAAATCTATCCCTATGCTTCTTATCTTGTTAGAGATGAACCGCCATATGTATCATCAAAGTTATTTGCATTTCCTAAATAGCGAACTTTAAGGAATAAATAGCGATTCTTTACCATTCCTAGTTTGCGATGAGCTATTTGCTAATTAGCCGAATGTAGCCCAATGAAGCCCAATGTAGCCCAATGTAGCCCAAAGATGGCCGCCAGACACACAAAAAAACAAATGTAGCCCAAATATCAGCCAGATGTAGCCCAACTATAGCCCAGTGACAGAATGACCAATCAGCTTCGCAAACCTCCGTTACGCGAAGCGGAGCGCTGTTACAGATATATATCTTTTTTTGAACGTTAATTTCTCAAAATCCACTGGAGCACATATATTGAGACCTAGCAAAGGCACATCGGGCTACCAGTCCCTAATATTTTGGCAAGTTTCGTGCAAATCCATTCAGCCGTTCGATTATTATTTTTATTATTTTTTTTTGCCCCGCGGGGCCCTTTTAAAACCTCCACATCAAACCTAGGGGGTCAGCGAGGATCTACTATGCCCCCTTATAGTTATTTCCCCCTTTGTTTTGACCTCCTCTTGTCTCTCGATCCTACCGAGAGACAAGATGGCGGCCGCTACGGACTGTTTGGAATGTTGACAGACGCCGGAGAACCAATCAGCTTCGCTTCACAAAGCTCCGTTGCGCGAAAAGTCCGCGAACCAGAGCGCTAACCGGTCCGCTGTTACAGATATATATCTTTTTTTAAACGTTAATTTCTCAAAATCCACTGGAGCACATATATTGAGACCTACAAAAGGCACATCGGGCTACCAGTCCCTACAATTTTGCCAAGTTTCGTGCAAATCCATTCAGCCGTTCGGGCTAAAAGTGAGGCCAACCGCCCTATGGAAAACTCAATGTTAAAAACACGTTTTGGGACCCCCCTTTTTTCTCGGCCCCCACTGGACGAACCCCCCCAAATTTTCAAGGGCTGCTCAGAAACAAAATGTGCCATTTTCCTGAAAATTTCAGCCGATTCCGTCCACAAACGCCAAAGTTATTAGACATAGAATTTTCAAAAAACCCATAGAGAAAAAATCCTAACTATATATACCTACTGGCGACCGCCAGTAGGTAATATATATATATATATATATATATATATATATATATATATATATATATATATATATATATATTCCATTCACTCCGTCCGACGCTCCTGCATCTCAGTCACTCTGCTCAGACCTTCAAGACGAACAAGTCAAACCCAGTTCTGGTGCGTAATCAGTGTTTTATTCCTTTGAACAGAATAGCACCCAGCAAGCCCGCATGACGCGTTTCGCCTCTAGCCAGAGGCTTGATCACATGATCATATACATATATATATATATATATATATATATATATATATATATATATATATATATATATATATATATATATATATATATGTATATATATATACCGTCACTAAAAAAAACAAAGGTTACAGGGACATTATTTTTAGGGTCAGATTTTACTCATACATTACCAGAGAAATTCAGCTGTTATAGTTACTTGAGTTTTAACTATAACTCGCGCCCCGCAATGCACTGCTTATGAACTCACATATTGCATCACTCATGACATGGTCAGTGAAAGCACTGATAACATCAGTGATGACATCTCAGATGACATCACTGATGACATCATCCAGTGACTGACTGTTTTAAAAAAGTTTGAGTGTTAAATATATGTACCCCAAGGTGTATTAGTGAATCAGTGGGTGTATGTGTGACTATATGGATGACTCAGTGGGTGTGTGACTGACTGTATAAGTGAATGGTTAGGTGTCTAAGTGAATGTATGGATGAGTGACTGGTTGTGTGAATGTGTGTATTTGTCTGTCAATTGATGTTTAATTGGGTGTATGAGTGTTTTTGTGGGTAGGGTATGTGAATGGCTATATGGGTGATTAACAGGTTGTCTGACTATCTCTATGGTTGTCTTTGTATGTGGGTGAGGAGGTGTGTGACTGCCTGAATGGATGAGTGAGTGGGCGAGACAGTGCCTGTATAGGGTAGTGAGTGGGTGAGTGTCTGTATGGCTGTGTCAGTGATTGAGTGCTTGTGTCAGTATGGTGAGTAACTCAGTATATGAAGGACATATAGATGAGTCACTGGGTATATGAGTGACTGTATACATGAGTGAGTAAATGTGAGAGTGGCTTATGGATGAGTATGTGCTTCTGTCTTTGACTGTATAGGTGAGTGACTATTGTTTTGAGTAAGTAAGGGGGGGTGTGTAACTGTTCAGGTGAGTAAGTGGCTTTGTGATTGACTTTATGAGTGCCTAGGTGTGTGAGTAGTTCTATGGGTGGCTCAATCAGATTGTGTGTATTTGTATAGATGTCTGAGTGGAATTATCAATGGCTGTATTAGTGAGTGAGTGGGTGTATGAGTGGCTGTATGGGTGAGCAAGTGGATGTTTTTTTCTATGAATCAGTGAATGGGTGTGTAAGTACTGGTATGGCTCTGTGAATGGGTTTGTGAATGGTTGTGTGGCAGTGGCAGTGGATGTATAAACAATTCTATAGGGGTGTGAGTGGATACATCAGAGATGCTGTGGATGATGTAATTTGAGATGTCATCAGTGATGTCACTGACCATGTCATCAGTCAGACCCCCCAGGATATAGCGGCATGAATTAGCAAATTTAGCGGCACAAATATGGAAATTTAGCGGCATTTTTGCGGCACTTTATTTTACTCATAATCATTCATTCTCAGCCTTAAATCAATGGAAAATGTTTTAGCAGAGTATTCCGCTTTCAAATAGGCAACCTGGGATATGGAACAGAGGAAGCAGCCCATAGGTGAAGGCTGTTATCCCTTGGAAATGCAATCCTCCATTTGCTTTAGTATAGGTTCTGAGAAGCCCATAAAAGATGGGCTGGTAGCATCCCATGGGAAATGGTATTCCAGAACCTACCTTAGTGAAATTACATTTTTGCCTAAGATCACACAATTTCAGCGTGGTAGCCACAATTTTATACAGATTTTCTGGTTTCACTCTGTTGTGCGGTGAGAGGACCCCGGGCAGGGACAGTCAGTGCCTCCTTTGGGGTGGGACCAGGGGCCCTGGTATGCGGTAGAATCGAAATCGTGAAAACCTGTAGGGTATGAATAGGGTGACCAGGCATCCCCGATTAGCCGAGCAGTCCCGGTTTTTCACAAGCTGGCCCGGCATAGTGAGGCAAATTTGGCTTATGTCCCAGTTTTCCGCACGGGTCGGCTGAAAGCAGTGGGAGATGCCTGTTTATGTGTTCCAAAGCAGGACTAGTTAGCAGCTGTTATCAAAAAGCAATTTAATTAACAGGTATGATACTGGGTTTCAACTTACCTTTTATTTATTTCTTTATTGTGTTGTTGTGTGTGTTTCTATGTTGATAAGCTGTCATTCTGTGGCCCTCGCTTGATGTAAAGCTGAAGTCCTTCTTTTATTTTTTTGAAAGCTCCTGGTTTTTGGTTTTCATTTCAAAATATACTCACCCTGTAGGTATGGTAAGGTATTCCCAGGGGTGCAGCAGGGAGCTGAATGAATTAATGTCATGCAAACAGCAGCTCGTCCATCCCACTTAGTCTCAATGGGGTCCTGGTAAAGACTTTGTAATCAGCCCTTAATCTACCTCAGTGTAATTATTAGCACCCGATCAACCCCCTGCCCTCCACCCATCTTCCTGACACCTCCTGCAGTCACACCATAATGACCACCCCCTCCACTCCCCATCAACAAACACTACATTTTCTTTCCACCCAGCGCAATATCCCAGGGTCAATCCGATATAGGGCCGGTCCTGGGTCAGGTACTAAGTACTTGACCATCTTTGATTTCAACGCTATAGTATAGGCACTTCTTAGCACTGGTGCAATCCCTTTAAAGGGATAATACTGGCATCTCTCAGCAACAAGGTACTCTAAGCTAGTGAGTCCCTGCCCACGTATATTTCCATTATTAGCACATAATTTGAGCCGGTGGTCTCCGGTGCTGGGCACTGGCACTTAATTGTCAACACCACCACTCATGACAGTCTGCCACATGGTGGGGATGTTTGCAGTTGTTTATTAACGTAATATTCATTAAAATTACTGATACCTGCCGCCCAAGACGTTCTTATAGCTTTTGAGGCCTAAAACTGTCTGAATTCTCATACAGAAGTGCCATGGTTGGTAGTTGTGTTGCAACTGTTATTTAACCAAGTAATGTACAAAGTTCCCCAAGAGGTCATGTTCGTGTGGCATAGTAGTCTCTCTCTCTCTCTGGATAGACGTGTAATCGATAGTCAGGGAACCAAGGGGATCCCTTGTCGGAACTAGGAAGCCTCACACAACTAATTAGCTGTATGACTTATTTTCATCCCGCAAGATGGTTGTCTTGCCTCATCAACGGCTTCCTGCTCCTACGTCAAGCCGGCGCTGCAATGCCTGATGGGTAGCACAAAGTGCTACGCTTTTATGGAGTTCTTTTGTTCCTTGCCGTAGTTGAGTGTGTATGAGGGACCTAGAAAAGTGAAGTAGTGAGCGTGAAGGGGTGTGTTAAAAAAGGTTAGTTTAGTCCACTAAGACAACTTTATTCGTGTGGCTAACTGCCTTATTAAAATAGTGAAAGGAGGGGTACAGGGACACAAAGTCAATGTATTTTGGCCTCGTTCAACCCTCGCATGTGGTCAACATGTTTCATGCCTTATTGGCAATTCTTCAGGACCTAATTGTGCTCATAAACTAATAAGGTACCCAAAGTGGGCTTACAGTGTATGCAGTATACAACCTGAGGGGTAAGTAACCAGGGCAGGCCGTTGGTCCTGCGTGGAAATCAGCCCTGGAGGAAAAAAGAAAAGAAAGGAGTGTGTCATACACAGAAGAGTACATGCTGGTTGTTGTGTGACAGCACCATATACAGTAAAAACTCATCAACCAAGCTTAGGTTATCGCCCAGCGGGTTCATGTAATCTGAACGTGAGAGAGAGACTAAGGATGCCCATCACATTGTTATAAAAACAGGTGTATCAACACCTTGTGGCTAACTAGGACTGATAGTCTACATTTTATTCATATGACAAGCTCAGTGAGTTAGTTATGCGACTATGAGGAGCCATCAGCGCCAAGATAGAAGAAAGGTTTAAAACTAGGATCTTACCATCAGACCCTGAGAAAGATCCCCGCAGACTGTTCTTGTGGGACCTGTGCTTCTAGGTTAATACCTGTTAAGTGGAGCGAAGAAAAACGGGTTTTAAATCACCCAGTCAAAAAGCAAGAGGTGGTGTGGAACCGACCAGCAAACTATCCGGAGTCGCGTCCTACCAACGCTGGGCGATAACCTACGCTTGGTTGATGAGTTTTTACTGTATATGGTGCTGTCACACAACAACCAGCATGCACTCTTCTGTGTATGACACACTCCTTTCTTTTCTTTTTTCCTCCAGGGCTGATTTCCACGCAGGACCAACGGCCTGCGCTGGTTACTTACCCCTCAGGTTGTATACTGCATACACTGTAAGCCCACTTTGGGTACCTTATTAGTTTATGAGCACAATTAGGTCCTGAAGAATTGCCAATAAGGCATGAAACATGTTGACCACATGCGAGGGTTGAACAAGGCCAAAATACATTGACTTTGTGTCTCTGTACCCCTCCTTTCACTATTTTAATAAGGCAGTTAGCCACACGAATAAAGTTGTCTTAGTGGACTAAACTAACCTTTTTTAACACACCCCTTCACGCTCACTACTCCACTTTTCTAGGTCCCTCATACACACTCAACTACGGCAAGGAACAAAAGAACTCCATAAAAGCGTAGCACTTTGTGCTACCCGTCAGGCATTGCAGCGCCGGCTTGACGTAGGAGCAGGAAGCTGTTGATGAGGCAAGACAACCATCTTGCGGGATGAAAATAAGTCATCCAGCTAATTAGTTGTGTGAGGCTTCCTAGTTCCGACAAGGGATCCCCTTGGTTCCCTGACTATCGATTACACGTCTATCCAGAGAGAGAGAGACTACTATGCCACACGAACATGACCTCTTGGGGAACTTTGTACATTACTTGGTTATATGCTCTTAGGACAGGTACACTGGACCCCTCTAAATATTGTCCTTTTTAGGTCCCTCTTTGTTGTTTCACTTGCAACTGTTATTAGCTGAAGGCCCTGGCACTTATTATTATTTTTTTTACAAATTAAGCACTGGTTATGTGGAGGGTGCTAGGGCACCTCAGCTGTCTGGGGATGAGGTCACTTTCCCATGCAATAATATTCACCGTCCGCCTGGGTCTCAAGGACATCCATTAATCAGACACTTACAACCCTACTTTCTCTGCTTCATTGAACGGCAAACAATAACATATGGAAGAAATACTGTAATGTACAGGTGCGCTGACAGGAAATGCGCGTGACCTGTGAAATGCGCCTCTGACCCTGAAAACGTGACCCGGATTCAGACCCACTCTGAGAGCTCTCATCCTTGACAGGTCGAAGTGTAAACTACAAAGTGCCTCCTCCCTGGAGGCCGCTCAGGTATCCGAGTATGTGTCGGTGTCCATCGCAGGGACACTTCATTAAGAAGACGCTCATCGAGTCAAAGGTCTCAGAGGTCACACTGCTGAACAGATGACACAACACAGTGTCCGTGGGAATGTCCCAGGAGGGGTCATCCCGCACTGATAACTTTCACTGTGTTTCTGGGATAATACCACAACGTTATTCTACGGAAGTGCCCGGGGCAGCAGAGGGCAGTAATGTAGGAGGTTCATATGCTCCATCTCATAGTTGGTAACATAGCTTTTCATTTTTAATGAACTTAGGTCCATTTCGCGGGCACTTTTATGAAAATCGCTGCATTTTCACAAAAGTGCCGATATCGCGGGTACTTTTATAAAAATCACGGCATTTTTACAAAAGTGCCGATTTCGTGGCAAACCGCGAAATTGTGAAATCGCGAAATCCTGGAGGGTCTGATCAGTGACGTAATTCATGAGGTCATAAGCAGTGCATTGCAAGGGCGCCAATTATAGTTAACTCAGGTAATTATAACAGCTGAATTTCTCTGGTTTTGTATGAGTAAATTCTGACCCTCACTATAATCTAGATCTAGATCAATAATCTACTATCTTTGAAACCTTTGTTTTTTTTTGTGAATTTCTACGTTTTTTTGAAATGCTAATTCATAACTATAACGTCCCACTAACCTTTGTTTTTTTAGTGAATTTCTAAGGTTTTTTAACTAGCAGTCATGTTTGCAGAGGGGTGAAGAAAGGTGGCTGGGCCTCCGACCAGCTCTCAGGTAATCTGCTGCGTAGAACTTACAGGAGGCACCAGAAGGGATTCTTGGTCCCCAAGGTCCCTCTGCAGCCAAAAGGACTTTATCCCCCAACTAGTAGTGCATCATGAGGCACTTTTGTAGAGTGGTGGAGAAAGAGGCCGTGGCCTCTGACAACTTCTCAGCAATCCTGCTGTGTGGGACTTACTGTAGGTAACAGGAGGGAACTGCATTTGTAAAATAAATTTTTAGGTGAAAGCCAATTCGTTTTAACACCTATTTCAGGGCTGCTTTTAACTAATGCACTTCTCATAGAGAGAGCTCGCCGAAAAGTAAGGGTAGGTTTGTAAGGTAATATTTGGCCTAAAGTGGCATCTGTTAAAACTGTAGGGCATTGATTGTTAATAATAAATCTAATCTTCCTTTCCTTTTGGCTGTAGGTGGTAATTAGTGTAACATTGGTCTCTTCATCTTGCTTTTTTGTATTTTTGTTCAGGTTAGAGTAAATTTTGTACGTGTTTGAAAAAGCATGGTTTCTCTAGTTTTGTCATTGGCTTTTAACATTGCCCATTCAATGATCTTTGTATCATATCCTCGCTCCAAAAATCTGTCTTTTTTTTCTTGTTGGTACAGGACCTGGTCTTTATCTGAGCTGCAGATCTTACGCAGTGTCAGAAATCCCCAGTATGGGATAATATTAATCAAATGTCTAGGGTGAAAACTAGATGCATGTAGTGTGCAATTGCCTGCAGTGTTTTTACGATGTAATCTATATTCCAATTTATTTTCAGCAACATAAATGTTCACATTCAAATAATCAATTGCATGGTCATCTATGTGTGCAGTAAATTCCAAATTAAGGGTGTTGGTATTTATACATTGCAGAAAGGCTGCTGCATTATCTTAGGAACCTTTCCATATAATAAATACATAATCGTTGTACTGTAACTAGCTTACTATATGTGATTCCCAGTCTGATCGGTGAGCCGCCATGAGAACCCGCTCCTCCCACCAGCTTACGTGCAAGCACGCATAACTTGGGGAGAAGCTGGCTCCCATGGCCACACCCCTCAACTGCTGGAACACCTCCTTCCCAAACAGAAAAAAGTTATTATTTAAACACCAGCTAATCATATCCAAGAGCATTTTGTTATGATTAAACATTTTCATTGATCTTGTTTTCAAATAGTGCTCTAACGCCATTAAACCATCTCTGTGGTCAATGCTAGTTCAAAGTCATAAGAATAAATCATCTGACCAGGGTACATCATACAGCTTTTTTTAAAAATCGATGGTGTCTTTAATGTACAAAGGCAACCCACTACAAAATCTTGAAGAAAATAATCCACATATTGGGAAATCTTTTTGAAAAGGCAATTCTTTGCTGATATAATTGGTCTACCCGGTATTGGGGACACTTCTTTATGGATCTTTGGAATTGAATAGATTACAGGCAAAACAGGGAACTAATTGTGCAAAAATGATATTCATATTTAGAAATGAGCCCCCTCCCATTTCCATTTGGTCAGATCTTGTTTGACCAAATTTTTGATGGACTTAACCTGTTGCATATTTGATCTTTTATAACATTTGGGATAATTACGGTATTTATATGCCTCTTTTAAATATTCGGTTTTAGGCCAAAGAACAATGTTGCCTCTTTTGTCTGATTTATTCATCACTACTTCAATATTTTCCTGCAGTTTTTTTTATCAGACAACAATATTGTTTTTCTTGATATTTGAATTTCCTGAACGTTTTCTGGGTTTTATGATTTAACTTTTTTATTTCTTCCACTGTACCGTCGTGGAAAATATCCACAGCATCCCTTGGAATCATGGGCATAAACATCAATGCAGGTTTAAAAGGACTAGTTGCAGGAGCATAAAGATGAATTCCTTCATTGCATCTTGCTGTCTGAGTTGACACTGTTGCATCATTGGCACTCTGTTCATTTCACAGATCTTGTAATGTTCGTAGTGTTAGTACATCTGACACTTGTACATTTTCGAAGCTCACATCACTGGAAGATGCTTCCTTAGTTTAATGGCAACTGATTGTTTAATTGTGAAATATTTGATACGTTTGAGTTTTCTTATGAATTTCAAAACATGTATTCTTGTTTGGGCGTAGTTGAAATTACTTTCAGGGTAGAATGTTAAACCTAATGACAAGAGTTGAATCTCAGTTTGGTTCAATTCAATATTCGACAATTTAATGACTGTATTGTCCATCCCATTTGCTTTCTTCTCCATCTGTTGCCTTGTTACTTCCTGCTTCTTACGTTTTCTGAGTTTTCTCCTTGCCCGTCGTCTTTGATTTCTTCTTTGTCTTGTGTATGTTTTGGATTCTGTGGTCTCGATGTTTGTCGGAGGTCTCTCCTGGTGCACTGCTGCTTGTGGGATGGTCTGCTTTCGTCCTGAGGCCCTCAGGAGGCAAGGGGACTACATCCCCCAACAACAGGGCTCCGAGTCACAATTGCAGAGTGGTGGGGAAACGGGCGTGGCCTGCAGCCACCTCTCAGCAATCCCACTATGTGGGGCTTACTGGAGGTAAGCGGTGGGCTATTTGGCCTCTATGGACCCTCGGCAATGAAGGGAATGTCATCCCCCAACCAAGAGCGTGCCAGGAGGCTCATTTGCAGAGTAGTGGATAAAGGGGGCGGGCGTCTGCAATTTGCCAGCTTTTTATTTTATTTTTTCCTATTTTTTAGGAATGTAGGGCTGCAAGACCCTCCTTCCTAAACCACCATTTTGGGCCCTAGCAAACCCATTCCCCAGTGACTGACATTTTGTTTGTTGAAAAATGAGAGTGGGGCACATGCCCCCCTCCCGGGCCGATTTTGGACCATTGACCCCATCCCCCACGCCCAGCCTTACATTTTTTTTAATGAATGAAAGAAAGGGAGGGGCACGTGGCCCCCCTTTTCTGGGTCATTTTCAGCCCTGGGGACCCCGGGGCCTGCCCCTACATATGTATATATCGCTGTTCCAAAATGCCCTGCTGGTAAAGAGCACTCTAATACAAATTCCAAGCTGACACCATCCCCCGGGGCCCGGCTATTTAAAAAAATAAAGAATTCTTAACTGGGAGAAGGGCTGAACGCTCCGAGGTGAGCCTTTTTTTTTTTTTTTAAAACAAATTCTTAAAGGGAGCGGGACCCCTCCTGGGCCTTTTTTTGGCCCTGGGGCACCATCCCACGGGGAAAGGCTAGCTGGTTGGGGCTTGCAGGGGGACCTGAAGGCCCCAGCAGTCCTGACGGCTCCCGCCGCCTGTGGGAGCCAATATTGCTTTTTATACCCTGGGAGCTGCTGACATGCAGCTTCCTGCATGTAAAAAGCAAAGTGTGCTCCGCATTGAACAAGCGAGAGCAAAATAATTCCGTTAAAGCCCCTGAAGAGAAGCACATGGGGCTTCGAAACGTGTCGGGCAGATCCCGTACAGAGGGGCGTCTACGAGTGGATCCCCGTCCTCACCTATACATAAACCAAGCTGCTGTTCGCGTGCTACTCAAAGGTGGACACCTTCGAGCATTGATTTATACGCGGCCGTCCAGCCGCGGAGTTTGCACCACTCCGGTACCCTGGGGGTCACTAAAGTGTAGCAGTAGTCGTACTTGGAATCGAGGACGGGCCCACTTGTGGAGTCCATACTGGACTTGATTGTGTGCTTCCCGGACCACACTTCCCAGAATGCACAGTCTCATTTGAGCCTCCCATCGGTGGGTGTGTTATATATAAAATGGGGAAGTGGGTCGGCGGTTGCGCACACCGCTTCCGTTAAAGCCCCTGAAGAGAAGCACATGGAGCTTCGAAACGCGTCGGGCAGATCCCGTACGGAGCGGCGTCTACGAGTGGATCCCCGTCCTCACCTATACATAAACCAAGCTGCTGTTCGCGTGCTACTCAAAGGTGGACACCTTCGAGCATTGATATATATATATATACATATATATATATATATATATATATATATATTGCGCTCTTCACAATCCCAGGATCCCAGGAAGAAAATATATATATATATATGTATATATATATATGTATGTATATATATATCAACCTTTAAAATGGGCTGAAACGGGGCACTCTGGCTCAAAGGCACAAGAGACATTGTTTTAAAATGAACTTATGCACCACCCAATGGAGGGTTTCAAAATGCCCTGCACCTAACTACAAGATCCAGCATGCCGTAATTTACACCCGCCCACTAGAGGGACAACCCACCGAAGGTAGAAAAATTGTAATGGCAATTGTTGTAGTAATCGGAGCAGGGACCCAGTGTGTGGCATACCTTTGAGAAAGTTGGAGGACCAATGAAACGCATCAGGACTGCCAAACAAAAGACAAATGAAAATAAAGTGCACGTGAGCAATGTGATGTGCGACTCCAAATTCTTCATTTCATGGAGAGGTGGTTACATATTTCAACGGCGTGGTTCAGCCGTGGGAGCAGCGCACAGTTAGCAAGAGCGCTACACCTTCCCGACAGGAACCGAACAGGAAGACTCGTGAAAACGGACAAGGGAAGAGGCTGCCACCGGAGACTGGCTCCGGTATAATTCCTGCATCAACCTTTAAAATGGGCTGAAACGGGGCACTCTGGCTCAAAAGCAAAAGAGACATTATTTTAAAATGAACTTATGCACCACCCAATGGAGGGTTTCAAAATGCCCTGCACCTAACTGCAAGATCCAGCATGCCGTGATTTACACCCGCCCACTAGAGGGACAACCCACCGAAGGTAGAAAAATTGTAATGGCAATAGTTGTAGTAATCGGAGCAGGGACCCAGTGTACGGCATACCTTTGAGAAAGTTGGAGGACCAATGAAACGCGTCAGGACTGTCAAACAAAAGACAAATGAAAATAAAGTGCACGTGAGCAATGTGTTGTGCGACTCCAAATTCTTCATTTCATGGAGAGGTGGTTACATATATATATATATATATATATATATATATATATATATATATATATATATATATATATATATATATATTTATTTATTTATTTTTTCACTAAAAAAATTGTTGCAGGGATGTTATAGTTAGGTTCAGATTTAGCACACACAAAATCATAGAAATAGAAATTCAGCAATTTCAGAGTTATCTTAAGTAACTATAATTGTGCAGTCAGGTAACTCTAACTAACGCCCCTGCCATGCAATGTTTTTCCATCAATAATTTTACAGCAAATGTTGCAGTGATATTATTAATGATGCAAAAGAAGATGTTATGAGTGATGTAATATGTGGGATAATTAGCACTGTATGGCGAAGTCATGAGTTATAGTTACCTTAGGGCATGAGTTATAGTTACTTTAAATAACTATAACTACTGAATTTCTTTGGCTTTGTGTGTGTTGAATCTGAACCTAACTATATTGAACCTGTAACCTTTGGCTTTTTAGTGATTTCTAAGGTTTTTCTAAATTCTATTTCCTAACTATAACATTCCTGTAACCTTTGTTTTTTTCCAGTGAATTTCTATGGTTTTTAATGCTACTTCCTAACAATGACGTCCCTGTAAACTTTGTTTTATTCAGTGAATTTCTATGGTTCTTTTAATGTATAGTAGTATTTAATTAGTATATGTTAATCTAACTGCCACCTGACCAACCAAGGGTGGGGCTCTGGTGCCCACCTAGGGCCTCCATCATATTCTGGTTGGGAGTCACGGGGCGAGACTCAATCTCCCGCAGCCCGAGCTAGCTCTGCCCACAGTGAGCAACTAAATATGCTCCTCCCTGTGGGCGGGAGCAATATTAAGATCTTTTTCCCTGCCTGCTTCACTGCAGGCGGGGAAAGAGATCAGAAATCCGCTCCTAGTTTGCAGAAGTTTTTAGAGTTCTTGCCAGCTAGGAATGGACTTCTTTTTTGGGGGGGGGGGGTTTGGTCCTCATTTTCCACCCTGGTTTGCGTTGCAGCACAAGGAGAGAGACATACTGCCACAGATGGACTGGCAGGGACAACCAAACTATTTATTCGGTGTCACCACACAGTACTATCTCTACAACCCAAAAGCGCCACACCAAAGAAACCATTAAGGAGTGAAATTGCTGCAGTCATATACCAGTCACTAGGACCGGACCACTATACTTAGGTATATCACGGAAAGGCAGGCATAGAAAACCAAAGCAGCGTAATCACTGGACCTTGGGGGGAAAAAAAAACCCATAGTCAAAGATCATGGTTGCACCCAATTCAGAAGGAGCCAAAAGGCTCTTTTGTCGTGGTTTCCAGACCTTGCCAAGTCCAACTTCGGCGTTTGCAGAACAGAAGTACGCCAGTCAAAAAGGGCAGGTGGTGTCGGGTTCTTCCATTTCTTACAGATTTCCCTTCTGGCCAGCAAGATGGAATAAAAAAGAAGGTTTTTTGGTGGACCCTGGACCTCATCCGAGATTCAAAATATTGCAAACGAAGAATTTATCGAAACTTGGAAACCCAAAGCGGTCCAAAGTGAAGCACTTATTGAATCCCAAGGAATGGACTTCTTGTTTGCTGTCACTTGGTGGGAGCTTTAAAATTGGTACCGCCAACTGAGAGCCAACACAGGTTTGTCTGCCCGTGCCAGTGCTGGCACAGAAGCAACTTATTTCTCAGGGGTGGTAGGAACATAGCAGGAGCTCTACCTATAACTCACACCCCTGCCATGCATCGTTTTCTCATCAATCATTTTATTGCAAATTTTGCAGTGATATTATCAATGATATCATAAAACATGTCATGACTGATGAAATATTGGGGTAATTGCAGTGCATGGTGATGGCGAATTAAAATTTCGGGATTTTGTGTCTCTAAAATCTGAAAATATCTATAACTTCCCTGTAACCTTTGGTTTATTTTGTGATTTTCTAAGGTTTTTTAAATTTTATTTCCTAACTATAACGTCCCTGTAACCTTTGTTTTTTTGAGTGAATTTCCATGATTTTTTCATACATTTTATAAGTGGTTGTGTGGGTCTAAAAATGAGTATGTGAGTGTATGAATTACTGTGTGAATGGCTGTGTAAGTGGCTGTGTGGGTCAGGGAGTGGATGTGTAAGTGGTTTTGTGGGTTGATGAGTGGGTGTGGGTGGCTATATGGAAGTGTGAGTGGGTGTGAGTAGATGTATGGGTGTGTGAGTTGGTGTGTGTGTGTGTGCATAGGTGGCTATGTGGGTGTGTCACTAGCTGTATAAATATGTACATGGGTATAAAAGTGGGTGTGTGAGTGGCTGTATGAGTGTGTAATGGGTGTGTGAGTGGTTTCTGGGTGTGTGAGTAGCCGAATGAGTACGTTAATGGGTGTGTAAGCGGAGTTCTGGGTCTCTAAGGGGTGTACGAGTGGCTGTAAGTTTGTGTGAGTGGTTGTGTGGGTATGTAAGTAGGAGTTTGAGTGTGTGTAGGTGTGGGAGGACCTGTGTGGGTATCTGAGTAGGTGTATGAGTACTTCTCTGGGTCTCTGAGTGGATGTATCAGTGACTGTATTGGTGTGTGTATGTTTCCCATAAACTTGATGCAATGGGTAAATAATTGAGTGGTAAAGATGACATCAGCAGCAGCTGCATTTCACAAAACATGAAGCAGATGTGCAAGGGGCACTGTAATGTGTTGTCCTCTTTTTATTTCCCTGGTTTATAAATGCCGGGTGATTTAATTTTCAGTGTCTGTACTGGAACCGTGCTACGCGGCACAATTCCTGTGGACATATTTGTCTCTCACATCCTGATAGCGGGGTGCATTGACCGACTGCAGGCTACTGCAAAACACATTCACGTAAGGATGTTTAACTCTCAGTCCAGGCTGTATTTATGTTAGTGTGTCCTTATGTTATGTTATGTTATGTTATATTTACTTTATACAGTGTACGGCTACTCAAAGAGTGTCCCGGCGCTTGCTCCGGAAAAGAAGATGCACACAGATCAAAAGCTAACGAGCAGCGTTTTAATTTTTTCTTAAAAAGCAATGGATCCTGGGTGCCCCGGAGCGCCAGGGGCAACATGTTCCAGGCCACACCAGCCTTCCGGACAAAGGAGCTCCCACCAAGCCTTTGGCGATTGAACCTGGGGGTCTGTATCAGCAGCTGAGCAGATGAGCGCACTGTCTCCCCGATTTATAGAACAGAAATCTCTTCTGAAGATAAATAGGTCCTAAACCGTAGAGGGCCCAATGAGCGATGGTCGGCATTTTGAATTTTAGATGAGATTCAACTGGGAGCCAATGCAAGGTGCGCAGGTGAGTGCATAAACTATGTCTAGATGACAGACCCAATAGCAGTCTGGCTGCCGAGTTTTGGACTACTTGCAATTTCTTCGCAAGAAAACCCGGACTACCAACCAGAAGGGTGTTGGCATAGTCCAAGTGGGACAAGATCAGTGCGCGGACCACAGTTTCTTTGGCACTTCTAGGCAGAAACTTCCTCAGGATTTTCAAAGTGCCAAAGCAGGTCCCTGACATCTTCTTCACTTATGTCGAAAAGTTCACATTTTCATCGAACCAGACGCCAAGATTTTTTACGCCACTTTTTCCCGCAATGGGCTGGGGAAAACAAGAAGGCCACAGCCTTTCTCTGAAATCCGCAGAGAAAGAGCCATACAAGAGCTCCTCAGACTTTCCTTCATTACACTTCAACTGAGCATTCGCAGGCCAGTGAAAGACAGAAGACAGACAGTGTTGCGCAGCCACGACAGAGACATCCTCCTTACTCCAGGAAAACAAAAGCTGAGTATCATCAGCGTATGCCATCACTTTGGCCCCTAATGACTCCGCAAGATAAACCAGCGGAGTCACATAGATGTTAAAAAGAAGGGGGCTAAGTGATGACGCCTGCGGCATGCCGGTTGTCACCTGCATAGGCATGGAGGCACACGGGGGGAGCCAGACCTGCTGCAACCAGCCTTCCAAGAAGGACCTGATCCACTGCAGAGCCGATCCAGAAATACCTATTTCTGACCTTACCTGACCTGGTCAGAGCCGGTCGCTCCTCCCGCCGGGTGGCCCACCCCGAGGGTCCTGGTATCCGCCGCCACTGCCACTGCCAGTTCATCCTCTGTGCCCTGTGATAAGTATTGTGCCGTAATTGTTTTGCCTGCCCTCTGCGCCCCTGATTTTTGTGCCGTATCTGTGCCCCTGGCCGCTCCTGTGCCTCCACCGCTGACCCACCCCACTCCCTGCCGCTGCTCCCGTCGGCCCCACCCCCGCTCCCTCCAGCATCACCGCTCCCCTCCCCACTCGCCACCCCGCTCCCGCCTCCCAGCTGCTCCTCCCTCGCTCCGCCCCCTCCACTCTCCACTTATGGCAGAGTCCGCGCGTACGTGCAGCGTTCACGTGCAGCAGGCGCGCCGATTGTGCGCCGAAGGCCACCAAAGGCAAGCCTGTCTGTGCCCGTCCACGCCTGTACCGTGCCCAGCGCCAGACGCCCTGGCCCCCGAGGATGCCAGCCCACCCACCGGACTTACGACTACGCCACCCTCAACACACTCAACACCGACCGGATCCCCGGCTGTCACCGAGCCATCCCAGGACGCACCCACGGACCCTTCAGCTGCCATTCCTGCAAGTTCTCCTGCATCCGGACCTGCACCGCACCCGCCAAGACAATCACCAGCAGCAACCACCTGAAGTGCATCCTGCTCAACACCCGCTCTGTCCACAGGCCCGCCGTAGAACTCTGGAACCTCCTCGACACCACATCTCCAGACGTCGCCTTCCTCACGGAAACCTGGATGAACGCCTCCTCAGCACCCGACATCGCCATCGCCATCCCGGACGGATACAAGATCACCCGGAGGGATCGCGGCAACCAGACGGGAGGAGGCATCGCCATCGTCCACAAGAACACCATCCGCATCACGACCAACTCCGAAGACACCCTCAGAGCCGCCGAACATCTGCACTTCCAGATCCACACCGACCCCAAGACCACCATCAGAGGCACCCTCATCTACAGACCCCCAGGACCACGCACACAATTCAGCGAAGACATCGCCGACTTCATCAGCCCGCACGCCCTCCCCTCCGCTGACTACATCCTCCTCAGGGACCTCAACTTCCACCTGGAGAACAACAACGACCGCAACACCACCACCCTGCTGGACAACCTCGCCAACCTCGGACTCAAGCAACTGGTGACCACCCCCACCCACTACGCCGGCCACACGCTTGACCCCGTCTTTTCCTCCAGCAAGGACATCTCCTTCAGTCACGCCACCGGACTCCACTGGACAGACCACAGCTGCGTCCACTTCAGCTTCAGAAGGACCACGCTCCACCACCACCCACAACAGGTCCCCCGCAGAAGCCGGAACAAGATCACAGCCGACCAGCTCACCACATCCCTGAGCCAGAACCATCCCGCCAGCTCAGCGAACCCCAACCAAGCCGCCAACAACCTCATGAGGTGGATCAGCAACTGCGCAGACGACCTCGCTCCACTGAAGACCCCCCCGCCAGACCCGGCACCAAGAAAGCATCCTGGTTTACCGACGAACTCAAGAGCTCCAAGAAGAACTGCCGGGCCCTCGAGAAAGCCTGGCGCAGAGACCCAATCACAGACAACATGACCACCCTCAAGCTCGCCACTCGAAGACATCACCAGCTGATCCACGCCACCAAGAAAACCGCATTCAAGGAACGACTGGACAATAATAATAATAATAATAATAATAATCCACATTTGTAAAGCGCACAATCACCTGTTAGGGTCTCTAGGCGCTGGGGGCCGTCGGGAAGATTAAGCAAGCTATTGCCCAGAGTCGCATGGTGCTGGGCTAACCTGCCGCCGGAGCCGGGGATCGAACCGTGAGCCCCAGATTCCAGCGTCAGTCGCCCTGGCCGCTGCGCCACACCTCTCCCAGGAGAGGTGTGGCACCACGGCCACGCCCACAACAGCAAGGAACTCTTCAACATCGTCAAAGAGCTCTCGAATCCTAACGCCGGAAACAACGACATCACTCCCTCGCAAGACCTCTGCAACTCGCTCGCCTCGTTCTTCCACAGCAAGATCGCAGACATACACAACAGTTTCAGCACACGGCCGACGCTCCCTATGACCTTACCAATGCCCCCCACCACCACCCTCCGCGCCTGGACCCCGGTCAACACCGAAGACACCATCCGCACGATGAACTCCATCCATTCCGGATCTCCAATCGACCCCTGCCCTCACCACGTCTTCAACAAGGCCTACTCCATCATCGCACCCCATCTACAGGACATCATCAACGCCTCCTTCGACACCGCCACCTTCCCAGAGAGCTGGAAGCACGCCGAACTCAGCGCCCTACTGAAGAAACCATCAGCGGACCCCACCAACCTCAAAAACTACCGCCCCATCTTGCTCCTTCCTTTTCCGGCCAAAGTCATCGAGAAGACCGTCAACGGACAGCTGGCCGCCTTCCTCGAGACGAATGGATCCTTCGACCACTCGCAGTCCGGCTTCCGGGTCAACCACAGCACCGAGACCGCCCTCATCGCAGCCACCGACGACATCCGAACCCTGCTCGACAACGGGGAAACAGCGGGTCTCATCCTCCTGGACCTCTCCGCGGCGTTCGACGCGGTCTGCCACCGCACCCTAGTGCAGCGCCTCAACAACATCGGAATCCAGGAGAAGGCACTGGAATGGATCATCTCCTTCCTCGCTGGAAGAACACAGAGAGTCCGTCTCCCCCCGTTCAGATCCGAGGCCACCGAAGTCATCTGCGGCGTACCACAAGGATCATCACTCAGCCCCACCCTCTTCAACGTCTACATTAGCCCCCTCGCAGCCATCGCACGCCAACACAACCTTAACATCATCTCCTACGCCGACGACACCCAGCTGATCCTCTCCCTCACCAACGACCCCGCCACCGCCAGAACCAACCTACACGAAGGGATGAAAGACTTAGCCGAGTGGATGATGAACAGCAGCCTGAAACTGAACTCAGACAAGACGGAAATCCTCATCCTGGGATCATCACCCTCCGCCTGGGACGACTCCTGGTGGCCCCCTGCCCTTGGCAGCGCACCCAAACCAACAGACCACGCACGCAACCTGGGCTTCATCCTGGACTCCTCCCTCTCCATGACCAGACAAGTCAACGCCGTCTCCTCATCATGCTTCAACATCCTACGCATGCTACGTAAGATCTTCCGGTGGATCCCCCCCGAAACCAGGAAGACGGTCACCCAGGCCCTCGTCTCCAGCCGACTGGACTACGGCAACTCCCTCTACGCCGGAACCACAGCCAAACTCCAGAAAAGACTCCAGCGCATCCAGAACGCCTCAGCATGCCTCATCCTGGACATTCCCCATCACAGCCACATCACCGCACACCTAAGAAACCTGCACTGGCTCCCCGTCAGCAAGAGAATCACGTTCCGACTCCTCACCCACGCACACAAGGCTCTCCACAACCAAGGCCCAAGATACCTGAACGACCGCCTGACCTTCTACACTCCCACCCGCCAGCTTCGATCGACCAGCCACGCCCTCGCCGCCATCCCCCGCATCCGAAGAGCCACAACGGGAGGAAGATCCTTCTCCTACCTGGCTGCCAAGACGTGGAACTCCCTCCCCATCCACCTCCGCCTGACCCAAGACCACCTCTCCTTCAGGAAGCAACTCAAGACCTGGCTGTTTGAGCAGTAGCGGACCCCCCTCCCCCAAGCGCCTTGAGACCCTCCGGGTGAGTAGCGCGCTATACAAATGCATTGATTGATTGATTGATTGATTGATAGACGATCAAGGAGAAGGGAGTGGGGCACAGTGTCGAATGCCACCGAGTGGTCTAGCAAAACCAAGGCTCCTCTCCCGCCGGCATCCAAACACTCCCGGATCACCTCTGTCATCTCTAACAATGCTGACTCCGTACTATACGAGGCACGGAAACCGGATGAAGCAGACCTGAAGCGTCTACATAGTTGGTAAGTTGAGTCGTGACCACCTTCTCGCAGACCTTAGCCAAGCTTGGCAAAAGCGAGATAGGGCGGTAGTTCTCAGGTAACAGAGGGTCAAGCAATGGCTTTTTGACAAGGGGAAGAATCAGCGCCTGCTTCCATGACATTGGAACGAACGCCTCGAGAAGCGACATGTTAACCATTAGATTCACCTCTGGATTAATAGTATCCGCCTCTTCGGACAGAAGCCTGGCCGCACACGGGTCATTAGGTGATCCCGACATTAGTGCCTTAAGGATTCTTAGAGAGCTGGGCAGATCGACAGGCCTAAACGTGGACAAAATGGAGGCAGATTCTGACACCAGCTTCCCTAACGGGGCGACTATAAGCTTCCTGGAAGTAGTCGAAAAAGTATCTTTTGATCAGTGTGCTCAGTAGCGCCCCTTATGATGTTTGCCACTGTGTGCTTCCTAAGAATTTTGGCACTCCTGCCCATTCATGCTGGGTTCCTATACAGGGCACGTCCTGATTCTCACAAGTGTGTGGACACAACTGTAATAGGACTGTTAAATACAATAAAAGTGGGCACAAAGGTGGAATCATCTGTGGATTGTGCCTATTGAAGATCAGTAATACATGTGTTTGGTATACAGATGTGTGCAGTTAGCCGAGCACAGTGCAGTATTTTCTGAGTAGCACTGGATGTATGACTTTTAAGTTACATGGCTGCACTTGCACCAGAGTGCAAGCTCAAATGGAAAATTTCCTTCTGCATCAGCAGATAATGTGTGTTTTCTGCCATTGTGCAAAATCAATGGGGAAGGAAACTTCACTTAGAACGATTGTTATCGTAACTTTAGAAATGCTGGCACAAGGGTTTCAGGGCAAATCTGGTTTATATGAGAAAGGGAAGAGGGAAAATGTGGACTAGAAAGAAAATGAAAACAAAAACATATAATCAAAGTTTCAGTAATAAAATTAAAATAAAGGCTGTCGGTATATAGATAGCAAAGAAAACAGGACCTGGGAAAGTGAGAGAACAAGAAACCTAGATTGCAGGAAATAATGAAAACATGAAATCTTAAACTGTCATGTGCCTCATGGTCCCCTGTCTCCCCTTGAAATATGGCAGTCCAAAGGATAACGTCTCTGCCATATTCTGGAGGAACAGGTTCACTCTATACTGGTGCCAAACATGGGCAATTTCATCATTTCAGCTGTACCTCCCCCCTTGATCTCTTGAGTCCCTGAACACAGAAGCCTGTGACTTGCACTGCAACTTTGCCACATTGGCACCCCCAGTACACCCAGAGAAAAGCCAAGATCCACCTGTCGTAACCATAGATAGGATCCCCACGACTGACTAAAAAATGAACAATATTATTCATGAAAATGCACCATTTACATGGTGCGCATACCACAATCTCAACTGTGCTGCAGCTGTTCAGCGATCAGTGTATTGCCCCACTCAACATTACTTTTTTATCGACTCTAGTATGGAGAAAGTCTAGGCTAGCCAGTCACGATGCGAGTCGGTGATCAGCAGGTTGCACACAGCCCCCTGAATCAGGTGCAGCAACCCTACATGCCACCTTCAATATGTAGCGGGTTCTCAAACACAAGTTGGACACAATTGTGGCCATGAGGACCAAATGTGACTTGGCGAGAACCACCTGCTATTTGGGAGGCATCAAAAACACCACACCTATGTGATTCAAGGAGCCATTCTGCCAGAAGAACCCTGGTCTATGATCAGCTTACAACAAGTAGGAGAGGGCGAAACTCCACTGAATAACGCTGAGTCTTTATGTAACATGGAATTCCACAGAGTTAAATTCCAAGAGTTCCGCGCACCCCTACTCACAACTGCCCCTTACCTGATAAGTGAGTGTAGTAATTGATAAGATTACAGTGAGTTACATGATGTACGTCTCTCACCTGTGTCTTCTTCTTATTTAAAAAAAAAATCTATATTTTATTAAGTGTATTGAAGTTTACTTTGTTGAATGGTGTTACAAGTTATGTCATGAGTGAAGTCATCAGTGAAATCACTGACCATGCCATGAGTGATGTAATATGTGAGGTCATAAGCAGTGCATTGCGGTGGTGAAAGCTACACTTAACTCAGATAACAAGAACCGCAGAATTTCTATGGTTTTATGTGTGTAAAACCGGAACCTAACTATAACGTCCCTTTAACTTTTGTTTTTTTCAATACATTTCTAAGGTTTTTTAAATTTATTTCCTAACTATATTGTCCCTGTAACAAATGATTCTTGTTGTGAATTTCTGTGTTTTTTCTTAATTTTATTTCCTAACTATAACTTACCTGTAACCTTTGTCATATTCAGTGAATTTCTATGGTTTTGTAATGGTATTTCCTAACTATATTGTCCATGTAATCTTTTGCTTTTTTGTGAATTTGTACAGTTTTTAAATCATATTTCCTTATTATATTATGAGACATGTTGCTGGACTTCACCTTACCAAGATATGATTTCCGTGGAGACACCCTGCAGGCATCAGGAGACATTCATCTGTTTGTTCGATAAGCCGAATACTTCCCACCCATTAAAGAAGGCCATCAGCAGTCAGGAAGGAAATATGGACCGGGTCCTTGGATATCTCAACAAACAGATTCCTTAATCACAACTAAAGCATACTCAAAGCTCCAAAAGGAAAACCCATGCCCAGCACCATGACAATTGTGAGAATACTGTAAGTGTTACTGCTCTGAGCTGAGGCCAACGAATGAACAAGACATCAGGAATGCATCATTTAATTACCCAACAAATTACATTTGAGGTTGTACAGTGCTTAAAAATAGTCTAAGCAAGACTGTATCCAGATTGTTCATGGTTTCAAGAAGGAAGCATTTAAAAGAATTTTAGAAACCAAACACTACATTCCTCTGATGAACAGCATTTAAGCACATGGACATCTCTCAAGACAATCTAGTGAGGTTTTCAGAGGAGCAGCCTAAGAAATTACAAGTAAAAACATATATGTCCTCGAACACCAAATTTACGGGGTGTTTTATATAAGAGTGTCTTGCATGAGCATTAATACGTCTGTGGCAGTCAGCGCCTAACAACCAAGGTCAAATGTCAAATATCAAGCAGATGCTTCTCATTACTTTTTTCCGCAGGCATTACACTATAAGTGGTGGACCAGTGCTGCTAGAGAGCTTTTCAGGCATACATGCAGGCGTGCAAGTGAGAGGAATGTATTTTTATAGATGCACTCAAAGGAGGTGCAGTTGATGAGACCCATTGGGATGGCAAGCATGAGGCTGTGGTGGGCTACCGCTGAGCTGATGAATGCAGTCAGATTTGAGGACCACAGAGGTCAGAGGGAAAAAACTGACCACTATCGGGACTTGGTATATACTGTGTATCTTACCTCATGAGCTTTCTTAATATGCATTTCTATCATTTGGATGGATACCTTAGATACTATTTTCTACTCTTGGCCAGGAGAATGCCAAGTTAGTCACAACATCAGGAAATCACACTCACCTGACTACAGATTACAGCTCAAATCAAATATGCACTCCTCTCTTTATCAAAGGATGCCCTTGTTTCTCCACTTCTGGAATAACAGTCATGGGACTCATGTGGGGGCACTAATGAGTCAGCTAGAAAGAGTCACTATTCCAAAGGGTGCTACAAGCAAATGTTTGTGTCCCCAGAGGTGTTTGTGATCCTGGGCATAGTGAGCTTGCTGGCAAATAAGCAGGTGATCATTGCGATCGCCAAGAAAAAAAATCTTTACTCGCCTATGGACTTCTTCATCTGCAGCCTGGCCATGGCGCACATGCTCATGCGCTTATCCAATGGTTCTGTGACCATAGTTATCAACCTTCTGAACAATACTGAGTCAGGAGCACCCAACTTAACCATCAACCTTGACAACCTGCTCGATTGGGTGATCTGCAGTTCTCTGCTGGACTTCATGTGCAGCCTGCTCTCTATATTAGTAGACAGATGCTTCACCATCTTCTCTGCACTACAGTAGCACAACATTGGGATGGTGAAGCGGGCAGTGATCATCATCTCTTGCGTCTGGCCCATGTGAACCGCCTCCATCCTATTCATCATCTACTTGGACAGCGATTTGGTCATCTACTCATGGTTATCATATGCCTCATTGGCATGTTCTTCAAGATGTTCGCTCTCATGACGTCCCTCAATGTGCATATGTTCATGCTGGCCCAGATGAGCATGAAACACATTGTCATCTTACCTAGCAGGGGCACCATCAGCCAAGCCCCCAACATAAAGGGTGCCATTACCTGCTCTGGGTGTTCGTGGTGTAGTGTAGTTCCTATTATCCCAATAGGCTCTGCGCATTGGAATAATATCTTCAATAGTATAGACCTAGGGCAGAGGTTAACTAGGTCTTCTACTGACGATATTAGACTTAAAGTTTTTGGTTTTGCCAGCTAGCTCAGAGTTCACTAGAAACTTTCTCGAATAGGCAAGGAGGAGTTTAACCTCCCTGGATAGACAAGAAGGGATTTAGTTTCTGACAACCATAGAACATGACAACTTTGCTCTCCCCTAATCAAGAGTGTATCTCTAGAGTCGTGTGAAAACAAAAGACAACTTATTTTACTCAGTCAGTACGTGTATTCTTAGTTTCACCAGATTGTAGAGAAAAGGAAGAGATGGGCGTGTTCAATAAAAGATGGTATTTATTGATCAGTCTCTTTTCTCATACAAGAGAAATGAATCGATATTATTGCGATACTTATGGTTAAGTAAAGTGCATACAATAAAAGCAGAAGTATAAAATAATACTGCAGAAGCATTGATATGGTTTCTAAGCCATATGATATTTAAAACTGATAAAATAGATACATACATATATACATTTGACTAATCGTACTCAACTGGTGCTTCTAACCACGCCTACCCCCAGTGTACCTGACCTAAGCCTAATACGTGAGCGGGAGTACATAAGTAGCAGTTTAAGTTAAGTTTGTTTTGCCAAGGGACTGACTCAAGAATTCTCTGCAAGGGGTTGTTCAGTTCTGTACCTGAGATCTAGAATGATTGAGGGCTGGTATCTCTCGTCTCTGGTCTTGATATTCCAGCTGCCTGCGAGGGCTGCTTGGAAGCGCCGGAGCTGGATTTCTCGGTAGGAGAAAAGCAGCGTCTCGTTCTCAGCGCGTCAGGAAGGCGGGGCAGCGCGTGTGGGCTTCGCTCTCTGCTGGGCTCCTCAGCACGTCTCGCTGCTCCGATCTCGTCACCACCGCGTGTGTTTGCTTAAGGCAATGTCGGTAATATTTATACCTGTAAGGTGCCGAGATTGACGTAAGGATGGACATGGATACGTCAATAAGGATGTCATACGAACGGGCTTGTTCGCACATTCTTTTGCTGAAGTTCTCGGTGAAATCAAAACAATGGCCGCAGGGATTTTCCCAGGTTGTCATAGGTTTGATTTGTTTTGAGAACTCCGTATGCCTTATCAGGGGCTGGAGGAATAGTGCTTGCCTAATTAGATGGCAAGCGTTATGACCTAATCAGATAACGCGTTCCTGTGCCGTGGTGTGGCTTAATCAGATAACGGTTTTTTGTACCGTGGGATGGCTGCTAGTTAATTATTAACCAGAACAGGGTCAGGAATAGGGGGATCGATACAGAACCTATAGGAATACATCACACCCACTCCACGCAGACTATGTCCATATTTACAAGATCTAGGCATAGTAAATATACTAGTAGAGCACGTGTATACCGTACCACCCCAAAATACATCCATATGCATTTTGAAACCATGAAATATACGAAAAGATATATATATATGCATTATATGCACTCAAGCAGTATAACAATGCTAAATAAATTACGCATATTCATACATCATTATTAATAAAATATGAAGATTAACACATGAAATGGCTCTTAATACAGAAGAGAAAAAAAAATGCGAGACCATTTCATCACAAAATAAAATATTTATGAACATGCCAGAGGGCAGCTAATGTCTCTAAAGTTCCTAAAATAGAAATTTAGTTCCCTAAGAATAGTTTCTACTTTAAGCAGAAGATAAGTGTCCCGAAAAACTGCAAAATATTTTGGGGCCGCTGAAAAATTTATGTTCCGCTGTCCATAAACTGGAAAAAATTGTTCACAATACTTTATTATCAAAGTTGAAGGCCAAATTCAGGGTGTTGGGAACGCCGTGTGCTAGCCTGCTCAAAAGTCATTATTTCTGCTCTGGTGAGAACATCATATCATTTAGACTCTCGAAAAAACTGTCAACAGCTTCCTGTGAAAGTTCCATTAACTCGGAAAAAGATGTTACCATGCATTCATGAGCATGATTGCCTTCATTGATGTTTCGATCAGCATAGCTGACAGAAGGTCGTACCTGATCGATGCTGCTTTCATCTTGAACCTCACTACCCCTCAATCGTAGTGGTGAAGTCTCCACGAATGCCGTCATCAGGATTGGTAGCCGCTGGGGACAGCACAATGCATGAGCCGTGACCGGACCCAACAAAGTTTCTGCATCCATTGGCGCATCCGATTGTAGCGTCAGACAGGTGTCCAACACGCATTCTTCTCCGCATAGCAAGCACCTTAATACAGGTAAAACACAGCTTTGCCACATTGGTCTAAATGAAAGAAACCAAGTCATGTTCAGGTCTCTAAGCCGGGACAGTCCAAGGATTTTAGATATCCGGTCCCGGTATCCAATGGCTAGGATTGTTTCTTCCCTTGTCGCAGGTGTTTTGTCTGTGACACGGTTTACCATAGCGAAATAACAGGATCAAAAATAGGATTCCTGCCACTAGTCCCAAAAGGAGAGGAAGTCCACCAAAGATGGAATGGACAAAGTCCGGAAAAATACCCAGAATGGCTTTAAATGGTGTTAAAGCCCCCGAAAACACTGTCTTAAATACATTTGAGACTCCACTGGTATCAGAAATATTTAAGATTTCGTTCAGGATTTCTGCGAAATGTATGGGGGAATTAGTTGATAACAATGAATGAATCTCTGCCGTTGTCCTTGCAACTTGGAGATCATACGTTTCTTTTGATGACGTGAGCCTGGTCGGCGTCTGAAGGAGCACTGTTTTCATTCTGCTTAAAGTATCAACTCGAATGGAAGCAATTTTCAAATTCGGCCATAACCTTGCCTCCCTGTCTGGCATTGCGCTGGGGAACAATACTCGTTCACAGCACATAACCTTCGCAGTCGTAGTTATGAGATAAGCTATTCCGGGCACCAAGCTACAACATCTGCGGTCTACGATTATAATGTAACTCCCGTTCTATAGTCTCCTAAAGAATGGTTCTATTTGTGTCGCTGGTGACATGAAAGGTTATTTGAGGACCCTTCACAGGCTCCGTGTAAACTAATACCATTACACAGAAGTGTACCGCTTAGTGACATCGCACAATCATTGCCACTAAGAAACACTTTCCGGCTTTTATTACTGACACAAGCATGTGAATAGGGCAAGTTCCATGTTGACTTAATGTACCCTTTACCCAATTTTTCGTACATGCCAGCCTGTATATATTTTTGGCAATATTGAAACCTGAAAGTAGATATTGGAATATTATTCCATGTATTATCCATTCACTGACAGGTCGTTCCGACATTGTCAATGGTAATCTCTCGAGTTTCTCAATGCTCAGGATTGTATAATCAGCACCCTTCTGTGCCATACTGATTTGTTTATCAGTAAGGTTAAAGATATTGAACAGTGACGTTGTGTTGATTAAACGCCAAGGCACATAGCATGAACGCAGATTTTGTAACGTCCAGCCAAGTTGTACAATAGAACGCAATTGAGACTGACCGTGTTGTAACAACAGTAAGTCTTGCGATATTATGTCGATTGCTGAAGACACAATGCTGTCCAAAGAGTATATTCTGGAGGACAGAGTCATTAACCCATTGTCCACTACAGAAAGTGATTTTTCCAAATTAATACGGTCAATTTCCCGTATTCTCTCTGATGTTTCAATTTGAGTTATTTTCCAGGCTTCGTTATAAGATGCATATACAGAGGCTGCTATGAAGCGTTTTTGACGCTGTTTGCGCGGTCCCATAATGAAATCACGCAAGTCAGCACCATCAGTAAGTAAAGTCAGGTGTTGCTTAATTTCTGCCAGTGTGGATGTTTGTAGCCATTGAAGGCAGAGCTTGCCCACACTGTACGTGGTAATTATCCCTGGGTGTTGTCTTTGGGAATATCTAGGGTCTGGCCTGGTCAATGTGAACCCTTGGATTTTGTTCAGGAATCTGTCTTGACAGTTATTTGTATCTGTGGGTCAGATCAACCACTTTTTCCAATCAGGATGTGTTCTGTTTTGGCTTAATATATGGTTTACGTCTATCTCAACATCTATAGAGCTATTACTGTTCATTGATGGCTTTGGAATAGACGGTTTGTTTAAGTCTTTGATTTTGGCTAGGCCAAGACAGGTAGTTTGTTGAACAGTGTCATTCAAAAATATAATTTGTTCTGGGATCATGCAGGCTCTAAACAATGATTCTATACCTTGTACTTGCCATTCCTTGGTACCCCAAACACTTTTTACTTCAAAATTTGTGTCCCAGTAATCAAAACCAAATGTACTCATTTGCTCAAAAAACGAGTCTGAATATATCAATTTAGTGTTTGTAAGCATGGTCTTTGTACCTGTCTTATTTGATAATTTGAAATAAAATGTTTCTGCATTGCTTGTGTTGAACCCTGAAAAATATGAATATTTGTCATAAAAAGTTCTTGAGCTACCTTTTGGAGGGGTTGCACAGTGTTCCCATTGATTATAATTTAAAACATTTCTAGGTTGTGCAGATTTATGCAGATAATGATTACTATAGTGATTATAGCAGAACATTTTATCATAATTAGACGAACCCTGCAAATAATCATGTTTTGTAAATTTAGCAGACATCACTAGGTCAGACATCATATTATTAATGCTTTCAACGTCCCAATCATCAGCAACTGAGCTTGGTTTTACAAAGTCACTCAATGAGATCTTGATTTGATGTGGATACTTCAGGATTTCAACCGGACCATAGATTTCATAATCAGTATTGTCCCATGCTACCCCACCGGGTATAGGATTGGCTGTGAAGTTGACTGAAGAAAGTTCTCTTTTCTCGACGTGTGAAGACGTGTGTGGTTTTAGGACCAGGTTGATTTTCTGGCTTGCTGTGTCCATTTTAGCATATTTTCCCTCAATGAAGTGTCCCAAACATAGTACCATGATGAGCCAAAGTATGAGGATAAGAGCACCTAAGGCCACCCAGAATTCAATCCATGGAGAAATCAGATAGGTTTCTTTCAGATGTTGAAAAAGTTCCTTAGCTTTGTCTTTAAAGGTTTTTGTTGATGTTTGTTCCTTTGATTCACTCAGGTTTTCAGATGAATCATTGAAGTTGATGAAGTAACCAGATGCCGTTCTGTCTATTGTTCCTATTGTTTCAGGATTGCTGTTTGCTTTATTATTGTGTTTTGTTGCAGCAGCATAGTCATTTGTTACTTCATTGTAGATTGGTGTGTCTCTGCTAAATGTTTTTATTTGGGTTTTTAGAGGTTTAAGTTCCATAGCATTGTTGCATAGTCCTTGTTGTTGTTCTGTTGGCATTTCAAATGTGAGTAGCCTCTTAGATTGAACCTCTGTGTTTGTAGCAAACCTTGGTGTTCTACTACTTATCGGGAGTCCACTTGGCCTACTGTTCGTTATCGGCCACATGATTGTGGTTTTATCAGGTCGATTGATACAACCCTGTTCTCCTTTTTACCAGCAAGGGGCGGTAGTACTACTGATCTTGTCCCGTTGATAGACAAGACAGGAACTGCTTTTCTGTAAGAAGGCCCAAATTCCTTCTTTACCGCGATCTTTTCTCTGACTAGATCCCCGACTTTTGGAATCCAGACAGGTCTTGCTGGGACAGGTGGTTTTTCTTCAGTGGTCGTTGGCTGTTGTTTCAACTTTATGTTGCTCAGGTCTTTCCTTGTTTCGTTTAAGTCCTGTAAAATAGCCAAACGATCTTTGATAACAAAGCTTTTTTCTTTAACCACTGAAGTCTGACTGTCAAGATCTAAGATCATCATCCTAGTTCCAAACAATAATTCGTACAGACTGAATCCCCTCAGAGAATTTCTTGGCAGGTTATTTAGACTACGTTGGACACTTATTAGATGTTTGACCCACCCAGCTCCCGAACCTAATACCTTCGCTGTTATAGATTGATTTATGCCTTTGGTTTTTTCTTTACACCATCCCGTTCCCTCAGGTAGGAAGTGAGAAGAGTCCCGCTATGCTATGCTCATTTGGCCATGTTTTTCATACGCTTTAGGGCAAGAAGAAAAAACATTCAGCCAAACGTAGCATGCTTCTAGCGTATATGCCATTATAGACTCGCAAATCTTTTTATAACAGTCCAGACGTCAGCCGAGTGCTGGGGTCTACATCACAAGTGGAAACTAGTCTTTATATGTTAATTGGACGCATTAATTTTTATTGTTGATCAATTCTGGAGTGAAACGCCATGCTAATATACCGTTTCTCTCGCCACTGCGATCTCTATTGCAGTCTGGGCAGTTATTTACAAAGATGTGATGATGCAGGCTCATACCTGGCCACCAGTACACTGATTGTAATTCTTCCAGAGAATCTTTTAGTTTAAGGTGTCTGAGACCTTCACCCATATGTGCGTCTGCTATTAACAAGCCTCTCCTGTCCGTGTTTGGAATCACTCTGTCCCCCACTCCAGGGATTCGAGCAAAAGGGACTGAGTTTGCATCGATTATGTATGTATAATTGAGTGGATAGTTGATCGGTAGTGCTGAGCAGTCGCCTTTTGATGACGTTTTCACCGCCAGCACTGTTTCACCGTCAATGTGTTTTACTGTATGCTTTTTCTTGACTACGGAAGCCGATTCAGTTGCTGCCGTTGTGGCTTTCTCAGCCAATGAATTCCCTGCAACGTGAACGCCATCACGCTGATGACTCAGTGTATGTATCACGTGAGTCTTTGGTAGTTCTTTTTGCAAATGAACTACTTGTTCCCAAAGCATTTTATGCTTGATTGTGCCTCCTTTTGCATCCTTAAAACCATTCTGAAGCCAGATCTGCAAGTATTCATTGTAAGACTGAACGCAATAATACGAATCGCACACTATGAGTGTGGGGAATTCTCGATCCGTATTTTCAAGCGCCATCTTGAATGCCAGTAGTTCAGCTCGCTGAGCTGTACAATCTCCTAGAGATTGTGTTTTAGTGACCGCTGGTTTAAATTTCCCTTCGTGCCAGCGACCTTTAACAATCGCGCACGCAGCACTGTAAGCTTGTTTACCCCCTACTGCGGGTTGTGCTGACCCGTCTGTATATATTATACAGCCGTAATGTTCCAGAGGCAGAATTTCGATTGGCGGAGGACATTCAAATTCGTATTGGAGAAATTCTTGTGTTTTTAAGTTGGGATCAAATTCGTATACCACGTCTGTTGCAGCAAGAGAATTAGCCCACTGTATCCACCTTGGATGGAGTGCTTTGGCATTCGGAATGCTTGCCTTTGTTACCGCCTCCAGGGCTGGTATCGGTGTCACGATGATTATTCGTTTACCTTGTGCTAGGGCCCGCTCCTTTGCTACAGCAGTCTGTACCGCGGTCAGAATTTTTTCCGTTGGACTAAATTTCATTTCAGCCTTTGTGTACAAGTGTGATTTGTATGCAATTGGTACCTTTTCTCCCTCATTAGAGGTCAGGTATGTGAATCCGCATCTTCCTGGGATGACTCGAATCACAAGATTGCGTGTGTTGTCACGTGTTTCTAATTTTGTTTTAATTAACATGTCTGTTTGTAAAGATCTCAAAATTTCTGTGTGTTTTTGAGTCCAATTGATTCTTTTAAAATCTGGTTTTATTAGATCATAAAGGGGTTTGATCCTTTCTGCGTAATTTGCAATGTATGTTCTTCCGAAATTTAGGAAGCCTAGAATTGATTGTAAATTTTTTTGTGTTCTAGGAGCTTGGAGTACAGCACATTTCTCTAGGAAATTGTCAGCCAGGCTTTTGCCTTCACTTGATAATTCATATCCTAAAAACAGGACTGTTAGATGGGCAATTCTTGATTTTTTAAAGTTGAATTTGTAGCCCTCTGCTGCGAACCCAAGTATTATGGTGTTCACTCTCTTCAAGTGAGTATCCAAGTCATCATCTGTTAGGTAAATGTCGTCGACATATGATAATGCCTCGTCATCGTATGTTTGTAGTAATTCTGTTACTCTCTTTGAGAATAATCCTGGGCTGTTCTTGTGCCCCTGGGGTAAACGGCAGAAGCTTTTTGCGAGCCATTTACCGAGAACGCAGTCAAATATCTGCTCTCTGGTGCTATATTTTGACAAAAGAATCCATTAGAGATGTCTAATGTTGTTTTGTATTTTTTGCGCACTATGTTATTCATTAGTGCAGCACTATGCGAGTTTTGTACTGCAAATGTTTTGCAACATGAGTTAAGGTGTCTGTAATCCAAAACTAGACGATATGAGTTGTCTGGTTTGGAGACAGGAAACAAAGGATTGTTCATTTGTGAGGTGCAAGTTTCAATCACCCCCTGGTATTCAAGTTGATCTAGGATCTCTTTTACCTGTTTTTTAGCTTCTTGCTTAATTGGGTACTGCCTCTGTGCAGTAGGTTGTGATTTTGACTGGATTTTGTGGGGAGGAGAGTCCTCATCCCATCCTACATGATTTTTATATAAAGCAGGAGCTTGAGCTATTGCCCACTTTCTAGCAAGTGTATATTTTTTATGAATTGGAATATGATTTGAGAAGGCAGGCATAATTATTTCTTCGCCATGAGGACACTCCCTGACAAACTCTGGTGGCCAGTCTTTCTCAGCTAGAAGGATGTCATAGCCCTGGGAGAGATTATCCCAAAATAGTCCCCTTATTTTTCTAGTCTTATCCCCCTCTATACGTAATGTTATTTCATATATTTTGTGAGGTTTGCTAACTCTGGTGTCTGCAGTTTCCACCTGAATGTATTCATTCGTGTCCACTGTCTCCAGATGATTCATAAGGACTTTGCGAGCTATGCTCACTTCTGCTGCGCTGTCTAGCATTGTCTGAGCCCATTCTCCGTTTTTCAGCTGTGTTCTTAGTATTCTCGGCATCTTTGATTACTTTAATACTGGCTACCTTCTTTTTTGGAAATTGTAACTTTTTATTTGGATGAGCAGGTTCCTTGTCTTTGGACTTGACGTGCTCTTCCCTGTGTTCTGATCGTCCTCTTCTTTCCGATTTCTGCGAGGAAAAGATTGAGAGGGACGTGTATCAAAATCTTGATATCTATCAGGTTTCTTTATATTATCCCTATTTCTAAGGTTGTATTTTTTCCCAGAGGGCTCACTTTGGGGAGACCTGCGTCCTTGGTTCGGAGATCTTTCTCTCCGCCGAGGAGACCTTCCTCTGGACTGGAATCTTTTTTCTTTAGGATTGGATTGTTTATTTCCATCCCAGCTCTTTTTTTGAGTGTTTAGAATTTTTTTAATAAATATCTTTTCAGGACTTTCAATCAGTTGAGGTTTTACCGGTATTCCACCCAGACTTTCTCTTCCTAGTTCTTCATAGGATTTCTCTATGATTCTGGCAATTTCAGTTGGTTGGTCTGCTATATCTGTCTCTTTTAACCTTTGGCGGATCGCCACGTTTGCTGCTTCTCCCTTTATGTTGGCTAATAATATAGCCGAGACCTGCTTGAAGTCCTTCAGTAATTTCATACCGAGAGTTAAAGCGGGTTCTGGACCGTATTCATCTTGAATTTGTTTTAGCACATCTGGTATTACTGACATGGATGGTACACCATGTGTTTTTGTGCATATGGAAGCAAAGACTGTACCCCAAGTGTCACAGTCTTCCACGTGTGGTGCGATTCCCATTGGAAGACAGATAGTCAGAATCCTGTGTTTTTCTACCGGGGTGGTGTCTGGAAACACCGCCTCTATTTGAGTGATTTTTTGTGCTAGCCAGAAGGGTATTTGTTCCCGTTTTGCGGGTACTTTACCCAGACAGGACTGTATGTTCTGTGGTGTAATTTTATTTGTGTTACCCTGATGAGGGTTCAGCTGTGGAATTTTAACTGCTGGTTGGACTGTTGAAGTCCGCATTACATATTGGACTAAGTGTCTATGTATTTTGATTAGTTGTTTTAGCTGTATTAAAAGCTCTGCTGCAGGCATTTCTTCAATGTCTGGATGTGGTGTATATCCGGCTAGGACCGGCCACGTTGCTCCTGGTCTACCTAGTGGACCGAGCCTGGTGATGTGATTATTATGTTTTAGGGCGCCATGAAACAAGAGCAGGTGCTCTTGGAATTTGAGTGGTATTTCCACCTCCTCGAAAGGAGTGTAGATATCCGGTGGTTCCTCTATTTTATAATAGTGAAACTCTTTTGTTACAGCGTTTGCTGCTGGAAAGTTTATCCATGAATAGAATACCTCTGTCTGCCGATATTCGTGTGCCTCAATTACGAATATGACTGTACCACCTCTTGGTGTCAGTCCATTTTCTATAAGTTTTAAGGTTATAGATTTCCTTATGTTGACCGGGATGAGTATTGCATTTAGGTCATTTTCCAGCAGAGTATTGTCTGCTGCTAGGAGTTCAGCTGCTATTCTAGCTGTCTCCCTTTCTTCTTCAGTTTCTGACATACTATTGTCAAGAAGATTATTTTATTTATTTGCAGATCAGGTTTCTATGGAAACAAAGATTAGATGCACAATATTTTGGAACAGTGTATCCTTCAACGTTGACTAAACCAAGAACCATACATAGGAGTCTCCTCCTGCGAGGTTTGGCGGATATGACCTTTCACCCACTCCAGACGTCTTTGGAGTATTATGGGAAAAAAGGGGTTCTGTGTGAAAAAGCACGACTGAGTTACTCTGATGTCTTGCGTTAGTTTTATCGCCTATCCAAACGTTTGGGCGCCATGTAGTGTAGTTCCTATTATCCCAATAGGCTCTGCGCATTGGAATAATATCTTCAATAGTATAGACCTAGGGCAGAGGTTAACTAGGTCTTCTACTGACGATATTAGACTTAAAGTTTTTGGTTTTGCCAGCTAGCTCAGAGTTCACTAGAAACTTTCTCGAATAGGCAAGGAGGAGTTTAACCTCCCTGGATAGACAAGAAGGGATTTAGTTTCTGACAACCATAGAACATGACAACTTTGCTCTCCCCTAATCAAGAGTGTATCTCTAGAGTCGTGTGAAAACAAAAGACAACTTATTTTACTCAGTCAGTACGTGCATTCTTAGTTTCACCAGATTGTAGAGAAAAGGAAGAGATGGGCGTGTTCAATAAAAGATGGTATTTATTGATCAGTCTCTTTTCTCGTACAAGAGAAATGAATCGATATTATTGCGATACTTATGGTTAAGTAAAGTGCATACAATAAAAGCAGAAGTATAAAATAATACTGCAGAAGCATTGATATGGTTTCTAAGCCATATGATATTTAAAACTGATAAAATAGATACATACATATATACATTTGACTAATCGTACTCAACTGGTGCTTCTAACCACGCCTACCCCAGTGTACCTGACCTAAGCCTAATACGTGGGCGGGAGTAGATAAGTAGCAGTTTAAGTTAAGTTTGTTTTGCCAAGGGACTGACTCAAGAATTCTCTGCAAGGGGTTGTTCAGTTCTGTACCTGAGATCTAGAATGATTGAGGGCTGGTATCTCTCGTCTCTGGTCTTGATATTCCAGCTGCCTGCGAGGGCTGCTTGGAAGCGCCGGAGCTGGATTTCTCGGTAGGAGAAAAGCAGCGTCTCATTCTCAGCGCGTCAGGAAGGCGGGGCAGCGCGTGTGGGCTTCGCTCTCTGCTGGGCTCCTCAGCACGTCTCGCTGCTCCAATCTCGTCACCACCGCGTGTGTTTGCTTAAGGCAATGTCGGTAATATTTATACCTGTAAGGTGCCGAGATTGATGTAAGGATGGACATGGATACGTCAATAAGGATGTCATACGAACGGGCTTGTTCGCACATTCTTTTGCTGAAGTTCTCGGTGAAATCAAAACAATGGCCGCAGGGATTTTCCCAGGTTGTCATAGGTTTGATTTGTTTTGAGATCTCCGTATGCCTTATCAGGGGCTGGAGGAATAGTGCTTGCCTAATTAGATGGCAAGCGTTATGACCTAATCAGATAACGCGTTCCTGTGCCGTGGTGTGGCTTAATCAGATAACGGTTTTTTGTACCGTGGGATGGCTGCTAGTTAATTATTAACCAGAACAGGGTCAGGAATAGGGGGATCGATACAGAACCTATAGGAATACATCACAGTGGCATTTGTGGTGTGCTAGGCATCCTGCTTCCTCCACTTCAATTTCGACATCTCCTGCCCCCAGAATCCATACTGCGTGTGCTTCATGTCACACTTCAACGTATACCTCATTGTTATCATGTGCAATTGGGTCATTGACCTCCTGATCTACACACTCTGTAGTCAGGACATAAGAAAAACCTTCAAGGAAATGATCTGCTACATGAGCCCAGTAGGACTGTATGACCTGCCAGGCTGCTACTGAACCAAGAGAACCAGATGCACGTTAGATATCTCCGCCATTTGTGACCAGAGAGGCCTCATAGTGTTTTTAGCTGCATAAATTTGATCAACTCACTTATGTTGCTCATGAAATCTACTTGTATCAAACATATCAAACTTTTAACTTCCTACAACAAGTTCATCCAGTTTGAGCCCATTCATCAAAACATGTGTACGCGTATTTGACCAGTGCCTTCCTTTATGTATGTGATGTTGAAATGCTGCCTGATTTGTTTTCTTAATATTAATATTAATAAATACACCCACGTGGGCCCTGTGGGGCAAATTAAAAATGGTGCAGTTGTGCAATCTTAATGTGCAAAAAAGTCACAATTCCCTATCAGTTTTATTTGGGTTTCTTTGTAAAACTCTAGCTCAGTCCAAGGTAGCTGTGGATTAGTCCATTCAGGTTTCATCAAAGGAACAAGTGTGAAGAATTTAGATGTACCTAAACAGTTTATCAGCAAGGGAAAAAAGCATAGCAATAAACATCCGACAAAAACGTATTTTTAAAAATGTGGTTGTATTTTTGTCTTTAAATATATAGCTCAATGACAAAAATCTACTAGAGGGGCTAGATATATGAATTTTTAAAGAAACAATAAATCTCAAATTTACACCTAGCACAATAATCATTGTTATATACCACTACTCACGAGTAACTTGAAAAAGGCTATAAGAGCACTCTTGTGACGCCCAACTGTGGCAGGGAGCCAGTCACAGGGACCAATAAAGTCCAGTTGAACAGGCATCTCACAGTTAAAGCAGTCCCAAGTCCAATTCCAGGGACTATTGGGCGAAAATATATAGGAATCAATAGCGTGGTCTTGATGCAAGGGATGCAGGATGCTGAAGACGCTCAAGGATGCTGAGGATGCTGGGAGAGTGTCGGGGGTCTCTCTGTGGCCACATATCAGTCCATGTTATGGAGCTGAGGCATTGATAGCAAATAAAAGATGACTATCCATGAGGTACTCACTGGTTTCACAGAATAGTAGACAAGTACATAGCAAGCAAGTAAGGGACATGAAGGACAAAGAGAACTTGTCTGTTTACCCTGGCCCGAGCCCCTTCCTCCCCCTCCACCAAGAAACTCTTGCAGCATTGAGGAGAGGATTGCGCCAGTACGTGCCCTGGGCCTTTCCATTGGCCTATGAACAATCACTAAAGAAACAATGAAAATGGCATTTGACGATAAATTGTACAAAATAATCTTTCAAAATGCCCCAACTCAAAGACAGCCACAAGCAACAATTACGCTAGCCAATCACACCCACACGTGTACACGCACACACTAGCGACCAATCAAATGACTAAGGAGGAGAATAAGAACAATGGGCCTGTACTCCTTGAGCCACCCCTACCACAACCACCAACAAGCACTAGATTTGGCACGACTGCAAGGCCATCCACCGGCCATCACACAAAGCAATGAGAATGTGAAAGCACCATAAAAAATAGCATGCAGCAGTCTAGGCCCCAAAGAGTAAAACGCCACAGTACAATCACAAATCTAATCGAAAACACAAGGAAAAGGAAGAAATATAACCTAAGGACCCACATCATGTCCATTTCTTTTACACTCTTTTCCCATAATCTTCACATGAGCCTGCCATGCACAAGGCAATTCAGCAACAAACAAAATGTAAACAATTGAAAAAGGAAACAAATGGATGAGCCTCCCCTTCCTCTAACATCAACTTTTTGAATTTGCTGCAATGTAACTTACTTGATTTTCCTTCAAATTAATATAAAATAAAACTCCAAAGGTCAAGGATGCAGAAAGGATTGAAGAGAAAGAATATGTTCTGCTTTCCCTCCAGAATCAAAATCCAAAATGACCAATGGCTCAACATAGTACAGGGAGGAGTCTTCCGGTAGGGAAGAGGATGTTAATAACTGTATACAGAAAAACAACAAATAACTGTGGGTCTGACAGAGAATTCAAAACATGCTAAGTGTAGCTGGCTATGTGTCTGCTATTCCTCTTGAGATGGAAGACAGACTGGACAGTAAACCACTGTGGAAAAATGTCCATCAGTTACGCGTTCGTGGGCGCCCAGTACATCATATGGTCTACTCCACAGTAGTATAACCACCACTCTATCACCATAGATCAATATTGGAGAAGAAGAGTGATGGGTGGATGTCTGGTGGATTGAGTTATCGTAACTGTGAGCAGTGCACAAAAATAAGAGTGTGAAAATTGAAAAGTATAAGATTGGATGGTGCATACGATTATGCTTTATTCTAGGGTTATGCACCTCCAAGGTTAAAAATAACGTGCAAGTAAGTCAGGTGGTTCAAACAAATAACTTCTGACTGGGCTATCTGGTCGACATGTTTCTGCGGTTACTGGTCAAATGTTACCATCCGCTTCCTCAGGACCCATTAACTTAGTTGCTACTGCTGAATAAATGATAAGTGAAAAAAGGACATTATACAAACATACAAAGTGTCACCTGTACACTTCCATTTTTCTCCTCAATTTGTAAGGGAAAACGCCTCACCTCACCTGGCAAACAGCTCAGGAAAATGAAGCACCGCTCTATCCGTCGGTACTTCTGACAGCAGTACCGACGGATAGAGCGGTGCTTCATTTTCCTGAGCTGTTTGCCAGGTGAGGTGAGGCGTTTTCCCTTACAAATTGAGGAGAAAAATGGAAGTGTACAGGTGACACTTTGTATGTTTGTATAATGTCCTTTTTTCACTTATCATTTATTCAGCAGTAGCAACTAAGTTAATGGGTCCTGAGGAAGCGGATGGTAACATTTGACCAGTAACCGCAGAAACATGTCGACCAGATAGCCCAGTCAGAAGTTATTTGTTTGAACCACCTGACTTACTTGCACGTTATTTTTAACCTTGGAGGTGCATAACCCTAGAATAAAGCATAATCGTATGCACCATCCAATCTTATACTTTTCAATTTTCACACTCTTATTTTTGTGCACTGCTCACAGTTACGATAACTCAATCCACCAGACATCCACCCATCACTCTTCTTCTCCAATATTGATCTATGGTGATAGAGTGGTGGTTATACTACTGTGGAGTAGACCATATGATGTACTGGGCGCCCACGAACGCGTAACTGATGGACATTTTTCCACAGTGGTTTACTGTCCAGTCTGTCTTCCATCTCAAGAGGAATAGCAGACACATAGCCAGCTACACTTAGCATGTTTTGAATTCTCTGTCAGACCCACAGTTATTTGTTGTTTTTCTGTATGCTTACATGGGGGATATAACTGTGCCCTGGTCTTAAAACACACCCCTTGAACCCTAGAATAATTGTTAGTTGATTGTTGTTAATAACTGTATACAGTAACTTAATTTTCTATTGCACTTCCATGTAAAAGAAAACATTGCATAATGTTATTAAAAATTTATTTTACACTAAAAATGTTACCCAAATGGTTGGCTCTGGAAAAAATGTAACTTGAAATTATATTTACGTTATCAGTGCCCGGTGTTAAAAACTTTAGCCACTCACGTTCATTAAAGCCTAATAGCACTGTTCAATTGTTTCGACAATAGGGTTTTTGCCTGAAATAAATTTGATTTGTGCCTCCTGCCACAATGATGTAATATCAGGAATAACACATCACAGGGGTGTGCTTGCGCCTGTCGAGTATGGCGGCGCTTGAGTAGAGCTCCGGTCAATGAGGGAAAGCAGACGCGCTTTGAGTGCCACCAGTGCGATTTGCGACAAAGAAATGCGACCATGAGAGGAGCCTCACCTTCAGGACGTCCTATTTACTGTGTTTCAGACAACCACGATGGTTTAATTAGCAATAATTTTACGCCGGCGGCACTGAATTTGCAGCGGCTGCTATTTTGAATCCAATCTTTGCGCTGCAACTGCTCTCCTTCCAATCACAGCGTTGTTTGGAACCCAAAAGGTACTATTCTCAGCCTTTTTGCCTGCTCAGATACCATCTCTGGGTCGTTTGATGTCTACAACCCGGCGAATGAAAGAAAGTGCAAAAGTGTTGTTTTACTTTACTTCAGATAGCTTCTGAGGCAATACTGAGCAGCCGCCATTTTGTGGAGCCCATTTTACACCGCAGTGCAATCTTCCTCATACATGGGCTTCACTTTCTTCCAAGTATAATGATGTCTTCTACATTAATGCTAATGGCTTGGAATTTTTACTGCAAATGCCCTATTTTTTGCGCGCAGGTTTATCTCACTTTCAAAAGGCACATTATCAGTTTACATATAGTTTGTCGAGCAGGCTATAACTACAGGTATTTAATTATTTGTTGGTTCCCCAGCATCTCGAGAAATTATTATGATGGGTGTTTATTCTTCCTCACGCACATTCTTGTGAAACCCATTCACCCATGTTGCGTAATTCTTCTTCATCTGCCATTTGTATCAGTACAATACGTTTTTTGCTGGATAGCTTGTCTCCGTGCCTCACCCATTCTATAAATTGATGGACAGGATAAGCGAAAATGTTTACACTTCCTCTAAGCCTAAGCAATCTTTTATCAAGAATTCAAAACTCTTTTCAGAGCTTTCTAGACTTGAGGACTCAGGTGTGCTTCAATTGGAGGATAACATGACAACTATGGATTCCGCCCTGGCCCCTATGGGTAAGACAAATGTAAAACACTTAAAGAAAGATCCTCCTTAAACGTCGAAACCACCCTCTTCAGTTTCTATGAAATTACTGCTACGGGAGATAAGAGCACTTAGACCTTTTGTCAAAGAAACAAACTCCAAATTGCAATTTATTTCTGAGAATTGGTTTCTACTCGATACCAGGCTCACGACAGTGGAACAAAATGTCTCCTCCTTCACTGAAACCTCCAAATGTGGGTCCCTTATGCAGACCCAAGTATCGTCGCTTCAAAAGCAGGTCAAAGATCTTGAAAATCGAAACAGGAGAAATAACATTTATATTGATGGTCTGGTGGAAGGAGCAGAAGGAGCAGACCCTATCGGCTTCTTCAAATCCTTCCTTCCCAAGATTCTTCATTTACCAGAGGATGTAACGTTGAATCTACAACGAGCACAGAGACTGGGTCAAGCTTCCATTAACAACTCCTCTTCTCAACGGTCTAGAGGTCTGTATTTTCTCGAGTACACAGATTTGTTGAAAGTATTATCAGCTGCTAAAGCTATTCAAAGTATTTCATGGTCGCCTGGCTCTCCGTTGTTCTTCGCACAAGATTACTCCGGGGCTACTGCTGCCAGGCGCAAAGCTTTTCTGAATATGAGGCCAGATCTACGCTCTATGGGTGCCAGATATGGTCTCTTCCATCCATGTTTATTTAAAGTCACTTACAATAATAAAACTGCTTCTTATGAAAATCCAGTTCGCCTATAAAGCTTCATTAACTCACATAAGTTGGTTCCTATGGATTCCTCTAGCTCGACTTCCTCAAGTATTACCTGACGTTTTTGAATTGTACTCCTGATATGTCCTCCTTTCTTACATTGCAGGATTTATCTGGATGCTTTTTCTGCAGTTATGCTTAGATATCCTACATCTAAAAAATGTTTAAAGATGTTATGGGTCTATTTTTTCAGAGTCCCATGTTATTTTAGATCTATTACTCCTTGTTCCCTGTTCTTTTGGCTTTTTTTTAATGTATTAATACGGTACTCTCGCTCTTTCCATAGTTCTGTCTACGGTCTGGAGTGCTGCTTTCCTGGTTTTGTCCGGTTTTCTTCAGATGTTCTGTCTACTCCATGTGGCTCTACCCTCCCCCACTTGTGTATTCCCTTTTTGTAGGTATGTTAACTGTTTTGTCTGTGTTTTTTTTGTATTGTTCTTATCGTCTCTATCTTTCTTCCTTCAGATGTCTAAGTTTTCTCTTTCCCTTTCTTCATTCTCATACTAGAAATGTTTACATTAACAAATCCCTGAACTCTTCTTTCTTATTACTCTCTCAGCAGTCACTAATGATTTCTTTCTCTTTGTACTCTATCTTACCTAAGTTCTTTCATGAGATTTAGTCACAAGTTTCTCCTAACATTTTTTGGTATGGGGATTTTTTCTCTAATTACTTCTTTTTCTTCTTCTCATGCATTCTTCAATACGATTTTACTGCATTGGACTTACGCTGTCGATTTCTTTATAATTTATCTGCTGATTTAATATGTTGTTAAAACTGGTTTCTTGGAATGTTAGAGGATTCAACTCCATTAAGCGACAAAGAGTTTTAACCCACCTCGCCAAATTAGGTGCTGATGTTGTTTTTTTGCAAGAAATGCACCTCACAGAGGTGGAATATTTGAAGTTGAAAAAAGGTTGGGTTGGGGAAATTTGTGTCTCTCAAGGTGACGGAAAATGAAACAGAGTTATGATTTTGCGTTGCAAATCTCTCCGAATTATGACTGTCTCACAAGAATCAGATGCTTATGGCAGATGGTTTCTGGTTAAGTTATTGATGAGGGGTGTTCCAGTTTCTTGCCTTTATGTCTATGCTCCTACAGTAGCAGATGCCTCATTCTGCCCTATGCTAGCCAAACACATTTCTCAAAGCATCAACGATAATTTTGTACTAGCTGGGCACTGTAATCAAGTGTTTAACCCATTTATAGATAGAAATTCCAAAGTGCCTTTTATTCCCCATTAACCCCATAAGTCTTTTGTCCACACTATAACCCAGCATAAGCTATTAGACGCTTGGCGTCTATGTAATCCAACCACTAGGGAATATACCTTTTATTCTCCAATACATCATACTCAATCTAGGATTGATTACATCTTTGTTTCACATATTATCTCACAGTCCCTTGTGTATGCTGATATTGGCCCTATCCTTTTGTTCGATCACGCCCTGGTTTCAATTGGCATTGATATAATACCTAAGATAAATTCTTCTGAATGTTGGCGTTTTAATAACGCACTCCTCTTAGACCCAACATTTTCTGCATCATTTACTGAATTTTCTAATAAGTATTATATGATAAATCAGTCTGACTCCTTACCTTTCTCCACTGTCTGGGATGCTTTCAAAGCCTCAGCCAGAGATTTCATCATCAACTTTGTAGCAAGGAAACAGAGAATTGCACGTAAACTTCAACCTCCTTAATGACATTAAGAAACTAGAGCACTCCTATTATACCTCGCATTCACAAGAAAGTTTAACAGCTCTAATAAATGCCAAATTACAATTTAACAAAAAATCAACTGATGATGCCTCTCCATATCTTTTAAACTCAAGTGCTAAATTTTATGGTGGTAAAAAGAAGGCAGGGAAGATTTTAACCAATTATTTTAAAGTACGGCAAAACAAATTAAATATTGAATCTGTATACGATAATCAATCCTCTTTGAAATTCAAGGATACCGAAATTTTAAATAAATTCTCCCTCTTTTATCAGTCCCTATATACATCTGAAGCAGAACCCTTCGATCATTCTTTGTCACAGTTTTTTTCCAATATTCAAAAGCCACATTATGATCCATCAATATTGTCTCCCCTAGAAACCGAAATAGCACAACAAGAACTCCAAAAGGCCCTTCAAATCCTGAAAAAAGACAAAGCTCCTGGGCAAGATGGTTTTACAGTTGAGTTTTATTTGCATTTAGCTAAGCTTCTCTTGTCCAAATTACATACCTTGATAGGCTTTTTTCACTCAGCAAATAGTTCCACTGGTTCCTTCTCAGAAGCACACATATGCCTTATTTCCAAGGAAGGTAAAGATGATACATTTTGTAAAAAATATAGGCCCATTTCACTGGTCATTATTGACTATAAAACCTTTTCCAAAACATTAGCCATACGTTTAGACTCTCACTTGCCGACCCTATTAGGGAAAGAACAATCCAGATCTTTTAAGGGATGGGTCATAACAGACAATACACAATTATTTTTCAATGTTTTATCCAAATCTTCACGTCTCAAAACCTCCCTAGCAGCAATAGCTTTGGATGCAGAGAAAGCTTTCAATAGAGTTCAATGGAAATATTTATTTCGCATTCTCAGATGGCTTGGTTTCGGTCCGAATTTTATATCTTTAATCTCTCTCCTTTATTCTAATCCTGCAGTTTTTGCCAACGGTTTGATTTCCCCTTATTTCAATTTAGGTAGAGGGATACGCCAAGGATGCCCCCTTTCTCCTTTCCTTTTTAATTTGGCTTTAGAGCCTTTCTTGTCCAAATTACGCCAAAATCCAAATATACATGGTTTTCAAACTTTTAAAGTCCATATTAAACTTGCAGCCTATGCTGACGATATTTTGTTATTTCTATCAAAACCAGACGTATCAATCCCTGCTTTCTTAGACGAAGTAAAGTCATATTCCCTTGTATCCGGCTATAAATTAAACAATGATAAATGGGAAATTCCACCCCTAACTAAATATACTTTTAAAACATAATTCAATGCCTCTAATTTTACCTGGAGTTCCACTCACATTAAATTATTTAGGTCTATACTTCATTTTCGGACACAATAACACTCTGCATGAACAAATTATTCAAAAAATCTCTGAGTTAACTGCTAAATGGCATCCCCTATATTTATCATGGTGGGGCCGTTTAGATACTATTAAAATGATGTTAACGCCCATAGTTTTATATATGGTCTCTAACATGCCAATTCCTGTTACTGCCAAACTTTTTCAAAAAGTTAATTCTATATTGTCCTCCTTTCTATGGAGTAATAAGAAGCCTCGTATATCTATTTCAAAATGATCACGCCCTAAAGCAGGAGGTGGTGTCAATTATCCGGATTTCCATGCTTATCAGAAAGCTTTTCTTCTACGGCAAGCTTCTCTTTGGCTGCTTGACTGTATTAAGGAATGCCCTTAATGGACCTCCATTGAACACCTTTTATTATCTCCTTTTTCTTTTCACGAGTACTTATCCTTCTCACGTAAACCACAACATCTCTCTACACCTATAATAAAGCATACTTCCAAACTCCTTACCTAAGCCCCGCCTTCAACTCACCTCACCGCTGACTCTTTTCTAAACTCAATGATCTGGCACAACAAAAGTCGAACCATACGAGGTAAACCTTTTTTCTGGAAAACATGGAGACATAAAGGAATAATTTGGATTAATCAGTTATTCTCTGATTCAAAGTTTGTCTCCTTTAATCTGCTTAGTCATTCTTTCAGTCTGCCCTCCTCATTTACTCACAAATATGATTTGCTGAAGAAGACGATTATGGATGTTTACACTCATCTTCCGCAATCACACGATAATCCTACTAGTTTGGATTCCTCTCTAAGACTTCATACTTTACTAAAAACAGTCCCCAAAGCATCTATTATTTATAGATTTTTACATGATTCTGTTGTTGATAGTCAAAACTCCAAAACAGAAGAAGCTTGGGAAAGGGATTTTAATACGGTTTGACTAGTACCTTTTTGGGAGAAAATATGGAATAAAATCCACAAGTCATCCAGAGCAGCAAGTACAACACAAACACTGTTTTTTGTTTATAACAGACTTGTATTCACACCAGTTACTTTGAACAGAAGGTTTCCTAATGTACCGGACTTATGTTGGTCTTGTAAAACATCAATGGCTGATTTATTCCATATGTTATTTTCTTGTAATTCTGTCTATACTTTTTGGCAACAAGTATGGTCTCAGGTTAACATGACTTTTGGAACCAAATTTTCTTTTTCCTTTGAACATGTTTTCTTGGGTAGCCTCTCTTCCATTTGGGAGAACGTAGTATCTAGTGTCAAAATTATTGACTTATTATTAGCAATTGCTTTTCAGCAAATTACTATTAATTGGAAAGATTCCACTAAGATTTCATATAAGGCTTGGTGGTATGCTGTTTGCCATAATCACAGATAGGACGCCACCTTTGTTTATCCTTTATGTATGGCAACAAAGCGCTCGGTCCTATGGTCACCAGTTACTCTGTATATCGATATATATGCCAAAAGATTTTCCAAACCTCTGTCATCCCAGCAAGAAGTATCGAAACTACCTTGATCTTTCCAATTAAGTTTTTATACTCCAATGATATATACATCATATTTAGTTATTTGATTTCATTCTCCTCCAGTGTTAAGTCCGATTCATAAGGTTTTATGGTAAAAGGTTTACATTGTGATGAATTGTTTTGGTTTTAGTATTACATGCTGTTTGTAGACATCTTACCTTTCTTCAATAAAACTTATTTGAACTTAAAAAAAAAGGAATAACACATCACTCGATTAATAGGAAATACCGGAAATTATGCAGTCCTATGCTGGTTTGAAGAAAATTTCACTCCTGAGTATCGCTGAGCATCAATTTCATTCTGAGTTGGGATTGGTTCAGCCTTGGGTCTAGTGTGTACTTCCTTCCCATAAGTGCCCAGCCTACTGAAAATTAATCCCACAACTGGCCAATTTTAAGATACTGACACAGTTGGAAATGACGCGGTCCATCAAGTCACTGCAGATCTCCCACGTTTCCTTGAAAGCAGCCCAACTCTCCAGTCGAAACTGTGGAGAAGAATCAGAACCTAACCGGCCAATCAGATAGGGAAGTACAAACTTCCCCTGCAAACCCTTGTTACTCAGAGAGTTTTCAGAGTTCAACCCAGATCACCCATTAATCCTGCCCTTCTGAAGTTAACTCAAGAGTGTATGGATGTGTACTCCTAACCTACAATGGGGCGCTGAGAATTAGGCCCTAACATGTCTGAGAACTGGGCTCAAATATTATATTTACGATTTGGATGATACTGTGCTCCAGATTTGTTCATGGAGTTTTCCCTTTTACATTTTTGGGCTGTTTTTGAGGGAAACTCAGAATCTCTAAATTTGATTAGATTTTTTTTCTGGCATGGTATTGTCACTTAGTATTATGTGTGATATGTTTGAAGAATGTATTTATAATGATTGAAAATAAAAATCCCTTTCACCAAAACTTATACAAAAGTGTTTGTCAGCAATCCAGCTTGTAGTCCATGTATTATATGCATTTAGTCTCCCAAATATGCACTGCACTTGTGGTGTCGCTGGGGGCGAGTGAAGCCAGTGCCCATCTGTACTGTCCTGTCACCTACTTGTTCCACACAACTGGGCGGCAGCCACAGGTGTAAAAAAGACACTGCTCCCTCTGCCCTGGAACAGTGGTGTTGCTCCTGTTTACATTTCACATTTTACTTAATCTTGTGTTTCTGTATTATTTCTTTACATGCAACATATTACTCATGCATAGTGTGCACTGTGAAAAGAGTCCTCTCCAAGTTTCTGTGTGAGTTCAGGTTGTTGGTGGGTGTTTGTAATGGACCACGATTGGGAGCTTTGGAGTATGAGTTGCTGCAATGTGAATTTCTCGCAGTGCCCGTCAATGGGTGTTACAGGGATTCAGAATAAATTCTTATCCAGACCTTGGCCTCTGAAGCACGCACACAGCAACAGTCAACTATGACAATTGTAATTGTGATTCAATGCGAAAGTGTATTAAGGAGGTGCACAGCTGTTGAAATATTGAGAGGGTAAAAGTTAAAGAAAACGCAGTGCTTACAGGTGAGTGGGAACAGTGTGTGTGTGTGTGTGACAGGGTGTAGAATGAAGGCAATAAAAGGAAGTACGTGCAGAAGATTGAAAAGAAGATGCTGAAGAGGCAATAGATGAGGTGTGAGCTATGCATATGGAGTTCTTCAGAAAGAAAAAGGGTGTAAGTGTTTAGCTGACACCTGCAGAAGAAATTGGTGTTAAGAGGAAAACACGAGTGAATGAGACACTCTGAAGGGCACTAGCCCTTCCACAGACCTTAGTAATGTTTAATCAGTCTGCTTATAATGTTTAAATGTTATAAATGTAATAGATAGATAGATAGATAGATAGATAGATAGATAGATAGATAGATAGATAGATAGATAGACAGATAGACAGATAGACAGACAGACAGACAGACAGACAGACAGACAGACAGACAGACAGACAGACAGACAGACAGATAGATAGATAGATAGATAGATAGATAGATAGATAGATAGATAGATAGATAGATAGATAGATAGATAGATAGATAGATAGATAGATAGATAGATAGATAGATAGATAGATAGATAGATAGATAGATAGATAGATAGATAGATAGATAGATAGATAGATAGATAGATAGAGATATAGAGGGCCATGAATGTGGTAGGTAAATAAGCACCTATAAGTCACCATTATTTAGCACTCTATATATTCCAATAACTCAGCTGTATGGAGCAGGAGATTTCACCTTTCCCAGAGAGAAATACCAGCCATTTGTTCATGTTTTTGATTCTGGAAGGGCCTGGACTTGACTCCTAAAAACAACTTTACAAAAAAGTATCTGTATTTATTTTTAACATGGGCTTTCTGTCTTCGGTTATTTTAATTATTTAACAGTCACAGACTATTAAGGTAAAGACTCCTCTAAAACAATTTTTCTGTTGCTTTCTTTGTATATGTACTGTAGTGGCATGAGACTATGTGCGCTAGGACCCTTGTGGGTCCAGGCGGAATCTACAGAGAAATTACGTAACTTGCTGGGAGGTGCTAAGGTGTGGTTATTAATGGTTATTGCGTAATCAGAGTGCACTGTGTAATATGATTAATGCTGAGGAATAAAGACATCTGTCACAGAGATCCATGTGTGGCATATTCATTTACTGGGAAGGACGCGACAACTGGTGACGAGTAGGGGTTACGTGCCCGAAAGAAAAGAGGCTGCCCTCCCTGAGAGTTTGCAACAATACAGCAAATTGCTAATGCAATCAACATGCGCCCAAATTGTTGAGTAATAGTTTGAAGTCAAAGCCCTGCTCTAGCCCCGACACAGCTGTTGAAGAAATTGACGGCCTTGCAAAGGAGCACCTTCAAAAGCGCCCCAGAAGCCCACTGGTAAGGTCAAAAGAAGAGATAATGTACCATACATGATAACATAGAGCTGTCATCGATGCAAAGCAAAATGCTACAAGCAGTGACACCCGGTGCAATGCAAAAATCTAAACACAACATTGGGCAAGTGCGAGAAATGAAACCATTGCACACCGATAGGAAAAGATAATGATCTACAACCTCGGATCGGGTGTGATGACCCAAGTGTGAGCACACAACCAGTACTTGCAGAAGTTGCAGGTCCAGGTGAACAGCGGCAGTCATCTGAACAAATATATATGCTGTCAACGATAGTAGAAAAGAGTGCATAGTATGATGCAGCTGTGTTTCTGAAAATGGCCCGCCAAGAAGCAAAATATTGGCGCCAGGTGGACTGCATGGATCAATGACTTCATAAATGCCCTAGAAGAAGAAGATATGAGAAAATCTATAAGTACTTTAAAAATCATGCCCGTGACGGAGTAAAAGAAGTGCTGAATAAAGTCTGGCAGTTGATTCAATATCATACCCTGAGATCAAATAAGTATTGGGTACCAAGTTCAATACGATGCCGAATGTCAACTATGAAAGGTACAATTTTAATCATCGAGACATCAAGCTGGTGAAACAATGGCTAAGTTTGTTGAAAGACTTGATGTGCTTAGCTAACACTGTATGTTTAGTGAATATAATGATAAAGAAGCCATATGCCTCGAATTCATTGATAACTGTCTTTCTCACTCTTTCAGAAGATGCACGTTGAAAGAGATGCTCAGTTTAGAGAAAGTACTAATGGCTGCAGGGGCTGATGAAAGAGCAAATCAACAAGTTGCTGATATGGAAGCTTGGATAACGAAAAATGAATCCGCATTGGTCATGAAAAGCAAGCTCAAGGTAGATGCACACAAGTCAATGTCTCCAAAGAACAAAAAGTTAGATTTCTGATGAGAGTTGTCCTTTTTCCATGAAGGCAAATGTCCAGCCATAGGACAGACATGCAAAGGTTGCAGGAAAGAAACCCACTTCATAACGGTTTGCAAAGTGAAAGAGAAACCAAATACATCACAGGGAGAAGAGAACATGGGTTCCATAACTTTCCAAAAGCATTCTTGCCACACCCACAAAGCCAAATAGCAACATCAGTTACGACAAGTAGAAACCAGACAAGGTCGATCATCGTCAAGTTCATCCTACAAAGGCTCTTCAACCTCATTATCAAGTGCCAGTGAAGAAGATGGATGTGTGATGATGGTATTGACCAAGGAATGACAGGCACATGTAGGTTTAGCTCTTGGCAAGGAGAAACAAAAGACAAGCACAAACCACCAAACAGAACAACTGAATTTACTTGGACATTGCCCCAAGATAACAATAAACTTCAACGGTTGCCCTATAATCCTTCATCACAGACAATGGTGAGTCGATTATCAACATGCCAGTCTAAAAGCTCAATAGCCTGTCTCCTGTGCCACATCTCAACCTGTCAAACACGAAGGGATACATGTGGGCTGCTTCTAAACCATTGCAGAGTCACGGGTCATTCACAGCGACAATGTGACATAAAGCAGTACCAGTGCAAGCACCAATTCATGTTCTTCAAGGAACTCCTGTCAGTGCATGCCTACTCTGTTTTGCCACTGCTGCTGCCATGGGACGGCTATCTCTCAATAACAACCTCCACACTCAATCTGAAATTGTGAGCCAGTTTTTGTCATTGTTTTATGGCGTAGGAAGGCTAAAGACAATAAAAGTGCAATTTCACATTACTGAGGACATTCGCCCTGTTGCCCAGTGGCACCACAGAGTCACTTTTCACTTGCAAGAAGCCGTTGAGAAAGCACTAGAAACTCTGTTGAAGTATGACATCATTAGGCACTCCACTGGTCCTACGCCATGGGTTTCGCCCATAGTGTTGGTTCTAAAAATGGACAGTGGAGGTGCAATACATCTGTGTTTATATGTACCAGGTTAACAAAGCAATTTAGAGAGAAATCCATCCTTTTCCACACATAGTGGACATGATCATGCAACTGAACGGTGCAAAAGTTTTCTCCTGTCTTGACCTGAACAGGGGATACCATCAACTCATTTTGGAAGAGAACTGTAGCTACGTCACTACTTTTTCGACTCATATTGGTTTGTTTAGATACAAAAGGTTGAGTTTAGGAGTGTCGTCAGTTGCAGAAATATTTCTGGAAGTTATACATTGAATAATTTTAACCTGTCACACGTGCTTTTAATTACAGTGATGGCACACTGGTATTTTGAGCAACACAAAATAAGCATGACAAGGCTTTTACACAACTGTGCCAGTTACTTACTGATACAGGTCACACTCTGAAAGTAGCAAAGTGTGAGTTTCACAAGACCAAACTAAAATTCTTTGGGCACATATTCTCAGATGGGGGAATGACTCCTGGCCCAAATAAAGTGCAAGCCCTGTCAGCTGCTTGTCACCAGAAGATGTCACCATGCCGTGATCCTTCTTGGGCAGTTACTGCTCAAGGTACATTCATGACTTTGGTACTGTGGGTGCCCCATTGAGAGACATGATAATATGAAATTTCCCTTTCCAGTGGTCTGCTGAATGTGATCAAAGTTTCAAAATAATAAAACTAAAACATGTGATTGAGGATGTAACCTATATGGCCTATTTAGTCCCCATGTTACATTCTGAGATCACAGTAGATATGAGCCCTTGGGGCTGGGGTCAAACCTTGCCCAACACAATGGTATTCCGATTGCTCAGAGACACATTGTAGTCTGTGCCAGTCGTGGCCTGCCTGAAACAGAAAGTACCTATTCTCAGCCATAAAAGGAGTCTGGCTGTAGTGTGAGACTACAAACATTTTAATGTGTTTATATATGGAAAATATTTCACTATCTTTACAGACCACCAAGCGCTGCTCACTATTTTTGGAAACCCAAAAGCCAAGATGCCCCCTTTCATTGAGAGGTAGGGGTTACTATTGTAAGAGTGCGACTATGCAATTGTACACAAGCCAAGTAAAGATCAGAACCCTGCTGATTACTTTTTTACGAGTGTCGCGACATTGTCACAGTTTAACATCCAAAAAGGCCAAGGAGTACATGAACCTAATTTTGAGGTCCAGGAAGCCAGCATCCCTATCCATTGAAAAGATTATTGCTGCTAGTAATGCCGACAAGAACGTGCTTATCCTCAAATACATCATTTTAACTCAATCGTGGACGAAGAGTGCTCAACCTTTGGCTGACAATGTTGATTTTCAAAAGTTCAAAACTGTTCAAGATGAGCTGTCTGTGACTAGGGAATGTGCTGTACTGAGAGGCTCAAGAATAGTCATACCTCAGAGTCTAAGACAGCAAGTCATTGAACTAGCCCATGAAGGTCATAGTGGCATTGTAGCCACCAAAAGAGCCCTAAGAGACTGAGTGTTGGGCCCGAGCTTAGACAAGCGAGTTGAGAGGGAATGATAAGAGTTCCATTTTTGCAACTGCCTTTCCCCCAAAGTGATGCAGCATCCATTGACAATGTCTGACCTTCCAAGTGATTTCTTTGGGCCTTTAAGACATGGACATCACCTCATGGTAGTCATTGATGAGTATTCACACTTTCGTTTAGTAGAGGAATTATCATCAACAACCCATAACAATGTCATTGAGCATCTGGATGACATCGTTACAGCGTAGGGTATCCCCAACATTCTCAAATCTTACAGTGGTCTGCCGTTCAATAGCAAATAATTCAAAGATCTTCTAGATAGACTAAATGTCAAGCATTAAAGGAGTACAGCTCTGTGGCCCCAAGCAAATGGTGTTGTAGAACGATTCATGGCTACCCTCCAAAGGGCAATTCAACGAGCATCAATGGAGGGGGATTGAGTTAAACCTAGCCCTGTGACAAGCCCTCCATGCTTATCGTTCAACACCTCACTCCACAACTGGTGAGAGTTAAGCCAGCTTGCTATTTGGGAAGAGCTATCAGAACCAACCTGCCACATTTGACAGTATGCCGATCCTTGAATGATGATAAGGTTCGTGACACAGACACTCTTCGAAAGTGAAAAATTAAAACATATGCCGATTGGCATCAAATAGTTCAGTAAACAGTCTTTGATGAAAGTGACTGGGTCTGTTCAAGCAGAAACTGTAGGAAGCTGGTATGTATATACTATAATAAAGTAAGGTATAGTGTGCACAGAGTCCAGTGAATCCCCAAAGGTATAGCAGAGGCTAAAGTAGATAATACCTTACTCTCTTTTGTGGGAGTGTGGTTGAGCAGTCAGGCTTATCAGGAGGGCAGTGTTAAGAATTTCTTGTGCACAATCGGGCAAGAAATGATATCATTCACTCAAAGACTGAATCCAGACCAATTGTTTTTATAGAAGTAATTTGTATTATTTTATTTCTAAGAACCAAGATATTCTTAGTAGAAGGTAAGTGATACTCATAAAATGTTACTGTTCAAAATGTAGTGTACCCAGGTTTGGTAGGAACATTTAGATTACTTTTGCAGTTGAGAAAAACATTGATAAAGTGTTTAAAAGCACTTGAAATTACTGTTAGAATACGTTTTGATTACTTCAAGATTACTTCATTCCTTTGGCTGAAACACAATCCCAACACTGCTTTAGCAACACAGGGCATTAGCAGGCAGGTTCAATTTTTTGCAGGTACTAAGTTACTTTTGTTACAATATAAGACATTTCAACAAAGGAGAATTTTCAGAGAAAACCCACCATTCAGTCCTATGGAGAAAACAAAGTGTTAAGTTTACAGATGAGTAAAATGGTTTTAGAATAGGAGTTTTGGGGGATAGAACCAAGGTTCAGGTTGGCACTCAGAGGGCACCACCAGCGGCACTTGGGTGACTGGGTGTAGCGTGCAGGGTGCCAATGTTAGCCAATGGGGCTAAGGGGTACGTCGGTTTTGGCCCGCTCACGTGCAGGCCACTCGGTCTCAGGAGCCAAACTCCTAGGGTTGGGATCAGAGTAAAGGGGGTCCCAGGTTAGTACCAATTCCACACCACCAGCGGCACTGGAGCGGCCCGGTGCAGGGTGCTCAATAGGTGTCAGGAGCACTGTGCATTTCAATAGAGGATGTCGGTCGCGAAAAAGGACTGTGGGCTGAAGCCAGGAGACTGGATGGAGGGAACCAATGACTGGAGGATGAAGATGAACAATTTCTGGACCCCAAGACACTGTCGGTCAGGCACCGCAGGACTCAGGAGGTACAGGTGCAGAGGTGTCCTTTCATGTCGGATTCTTTTCACAGGATCCGGTCGTGGTTGGGGCGACCAATTAGGAATGAGGCTGTAGGTGTCGAGCAGAAAGTCGGTGGTGGTCGTCCAAAGCTGAGTCACAGCTCAGGATCACGGGGGGACCTCGCTGAGGTGTTGGGACACTTGAGTGCAGAGTGGTAAGAACTTGCGGATCTGGACAGATCTAGAGTTCTGGCTTGGGTTTGTGTTGGACAAATCTGGTGTCCATAGAAGATCACAGTTCTCTGGGAAAGCAGGGCAGGTCTCCAGGGTTTTTGGAGGCTGCTGCCTGCTGGACATGCTGGGTTCAGCTCGCAGGAGTTTCAGAGCAGGAACCAGGCTGGTAGGATTGCGCCGAAAGCAGTTGTCATTGTCCTCCTCTTCTGCAGCGCGGCTCATCAGTCCTTGTTCTTCTTGTCATGCCAAATCTGAAGAGGCAAGGTTCAGGGGTGCCCCTAAATATTAGATTCAGGGACCTTACATTGGGTGTGCAGGTTTGGAACAATGGGTCCCTTCCCTGGCGTTTCTACGCCCCCTAGTATGTCATCCTCCAGTAGAAGGGGGGCATAGACCTCCTCCATATTGGCTGGATCTCCTCATCATCAAGATGGCGGGGACTGAGATGTGTGCTTCTCCTTGCCTACCCCACATGAGGGGTCGGGTTGGCAAAGACGGGCACACCTCCCTTCCTAGCTAGGTTTTCCCACCTGTACTCGCACCCAAAATAGGGGTCAGAACCGGTGGGACCCAGTAGCTGATAGCAGTAGAAGGGGCAGCTAACAAAGGTGGCAGTCCTTTGAAGCTCCCTCTTCGAAGTACCTGCCCATCCTTGGGGAGGAGGCAAGACAGCTCTGCCCAGGATATGCTTTGTTACCAGATAGTGGAGGGCTCAGTACCAAGGGGGCTAGAAACCTATCTGGTGGTGGCAGATGGCTGGGAGCTAGTCAGGAACTACACCATAGTTGGTTGTTTTTCCGGGTACGTCTATAAGTTGCCCTCTGTATGGATTTTTATTTAAATACAACACTTGCATCAGTGTGAGTTTAATGTGCTGGAAAGTTTGATAATAAACTTCTCAGACTTAAGTAAAGCCACCAAGGAGCTAAGGAGTTCGTGTTGACAAACTCCCAGCCCATATACTCAAAATGGCTTCACTGCACTTACAATGTCTGTGAATGGCACAAACACTGTAAGGCCATATTGCTCATGCAGCTATGCCCTCACCTGTGGTATGGTACACCCTGCCTGTTAGAGGGGTGACTTACCCATGCCACAGTCAGTGTAGATGGGCATAGCACACAGGGATGTGTGCCATGTTGACTCTTCAGTTTGGTCTGCACCAAAACACTCAGCCTGCAACGGCAGTGTGTGGGTGTTAAGGTGAGGGTCTCTGAGGGTGCTGCAGCCCTACGAGGCCCTTTATGGTCATAAGTCTCTTGGTACCAGGGGTACCTTTTTCAGTGTACTTACAGGTGGCCCTGAGGTGTGCCAATTGTGGGTAACAAAAGTACAGTTTTGGGAAAGAACACAGGTGTTGGGGCCTGGTTAGCAGGACCCCAGCACACACTCAGTCAAGTTTGCATCAGGTATCTGGCAAAGGTTTAGGGGTAACCATGCAAAAATAGCCACTTTCCTACAGAAAAGAAAGCAGACACTTTGTTTGCTGTCAATCCTCTGAGGGTTTTGACATGCAAAGGACACATGGTGATGGCGCATCGGCCCGAAAAGCCCATTACACGTGACGTGTCACACTTTAAGCACCTACTGCAACGTTCATCAGCCAAAGCAATTATGAATGAGGCGATCCCACCTAAAAGTCCAAATCAAGCATCAGAGCTAATGCCATCGGTGCACAATCAGAGTGCGGTCCACGATCTATTGAAGAAATATAGTGTGACTGTTGTTTATACTTTTTATTTAACAGACGGGCAGATGTAGTGTTGTGAGACTTTGTGCACTAGGACCCTTGTGGCTCTGGGAAGACTCAAAAGAGGATTTACGTAATTTGCTGTGATGTGTTAAGGTGTAATTATTAATAGTTATGACGTAATCAGAGTGCAGTGTGTGGGCCGTTTCTAGGCGTTTTGCCACCCTAGGCGACAATTGAAAAATGCCGCCCCCCTCCCTTTCACTCATCAGCCACAAGTTTGTAATCCTTGCTAAGCACACTCGGTCTTCCATCCTGCCGAGGTAGGTAAATAGAGCAATCGTGAAACCTGTTATTTGCAGCCTTTGGAAACTGTATACGCATCGTATAAAGCGCTATATGAAAATAACTGTATTATTTCTGTTTGCGGGTGGCAAAAGGACGGGATGGGGATGGTTGGGTGGGTGGAGCTAGCAGCGTTCTTTGACATCACATGATATAGTCTTCGCTCGATCAAGTGACCAGAAAGAAGAGCGTCAGTCAGTGCGCTAGTGCATGGGAAGCTAATTTGCAGGGCCTCAACTTGGGTTTCATGAGGCGCTTTCTAAAGGTCTATCTGTTTGAGTTATGAACTCACCGACTGTAAGATGCAATTGGTAAATAGATTGAAGCAGTAAAATTTTATTTCAATATTCAACTTGGGAAGGAGAAATGTATTCAAGGCGAGCATGAATAATAAATTAATATTATTACTAATAATTCAGGCTGTATACGCATCAGTGAATATTATATTTATTTACACACTATGCCTACTATCAAGCATCCGACAGTGAATATCTTCTGCTCCTTTAAATGGAATTTCACTTTGTTGTGGCTCTTACAAAAATCCTGCCTTCCCATTTTCTTTTCGCCTGTTTAGTAGTACGCCAATAAAAGTATCACCCACCTTTGTCATTGGTTTGTGTTAAAGTTACTACAATCGAACGTACTTTCACATTGTTATTTTTATAACTCTCGCCATAATAAAATACTTTGATATTTTTGTTAGAAAATTATTTACAATAAAAAATATTTAATTTCCCTTTTTTTACACTATTTTTACAATAAAAGTAATAGTTTACTTAGTACTGGGGATGTGATAAACATATTTCGATAAAGTGTTATTACACTGTTTTTTTTTTTTAAATGGATTAACAAAACGTGTTTTTACACTTTTTGCATTCCTTTGTAATTAATATTATGATAAAAGTATCATAACACGTTATTTAATAATTGTTATAGCAATTACCATGTTTTTACGTGTATCTATTGTTTCTCATCATTCTGAAGGTGCCTTAAAACACTATTGCTCCATCACATTATACATGGAAATTACACAGCTGGTAATTTTGGGTGCTACCTAGAACAACGCTATAAAAGTTACTTTACTTTAATCATAGCACGAACAATCTCCACCTAATGCAAAAACTACAATACTTGGCCAAAGTGTGGATAAGCACTTACTTGCTAAAACCATTTGGGAATTAGTAACATGTTATTACCATCATTTACAACGCCAGGAAACCAGAAAACACCAGTAGCAAGCGCCTGAGTCCTCATTCCTCATCCACTAGTATAATCTTCTTGGCGCACTGAATTACTGATGCCGCGCAGCTCCAGGGTGGCGCAGAGCTCTTTCATCCCTGTCCGTGCCGAGCCTGATGTATGGCACCTCTCCCGGCCACCGACCCACTTTTGCTGCCGGATTTCGGCCACATTTGTTTCCGGCGCCTTTTAACAATGAATGCAAATAACTGAGACAAAAGAGGGACCCCGGGCTGAGCGCGTGCATGAGGAGCATGACTGAAGAAAGACCTTTGCCAAGCACTTTGCCACCCTGGCCGGTATGAGGGTCCCTGCACTCTGATAGTGGCGTAATTGATGAGCCCCTTACTGCGCCTCACATGTACACTCCCTTGGCAGTGCTCGGAATCCCTGCACCTTGAGAGGGGGGCTTAATGACAGTGACCCCTGCCCTCTTCTATACCTCACGCAGGGCAGTTTCTAGGTTATTTTGCCGCAGTGGCGTCACTGGGGTTGGTGTCACCCGGTGCGGGTAACTCATGGTGTCACCCCCTCACGACTTACCGCATGGACCACCTCTGTCAGAAATGTACGGCGCTAGGTACTGTCTTACTCCCTCTAGCTCCCTCTCTCTGTCTAGCTCCCTCTAGCTCCCTCTAGCTCCCTCTTTCTGTCTTACTCCCTCTAGCTCCCTCTGGTTCTCTCTCTCTCTCTGGCTTACTCCCTCTAGCTCCCTCTCTCTCTGTCTTACTCCCTCTAGCTCCCTCTCCCTCTGTCTTACTCCCTCTAGCTCCCTCTCTCTGTCTTGCTCCCTCTAGCTCCCTCTCCTACTCCTTCTAGCTCCCTCTCTCTGTCTTACTCCCTCTAGCTCCCTCTCTCTCTGTCTTGCTCCCTCTAGCTCCCTCTCTCTGTTTTACTCCCTGTAGCTCCCTCTCTCTGTCTTACTCCCTCTAGCTTCCTCTCTCTTCCTCCGTCTTGCTCCCTCTCTCTCTCTTACTCCTTCTAGCCCCCTCTCTCTCTGTCTTGCTCCCTCTAGCTCTCTCTCTCTGTCTTACTCCCTCTAGCTCCCTCTCACTCTGTCTTGCTCCCTCTAGCTCCCTCTCTCTCTCTTACTCCCTCTAGTTCCCTCTCTCTGTCTAGCGCCCTCTAGCTCACTCTCTCTCCCTCTTACTCCCTCTAGCTCCCTCTCTCTCTGTCTTGCTCGCTCTAGCTCCCTCTCTCTCTATCTTACTCCCTCTAGCTCCCTCTCTCTGTCTAGCTCCCTCTCTCGCTGTCTTACTCCCTCCAGCTCCCTCTGTCTCCCTCGCGCTATGTCTTACTCTCTCTAGCTCCCTCTCTCTCTGTCTTACTCCCTCAAGCTCCCTCTCTCTGTCTAGCTTCCTCTAGCTCCCTCTAGCTCCCTCTCTCTTACTCCCTCTAGCTCCCTCTCTCTTACTCCCTCTAGCTCCCTCTCTGTGTCTTGCTCCCTCTAGCTCCCTCTCTCTCTCTGCCTTGCTCCGTCTAGCTCCCTCTCTCTCTGTCTTACTCCCTCTAGCTCCCTCTCTCTCCGTCTTAGTCCCTCTAGCTCCCTCTCTCTGTCTTGCTCCCTCTAGCTCCCTCTCTCTCTCTTACTCCCTCTAGCTCCCTCTCTCTCTGTCTTGCTCGCTCTAGCTCCCTCTCTCTCTATCTTACTCCCTCTAGCTCCCTCTCTCTGTCTAGCTCCCTCTCTCGCTGTCTTACTCCCTCTAGCTCCCTCTGTCTCCCTCGCTCTATGTCTTACTCTCTCCAGCTCCCTCTCTCTCTGTCTTACTCCCTCAAGCTCCCTCTCTCTGTCTAGCTCCCTCTAGCTCCCTCTCTCTTGCTCCCTCTAGCTCCCTCTGTCTCCCTCTCTCTCTGTCTTACTCCCTCTAGCTCCCTCTCTCTGTGTCTTACTCCCTCTAGCTCCCTCTCTCTCTGTTGTACTCCCTCTAGCTCCCTCTCTGTCTGTCTTCCTCCCTCTAGCTCCCTCTCTCTGTCTAGCACCCTCTATCTCCCTCTAGCTCCCTCTTTCTGTCTTACTCCCTCTAGCTCCCTCTCTCTCTGTCTTACTCTCTCTAGCTCCCTCTCTCTGTCTTACTCCCTCTAGCTCCCTCTCTCTCTGTCTTGCTTCCTCTAGCTCCCTCTCTCTCTATCTTGCAGAGGTAGCTAGAGGAAGTAAGACAGAGAGGGAGCTAGACAGAGAGAGGGACTAGAGGGGATAAGATAGAGAGAGAGGGAGCTAGAGGGAGTAAGACAGAGAGAGGGAGCTAGAGGGAGTAAGATAGAGAGAGAGGGAGCTAGAGAGAGCAAGACAGAGAGAGAGGGAGCTAGAGGGAATAAGAGAGAGGGAGCTAGAGGGAGCAGGACAGAGAGAGAGGGAGCTAGAGGGAGTAAGACAGAGAGAGGGAGCTAGAGGGAGTAAGACAGAGAGAGAGAGAGGGAGCTAGAGAGAGTAAGACAGAGAGAGAGAGAGCTAGAATGAGAAAGACAGAGCGAGAGGGAGCTAGAGTGAGAAAGACAGAGAGAGAGGGAGCTAGAGGGAGTAAGACAGCGAGAGGGAGACAGAGGTAGCTAGAGGAAGTAAGACAGAGAGAGAGGGAGCTAGACAGAGAGAGGGAGCTAGAGGGAGTAAGATAGAGAGAGGTGGAGCTAGAGGGAGCAAGGCACAGAGAGAGGGAGCTAGAGGGAGTAAGACAGAGAGAGAGGGAGCTAGAGGGAGTAAGACAGAGAGAGAGGGAGACAGAGGGAGTAAGACAGAGAGAGAGGGAGACAGAGGGAGCTAGAGGGTGCAAGAGAGAGGGAGCTAGAGGGAGCTAGACAGAGAGAGGGAGCTAGAGGGAGTAAGACAGAGAGAGAGGGAGCTAGAGGGAGTAAGACAGAGAGAGAGAGAGAGAGAGAGAGAGAGAGAGAGAGAGAGAGAGCTAGAGTGCGAAAGACAGAGAGAGAGGGAGCTAGAGTGAGAAAGACAGAGAAAGAGGGAGCTAGAGGGAGTAAGATAGAGAGAAAGGGAGCTAGAGGGAGCAAGACAGAGAGAGAGGGAGCTAGATGGAATAAGAGAGAGGGAGCTAGAGAGAGTAAGACAGAGAGAGAGGGAGATAAGGGGACTAAGACAGAGAGAGAGAGGGAGCTAGAGGAAGTAAGACAGAGAGAGAGAGGGAGCTAGACAGAGAGAGGGAGCTAGAGGGAGTAAGATAGAGAGAGAGGGAGCTAGAGGAAGCAAGACAGAGAGAGAGGGAGCTAGAGGGAGTAAGACAGAGAGAGGGAGCTAGAGAGAGTAAGACAGAGAGAGAGGGAGATAAGGGAGTAAGATAGAGAGAGCGGGAGCTAGAGGGAGTAAGACAGAGAGAGAGCTAGAGTAAGAAAGACAGAGAGAGAGGGAACTAGAGTGAGAAAGACAGAGAGAGAGGGAGCTAGAGGGAGTAAGACAGCGAGAGGGAGACAGAGGTAGCTAGAGGAAGTAAGACAGAGAGAGGGAGCTAGAGGGAGTAAGATAGAGAGAGAGGGAGCTAGAGGGAGCAAGACAGAGAGAGAGGGAGCTAGAGGGAATAACAGAGAGGGAGCTAGAGGGAGCAAGACACAGAGGGAGCGAGCTAGAGGGAGCTAGACAGAGAGAGAGAGAGCTAGATGGAGTAAGACAGAGAGAGAGGGAGACAGAGGAGCTAGAGGGAGTAAGATAGAGAGAGAGAGGGAGCTGGACAGAGAGAGATGGAGCTAGAGGGAGTAAGACAGAGAGAGAGGGAGCTAGAGGGTGCTAGACAGAGAGCGGGAGCTAGAGAGAGTAAGACAGAGAGAGAGGAAGATAAAGGGAGTAAGACAGAGAGAGAGAGGGAGCTAGAGAGAGTAAAACAGAGAGAGAGAGAGCTAGAATGAGAAAGACAGAGAGAGAGGGAGCTAGAGTGAGAAAGACAGAGAGAGAGGGAGCTAGAGGGAGTAAGACAGAAAGAGGGAGCTAGAGGGAGATAGAGGGTGCTAGACAGAGAGAGGGAGCTAGAGGGAGGAAGACAGACAGAGAGGGAGCTAGAGGGAGTACAACAGAGAGAGAGGGAGCTAGAGGGAGTAAGACAGAGAGAGAGGGAGCTAGAGGGAGTAAGACAGAGAGAGAGGGAGACAGAGGGAGCTAGAGGGAGCAAGAGAGAGGGAGCTAGAGGGAGCTAGACAGAGAGAGGGAGCTTGAGGGAGTAAGACAGAGAGAGAGGGAGCTGGAGAGAGTAAGACATAGAGCGAGGGAGACAGAGGGAGCTAGAGGGAGTAAGACAGCGAGAGAGGGAGCTAGACAGTGAGAGGGAGCTAGAGGGAGTAAGATAGAGAGAGAGGGAGCTAGAGCGAGCAAGACAGAGAGAGAGGGAGCTAGAGGGAGTAAGAGAGAGAGAGGGAGCTAGAGGGAGCAAGACAGAGAGAGGGAGCTAGAGGGACTAAGACGGAGAGAGAGGGCGCTAGAGGGAGTAAGACAGAGAGAGAGGGAGCTAGACGGAGCAAGGCAGAGAGAGAGGGAGCTAGAGGGAGTAAGAGAGAGGGAGCTAGAGGGAGTAAGAGAGAGGGAGCTAGAGGGAGCTAGAGGAAGCTAGACAGAGAGAGGGAGCTTGAGGGAGTAAGACAGAGAGAGAGGGAGCTAGAGAGAGTAAGACATAGCGCGAGGGAGACAGAGGGAGCTGGAGGGAGTAAGACAGCGAGAGAGGGAGCTAGACAGAGAGAGGGAGCTAGAGGGAGTAAGATAGAGAGAGAGGGAGCTAGAGCGAGCAAGACAGAGAGAGAGGGAGCTAGAGGGAGTAAGAGGGAGAGAGAGTGAGCTAGAGGGCGCTAGACAGAGAGAGGGAACTAGAGGGAGTAAGAGAGAGAGAGGGAGCTAGAGGGAGCAAGACAGAGTGAGAGGGAGCTAGAGGGAGTAAGACAGAGAGAGGGAGCTACAGGGAGTAAAACAGAGAGAGGGAGCTAGAGGGAGCAAGACAGAGAGAGAGGGAGCTAGAGGGAGTAAGACAGAGAGAGAGGGAGCTAGAAGGAGTAGGAGAGGGAGCTAGAGGGAGCAAGACAGAGAGAGGGAGCTAGAGGGAGTAAGACAGAGGGAGAGGGAGCTAGAGGGAGTAAGACAGAGAGAGAGGGAGCTAGAGGGAGTAAGCCAGAGAGAGAGAGGGAACCAGAGGGAGCTAGAGGGAGTAAGACAGAAAGAGGGAGCTAGAGGGAGCTAGAGGGAGCTAGACAGAGAGAGGGAGCTAGAGGGAGTAAGACAGTACCTAGCGCCGTACATTTCTGACAGAGGTGGTCCATGCGGTAAGTCGTGAGGGGGTGACACCATGAGTTACCCGCACCGGGTGACACCAACCCCAGTGACGCCACTGTTGCCGCCCTCCTCCTTTTGCCACCCTAGGCGGCTGCCTAGTCCTGCCTAATGGTAGAAACGGCCCTGTGTGTGGTTGTATACTGAGAAATAAAGAGGTATGTTAAAGAGCTCTGTGGGTGGTGTATTTATTTGCATTCTCTTGGGCTGGGGAGGATGCTACACTTACTTGTTAAGGTACGCACTAATAAGGGATACAGAATAACTGTGTTAGGTGCTTTTCCTAATTTTTGTATCCGCATAAAAATACTGGTCATGTCAGTAAAATCTGTCCAGGTGGCAGCTGTAGATGCTACAAACTTCTCATAATTACTGTGAGGATCAATATCTTGAGCCACTGTACTTTTATTTTTGCAGTTTTAGCGACTCGACTGGAGAGCATTACAAGAGCACCAGTTACATTACACAAGGACTTGAAATTCAATCAGGTTTTCTTGCGCAGATTCAAATTCTGGCCATAGCAAGTTGTGGGCTTTGTGAGCATGCTTGTCAATATTGGTAAAAGTCTCTAAATATTTTGTAATTGTGGACAGGTTTCATTCATTTTCAATACCAGGTAAGCAGTCTCTAGACTTTTTTAGGCTTCGCCTGCCCAGTGGTTGCTCTGTGCTTCTGAAATCTTTTGTAATGAAAAAGAAAAAATCTTAAAAGGAGGTTATATCCAGCCCTTACTTTTTATTTGTTTGCATGCTTCTCGTTCTGTTCTCCTGATTTCTGTTGGTTGCAGTGTTCTATTTCCTGTTGTGTTCGTCTTTCTCATTGTGTTTTCTTATCAGTGGAGCTTGAACAAAGTACTCCCTTCAAACTGTTCCATCCACCTTTTATAGCACTACTTTTTCTTTGTGCTCATAAGTGTTTGTCGACTAAATGTTTTTTTAACTTTTGTCGCCACTCTCCGAAGGTATGGGAGTGCTATACATGAGCCAGCTGCATTACACACAGACACATTCATCTTTTGGTAAGAAGAAAAGAGATTAAGTATTTTGCCCAGAACCACAGGATGTTGAGCCACCTGCCGAGACTCAAACCCGGTTCCCCAGCTTCATCGATGGCCAGACTAGCCATTTCGACTTATCCTCTCTCTTCCTCTTTAATGCCCTGTTCTGTTAAAAAGCTGCATTTTTAAGTGGAGTGGTGTAACACTTGCTCTGAACTTCAGTGAGCAAGCTAAGTGAGGATAAACCTGCTTCAAGGAAGGTTGCCAGGGGGTGTCTCCCCTTATTTTTTTCTTTTTTAAACAGGGTCAAATATAGTATTTCAAAGCAGAATTTTCACATAAACTTGCTCATAATACACAGTCTCTAAAAGTGCACTTATTAAATACTGAAGTACTTTAATGATGTGCTAAGTCAATGAAGGCAGACACTCCCCTGGAAGCGACCCATTTATTTCAAAATGTGCAGCGGCTGCCCCTGTATGTCAATAATTACCTAGGGCTAGAATGTTGATATGGATGGGTCCCATATGCCACGGGCACTCTGTTAATGCCAAGAATGCATACAGCATACCGGTGGCAGAATGCTACCATTGAATGCATCCAAATATATATGATGGGTGACCCTTAGGTCAAAATTACCAATAGTATGTCATGGCCAGAATTTTGTTGTGGTAGGCTGTGTCTCCTGCCCAATATTCCATTGTTAACTCCTAGAATTATCTTGAGTATGGTAACACCAGCATTTTCCTATAGGTGTCCCAAATGCCAAGGAGAATCTCCACTATGTCAGTGCCAGCATTTTACCACTGGTATCCTATAGACAACAAAATACCTCTAGTGTGCCAGCACCAGCATTGTGCAATGGGTGCCCCATACCATATGCCAAGAATTACCTACAATATCTGCGTGCCTGCATTTTGCCATAGGTTCCCCTTGTACCAAGAATTATGCCCAGTAGGTCAGCAACAGGATTTTACACAGCTGTCCCATATGCCAAGAATTACCGCTTATGTGTCTGCATTTTACCTAAGTACATCACATACCAATAATTACCTCCTTCACCCTTCTTCATTCTCACTTACTCAGTCGCTCTAGCTCACACTCACTTGCACTCACTTTTACTCACTCTCTAATTCTAACTTAAACTCACTTTTTGCCACTCCCTCTAACTCACTTAGTCTCACTTACTTACACTATCACTCAGTCAGTCAGTCAATTATCTTTATTCGATTATTAAAAATCATAAAAGAGCGAGCAATGATACATAACAACATTTCATTTCATCAAAACACATATTTTGTTTAAAAAACCCTAAAATCACATTATACAGAATACATTTATACATTAATATTAAAAAGAGTAAAATCGGTACAATATAAAAAGTAAACATTAACCTGGGACAAGGTGCCTGGTTTTAGAACGGTGCTTATTTGTACGAGCACCTGCAACCAAAAAGCTAGCAACATGGAATGCTACTTTTAAGTTCGGGAGAAGTTGCAGGAACAACAAAGCTGGTTTTACCTGTGTAAAACCCAAATTGCACAGTATTGGCAGCAAATATTTTTTCCTGTTAACTTGATAATGGCCGCAGAAGAAGATAAAGTGAGTCGTGTCCTGGATGGAAAAATTATCGCAATCGCATGGTTCAGCATTTTCAGGTCTAGACCACTTTTTAAAATTACCCAGAATGTGATGGATCAAATCCAGGCGGAATCTTGTTAAAAGGAAACGATGGTATGGTTTATTTACCAATAAAAGGTATGGTTCCATTCCTGGGACTGTTATTAGCATACAATGTTTCCTGACCGTAGGTTTAATTAGGTCTGTAGCTTCCCTCTCCGAAGTATAGTGATTTGTCAGGAGATTTTTAACTACTTTTAAGTCTTCCTGACTTATCAGATGAGGAGAAGAGAAAAGTTCAGGTCGGCCAACTAATGTCAACTGAGTCTGAACGTATTTTAGCCATGGAATATTGCGTGCTCTATCCAGGGCTAAACAATCTTTGAGGTTTGAATGGTTTAAAGTAAGCGCCTGGTTTAACCAGACTTTCAACCATCCAATAACTGGGGCTGATTTCAAAAGGTCGGTAATATAGCCCAATCCGAGCTCTGAATGTATAATGTATGTGGAGGTTGATTGAGGAACAGAAAGCAGAGTTCTCAGAAATTTGTTTTCTACTTTCTGAATTTTATCAAACTCATGATTTGTATACCCCCAAATGACAGAGCCATATTGAGCAACCGACAAACATTTAGCTTTGTAAACCTTTATAATGCTTTCCATGGGACGGGCTCCAAGTTTTTTGGCGAAACCAAGCAACCCAGCAGCCGCTCTTGCTACAGCGTTGCTTTTAGCCAAAAGCTGAGGACCCCACGTGCCCTTTTCATCAAATATTACTCCTAAATAGGTAAAGGACGGAACTCTCCTAACCTCTTTCCCAACACAGAAAAAGGATTTAGTCTTCTTTTCCTGCCTGCGGCTCCTGCTATCATGACATGGGATTTTTCTACGTTAGTTTTCATGTCCAATGAGGACATAAATTCCCCAAATAATGAAAGGAGTTTATTTAATGCCACTCCAGAGCGTGCTAAGAGGACAGCATCATCCGCGTACAAGAGGACAGGTATCTTTATCTCTCCTGCACGTGGGATGTCAGTATGGGAGTCTACCAGAACTGCCTCAAGCTCATTTATGTAAAGAGTAAAGAGGAGGGGGGCAAGGATACATCCTTGCCTAACCCCCCTCTCTGACTTAAAGTGACAGGTGCATCTTCCTTCACTAGTCACCCTGACCGAGGTTTTGAGGTCTCTGTGTAGCTCCGCTAGATACCTCACCAGGGGGGCATCAATGCCCATGGACAGAAGGACCGCCCACAGCTTAGCCCTGTTGACCAGGTCGAAAGCTGAGGAGAGGTCCATAAAGGCCATGTACAGAGAGCCCCCCTTAGCAGTAACATATTTATTTATGATCAGTTCTAGATTTAAACACTGATCTAGAGTTCCTCTTTTGGCTCTAAAGCCATATTGTGCATTTGACAGGGCACCCTTCCCTTCTAAAAGCTGATTCAGTCTTCCTAAAAGGACTCTCCCTAGGATTTTGACACTAGAATCAATAAGGGAGATTGGCCTGTAACAGGCCGGGTCTGTCCTTTGTCCCTTTTTAAAAATCGGTATTATGGTAGACTTAGACCAGCTAGTAGGGAAAATAAAATTTCTTGTAGCATTAAAAATATTAGTGAGGATTTTACTGCTTAGTTCGGGGGCACTCTTAAAGAAATCTGCGGGAACCCCGTCGGGGCCCGGTGCCTTTTTCGAGTGTGTGTCACTGATAGCTTTTTTTACCTCATCAGTGCTAAAAGGTGGGATAATAGCTGCTACTTGTGTAAACTGTATTTCACAACCTGAAATATTATCAGGGCATCTATAGATGTTACTGAAATTTGTAACCCACTGTTCATCGGGTATGGTGCAATCTGCTCTCTTCTTCTCTATACCCACAAAAAAAGGGTGGTTTATTATCGCCCAAAATCTAGAGCTATCCCTCTGTATGTCGGGCGACAATAAATCGTTCCATGCCTCATTTTTGATTTCGGATTTCCTCATCCTGATAGCGTTATTATATTTTTTTCTCAGTGATGCTATCAGTTCTTTTTCTCTTGGTTTGTTTTTTAGAGCTTTTAGGAGGATCGAATGAGCCTTGGAACAATTTGAATCGAACCACTTTGGGCCCCTGTTTGTATTAGGCCTATTTTTTACAGTCAGGTCTAAATTGACCTGATGGCAAATGACACTAAAAGCTTCTAACAAAGTGGTAACAGAGTTATTATTATCCAGACAGATTGCAACCTCCTTCTCTACTTTGGCCAGAGAATCCTGTATGAAGGTAATTGGGGTTACTTGGTCCCATTTCAGTCTACGATTCTGATCTCCCAGCACTAGGTCAGTCACACATAAAGCTTCAAATTCTCTTTTCTCTAAAACTCCCTGAGATACAATCTCTAAAATTACTGGGTTGTGATCACTAAAAGCTGAAATTTCTACCTTGTAATTAGACACTTCGGGCAAGATACCGGACGATAAAAAAATATAGTCCACAATTGTGCCGGTATTATTACCCACATATGTTGGTAGCTTCAGACATGTGTTGCTACTATGAAATTCATAAAGATTAAAAGTTGCTAAGAGTGATTCCAGGGCCTCTCCACGTGGTGAGTGTTCAAAGTGCGGGATTGGGAGGTAGGGGGGAAAATCCTCATATTCCACGCGGCAATCCATATTACATGGGTGAATATTACAGTCTCCCATGAGAATTACATCAAAACCATGAACACTGTTCTCACTGTGGGTGGACAAGAAATCCTCTAACGCTACCAAGTGCTCATTCAAGATTTGACTGACAGGAGAATTGTAAAAATTTACAAATAATATAGGCTGTGAGTTTTGTAAGGTTAATTCAACCGCTAAGATATTTGTTGAATTTGTTTTAACCTGTCTTGGTTTCCCTTTTAAATCTAGGGAAATATATATGGCCAAGCCCCCCTTTGCCCTTCCAGAGCTGCTAGGTACTGCGGATACAAAGAAATGAGAGAAGCCGTCTAAAACAAGTTTGTCGGACCTCTCCCAAGTTTCTTGGAAGGCAAGAACGTCGCTGGTTCTGACCGTCTCCAACCAGTTCTTATCGTCGAATTTAGATCTGATTCCAGCGACGTTCCAACTCAAAATTCTGCAGGCACTGGCAGGTATAGGTTTTGGATCTAAATGCCCAGAGGCATGCAAAAGACTATCATCGTTTATATCTTTTCTAAGAGAGAGTCAGTCGTTCTGATCCATAAAGGACAATGGGGCATAACGATTGAATAATTGAAGGGGTTCTACGAAAGCATTTTGCTGAGGGGGCAATAAGCCATAGCATTATGTCTTGAGTCTTGCACCCTTCTAGAATTAAAGTCCCACGATCTATCCCACCCTGGTGCAGGGGTCCTTGGATGAGTGACATTCTGTTGCTCCCCATAAAAGAACTTCAGGGTCAAGGGAACGACAGTACCTTGTCTGCGTTGGGGAGGGAATAAGTTAGCAAGTATGTTAGGCAATGCATCTTGATTTGTGAGGCTCACTGTCACACAGTCCCCTTTAAACTTTTTCGGCCGATTACCCAGCCAGGGGACCCTGGTTGCTGACTGAATTACGTTTGCCAGTTGTTGTTTTCCCCCTGGGGCAAACCGCATGTTACTAGTTAGCCAATGCAGAGCCTTACTTGTAAGGGAGGTAGAGCTTTCCACTGTTCCCCCTTCCAAGGGAGGAACATTTGCTAACACAAGGACCACTGGTGTAATGTCTGATGGGATGTTGATTAAAAGAGAGCCCTCAATAGTAGTGGCTGATGATGTTGAAGGTTGGGGCTGTAAATCTTCAACAGGCAATTGAGTCCCTACACCATCATTTACAGTCTCAGTAACCACATTATCCCCTGTATTATTACTAAGATTAGTGATTATGGTGGTAATGTTTTCTACCCCTCCTGCGATCGTAGTGTGGAGGCCACCTAATCTTTTGATCTCCGCTTGCAGTTTATCAATTTTAGAAATTAAAGGCTTTACAATGGTATTAATTTTTAACTCAAATAAGTTAGCAATCCTTTCATAAAGTGTGTCCTCCAGAGTATAATTTTGTATATCCTCCACTAAGTTAACTTGCTTTTTCTTTGGAGGGATATCCTTCTTCTTTCTTATCCCTGGGCGTAGTCCACCCTGCTTGGGAAGATTCTTTGTGCATAATCGTCTTGGCCTTATTGTACGCCCTTTAGGTGTCTGCTCGTCAGATGTAACTCGAGCATGTCTCTCCTTGCCAGAGTCATTGTCAGAATCACTTTCAGCCTGTGCGTTATGGGCCTCAGAGACTAGGGGTACAATATCAAGTGCACTGTTTAATCCTTGGAAAATAGGGCCACTGATTATGCTGTCCTGATTGGTTTCCTGCAAAATAGTATCGTCAATCAGGATAGATGCAGTCGGGGACAAACAACGAAGGTCTGGAGATTGGCTTAACCCAAGAGAAGTTCTCCTCTGCGTATTTATTTTCTTCACAGTCTGAACAAGGTAGTTGTCAAGAGTATTTTGTGGGGCTTCCTTCGGTTTCGTAGCCATGTTTACAATTAACTCACAGTCTAAATTTTAAATAATACAGAAACTGGTAGGAAGCTCAATAGAGTTTGAGTCTTACTTGCATGTATGTCCAGCAGCGTTTCTGGCCCTGCCCCTGCCTCTTCCTGCCGATGAGGGCCGTAGAGGGCCCGCCCTTTGCCCGGGCTTCGCTCCGGGCGTCTCGCTCGCGTCCCGCGAAGCTGGTCCTGCGGCGCTTTTGTGCGCCTCCCTGGCACCCTCGCGGTGTCACAACGCGCGCCGCCGCGTAGGCTGCCGGGATTCGTGGTCCCGGAGCGGCGGCGCGTCCAGTCTGCAAGGAAGGTGACTCTCGGTGGTGGCGGCGTGGACTAAGGTGCCTGGTGAGCTGCGGCATGTAGCGGCGTGTAGCAGGTAAGTTTTCGTCGTTTCCCCCTGCTCTGCCGGTCCTGCGGCGCTTTTGTGCGCCTCCCTGGCGCCCTCGCGGTGTCACAACGCGCGCCGCCGCGTAGGCTGCCGGGATTCGTGGTCCCGGAGCGGCGGCGCGTCCAGTCTGCAAGTAAGGTGACTCTCGGCAGTGGCGGCGTGGACTAAGGTGCCTGGTGAGCTACGGCGTGCAGCGGCGTGTAGCAGGTAAGTTTTCGTCGTTTCCCCCTGCTCCGCCGGTCCTGCGGCGCTTTTGTACGCCTCCCTGGCGCCCTCGCGGTGTCACAACGCGTGCCGCCGCGTAGGCTGCCGGGATTCGTGGTCCCGGAGCGGCGGCGCGTCCAGTCTGCAAGGAAGGTGACTCTCGGCGGTGGCGGCGGCGACTAAGGTGCCTGGTGAGCTACGGCGTGTAGCGGCGTGTAGCAGGTAAGTTTTCGTCGTTTCCCCATCACTCATGCACACACCCATACTCTCTCAAACAGGATTACCCAGGGTTTTATTTTACTTACTTATCTTCAACTACCTGGCCTGTTGTGCTTCAGCTGATGGTACTGGGAAGACTTTCAGGCCAGGTACACAGCTTCTCCCAGCCTTGAGAACTAAAGCACAAAGTTGGAGTCTGCACAGTGATGCATAGGCTACATCTGTCAGTTTCTTCCCTTTTCACCTCATCTTGTCATAAGGTAGGGTGCGGTGAGTGAAGCTCTTGCCAACCCCTCTCCCCATGAGATGGGAGAGGATGAGCTGACTGGCTGATAGGTAGTCCTGCGCACGGTAGGGATTATGACAAAAGTGCCCAGAGCTACTTATACCAGTGACACTACAGCATGTCACTAATGGGGAGGTGGTCAGGCCTGGCAGATCTCTGCTTTTCCTGGTCAATCTCGCTGATGGCTGTTGCAGGAGCCGCTGTGCGCCTTTAACAGCCGCCAGACTGATTTACTGCCTCAGGCGGCACCAAGCGTGGGCACATTTTGTATTATATTAGTGAATAACATGATATTATTAATTACTGTAGTATTAAAAAAAAAGGGGCAGAAATAAGAGCGAACAACACTGTAAATGACAGGTTTTAGTCTATGAAACTCCTATGTAGTGAGTCATCAAGGGAGGAATTTCAGAGCTACCTTTTCTCTTTCTTTTATCATTGTAGGCTCTTTTCCCAGGGATCCTGACATAACCCTTTTTCGCCCCTTGGATTTGTACTAGATTTCTGATTGATGTTATTATAATCAGGGTCGAGGAACTAGTTGATTGGGAGCAGGATTCTTGCAACCCTGTACAAGGAGTTCAGACTGGCATAAGTATTCAGTTTTCACAGCTATATTATTTCCAGTTTTCACCAATGCTACTTACTGACCCTACAAATTTTAAAAGCTTAATGTACCACACATTTCTCCAACAAGCATTTGCAATGCAATAGGTCTCGCATTAGGAAAGTGTGAGCTAGGGGTATTGTAAATGACACATTTTTTTTAATATGTGTTGCCTTTGAAAATATATAAATTAATAGCATTGTTATTCACAAAGCCAATAGCTTACACTTTCCTAATGCAAGACCTATTGGCTATGGCAATGCTTGTTGGTAGCAAGCAAGGACAGTGCTGTTGTGGTCTCAGCTTAATATATATATAAAAATCCTATGTTTTATACCTCCTCGTATCTATAAAGGCATGTAAAATATCTGCCTTGCGTCACCTTCTTTTATTCCCAAAATGTCTTCTTCATTGCCGTTGTGTCTGACAGCAGATCGCAAAGTATCCCACTTTGCTATATTCTTAAAATCGATTAGAGTGAGAAAAATAATAGAAATAAATTTTCACCCGTCCTTATGTCCTGTATTCATGTACATCCTATAAACCAATTCCTAATAATAATCCCAATCTACTACTGGAGGACATATATATCGTTACCACACCCCTGTCCTCGATATCATATGTATCAGTATTAAATAGTCAACATAACTCACCCTACACTTACACAGACCAAACAGCCTGGGATCTTATATCTTCATCTATTTCATGTTTCTGTAAATGCTGAAGAGAAAAACTTATATATAACAACATAATCTCTTATCTTGATATTCACTTGCCGATCCCGTCATCCTGTGTGCTATCTACAGAGGTCTACTCACCCTTATTTTTCATATCCGTTGTTCTAGAACCCAGTGCCAGAAATAAATTCCGTTACTTCCTGGAACAATAAAGATTTTGGGATAATGTAAATCCCTCAAAGTCACCCTATTCAATGCTATAATTCGAATCTGGTCCCATACAAGCATAACAGCAAACATTCTCAACTTACTCCGGGCTGCACGTATCTGGACTACTCCGGTCGTCGTTCAGCACGGGCGCCATCTTAGAGTGTCTATTTATTTGTTAAAACGTTCAGCGCCATATTAGAGTGTAGTAAAAAGTCAATGCAGGAGTACCTATTCGAGTTTGTGTTTAAACACATACTCATATCGAAAATAGTCTCTACATACGTCACTCGTAATATATTATACTTGGAAAAGGTTCCAGTAGTCTTACCCGATATCTTTATATAGCGCCGAAAATTATATAGGAGTAAGCGGGCACCATCTTAGAGTATCCTAATATTACTAGAGACGCCGATAAGATATATAACTTATATTCTACCCACTCGTCGTATCAGACGGGATTCTATGGAATATCTTATAGTGTAGGTGAATTCTTAAAGTCTCTTTAGAATAAGCAATAAAGCACTATTTCTGACTATACTTTATCTATATCAAATCGTATACTAAATTGTACTCGTCGATACCTGTAGGATACAGGAATGGCATTCATATGGAGAAGGGGAAAAATAGAAAAGGATACCGTACACCTTAGATCATTTCTTAATAAATAAGTAATACATGTAGCTTAAATTAATACTAAAGTCAAGTGAGTGAGTTAGGTGTGGATGTGTGTATAGGTACACCAAAATTATACTAATTAAATAAAATAATAATATTCACTTGTTGCAAAATCGAATCATATCATATTCTAACACATATTATATATTATATACATATCGCTTATGTTGCAGTAGTCAAAACACATTGCCATTATTTAGTCATATAATGTAATGGCTATCCATCTCATCCATTTACCTATATCTTGGCTATATCCTATCCTGTTAAATTGCCATCTTGATCTTATCCAATAGTGGGCTCACAAATGTGTACTCAGGATCAATATACATTGACATAACAGTATCGTTGGTATTCCATATTACCCTACCATCTTGATCATATGTAACCTTATATAGACTAAACATAGTACATCTAGTTTGCCTACAGGTTTCACTTCTTCATAAGGACATTTCTGCAATATTCAACATATCATAATAGTTCAGTTAGATACAACACTTATTTTCTCATTCTCCGTAACCTTCATTGTTACAAATTTGGTTGCTATCTACTCTAATGTTAGTCTTGTCCCAGAAAAAATTGGTATTCATTATCAATGTTCATTCCTTTCTCTACCGCTCTGAGTTTCATCATCCAGATGACTTCTCTACCTCTCAATTTCAATAATCTGTTGCCCCCACGTGGGTCTTGCGTCACATGATCTATTCCATAAAAGCTAAAATTATGTTCATTCCTCTTGTCAAAATTCTGTATAAAATGGGAAGCTATCGGATATCTGGTGTCTCCATTTTTCCATGCTATAAAGTGTTCTAGCATTCTGTCCCGAAGTCTCCTTTTCGTACTGCCTACATATATTTGCCCACATGAACACTCAATAATATATACCACATACGTCGTATCACAATTAATAAACTCCTCTATTAGATAAGTATCCAAACCATTGTACTTGAAATTTGTCACCTTTTTCCTGGCCCATCTGCCTGAGCTACACCGCCCACATTTATGAAATCCTTTGATTCTATTCAAAGGCCAGGAAGTCATGGTTTTAGCCGGATCACTGGGACTAAGATCATTGGCAAGTGTTCTGCCTTTTCTGAAGGTTATGCTTGGTCTCTCACTTACATATTTCTGAAAGTCCTTATCTGCTTTAAGTAGGTGCCAATGTTTGTTTATGATAGAATACAATCTGTGTGATTCCACATTATAATATGTCACCAGACGTATCTTCTCTCCCGTCCTGTCAATAGTATTAACCTTTTTGGTCTCAATGTATGTGATGGCCTGAGTGCACAAGCCCTCCGTCTTGCTTTGTCAATAACTTCTTTCTCATAGCCTCTTGCAGCAAATCTGTTAACCATATCACATATATTCACCTGAAAGTCAGCATCTTCCGAGCAATTTCTCATTCGCTCTGTTGGGCTGAGTGATGACGTGGTTGGGCTGAGTGATGTGGTGGTGTATTAGAGTGATGTGCTGGTGTCCCAGACTGATGTGGTGGTGTCCCCGAGTGATGTGGTGGTGTCCCCGAGTGATGAGGTGGTGTCCCCAAATGATGTGGTGGTGTTCCCGAGTGATGTGGTGGTGTCCCCGAGTGATGTGGTGGTGTCCCCGAATGATGTGGTGGTGTTCCCGAGTGATGTGGTGGTGTCCCCGAGTGATGTGGTGGTGTCCCCGAGTGATGTGGTGGCGTCCCGAGTGATGTGGTGGTGTTCCCAGAATGATGTGGTGGTGACCCTGAGTGATGTGGTGGTGTCCCCGAGTGATGTGGTGGTGTCCCCGAGTGATGTGGTGGTGTCCCCGAGTGATGTGGTGGTGTTCCTGAGTGATGTGGTGGTGTCCCTGAGTGATGTGGTGGTGTCCCCGAGTGATGTGGTGGTGTCCCCAAGTGATGTGGTGGTGGTATCCCGAGTGATGTGATTGTGTCCCCGAGTGATGTGGTGGTGCCCCTGAGTGGTGCCCCTAAGTGATGTGGTGGTGCCCCTGAGTGATGTGGTGGTGTCCCTGAGTGATGTGGTGGTGCCCCTGAGTGATGTGGTGGTGCCCCTGAGTGATGTGGTGGTGTCCCTGAGTGATGTGGTGGTGCCCCTGAGTGGTGCCCCTGAGTGATGTGGTGGTGCCCCTGAGTGATGTGGTGGTGTCCCTGAGTGATGTGGTGGTGTCCCCGAATGATGAGGTGGTGTTCCCAAGTGATGTGGTGGTGTTCCCGAGTCATGTGGTGGTGTTCCCAGAGTGATGTGGTGGTGTTCCCAGAGTGATGTGGTGGTGTCCCGGAGTGATGTGGTGGTGTCCCCGAGTGATGTGGTGATGTCCCCGAGTGATGTGGTGGGTTCCCCGAGTGATGTGGTGGTGTTCCTGAGTGATGTGGTGGTGTTCCTGAGTGATGTGGTTGTGTCTCCGAGTGATGTGGTGGTGTCCCCGAGTGATGTGGTGGTGCCCCTGAGTGATGCCCCGAAGTGATGTGGTGGTGTCCCTGAGTGAAGTGGTGGTGTTCCCGAGTGATGAGGTGGTGTTCCCGAGTGATGTGATGGTGTCCCCGAGTGATGTGGTGGTGTCCCTGAGTGATGTGGTGGTGCCCCTGAGTGATGTGGTGGTGTCCCTGAGTGATGTGGTGGTGTTCGTGAGTGATGGAGGGTGGAGTTGGAGGGTGGAGTTGGAGTTGGAGGGTGGGGTGGAGGGTGGAGTTGGAGTTGGAGTTGGAGGGTGGAGTTAGAGGGTGGATTTGGAGGGTGGAGGGTGGAGTTGGAGGGTGGAGTTGGAGTTGGAGGGTGGAGTTGGAGGGTGGAGTTGGAGTTGGAGGGTGGAGTTGGAGTTGGAGGGTGGAGGGTGGAGTTGGAGGTTGGAGTTGGAGGGTGGAGTTGGAGAGTGGAGTTGGAAGGTGGAGTTGGAGTTGGAGGGTTGAGTTGGAGGGTGGAGTTGGAGTTGGAGGGTTGAGTTGGAGGGTGGAATTGGAGGATGGAGTTGGAGGGTGGAGTTGGAGGGTGGAGTTGGAGGGTGGAGTTGGAGTTGGCGGGTGGAGTTGAAGGGTGGAGTTGGAGGGTGGAGTTGGAGTTGGAGGGTGGAGTTGGAGGGTGGAGTTGGAGTTGAAGGGTGGAGTTGTAGTTGGAGGGTGGAGTTGGAGGGTGGAGTTGGAGTTGGAGGGTGGAGTTGGAGTTGGAGGGTGGAATTGGAGGATGGAGTTGGAGGGTGGAGTTGGAGGGTGGAGTTGGAGGTTGGAATGGGAGGGTGAAGTTGGAGAGTGGAGTTGGAGGGTGGAGGGTGGAGTTGGAGGGTGGGGTTGGAGTTGGAGGGTGGAGTTGGAGTTGGAGGGTGGAGTTGAAGGGTAGAGTTGGAGTTGGAGGGTGGAGTTGGAGGGAGTTGGAGTTGGAGGGTGGAGTTGGAGTTGGAGGGTGGAGTTGGAGTTGGAGGGTGGAGTTGGAGTTGGAGTTGGAGGGTGGATTTGGAGGGTGGAGTTGGAGGACGGAGTTGGAGGGTGGAGTTGGAGGGTGAGCAAGGAGTAACAGAAAGAGCGTGGGTGCGAGAGTGAGAAAGAGACGTAGAAAGAGGGGTTCGAGGAGAATAAAAAATAACACGAGTGGTGCGCACATAGAAAGTGAAAAAAATGTAGTTTAAATCACCTGACGACTGCTTATATTTTTCAATATTCAGCATTGAAAGGGAAAGTAGGTTAGCAAGAGGGATGTTACGGGGAGAGGGAGGGAGAGCGCGAGAATGAGAGAGAACTACAGGGGAGGAATGGAGATAAAGAGAGCAAGGAGTAACAGAAAGAGCGTGGGTGCGAGAGCGAGAAAGAGACGTGAGGAGAGGAGCTTTTAGTGAGGGGCAAAAGGGCGACTGGTGAGCTTTAGCTAATGAATGGCGAGTGTAGAGCTAAAAGAACAAGATAGCTGGGAGTGCATTCCTTTCAAGTCTGATGCGGGTGGTGGGTGGGGGAGTTGCAGCCTTTGAAGTCTGATGAGGGGTGGGGAGCAAATGGTGAGGCACATTCACTGGCCATAATCCGTATTCCAAAGCCCTCTGGCATCAAAGGAAGGGTGGGAGGGAACGAGCATATGGGGTGTGAGCGATAACGAAAGTAAAAGGGGGAGCAGGAATTGAGGCCGAGCGCGCGCTGGGGAAAGCAGTCCAGGTGCCAGCTTCGCACTTGCATGCCTCACATGCACTGGCCATAATCCGCATTCCAAAGCCCTCCTGTTAGGCTTTCCTGGAGCCCCTACATAATTTCTCGCAGAAGCAATGTGCAGGCTACAGTGAGACCTAAAAACGAGCCTCCTCATACTAACCAACCAATGTTTTGTGAAAGGTCGGCTCTTCCAATATGGGCCGTATTTTTGGGGCTGTCTGGGCCAAGTTTTGGTCCCAATCCAACCCTGTTACTAGCATTCTAGGTCCATTCTTCTGTGTAATATGTATTTAAAGCAGTGCTTTAAATGGGCCGGTACTCACCGGTACTGAGTACTGGCACTTCTTAAATTTACAGAGCCGAGTACCAGCACTTCTCCACTGTCAAGGAGAGTACCAGTACTGAGGGTCGAATTACAAAGGTGGGCACTGGACTGGTGCATGTGGGCTAGCTGCTTGCCGTTTGTTTGGCAGCATTTTGGACATTGCTGTATGTACTATTCGGCTGTAGCAAGCACCCCGATGGGGCCTGAACAGCCTATTGGAGGTCTCCTGCAGGGACAAGAGGGCCTCTGCTCCCTTACTACCCAGATGGAGGCTCTCATTGTCCTCATCACCCGGCTGCCAGGCATGGTGAACAGCCATTAGTGCGCGGCTGTTTCTACGCATGCGGTTACTTCGCAAGCGTTTCCACGCATGCGATGTAACAACGCATTGCTTTTAGTACGCTGCTGTTACATCGCATGCACAGTAACGCCGCATGCGTAGGGGGCGGGCGGCGCACTTGGAGCTCGTCACGGCGGCCATTTGCTCCTGTGAGGGGTCTGCTGCTGCTTTTCCGGGTGCCACTCTCTGCGCCTGCACTCCTGCCTGCCAACAAGGGGGGAAGCCGGAAGGGGGAGAAGATTTGAACAACGCATGGTCAGAGGCAAGTGGGGCTGTGTAGGGGCTGTGTAGGGTCATGCAGGGGCTGTGTAGGGTCGTGCAGGGTTGTGTATTGTGTTAGTGTAGTGTAGAGTTGTGGGTTGTGTACTTGTATTAGTGTAGAGTAGAGTAGTGTCGGGGGTTGTACAGGGTAGTGTTTGGGAGTAGGGACAGGACTGGGGCTAGGGGCAGGGTCGTGATGGGGGTAGTGTTTTAGGGTTTAGGGTAGTGTTGTGGGGTTAGTGTAGTGTAGTCTTTTAGGGTTTAGGGTAGTGTTGGGGGTTGTGTAGGGTAGTGTTTGGGAGTAGGGATAAAACTGGGGCTAGAGGCAGGGTTGTGCTGGGGGTAGTGTTTTAAGGTTTAGGGTAGTGTTGTGGGGTTAGTGTAGTGTAGGGTTTTAGGGTTTAGGGTAGTGTTGTGGGGTTAGTGTAGTGTAGGGTTTTAGGGTTTAGGGTAGTGATGTGGGGTTAGTGTAGTGTAGGGTTTTAGGGTTTAGGGTAGTGTTGTGGGGTTAGTGTAGTGTAGGGTTTTATAGTTTAGGGTAGTGTTGTGGGGTTAGTGTAGTGTAGGGTTTAGGGTAGTGTTGGGGTTTGTGCATTGTAGTGTTTGGTGTTCGGGACAGGACTGGGGCTAGGGGCAGGGTGGTGCTGGGAGTAGTGTTTTAGGGTGTAATGTAGTGTTGTAGTGGTAGTGTAGTGTAGTTTACTGTTTTAGTGCTTAGTGTAGTGTCGGGGGTTGTGATGGGTAGTGAATGAGTGTAGGGAGCGTAGTAGGGGAATGTTTATGTTAGTGTAGGGGGTATTGATTTAGGGTTTTGGGTAGTGTAGTGGTGTTTCAGTAGTGTAGTGTAGGGTAGTGTAGTGTTTTAGATGTGTAGGGTAGTGTATGTTCTATGACATGTTATTCCGTGTACTATTTTTATTACCTGGCAAGTTTTTACTTAGCATACATTAACACTTTCAAAGTAATGGTGTGCGAAGTAAAAACGTGCATAGTAACGGTTATTGCTAAGTAATAACCACTTAGTAATGGCATGCGAAGTAATGGCATGCGAAATAACATGTCATATTCCCAGGCATCGATGCTGGGTCCGTGGAGGAACGCAAGCACAAAGGGCAATTGTCACCCCTTGGCCTCCCACTGGAGTCTGAATGTCTTTGTCATGACTCACTTGTACCTGCGATTCCACCCGGCCCGCTGGGACATTGAGTCCATGATGGGCGAGGATGAGCTGGTGAAGATGGCTTAAGCAGCCTTCTTGGTGCCTAGGTGCGGTGGGGGAGGTCAACTGACCATCTCATTGGAGGCCAGAATTGTTCTTCCCCCTGACCTCTACCCTGCTGGACTCTGAACATACTCAGGACCCTGCAGTGTCACTGCCTGCCTTTGCAAGCTCTACGGCCGTGGGGTCTCCTGCCGAGGAGAGAGGGGGGAAATGGGGGAGGGTGAAGGTGAGGGGGAAGGAGCAGAGAGTTTAAAGTAGGAAAAGGTAGAGAGGCAGAAGGGGTAAGCGCAGACAGAGATATGAAAGACATCCAGACGGTTATGGAAAGAGGTAGAGAGGCGAGGAGAGGGCAGATTAGAAATAGAAAGAGTGATGAGAGAGAGTGATATGATACAATTGGGGTAACGAGAGTGGGACAGAAGTAGCTACAAACGGGAGAGAAAGGTGTGTGCAGGAGGGATCTCGAGCTTAGAGATGTGAAAACAGAGAGTGTGTGTTTGAGAGAAACAGAATAAGGAGATATTTGAAAAGAAATGCGTGGGATGCTGGTTTGTGTGTGTGCACCCTTGAATATTGAAGGATTGCACCAAATGCAACCAAGTAGGAACATTAGGAATATTATGATATTAAGAAGCTGCAAATATTACAAAACAAGAAAACATGAACATTTGGTGTTTCACCTTCATTTTGTATAATGAGGTAACACATTTTGTTTGGGTTGATACATTTCTTACATGTTTTGTTCTGTTGCACAACCGGTGTAAGTGCCAGAGTCTCTCTCATCCTAGAGCACATTATTAGCCGGAAAGTGCTACAAGTACTGTTGATGGCTTGGCTCATTCAGGGTTTTAGTTGTTAATCTACACATATGGAAAGTTTGAGACCACTATCCAGGACAATGCAAAGACAACATGAATACTCAATGGAATTGTTTGTGTATCATGCTTAACTCCGCCTCTAACCCCGCCCACTAGCCACGCCCCTAGCTCAATTTAATGAGTGCCTGCACTTATTTTTTCCCATTTAACCCCTTAGCTGCGGCGGCTATTCCGCCGCAGTGCTAAGGGGGAGGGGGGGCAGCGCGCGCTCCCGTGCTCGTCACGGAACCGCTCCGTCACGAGCCTCTGGTGAGCTGTGCTTGTTACGGAACGGTTCCGTCACGGCCCCGCCCACCCAATAGAACCCTCAGCGCAGGCGCGGAATCCGTGCCGCGCAGGCGCGACGAGCGGGCCGTGACAGAACCGTTCCGTCACAAGCCTCGAGTGGGCTGTGCTGGTGACGGAACGGTTCCGTCACAAGCACGCAAGGGGTTAAAGCACTGTCTTAAAGTAAACACAAACAAGGTGTTATGACACTCCTCACCCCTGCCCTCCCGATAGCAGCTTCATCCAAGCTTCACCCTCCCTCCTTTTATGTATTGTGCTTAGGTATCCCTTTAAGTTGTACTGTATTTATCAGCCGTCTGCACTTAAGAAGAGTGTGTTTTTCACCACCCCCTTTCAATATGTGTACTGTGCAAAATATAAAAATGTAAATAAAAAACAAATTACAAAGCAATTGATTTTGTATAGACGAAACCTATTGGTTTTGCCAATGCTTGTTTTATTTTCTGCTTATAGCCGTGGCTGTGGGTGTGTGCGTTTTTTATTGGTTCAGCTGTTATGTCAACTTTTTCTACGTGACATTCTATGAAGCATTACAAACGTGCATACAATGTTTCATCAGTAAGCGGCCACGAGCTTTCACAATCCGTGCGAGTTAACCCACCTTTTCCACACTGTTTTCCTCCTGCTTACTGAATTCATTTATATTTCGTGTGCAGCAAATAATTATTAAGAGGCGCAATGGTTTAACAGAAATCAATGTTAGTGAAATACAGATATTTAGAAAAATATAATAAAAATCTGGAGATGCCGGGGATTGAACCCGGGGCCTCATACATGCGAAGCATGCGCTCTACCACTGAGCTACATCCCCTTACGTAGTGACGTGCTCAAGTTAGATGTATTGAGTAAACAGAAGCTGCAATAGTGTCATTGTTCAATGATAGTGAAAGAGACCTGGGATCAGAGACCAAGTACTAGATTAGAAACGGATCTCACTCTTCTTTTCTACCAAGCTGAACGAGAAGTGTATGTAGAATTAAACAACCATTAGAAAAGAGAGATAGCGCGCCCATACAATAGAATAATAGAAATACAGAGGGCGCCCTCTCCCGTCTGCTTAAGAACATGACATAATACTTGGTATCCTTCGAGATTTGGTTATCCCATCTCCTTCGCCCGTCTTTTGAAAATAAAGTTATATGAAGAGACACAGCAGCAGATCTCAGGGTTACATTTCTTTACAGAATGTTTTTAAATGTGTAGCTTTTACGGAGCTCCCTGGTTCCCGAGGTCTTTGCATGAGTAGTTTCGCCCAGACTTTTGCTTTGCGGTCTGTGACTTGTAATGAGAATGATTTCCACTCATGGATTTTCACTTGGAACGCTCGAATCAAAAGACACCCCGCTGGCTGATACTTGTCTAAGTATAGTGTAATTTGGAATATAGGGGCATATAATCAAGCACGGCGATACAATTATCGCCGCTTTAGTGGCAGAAAACTGCGCGATAATGGGTTTATCACAGCTTTAGCGGTCGTTTTCTGCCGCTAAAGCGGCGATAATTTTAACGCCTGTCCTTGATAATATGCCCCATAGTTTCTTACACACCGCGTTCCCTTCGGCACCTCCTTGAGTTGACACCATGGACATTCATAGTTCTGAACTTTAAAAAAAATACTCCAGGACGCAACCCATAAATTGGAGATCAAGAATTGGCAGGGTAAAAGGAGTGCTGTTATAAGGGGATGAGCATGAAAAGCATAGTCTATCAGTCAATTTACAAACATCTGCTGCAAAGAAATTGACAACAAGGACAAATGTTGCAGCAAATCTGTTCTAGATGACTTAATTGCCATAAATAGGCTACATTTTAAAATATTTTTTAGGGTCAAGACAACTGCTGCAAAGATCTTTGTGAGCTCTGTAATTTTGAGTGGATTATAATAGTGGTAAAATAACTCTGGTGCTTGATCCAGTTCTGGAAGAGTTCTGTGCTTTGTGCAGTCAGAGTTTTAACTCAAAGTAACATAGAGGGTTACTCTGTCTAATGCAAAGCACATCATGTAACATGCAAATCACAGATTTGTATTTTATTTAGATATGTAAATGGGCTGCTGCTTTTGACAATCAGATCATTTTGTTATTGCAATCCTAATATAGCACAGTGATCTATTTACGGGCATCAACGGGCTGCAAGACATGGGTTTACATCATATTGTTTTTTCCCAATCTGTTGCAAAGAAGGGTTGCCTTGGAACATGACAAAGAATTGCTAGTACAGACAACCACAATCACAACCTTACGTTTTATATCCTGATTTAATGTTTCTCCAGACCATTCACTCTTAGCATATCATTTTTACAACGTTGGACAATATTTGATTCCTACCCCTTATCACCATCATTATCCTATGTACTATTTCCATATGGACTTACACACTTGTATTATTTATTGTGCCTCTGTGTGCGATGTAAAGCGCTCTGACACCCTAGACTGGGATGAGAAGGTCTGTAAAAGAATTAAATAAAAACATTTGTAGGTACCATTCGAGGCATTAGTTGGGTAATTACTCATGCGCACAGATAAATCTTGCATTCTTACCATTGTAGGTGTTACTCAAGCCATTGAACCATTTTCATCTCGGCCCCCCCCTGGGGCCCAGGCAGCCCAGAAACAGTGTTTGCATTTGACATTTCGACCACAGCCCTTCTCATTCAGGGCATAGTGGGCGAGTAAGAATGGATCTCACTGTGGGGGCCAGGCAGGGCACCGGGTGCCAAGCGGGTGTGGGGCACTTATAACGCACATGATTTAGAGCTGGCAAGGTGCAGGCGGGCTGGCCCAGCTTGCTGTCCTTGAGCTTAGAGGCTGTGTGGGAGCGCTCATGCCACTCCTCACATCAGAAGAAAGATTATGACAGCAGCAACAGTTTGTTATTTAAAAAGACGACCCGCTTGCTTGTCTTTCTTTTGGTGCGCAGCAGGGCAGGCACATTCTGTGCAGAACAGGGCCACATATGTCATTGTGGCTCCACTTTTACTATGGAGGCCTTTTTTGCCTCAAGAGAAACAATCAGAAGAGCCACAGCATTTACTTTTACGTTTCTGACTGTGCTGTGTGCAGGTAAGTGCCCTGCCAGTGGTAAGCACTTTAAGTAAATACAGCCTGCCATTGAAATGTCATTCTATGTTGTCTGATATTAAAGTCTTTAACTTTTCAAATAAAAAACTCTGATCTGGTTCTCGGCAAAGACTGTAAGAACCCTTAAAGTAATTCAAGACAGTCATGAAGTCCTCTATTACATTTCACTCATCTCTCATCTCAAAATCTTTATTTCGGTTCTTTTAAACCATAAAAGATACATAAAAACACATACGATTCCAAGTACAAATACAAGTAGTGCAGTAAAGAACTTTACAAACAATTATACATAAGGAATATAATGGAAGGGGGCTTATGTGTTCCTATCGCCCTTTTGTTAAGAACATAAATACAGATTTAAATATGTTAAAAAGGGCATCAAAAGTTAAAAAGAGCATAACTCAGGGTTTAAACCCTATTTCAACAACCATTTAATTGTACTCCCATACTTAAATGATTTAAAAACAGTTAATAACGTTTTCTAAGTAATGGATTCTGCAATGGGATTCTCTACTTCATTCATTATACTCTGGAAAGTTTCTCGGAAATACACAACTTTGATCTGGTTCTCGGCAAAGACTGTAAGAATCCGTAAAGTAATTCAAGACAGCCACGCAGTCCTCTATTACATTTCACTCATTTTGGATCATGTTGCATAGAATGCTCCCCTAACCTGTAGAAGTATTTCCTTTTCTCTGATGAGTTTCTGTAGTTTTGGTTTTCATGTAATATGAGACTTGTAAAATGTGACTTTAAAGTGTGAATGGGTGTTAAGGATGAGACATGATTTAGAGCTGTGGATCTGAGACTGAAACCAGTGTATGTCCTTGTCAGTGATTGTCACAGGGGTCAGAAAAGTATCCAGATTGCATGACCATCTATTCATTGGCCTCTTTGCAAGTAGAGAGAGAGAGACGGAATTGGTTACATGTGGGCCAGTGGGTACCCCCTTTCCTGCGTGTTCCCCCATTCCATGTCCACTGCCCTCCCTCTTAGGGAGATCAGATGGAACACATGCCGACTGCACAGCTGACATCCCTGGAGACAGAATAATCACATATGGATCAAGTGAAATTGTGATTCTATCGAAATTATGCGGGCACACAGCTGTGAAGGCACAGACAGCACCAAAGGAAAAAAATGCATAGTTTTATGTGTGGGTAGAGGGGGCGCCAACCGTGGTTGTCGCCCAGGGCGCCACTATTTCTAAAGCAGGCCCTGAAGCCAGGTGATGTTGTGAACTCACACCATCTTCACCTCGAATGTGGACCATTTTTTTCTGCAGGGCCCAGTCCAAATTGTGATCCCAATCCGACCTTGACTGTATTAGTAGTAATAGATCATTTTAGCAAGATATTGGTTATAGCTCCTGCTCCAGTGTATCTCTGCTCCCTTTCTCGTCACCACATGTGATGCCACGGTCACCAATAGTGACCACCAGTCTATCTGCGTCCATCAGTACCTTAGCCAATGCTTTCTTTCACAGGACCTCATTCACTGTCATACCTTCAACTAAACACTGGGTGTCACTGTTTCACAGGGGCCTTGCGTTGTTCAGCAAAGGTCGTCGTACTCCTTGAAGAATTGTTGTCTCTGTTGCCCCAGATACGCCCACTCCATTGCTCCGCACACGGTTAGGCTGCTAAGAGCCGGGGCCAGGTGTGTTCTTAGTACTACTGCTTTACTTGGTGGATGTTTCCTTGTAAAGGGCAGCTCTCTTCATCAATATACTCTGGGATGTAGTAGCATAGCAGGGTTTGATCGGGTTTAAGGTTAACACTTTGGAGTAAACGTCCGCAACATAAGGACACTTTTATATATAGGAAAATATTTATTGGGTTCAGTACATCCTTGCGCTATTGTGGGCATCAGAGTGTTCAGCTTCGGGAAAACCTATAATAGGATTTTTGAAGGGGCATATTAGCAGGAGAGAGCTATAATTATCGCTGACCCCGCTTAGCGCGGTTTGTTTTATCGCTGGCTATCGCTGGAATGCATCGCCAAGCTAGCGCTGTAATATCAACGCTTAGCGCTATGGCGATAAATATTCCAGCGATAGCGGGATATCGCCGTTTTCCATGGAACAACACTGGTTTTCCAGAGATGTTTCACTGCGTCCTCCTTGCGACACCAATGATGCGTCATATTTACAGTATGACGCATCATGGCACAAGGAGTTACAGTTACGTCAGTATTTCTATTGTATCTGTATGGTGCAAAAGTGACGCATTGCTGGAGTGTGTAACAAAAGTGACTCAACTCCAGCAATGTGTCCTTTCACATGGGGCAAGCCCCATGTGAAAGGGCATGCGTCAGTCTTACGCCTGATGTGACGCATTTGTGTCCTAGAAGTGGCGCAGTGAAATCTTATAGATTTCACTGCGTCACTTCTATGAACCTTTCTTGCGTCGGAACACCCCCCTGCATACATTATACCTGGCGTAGGTATAATGTAGCGCAGGGGTTTACAAAGTGACGCATCTACCTAGATGCGTCACTTTATAAATATGGTGCAACAAGGCACATTTTTTACGCTGCTGGTGCGTCACAAAAAGTGACGCACCGGCAGCGTAAAAGTGACGCACGGCCTCATAAATGAGGCCCTAGGTTTCTAAGGAGGATTTGTTTGCATTGCCTGGCAACTATTAGTGAATGCTTCGATTACCGTACGTTGGAGCTTTGCTATTGCTAGAACTCTATGGTGTTTCTGAACAATCACTGAAGCCCCTCCACCAAAAAGAATTATTGAGGGCAAGGAACTGCCAAGGAATCTACAAATTGATCCTGCTTTAAACAGCATGCCAACACTTGATTCTTAAAGAGGGGACCATCACAGTCTGTGGCAGGAAGTGAGCAATGCTCTTACGGCTGGAAATGTGTATGCCACTTCCCAATGACAATCATTTTTTCCACCAGATTTCTTGTGTTATGTTATGTTATGTTAGTTGTGTTTGTAGTGCATGGCTGCCCTAGCAACAGGGCGTCCCAGCGCTTGCAGCGGGGTGCTATGGAGTATACAGTGAAGTGAGCCAGATTGGCAAGCTGAGCTGGGTAGCTTGTGCTAAATGGAGGCGAACAACCAGGTTTTTATTTTTTAACCGTGCATTGTTGTTACAGTGATTTTCACAGTCTGCATAATGTAAATGTTTCAGAAATTGCACTTTGAGCTTGACTTTTAAAGGAGAGTTGCCCATGCGTTCTCAGGCAAGGGTCAGGTATTGACCAGATTGTATCATATTGAGTTGCCAATGACAAGCATTGAATCTCCAAAGGTCTGGTGATCAGTATTTTTATAAGGTGAATGGATAAGGTACCGATTGATTCAGGGCCCAGGGCACACTTGAGCATTGCACAGTGAATTAATTAGGCTGAATAAAGGGCGTAATGGTGCCGTTAACATTTTGTCACAATTCAGAAGCGTCAAGATTATGGGTTGAGGGGCTATTTCATTCATGGCCAGGACAGCACATCAGGCAAAGTGGAAATGGGACCATGGGTTCTCTAACATTGACCTGTTCTGGAGAGTTTGTGGTGTGCATTTCTTCCCTTGTGATTCCTCTGCCCCAGAGCAGTTGACATTTGAATCAGCTGCTCGGGGGAAAAGGGATGGGAGTCACACACAACATTGGAGATGAGCAGCAGTTAAAGGTAGAGCTTTCCATCAAGAAACTCCAGTGATGTGATTGACAATTTCATTATCTTTATTGAGACTTAGCTAGAATGCTTGAAGTATATGAACTGAAGTGTGGCTCTTTAGGTGCATTGAAAAGCCTCTAAGTGCTTGTTAAAGTCTCACTACTTTATGCATGTGCTCCTGACCTGTTGTGTCATCATACCCACATTCCATGCAGGTGATATGCTTATTTTCAGATGTAGGTTATGTTCTGTTTAGAGTGTCTGTTAAAGTTTCTGTTTCATAAGGCAGTTACATCTGGACTTGTTGACTGAATGATGTACCACTGTGCTGCAGAAGAATAAAGTAAGAAAATCACATCTTGTTTGGATTTATTTGCTACAGTGCTCTTGTGGTATTTAGACCTAAAACGTAGTGGGTGTGTTATAAAGAAAATACAGATTCACCATCCGTTAAAAATGAGTTAAGGGTTAGTTGGACAGAAAACACATAGGAGCTTATGAAGAAGGTGGTTCATTTTCATTGTTTATTTGAAAAATATACAGCAAAGATCTGAAAAGAAAATATATAACAACTTCTGGTAACATAAAAAAATATAATTTTGAAGCGCTTTTTAGATTTGGTCGTTTTAAATATTTTCACAACACATGGGCTGGACATTTACTTGTCCTAAAAACATACGTCTGTTTCTTACACCTCCTAACTAGGATCATTGTCTGGTACTGATTATGATCTGCTTGCTGGGCTAGTATACTCTGCTTTTCATGATCAAACATAATGACTCCTGTCATGTCTACTTGGTAGGATGAAAATACATCAATAAGCTGTCCCTCAGGGTCTGGATTAGATTTGGGTTGTGATGGAACATCATTTGATTTCCTAGTAAAACAATGTTTTCATGCTTGAAGGCCAAGAGGCCAAGCACATGGCCAACTCTTCACTATGTAAGCATCCACTAGCGTAATATAACATTTCCGCTAAATTTTTGTACCTATAGTGGAGTGCATTCCATTTACCACCTCTGCCAGAATTGGACGGATTTTCCAATAGAGCCCTGTTTTATATCTGTCCCTGAACCTTAGCAACCTTGCCTCATACATTGCTTCGATGCACTAGAAAAATTCTAACTAAAGCATATATACTTGGCTCAAGATCTTCCTTCTAATTTTTTTAAATTAGGAATGAGTTGTGTTATGGGCTCTTCCCACATTAACGCAATTTTCTTGAGTTGTGTTATCTTCTGCTTCATAAAGAACCTTCCTATCTCAGGGGCTACTCCTAGCTTACCCTTTGGTATCCCTGGTTCTTCCCTTGCCACCCTTGGACTTAAGTAGCAAAGAAACAGAAAGCAGAGATCTCAGAGCTAAGTTTACCGCAGCATTTCCACTCGTTGTCCTCCCCCTGAACCTTCAGAGGATGCTGTTAAGCGTTTATGGACTGAATAAGTCTTGCCACTGGTTTGAAAGAACTTGTGATGTCACTTCCATTCCCCTGGTATTTTGGCGAAATAAAATGTCCATAACATGTTGTGCCCAGCCATTTTACAATAAAACTGCATAATTTAAACTGCAGAACGTTTGCATGGTTTGTACATGTTCTAAGGGGTGGTGAGGTTAAAACTGCTTTCCAGCTCTAAAGTTATTGCTTAAGCAATCTGATACAACCAATTGTTAAAGACTGCACTTCTTACACAGCACGTGTTTGCAGAACTCATGTTAAGACTGTAAACAGGGGTGTAATACAGACCCCTGCAACCCATATGGTGCACGGGTGTCTCCAGCCGAATCAGGGACCCCCAACCCAGCAGGGGTCCTCAATTTGCCAATGCACTAGGGCCCTACATCACATTCTGCAGGAGGCCCCATCGTTTTCTGCTATGCCATGGACTGTAAACTGTAGGGGGAAACGTGCAAGGAGTAAGATACCAAGAGATAGCAATAAGGAAACAGAAAAGTCTGGGAGTCAAAAATCAAGGATACACAAACACAGCATAAACAAAGCAGAATTTCAAGATCAGCACATGTATTAAAGATATACCAATAAACATTTGATAGGGAGGTTGTTCCAAACGGAAAGAGAGCAGCAATATAGATATATATTTACAGCAAATAATTTAATGTTAAATCGAGTGTTTTTGGTTAAGGCCAAGGTCTCCAGATTGGTTGTGGCACAGCTGGTTTCTCTGCAGCATCCACCATCTTTGGAGGAAGTCTCTGTTGACTGGGGCTACCAGCCGGAAGTGAAGAGCAAGTGTTTGCTGACAATCTTGCCTGCTCCGCCATTTGGTTCTGGGGAAGTGACGCAGGACCATCTGACTCAGACACAAAATTGTTCGTTGGGCAAGAGTGATGGACAGACCACGGTGGCGTCGACGAAGATTTGGAGATGGTCTCTGTGCACCAGCAATTCGCACCTTCAGTCCAATTAGGCATGCTACAACTGTCCGGAAGAGGCATGCACCAATCCTGGCCTGACAATCTGCCTTTGTTTGCCAGGTAATTGTGAAAATCTAGTACCACCTGGTTAGATGTCGATGGGCAGAGTTCCTTTATAGATCCCGTGGCTTGCTGGAAGCACTCCTTAAATCCTTCTTCATACCTCTTTCTTGCAGAGTCTTCCTTTGCTAAATAAAACATAACCATGGTTAGCAGTCACCAGAGGCCTCAAATCATATACAGAACCTAGATTTATCACTCACCTCAATCTTGCGCGAATCCTACTCAGCATGGGCTTACACTCATTAGAGGCATACATTTATTGTGCAAGCTCTTGTCTGCCTATTAGAGGTCAATGTACATTCTCTGAAGGCTTGCTTGGCTCTCAAAGTTCTACATTCATTGTATAGAAAGAGTGTTACATTAATGCATTATAGAAGACATGGGCAAGCACTCATTGGAGGCTATCATACATTACTATAGATGTCACAGGGGTCAAATATGAATCCTTGTAGGAACAGATATGTCAGCAAATAATTGATTAAGGCAACATTGATCATTTATTAAGTTAAAAAAGTATTTTTGGTGTCTCCTGTGCTCCTATCCATAGACTCACTCCATTAACCTTACTTGACACTGCAACCAATTGTTGGTGAGACCAGAAATTCCTTCTTAAGCTACATAATGTACTGCTCACCCAATGTTCAGCCTTTATACAAATGCATATATTTACAGGTGTAGGTGTAAATGTAAATGTAGGTGTACTTATATAGCGCAAACCTGTCACCCAAAGGGCATCCTGGCGCTTGCTTAGGGAACCCGTCCTGGTATTCCCCTGTGAGAAACCCCGGCAGGGTGTCCACAAGGTGAAAGTCAGGCATCCCACCGCGAGGGGCCGTTGTGGAGATTAAGCAAGCTATTGCCCAGAGTCGCAGAGTGTGAACCCGTGAGTCGAGGAGGCACCGGGGCGAGAATTATCGAGTCCGTGGAATTTTTAGCCCAAGACCCGCCGAGGCGGGGAATTGAACCCTGGTCCAGGGCCGATCTCACCTTCCAGGTCTGCCGCCTCTAACCCCTGAGCCACACTTCTCCACACTTGGCCACTCCCACTTCTGAAAGGAGCTTTAGCAACACCTCAGTTCTCTTGATAAGCCAATCATTTGGACGTATTGCGGAGGTTCTGTGGTCTAGCGGTTAGAGATGCGCTGAATTTAGTTGGGGGAGGGGAGGCAGGTTCAAATTCAGGCCTCGTTTAAACAGCCAGTGATTCTGGGCAATCGGATAATCTACCTGTGTCCATAAAACATTATATCATCCTCTGGTTCTCTTGTATAGTGTTCCAAGGCGCATGAGCTAAGTTCACACTATGTAAGTTTGCAAAAAAAAGTCAAATGATGAGGTCTTAGCCATAAAAAGAGGTAGTACAAAGATAACTAAGGGACTGTATGGTAGTATGCTGTTCCTCTGATGGTCATGTTCTCTACCAAGATGCAGGCTCCTAGCAAGCAAAGGTGGCAGCATCAGACAAAGATGTTCTTGAAAACATCTTGTCCAAACTGAGCATCATGAAAAAGATGGAGTAAAAACAACACCTTTTGAAGGAGAAAAGCCAGAAAGATGCCACAGTCAGTTTAGCTATGTTGCAGTGTAAACGTGTCTAAAGGCCACAGCTTTTGGTAAAACAGAGGATTTATATTTAAAAAGAGTTTGTCTGTACCACTATAAACATATAAAAAAAGGACCTGTTGGAAACGTTTGTTAAGAATAAAATGTCTATGGTGCAGGAGTTTGGGATTTTAATATAGCCTTATAGCCCGCCGTAGAGAGCTATACTGGCTATTAAAGGCCCTCTCCAGCGTTAAAGGCCCGAGCCGAAGGAGAGGGCCTTTAACAAGGGAGAGGGACTTTAACCACTTTAGTGCTGCCGTCGGCCGTTGGACGTTGCGAGCACTACCTCCATGGTGCTGCGCACGTCCAACGGCCGACGCGGCCCCACCCGTTTCTTAGAATGTTCAGCACTGGCGCTGAACGTTCGACGCACGAAACCGGTTAATAGCTGGTATAGCCCATCTACGAAGGGCTATAAGGCTATTAGAACATTCTGCCACTAGAGGGCAGAATGTTCTAACAAAAAAGAACACAGCTTTCTGGAAGCATGAGGGGATTGGAATCCCCTCAGGCTCCCTGAAGCCTTTGTTCACAGCCAGAGCTGTGAACAAAGAAACATTGGAATGTTGGAGCTCCGGGCTTATACCAGCCATTATAAGCCCGGAGCACTCCATTGTTTTCAATGGAGCTCCCAACATTCCAATGTTCTAATAAATGTTATTCTTTACAGGTTGAGGAAAACCGCTTTTTGCGACAGTTGCTGAGTCTACCACCATCCACCTCTAGTCTTATTACCCACTTCGAGGTAAACCAGGCATTTATAGCAGATAAGATTCATCTGGCACCACTTTTACTATGGGTTCGCATTTGGCTAAACCTAGCTGCTAAGCTTTTTTAGGACATTATACTCGACTGCCTAATGTTGGATAAGGCTTATTCTATACCTTGGTTGAGCTATATACGGGACACTTTTGGATGCTCAGGTTTATCCTCCTGGTTCACTGATCCCAGTCGTATACCAAAAAACGCTATGGAGGAGAGGAATACATTATTTAAGGACTAAAGTGCAAACACAAGATTGAAAATTGAGTTATCTAAACCATCGCTTCTGAATTACTGTAGTCTTTTACACACAGACAAAACCTCCCTTGTACTTATCTCTGGAATTGTCAAGATGGGAGCAGTCACTTCTCTTTCGCTTCAGAGCAAGGTTAATTCATTGGTCCTAACTTAAAAAAAAAATTAGATCCAAAGGGGAACATCGTATTCACTTGTCCCCGTGACAATCATTCTGCACAATCACCGTTGCACTTTATGTTATTTTGAAAATTGCACAATTCAGCACGAAAGCACTTTCTGTTACGGAGGCTAGGTTTCCCATGCTGTAGACCAACTCTCCTCCACTTACAATTCCTAAGTTTACCTGAAACTGTTTACTGTACCTGTGCCTTTTTGAAAGCAGCCATCAGGACTAGAAAATCAGGATTATTGGTCAGAAATTAATGTGCAATGTGGCTTAGATGGAGCTCGGTTGAGATGTTTCGGTTTAATTTTGGGGAATTGTAGGAGCGCAAAGCGGACCCGTTTCAAGGTGTTTGTTCTTTCTCCTTTCCCATCATTCTTTTCAAACCTCTGCCATTTTCAATACTAGTGCAATGGTGCTTTACAATTTATATATGACTTGCACTTTTTGCTTATTTTAAGTATGATTATTTGATGTACTGTGGAATTTTAAAGCTGTTCATGAATATATATCCTTAACTCTTTTTAATGTAAGATTATTTTTAAATTGTATGTGTGATCTTGGCTATGTGCAATATTTCTATGTACTTTTATGGTCTATTTCTAATCAGACCGAATAAAGATATTGATGATGATGATGGTGTTGTTCTGTCTGTTTTAAAATAGTGAACTGTCTCTTGAGCTGAGTATCCAACTATTTAAATGAGCAGGATAAAATCCCTACATGGAAGACAAATTCCTAAGTCTGGATGTGAAGCAGGGGGAATCTCACACAATCCAATAAAAACCATTACCATCAGAGGTGTGCCTATCTTCTTGCAGTTGGGAGCTTAAATACATGTGTGTATAAGTGTATGTCCTTCTAGTACGGACTGTTAGTTTAAGGAGCATTGTCCTTTCCCACCATGAAGTGATAACAAGTTATCATTAACTGATAAAGGAAAGAGACGGAAGTCAGTACTGAAAAGTCATTTTGGTGAATTTGTCTTTGGAATGGCTGCACCGCCTGCAGTGCTATAGACTGAAGAGAAAGTTGTGTTCATTCGTTTAACACTAACTTTGTGTTCCTCAAAGTCCAATCACTAAAGTACTTCTTTGTAGTGACAAACTTAAATTATTTGATAAGCTGTAAAGCAATGTAAATAACTGTAAATCATTTATACCATATGCTTCATTGAATCCCATCTGACAACGTATGACACTTCTTGTCCAAATCTATGCCCTGCCACACCTCAGGGAAAATGAGGAGACAGAAAAAAATCAGACAGTAACAGCATAAACTTGGGAGATATAGTAAGAGTGAAAATTGGGGCAGGTCATTGGAGCTATGGAAAGAAAGCCATGTGAGCCTTCTTTTCTAAAGTGTTTCCTGGAGGTTCAAAGAAACAGATCTATGGATGGGGGAACAAGATGGCGACCAAGCAGTGAGGTCGTAAGCAGCGCTGGCGAGACTGGGTCAAGTCTCTTCTGGTTGTGGTTGATATGCTTTATTTCGATACATAAAAATCTTAAAAGCAGTAAGTACAACAAATATTTCAAGAAAAAGGCATTCACCAACTGTACATTACAAAACATCCAAAACGATTAAAAAGGCGATAAAAACATTCGAATAAATACAATTAAAAAGGAATTAAATTGATACAGAAAGCCTTTTTGAACGGATCAACCAAGCCCATTTTAAAATTTTTGAGATGCCACAAACTACAAGGGCAGAAGTGTCTGTTAATAAAATCTGTAGGGCCACTGAATATTGGCGGGTGCCAAATGATCTGCACACTGGCTTAAGCCAACGCTTCCTTGGGTTACAATAGTCCGGGCATTCAAAAAGGATATATCCCAGACCACAACGATGCAAGGCTAATGTGTCGGTGCTGGTGTTGATGTAGCGAATATACAATTAAGAGTGAAGCAAGAAGGAGGAAAAGAAAGTATTATTCCCGTATGCTGCTGAAGCGAGGACCGCAGTACAGGCTCTGGGCTGTCTGTTCGAAGATAGCAGAGCGGGCGGTCAGGGATTGACATTCCTACCTGTTGACCAGTTTGGTGGATTCGGGAATGGTCCCAAAGCAGGCAGTGAGCTCCGGGCCAAAGGCGGCGGCGGCAGCGGCCGCTGCGGCCCGCAGATTACAGGGAGAAGTCGTGGCGGAGCGGAGATCAGCAGAGACTGTTTCAGAGTCCCGTCGGCCATCAATCACGGACCCGATGAGAAAAGGCAAAGGGGGGGCCATTGTTAAAAATCGTGTGAACGAGCAAACAGTTGTGGATTTGCTGCGGCGGGAAAAAGAGCAATCTGGACAAGTTAAATCTACCCGCGGTGAGGGAGCAGGCTCAGAAAAACCATTAACTTCAGAGATTAATGAGCAGACTTTAGAAATTGGCCCTGTGGTAGTTAAAGAATCTCAACCAGTGAAGGAAAGGGAACTGGTCTCCGCCAGCTCAGCCACTGTTTAAAACAAACCCGATATCACCGCAGAAATCCCCCCTGTGTCGAGTGTTGACCGTGTTTCGAGGGGAGCCCCCACAGAAGAACTCATATTGGAAAAAAATAATGCAGTAGGGGGTGAAAGCAGCAATGTGAATACTGGTGACTTTATGGCCCCGGATGCGGTTGTAACTAGGAGAGGTGTGGCGCAGCGGCCAGGGCGACTGACGCTGGAATCTGGGGACCACGGTTCGATCCCCGGCTCCGGCGGCAGGTTAGCCCAGCACCATGTGACTCTGGGCAATAGCTTGCTTAATCTTCCCGACGGCCCCCAGCGCCTAGAGACCCTTACGGGTGATTGTGCGCTTTACAAATGTGGACTTTACTTTAACTACAGCAATAAGGGCACCCCACCTACCGGTGGAGGCAAAGGCCCTGACAACAACTGCTGGCTCAATTTGTCTACCAGGGGGCAGCTTAGACTCAGATAAAGACAAAGATCCCAGTGATTGCTTCTTGTTAGTCTCGGAAGGGGCAGAATGGTCCGATGATCTGAGTTCCTCCCCAGGGAATAGTGAACTGGATTCAGACCCAGAAGGAAGCGACACGGACCCCCCAAATACTACCAAGAAGTCAGACTCTATGGCAAACTCATCGACATGAAATAGAAAGAATTTGAAATGTGACTATTCCTCAGCTATGCCTTTTGCAGGTAAAACTCCTTCGGATGCCCCTACTCCTATTCCCACAACCACATTAGAGGTCATACATCAGGCCATCCTCTCCCATAGGGAGGAGACACGCCAGGACAGTAGGAAGGCACAGGCAGCAATGAGGAAGATGCAGGGGGTGGTGAGGAAGCTATCCAAGGCCTGTACTCATATTGGCGAAATGGTGACCAATCTGGAAGAAAGGATCATCTCAACGGAGGCAGAGGCGTCCAATGCCTCTCAGCAAGCAGAAGCTCATAGTGCCCAAATCAGTGACATCCAATGGAAGCTGGAGGACTTCGAAAACAGGCATAGGAGGAACAATCTTAGAGTCTTAGGTATCCAGGTAGGGGCAGAAGGGTCAGATGCTAGGACCTTTATCAACGAGCTGTTTAAATCTGCCTTCCCTGAGATATCTGAGTGGAACTGAGTTGTCGAGGTTCAAAGAGCATACCGTACCCCGTTTAAAATACGAGACACTGCAAGGGGCGATGGAAAGCCGCGGGCTATCTTGGTCTTCCTAGGCTATTTCTTACTTCGTCAGGCAATCGCAGAGAAGGCCAGGCCTGAGTCCAAGAGATCAAGTGGGGGGGTCTCACTTTTTGTTCGCCCCGATTTCTGCCATGCCACGGTGGAAAGGCAATGGAGGCTAAGGCAACTAATTAGGCCCTTTCTGGAGAAGAAAGCTCAGGTGTACCTTATCAATCCAGCACAGCTAAAGGTGATACATGATGGACGGACCCAATATTTTTCTTCAGAAATCACAGCCAAAGACTTTTTGGGGACACTATGAGTTTGTTCATGTTTGTTTTTTCTCTTTCAGGAGTACTTATAGGCTCTGTCCAGCTTCTAGATAAATTGGATGTAGGGTTTCAGTGCGGGGGCGGAGGTGACGGCAACATGGTGGGGTGAACCTTCTTGAGACTTAGTGAGTCCTCTTGCACAGTATGAAATCTAACAATATGTGGGTTCTGGGGGGCAAAATGTCAAGTATTATAATATGACCCAGTCTATCACCGCTCTATCCATCACATGCACAGACCATGGTCTGAACGTTCTCAGAGGGTGTTGGGAGAGGGGGAAGTGGGGTGGGGGGGGAATGGGAGAGTGTAGGGCCGGGGGGAGAAACTCAGAAGAAAAGGAGAATATTGGGTACAATGTTGTGGTTATTTTTTCCAATGCGGAATCTTGTAAATCTTGTAAATCTGCATATTTGGTAGTGGTAAGGTACAATCAAGTCAGAAAAAGCACAATAAATAATGGTAAGTCTTAATATATGTACCCTTAATGTTGGGGGTTTAAATGATTGGGAAAAAAGGCAAAGATTGGCACAGTTTATAAGGACAACGCGGTTAGATATTTTATGCTTACAGGAGACACACCTACCATGGGGGAAAATACACTGGCTGAACATCAAAGGGTTCAAGATTTTGGCCTGCACCTCCCAGACTTCGATAATTAGAGGTGTGGCAATCCTGGGCAAAAATTCACTAGGAGGTGTAAAGCGGAGCAAGGCCGATTCACATGGAAGATGGGCGATGGTAGAACTGCACTGTGGGGTGACTATCTGTGGGATCTGTGGTTCCAACCAAGATGACCCCGAGGTTTTTAATATTCTAGAGAGTGAATTAACCAACTGGCCTACTCCCATCATTATCTGCGGGGATTTAAATATCTCGGCCGATCTTACCAACAAAACCACATATGTAGGGAGGAAACCCCAGGTTTTTAAAGCTTTGAGCTCCATGATCAATTCACATGGACTAGGGGACGTCTGGGGAAATAAAATGCCTAATAATCCAGGGTACACCTATTTTTCATGTTCTATCAAAGGTACACAAAACTAGACTACTTTTTAATGTCTCTGTCAGAGTGGAGGAAAGTGAGCATAAGGAAACTACCCAAAGTAATCTCTGATCATAGTCCTCTTATACTGAGCTATGATAAGGGCATGACGGCAATAAAGCAACCTAGATGGGCCTTTGATAGAAAGTTATTAGTGGATAATGGGTACCTAGAACATATAAGGGGATGGACTGTGGCTTTTTTCGACATGAATCGATATAGCACATCGAGAAATTATGTGTGGGACGCCTATAAAACTGCCCTGAGAGATGAAACAGTGAGCTATGCTGCCAGGCTCAGGAAACAAGAAATGTCAGAGAATGCTAGGATGCTGGGTCTATTGGTAGTTGCTGAGGAGGATCACGGGAACGACATCTTATATGGAAGGGATGGCAAAGGGAGTCAGCATAAAATTATGTCTATCAAGGCAGAGATTAATAAAGTAATGACAAAAAGGGCTGCTAGTGAATATCGGGTCCATAGGTGTAATATGTACGAAACAGGAGAGCAAGCAGGAAGAGCCTTGGCGCTGCGTATCAGACAAAGAGCTAACAAAAACATAATAGCGAGTATACATGAGAACGGTTGTGATTATGGGGAACCAACAGATATCCTGAAAGTATTAAAAAACTTTTATCAGGTACTCTACCAGGAAGAGGGGTTACCAGATGGGTCTAATGGGGAATGGGAGGAAGTAGGCCCTAAACTGAATGAGATTGATAAGGAATTTTTAGAGCACGATGTGTCTATGAATGAGATATATGAGGCACTACAAGAGCTTGCAAATTGTAAGGCAGCGGGGCCAGATAGCATACCGCTGGAAGTCTATAAAAACCTCTCACATGAATTAGCCCCGATACTTTTAGACCTATTTTATGGAATAATATATACTGGCTGTATCCCTGACACATGGAAGAAGACTAATATTGTCGTATTTCATAAAAAAGGTAAACCCAAAGAAAACCCTGGGTCATACAGACCGATTTCCTTGATAAATTCAGACATTAAGGTCTATGCCAAGATCCTGGTCAAGAGGCTGGGGAGGGTCATTGGCGGTCTTGTCTCCCCTTGGCAGCATGGATTCATCCCAGGCCGCGGAACAACTGACCACATAAGACGTGCCATCACTATGTTTGATTTCCATGCGGCCTCGGGGGGGGCAGATGGCCATGATCCTCCTTGACGCCGAAAAGGCTTTCGATCGAGTAAGGTGGGAATACATGTGGGGAGTGCTGGTCCGGATACTATGTGTAGCCAGCCAACAGCTAGGATACAGATAATGGGGGAGTGTTCGGAGAAGATAGTCATTACAAGGGGGACATGTCAGGGGGATGTCCCTGCTCATCCTTACTGTTCGCGCTATACATAGACCCACTGATCCGGCAGCTATTGGCATGCAGGGAAATAAAGCCGATAACAATTAATGGGTTTGACACAAAACTTTTGGCCTACGCGGACAATTTAGCAGTAATTACCCCTGAACCCGCTTTGGCAATGCTAGCAATTGTTGAGATTACCAGGAAGTTCGGTGAAAACTCAGGATACCGATTGAATGAGGGTAAAACTCAGATAATTTGTACCAACAATATTGTTAAAACGGATGTCAGATATGTCGAGTCTGCAACCTATCTTGGAGTTCTAACTAATACAGCTATTGAATCAATTATAGGAGACAATTTTACACCACTATTAAAAACTATCGCCACAGACCTTAAAAGAATTGACGTACTACACTTATCCCTAATTGGTAGAGCAAATGTTCTAAAAATGACGATGTTCCCAAAGATTTTGTATAACCTCCGAGCAATACAGTTTTTTATTGAGGAAGCCATGTTAAAATCAATGGAAGCAATTTTCATGAATTTCTTGTGGCAATATGGCAAGACTAGGAGGTCTATGAAATTCATGTCCTTACCTCAGGAACAGTGCGGGCTGGGTATTCCTAATCTAAGATATTACCATTGGACCTGCTTGATTTCCCAGATGGCGGTACTATATGATCCATCTACTGGAGGGGCCGACACGCCCATAAGAAGGCAAAGTCCACCATCAATATATGAGCTACTGCTTGGTAGGAAGGTGTTTGGGGTACTATTAAGGAAAACTGAGCGGTGCTATTTCAGGAAGACTAGATATAAGGTTATGCGTAGTGCCTGGGAGGTGTGGAAATCGGTACAAATGTTATGTGCAATTCCGAAAATCAATTATCATACACCGTTGTGGCAGTCTGGGACCTTTACGCAAATTAGCAGGGATGGTATGTGGAGACATTGGGAACAGTTGGGTATTAGAACTGTAGGAGATGTTATGCAGGACAACGCAGTGCTCAGCTTTGATTTAATGCAACAGAGATTTGGCATAACTGATAATCAAAGGTTTAAATATATACAGGTATCTCAGACACTAAAGGCCGTGAGACCTCAGATATCTCTGGTGAACAGGAGTATCCTACTGGACTACCTCTTAAAGGGAGGTAGTAGGATGAGAATAATCTAGGGGATCCTAATGAGTGGGCTACAGGACGACATTGAGAAATGCGAGGTCTACTGGGCCCAGAAACTGGGCAATCCAGATGTGGATCTGGATAAGGCGTTGCACCTGGACAAAAAAATACTCTGGTCCTCCAATTTAAGGGCCCAACACTACAAAACGCTATTCAATCTATATTACACACCGGATAAATTGTTTAAGTGGGGCAAAAGGGATGACAGTAACTGCCCAAGGTGCCAGGAAGGACCAGCCAACTTATTACACATGTTTTATGATTGTGAAAAACTGAAACCAATTTTTAGGGAAATAGGAATATTCTTGGAAGAAGTATTAGTTCAGAAGATCGAAATATCTCCTACACTAATGATACTTGGCTGTGACAGTAGGCTGAAGCTCCAGAAAGATGCTGAAGCTTTTGTGTTTATATGTACATCAGTCCTGCGGATCCTTATATCTTCAGGCTGGAAGGACACATCAGCACCGTCCATGCCAGTATGGTTGACGAGGCTTCTTGGGATACATAACATCGAGTCTTCTCTATATGAGGGTAAGGGATGGAGAACACGGGAGATGGGTCTAAAGATCTGGGCTCCATTAAATAACTGGAGGAACCAACACATTTTATTTAAAAATTGACGCTAATTGCGGGACTTATTGTAATCTATTGTATGCACCGAGTGCAAATGATATTATAGCATGAAAATGAAAGATATATGTAATGGATTTCTTTTTTGTAAAAAAAAAAAAGAAAAAAAAAGGGTAAAGATCTGGGCCCCATTAAATAACTGGAGGAACCAACAAATTTAATTTAAAAATTGACGCTAATTGCGGGACTTATTGTATCTATTGTATGCACCGAGTGCAAATGATATTATAGCAAGAAAATTTAAGATATATATATTGGATTTTCTTTTTTGTAAAAAAAAAAAGAAAAAAAAAGGGAAAGAAAGCCATGTGGTAAGTAAAAGACTAAGACATTAAAAGATTCAAAAGAAAGTTTAAAGGTGAAGAAGGGGTAGCATCAGGTGCGGAGGAGAGGAAAATGCAGCAGAAACTAAACATGCATTACAAGGAAAATATCTAACATGGGCCAGGAAGTTGTGCTTATACATAAAGGCAGAAGTATCAGCCTGTTTCTGCTATCACATTGTTCACTCAATGACTTTGCAGAGATGGAAATACAAATTGTTAAGCCCAGGGACTGCCTGAGGGCAGGTAGAATGATAAAATGCCACAAAAGCATGAACCCTGAATAATCCATTCACAACTTCTTCCGCCAACTGTTGCAGAATGCGCGTCTCGGGAGTCAGCAGAAATCACAGCTAGGGAGAAAGAAGAGAAACAGAAGCCAACAACAGCACAATAGAATGAAAGAAAAACAGGTACCAGAGCTAGTTGCAGCTTTGAGATGGATGGAGGAAAGGATGCACCCGGGTCTGACTGGTAAGGACATTCCTCATGGACAAAACCTTTTGTGCGAGAATTTGATTTAACAAGTGAATTTCATTGGGTTCTAAGGATTGGTTAATTCATGAAGGTATGGTAATAAACTAGACAGTTGAATGGAGTGTTGCTTAAAAGAAGCAAGGGTCTTATTTACAAGCCCCTTGCGCTGCCGGTGCATCATGTTTTCCCATATTAAAAGTAATGCACCAGCAACACAAGGGGGTTGTAAATAAGTCCATGAGTCTGGATGGTGTTTCTTAGAGGTTGTACTGAGTATTACCTGGGATAAGTCAAAAACTATTATGATCGTTGTGTACCGAGTGGACCATTGTTGGAGAGTGTGAAGACTAATTACATCTTGTGAGGGTCATGACATTTGAAGTGACCAGTGGTTATGTCTAGGGGTTAGGTAGCTAATATAATAAAAAGGTGAGGTCTAAGAAGGGTGCTTGCCATTGGAAAGTATAGGGTGGTCGTATCTTTGGGGATCTTTGTATCATGAGAAGTAACAAAAATTGGGCCACTAGAGAAGTTTAAAATGTGCGGGCTTAATCGGAAGAGGAAATTAGTTGCAGTGTGATGTTTGAGTTTTTGTCTGAAGTGGTCCTTATAATGGTTAGATATTGGGGTTACATAGGAGTAGTAGTAAGAGGAGTAGTTGCACTCTGGAAGTGGTAATGAATGGTTTAGTATTTTTGGTATTGGTCATAACTCTGGAGGAGCACTGTAAAAGATGAGGCATGTGATGTGAATGAGTGTGTGTGATTTGGGTTGTAGTTATCTCATAAATGGGAGAAATTATGATATTTGGAATCATAACTTTCTTGAAACAGGTAAAACTGCCTTCAGCATGGGCAGGGTTTACAGTTAGGTTTAATTTTGGAAGATGGTGTTACAGATGGAGTGTGTCCTCATCAGTTACAAATGTTTAAAGAAATAAAAATGCTGATTTAACCCTTATAGGATCAATTCTACCTTGAACAGTATTTAATTTATATTCAACACTGAAAAAGATTTCCTTATGTTAACCGATTTCCATCTCTTTAAGACTGATGTATTGTAGATCTTCCTTTATTTTTTGTTCACACATCTTTTATCGTGTCAGGATTTCCACAATCTATCTCAGGATGTTTTATGTTTTTGAAATGCATTTGTCATCTAATAATAATTCTAAGTAGCATCACCTTTCTTAACATTACCACAGCCTGGTCTGATTCCCCTCTCTCTATGGCAAGAATAGCCTAACAGGCACGTGTTGTACTTTTGTAGGCAGATTTCTTCCATTAATTTCCTTAAATATGTGTTTCACATTAAATGAAAGATCTTGCAAGATGGCACCTTGCTATTCATGTCCATCTGCCTTCTCACATCAGACCATGTCCCAAATTAATACAGAGATCATGGGGCTATATATATTAACGTAGAAAGAAAAGTGCCAAAGCCTTCTGGGGTGATCAAAACTGGTTTGTGGATTGAGATGGCTAAATACGTCTCAACTCACAGAAATCCATCTTTCTTGAATTTTTTGTGAGTCTGTCAAAGTCCTTCCCCCATTGCCTGTTTTGTACTTGTTGGTAATTTGGTGGTTCAAGCTGAGGGAGAACCCGTGCTTGCCAGGGGAAATTAATTTCCAGCAAAGATAGTTCTCCAGTGAGGATATTGTTGTCAGGCTCAAATGGGCGAAGTGATTCCTGCGACTTCATTTTAGGGATTGCTGTTCGTCAAATACATTTATTGAGATCACTTATTGAAGGGAATACCCATAGAGCAAAGCATTATGAAAATCATGCCTCAACAAATATCAGCGTATATCAGGGGCAGCGACATGCTTACGTTTGAATTAAAGGTTTAATGGAATCTACTTTACCAGCATTCTAAGTTTATATCTGAGTTTATAAATCAAAGGAAGGTGCCTATTCTGGTGAACCACTGTTGAAGGCAAGAGATATTTTAAGCCACAGGTCTAAATTGTAAATCCAATTTACATATATATCTAGTATTGTGCATTCTCTCACCCAATCTGCATGTTCAAGAGCTTTTTTCATGGAGGAATTCCCCCCGGATCCTGCCGCCCTCCCCTCACTCCCCCACCCCACCCACACACACACACACACACACACACACACAACACACAGAAATAAAAGCAATGAGATCTAAGAAGGCTACATTAAAATTTCACTGAGGAGAAAAGACAATTTAATTTCCAATCTCTGAAGGTAGATTAGAAGTATCTTCTCTTATAAGCGACTGACTGGGTTAAGGGTGTTCACTTTAGAATTGTTTAAACTGATACTAAACTTTCCAAATTCATTTTATAATTCTTTTTCACATTTTAGTTTTTTTGGGGGAGACTTGTCTTTTATTGGTGGAGGGGAATGAGAAGTTAGAAACTCAGTGGCCTCCTGATCACCTCCTATGTTGTGAATTCAAATATACTACATAAGGAAAAAGGTATCTCAAATATGGATTTGAATTATTGTGGTGCCTGCTAGAGAATAATGTGAAATTAGATAGATGCTAAGCATTAGGATCAACTATTAATGTACTTTAATCAGGACGTCATTGTTCACTACATAATTTCTGTCATAACGGGCTGTGGTAATCAAACTTGAGTCCATTAATGAACATTCAGGGAACAGGATGGTGGCTGTTTAGGTCGCAATTTATGGTTATAACCTGGAGACGATGCCCTGGTTGTTATACCCTCTGGAGTGCATCTTTATCCCTTTATATCGCCCACAAATATCAAACAGGTTGAGTAAGCTGCATGCACATTTTACACCCATGACCACTTTGGGACGTTGCAGGTCCGTCAGGGAGCTATATGACAGCTTCCTACTATTCATGCACTTTTGCTTCCCTGAGCCTGTACAGTGGTGAGTATCTCATAATCTTAAGGTAATAACCCCTAGAATTACATTTTTGGGTGGTCCTTCACCACTGCTGAAACCAGTGGCGGCTAGTAGATTTTGAAAGTAGTGAGGCATTATATAAAACACAGAATTTGCCTGTTCTTACAAGCACAGCAAAGGAGCGCCTAAAGGAGGCTCTGTGATTCTTCCTACTGAGAATGATTTTGAAAATGGAGTAAAGTGATTCATTTTCAAGCACAATTTCTAGAATAAATTGACACAAGTTATCTTTTGTATGTGCATTTCCAAAGGAAAGATACAGAAAGTATGATGAGCCTAATTGCGAGACAAGGGAAAACTATGGGAACTTGTTTTGCGTGGTCATGAGATGTAGGAGAATGGGGGTTCCTCCTCTTGGAATTTGGGGCCCTAACACCCAGTGGGTGTCTTGCTTCATCATAGGGCAGCTCCTCCTCAGGTGGAGGCTGCAATGCCTGATGGGCTCCCTCTGAGGGGCTCTTTGGTGTCGTGTGGGTGAGGGGCCTAACCAGTGTAGATGAGTGTAGATGAGTGAGTGGAGGTGTGTAACCTGAAGGAAAGAAAGATTCAAGCTGCAAAACAATTTTAATCAATAGGTCTCCCAACCTGATTAAAAGAGACAATGGCGCATGTCTGAGGCTATGTCTCAGGGAGGGTGCTCTATTGTGTGGTCAACATGTTTCTCACCTAGTAGACAATCAATCTGGTGGTGATTCGCCAGGACCGTATAAAATCAAATCTATCTACACATATGGTGTAAACTACCTCTTTAAACCAGCCTAACACATACTCTGAGTAGTACTTGATAGAACATGACCAACCTGGCGAAGGAATAAAAACAAATATTAAGATCTGAGACTTCAAGATAAAGAAAACACTTGTGTTCCCTCTGTGACAAGCTCACAGCACATTGTGGTGAAGGCTAAAAACATACACAACATGAGTGCCGTATGGGTGACTCTCACAGACCTTTTATCATGAAAATGACACAGGTTCGTTCTTTCTGCAACCATGGTGGTGTTCCACCATATGTGTCTGTGTAATTTTCATGATAAAAGGTCTGTGAGAGTCACCCATGTCCGGCATCCACAGTTCCTATTCTGCTTTGGAAGGACCTCTGGCGATTCCTGCAGTGACTAATCCTGCACCGCTCTGTACATGCAGAACTAGAAATTCAAATGTACAACCTTGAGTTGGGAAGCCCTGCATCAACACGTCCAGTGGAATGATTCTGTGCCAACAGCCATTGCACTGATGCTCTGTCACCAAACACCCTAGACCCACATGTTCTACACCCACAATTCCTCTGTCCACAGACCCTGCACTACCACATTCTATTGAAACATCCTGTGTCTACAGTTAGTGCACTAAGGTGCTGCACTCACATGTTCAGCACTAACCTAAAAACATCTACGGCACATAGTCTGAATTAATAATACATTTTCTGAGCCACATGAATAGTGTTTTGGGATCTGCCTCTGTGTATATTTAGGCAACTTCTGCTTACCTTGATACAGGCCCCTAAATCTTAGTTTACAGACCTATTAAATTCCTGTGAGTTTGGTAGCAGAGCGGTGTTGTAGGTCTTGGCCTAGAATGCTTAACTCAGAGCTTATAGTCAGATAGCAGACTTCCCAGCAGATAACTCCTGAGTATTCTTTGTTCGCAGTTTGTGATTAGACCACAGATTGGCCTAAGATCTAAGATGACCTTAGGCAGTGGTGTAGTGACCCCCCCTCATCCCCCCCTGCTTCTCACAGCTTAAGCAGGGTGGTGTTGACAATTATAGTTATTTATGACTCTGTCCTTCCTGGCTCTTCCCTGCAGACAAAAGATATTTTAAAAAATCAAAAGTAAATGAAAAGGATAAACAACACAGTGACCAGGAGTGAACCACAGCAAAGAATTTAAGAGAAAAGAGAGGGAATGAAAGTAAGAGTGGGAGAGAGGTTTGGAAGGGAAGAGAAAAAGGAAGGACATATAAAAAATAAGGAAGGGACTGTGGATGAATGCAAGGATAAAAGGGCTGATGGATGGAAGGGCAAAACAATATATACATGAAAGAAAGTGTCTGTAATTATAAAAGGCTAGATGAATGGGCTGATGGAAAGGTGAAAGGATGATTGATAAAAGGAGGGTGAATTGGTGTGTGGATGAAAATGGATAGATGAAAGAATGGGTAATAATATGGAGGAATGGTTCGAAGTGTGAGTAGAAGGATGGATGCCAGACTGTAATGATGGATGGAATGGTGAAAAGATAGATGTATGGAAACATGAAAACATGGATAGATGGATGGATGCATTACAGGCTAAAAATATGGAGAAATAGATGGACAGAAGGCTCGATTAAGGGACCTCATCTAGAGTGGGTAGAGTTTACCTGCTTTACTCACCTGACGGAGTTCGAGGCATGGATCAAAATGGGGGGTATTTTAATTTTCTGGCTACTCCCTTGTCCTCAAGTAACAGCACATTATGTTTTGGGACATAGGAGTAAGTTCTGCAGTGGTATCTTGTTAACCTCTCTTTCGAATGCCCCACCCAAAAAAAACAGATTTTGTGGGTGGGGAGGGGATTTTATTTGAACCTGGCTCCCTAGAGCATTGTCTTAGTTCGATACCTTTGTGAAATCACTCAATTGCAGACCTCTCCCCAGAGTGCAGTACACAGCTACACTAATAAGCCCCAAAAAGTTGAGAACTAGTAAAGCTGGGGTTGGCTAGCCAGAGACAATCTTCCTACTACACACCACAAGCTTAGAGTGAAAGTAATAGTGCATTTGAAAGTTATTGTCCAAAAAGTGCACCTGTGGGTGCAGCATAATACGTGCTCCAGAAAAAGTGTAAGCTAAACATCCCTCTAGGGCCCGCTTTAGGGGAGCGTGGCTGGTGTGTCTGCACTGGCCTCGGAGGGAGCTAGGGGGTGGGAGCGCAGGTGTTCCTGTGTTTAGTAATAACTTATTATTTAAAAGCAACTGCTGCAGAGTTCCTTGTTCTTCCGGCATTCAGGTACCAATAAAAATGTCAAGATAACTCTAGTGATTAATGTTCCTGCTAGAGAGAAAGAGAGAGAGAGATCCAAGTTTTGTCTAGTGCAGTATTGACTAGCCATAAAGTAGTGCAGAGGGCTAGTATGCCCGCTGCAAAGAACAGATATTTTTAGGGCTCGCCCCTCGTGATGCACTGCACAGAAGTGCTCACGCAGGGCAAAAGCCCTTTGTCTGGGGTCTGAAAACGGACCCTGGAATCGCACGCGTTCGTGCATGTGTGATTCCTTTTGGGTTCCGCTATTGGCCTTTGTGTGCCTGTATTTTTAAAACAGAGCACGCAGTAGGCCAAAGGCGGGCATATTGCTCCACCTATGGCCTATTGGTGTCAGTTACGCGCACACAAAGCCCATATGTTTTCAATTATAGTGCCCAGACGGGGGCGCGATCATTGAAAACATATGCTTCAGAGTGGCGCACACACCACTCGCGGGCGTAGGTTTTTTTTTTTTTTACAATAGCGATCGATTTTGCGATCGCTTAAAGTGCTGCTTGTTTATTATTCCAGGTAGATCTGCAAGCAATCTGTATCCTCGTGCTGCTAGGGCCTTTCTGTGTTGCCGACAGAATTGAAGTCAATATGTTGCAGAATGGCCTGCAGTAAACATTTCTCATGCATACCCCTCTAGCTAGGGTGACCAGGGCTCTCGAATTTACCAGGACAGTCCCGTTTTCCCACGAGGACTGGTCAGACATCCTGACACATTTCATTTAAAACATGTCCTGGTTTTTACAGAGAGTAAGTAAGTAAGTAAATTTATTATGTATAATTAATTAAAACCAGTACATTCGTTACATTTAAAACAATTTCTTAAAATATGATAAGAATATAGTCTGTGTAATCGTCTTTGTTGAAAGGCATGCGGTGAGAGACCGAGGGTAGTTGTCGGACAGTATTCCCTGAGCCAGGGCAGGCTAGACTTTTGTGGCCCAAAGTTCGTCAATTAGGTCCCAGAGCCAGAAGTTGCTGCCAGTTGTAAGTTTTGCAGGCTTTGCTCTATCGTAGTCAGAAATTTGATGTATCTACAGTTCAGTTTTATATTTACGGGGTTCAAGCATGCAAGCACAGCCTCCCTTCGCGTGCTGGTCCCTATCTGCTTGAACTGGTCCCTTAATAGCTGTCGACGGACTTGTCGGAACTCTTCACAGAGACAGGTCATGTGTAGTATGTCTCCGGTTGTTAGATTGCAGAGCGGACAGACTTCATGGCCATTGCTCCTGAGCCATGGTGGTTGATGCTCTCTGCTGGGCAGGATCCCTAATCTATATTTCAAAAACTTCAGTTTTGTAATTTTTGGGTAGCCCTGGCTGAAGTAAGATTGTGGTGTCAGGGATTTATACGTGTTTAATGTCATCCACGCATGGTTTCTTTTTGCAAAAGCGGCCTTATCCTCTATAAGGGATATAGTTTTTACGTTTTTCCAAACCACTTTTTTAAAGGGGTTTTGCCCCAGTTGCATGTCCCAGAGTGCGGTTGCCTTGACAGCCCCCAGAGCTGCCTTCAAGTAGGAGCGTGCCTGGGATTACAGAGAGCTGGGTGCTTTAATCCTCTTAAATACCACTGTCTGCATGATGAGGAAACTCCGTGCATCGGAAGAGTTAACCACGGACTGTTGTGATGCAGCAAGAGATGGCATGGTCGGTGAAAATGTGAGAGTGCATCACATTTTAACTAATGTGCAAGCTCGCGTGACCCCGTCTTGCACAATCACACCGTAGACATAAGTTAACTCTACTGATGCAACAAAACAGTATTTAGGAGGAGTGAGTTATGTGAATCTCAACCCCGCTGACGCCCAACAGCAACTCATATGTTGGCTTATCCAGCCTGGCTTTTGTAATTTTCTTTGTAGCATCATTGGCTTTGTTTTTAATAAGTTAAAAAAGGAAAGACTGCAAGTTCCAGGATTCAACACAACCCAGACAATGCTCTACTCCTGTGGCATAGAACAACTTGAAATATCCTTTATTCCTTCCAAGAGTTAGACCACACTTTGTGATTTCGAAGAAAGCCCACAGCCTTGGACTGTTATCCTCCTCGTGGTCCGTGCCTTCCTGTGCGAGTGAAAGATGTCACTAAATCCCCTCTGTGTCCACGAGTAACCACATCTAGTCCTACTTCTATGTCTGGGCCCGGTCCCGGTTTTTGGCTTTGACAATATAGCCACCCTATCTCTAGCTGTGCTGGTAGTAGGAGGCAGGCATCCCTCTTCCTGCACAGCTGCCTTTTTTATGTGGATAGCTGAGTGGATTAGCAAAGCCAGCCTTTACTAGCGCTTTAAAAAAAATAAGGAATATATTTGAGAGAAGGACTATGGAGAGATTAGGGTCCCTTTTGGTGGGTGATAGGGAGGGAATCCAAGGAGGAGGTCATGTGGGGGGGTGGGCCAAAAAAGATTGTCACACCGGGTGTCACCAGCGTTAAAAGGTGGCCCTGCCTCCCTGCTGGATGCAGCGCAGTCAGACCTAAACTTGCCACGGTGTAGCGCTTATCAATGACATGGCAGAGGGGGCTCAGAACTGGACAATTCTGCACACTTCCACACAATTCCTGCAAGCTCTCAAGTTTCCCTTTCCATCCGTGAGCAGCACTGCCAGACCACGTTTTCACCTTACATTCTGAGAGTCATAGTTGTGTTCATCCTATTAGGACTGCATGTCTGAGTGTAAAACAACAAATGTACCACTCAAGCGTGGATCGGGTATATTTGAGGGCACTGGCCCCACCACACCACAGCAAAAAAAAAAAAAATATGGGAAATAAGCACACCAAAATGTGGAAGATGTGATAATCAAAAATATCATAAGGCACAAATTGAAAAGAGAGTCGGCAAATTGCACAGTCAGAATAGGGAGGTTAGTGGTCCGTTAGGTTGGTATGGAAGATAGCGGGAGTGGAAGAAGTGGGGGGGTTGGAGGGGATGGGGGCTGAGGGTGGACAAGGGAAGGGGGGTGCAAGGAGGAGTGAAGGTGGTAAACAGGGAAGGGGAGGTGACGAGGAGGAAGGGCGAGTAAGGCTGAAAAAGGGAGGGCGGGTGCATCTAGGGTCAGACAGATGTGGCCGGTGGGAGAGAACGGATAGGGATTAGGGTCCCCAGGACTTATTGAGGAGATGTAGTTTGAGTTCTTTTTTGAAGCTAGCGTAGGAAGGGTTGCAGTGAAGGTCAGTTGGAAGGGCATTCCAAATGCAAGGTGCGTTGCCGGAAAAGGATTGTGACTGGGTGTTTTTCTTTTTTAGAAGGGGGGGGATAAGAAGGAGGGTGTTAGTACTTCTCAAGGAACAGGAGCAACCGGCTTTAGTGAGTTTGTTAGCGAGGTAGATCGGTGTGTTCTGATGGAGAATTTTGTGTGTAATGCAGGCTGTTTTGTAAGTTGACCTACCTTCAATGGGGAGCCATTTAAGGGTTTTAAGGGCAGGGGGGATGTGGTTGAATCGCTTGCAGTCTGAGGTAAGCCTAGCTGCAAGGTAGAGCACAGATTTAAGAGGTGCTAGGTGGATCTTGGGAATTCCGGTGAGAATGGCATTACCATAGTCGATGCGAAAAAGAACAAGGATTTAGACTGCTAGTTTGAAATCATCGATAGGGATGAAGGGCTTGATTTTCTTAAGGTGGCGGAGAGTGAAGAGGGATCCTTTGGCAGAATTGTTGATGTGTACCTTGAGGGTTAGGAGGTTGTCAAGGGATATCCCTAGTGATTTGACTGAGGAGGACAAAGATAAGGAGCAGATGAGGGCATTAAGGTCAGAGATCCAATTCTGAATGGGGAGCTGGTTATTTTTAGGGGTAAAAAGAATAATTTCAGTTTTTTTAGGGTTGAGTTTGAGGTGGTTAGTGTGGAACCAGGCTTGAATCTTGATGAGAGTGTTGTTGAGGTGAAGGATGTCAGCATGAGTTTTAATCTTATAATAGAGTTGGGTGCCGTCGGCGTAGAGATGGTAGTTGATCCCGGCTTGTTTAAGAATGAGTGTGAGGGGTTCCACGAAAAGGTTAAAGAGAGAGGGAGAGAGGATGGATCCTTGCGGAACTCCTAAGGAGATGGAGGTAGCGTTAGATAGGCAATTTTGGATTTTGATTTGTTGAGAACGGTGTTGTAGGTATGAGACGAACCATTTGTGTGTCGTACCATTCAGGCCGAATCGATCTCTAAGAACATTGAGTAGAGCAGAGTGGTTAACAGTATCAAACGCTGCAGAGAGATCAAGGAGGATCAGAAGGCTAGATTCACCATTGTCGAGTGAGTGGTGGATGTCGTCAACAATGTTTAGCATGGCGGTTTCAGTGCTGCATCCTTTCCTAAAGCCAGATTGGAAGGGGTCTAGTAAGTTAAAGTGTTCAATGTGTCTATCTAGTTGGAGAAGGACACATTTTTCCAGGGCTTTAGAAAGAAGGGGAAGGTTGGAGATGGGACGAAGGTTATTGAGGTCGTTTGGGTCTGCCAGAGGATTTTTGATAATGGGGGTGATTTGGCCAAGTTGCAATGAAGTGGGGACGTAGCCGGTGGCAAGGGAGCTGTTGATAATAGAGGTCCAGGAAGGGGTGATGATGTGTTTGAGGTTTTGGACAAGTTTGGAGGGGAGACGGTCTTTGGTGTGGGAGGAAGGCTTGAGTTTGGTAATGATGTTGAAGACGTCTCTTTCAGTGACTGTCTGGAAGTTAAGCCATGCAGCATTGTTTTTAGGATGAGAATTAGAATGATAGGAGTCCAGGAAATTGGAGGGCAAGGGGGGTTGAGGGAGATTAGAGTTATGATGGGCAGTAGTGGGTGTGGGGGAAGTATTGATAGAGGGTGGGATATTAAGAGAGTTGTTCGAATTGGTGGTAGGGTTCGCAGTAGAGAGGAAGGATTGCTCAATTAATTTTGTCTGAAAAAAAGAGAGCCATTTCTTCACATATAGTCGTCGAGGCCAGAGGGACAGGGGGAGCGGAGCGGAAGCGGTTTGATTGTGCACAAAGTTGAATAGTTTTCTTGGCCTATTCTGAGCTCGATCTAGTTGTGACCTGAAGAAGGAAGTTTTTTATCTAAAGATGTGTTTTTTGTAGGACGATCTAGCAAGTCTGAGGCGGGCCAGGTTAGAAGGAGAAGGGTGCTGTCTCCATAATCTTTCAGTCAGTCTGAGTCTGCCTCTTTCATTATTAAGATCTGTGTTAAACCATGATTTGGAGGGGATAAATCTTTGTTTTTTGAGTTTGAGAAGGGCTAGAAGGTCAAGGGTAGCAGTGACAGCTTTGTTATATTGTTCAGTAAGTTCATTCGTGTTAAGGGAGGGAGGGATAGCGAGAAGTTGGGCATGAAGTTTGGATTCAAGTAAGTCGGGAGGGATATGACTGAGATTTCTGATCAGTTTCATGGGTTTAATAGTTTTGGTAGGAGGGGGGGAGGCGGAGATAGTTATGGAGAATAGGGTGAGGTGATGGTCGGACCAGTCAATGGGAATGATGTTAGATAGGAGGGCTAGATCCTTGCTGGTAATGATAGCGTCAAGGTTGGCTCCTTTGGAGTTTAGCCCCTCTAAACCCGATCTCCACATCTTCTTAGACAAACATGTCTATATGTGTATTCGACTCCCCTCCGTCCCCCTACTTACACAAGTGTGTACAGGATGCCCTGTTGCCACCAGCATCCTTGGTGCCAGTTGTTTATAAAGTGAAATGCCCCATGGCTCTCAGAATTGCAATCTTGTAGATGGGTCATGAAAGAAACGGGTACATTTGGAAGGGGAATTATTGCTCACATTCTACGACATATTACATATACTTATATATTTTATGCAGGATATTACATGGAAACAGTTCCGAAAAGATTAATTGAGGAGAAACGCTTTACAGAAAAGTGTACATTTTTCCTAACCTGGTCCAGCACCTCCCTGTTCTCTTGCTTCCATACACTTAATTTCTCTTTCACTTTAATGGCAACATAGTTTGAAGCCCCCCCCCCACCCCTCTCAGTGACATAGCTAGGGGGTATCTTTTGGGGGGGTGGCGGGTGAGGTGAGTAATTTGCACTAGTTGAGTGTTTTTCTTTTTTTTTACCTCGTCGTTGTCTGTAAACATCCCCACCGCCCGCTCTTACCTGCACCGGTCTTTAGTGGACGGCAAAAGCAGGAACCGCCCCAGTACTGCAGAAAGCTATAGCTACGCCTTTGCCCTTCACAACTCATCACAGAGCTTTGTGGGTGTTTGAGGCTTTCTCATCCCACCCCATCCTGTGATGAAGTAGAAAAGGTGTACCCTCGCTGACTGACACCAGCTGGGGAAGGACAGGCTGAACCCTAAAGTGCCCGGCCTGTATTCAATTAGCAAGGCTTCTGTACATCATTGAGGGGTGTGGTTCTACACTAAAGGAGACCACAGAGAGTCAGGGCTGACAGCATACAAGCCCTGCGAAATATGCGACAGCTGGCACATGTAGCTCACATGCCATTCAAAAGTACTGTGATTGCCTGACTCTTAGGATTAGTGAGTGCCAGATAGACATGAACAGAACAGGGGCCCAGTTGGTGCAGTAAAATAAGAGAGGCAGGAGGCAGAAAATTAGGAGAGCGTAGGCCTGATGCTCCATTTTACCCACCGACCATGGTTGACACTGTTGGAAGAAGAGACAAACATCCACACACATCTGCTGCCTACCTCGAGTCCGCAGGAAGGTCTCGCCCTTCAGGTACTGGACAGTGAAATCAAGGATGTCTGCTTTCTCCATCCTCGGATTAAGGAGTCTCTGTGAAAGGAGGCAGAATACACAAAAACACACACTTTATTTCTGCTCTAAATCAAGAACAATCACTCTTAAAATAAAACCAACTCCATCCTTTCTGAAGGCACCCTCTATTTGAGGAACCTGAGTTTCTTAATTTCTTTCCTCATAGATCCTGAAGACATGTAAGTAACTGAACCTGATAAAAAAAGCTGAAGGTGCATTGTAATCTCATATCGGCACACCTAAGCCTGACTTACAAACACGTTGGGCCTAATTCCGATGTCGGGCGGACACCGTTGCGATTTGGAACTGCCCAACCTGAGATTGGCGGTTCCGACTGCCGTATTGCAAGGTGAAAGCCCATAGGGTGGTGACAAACATCCATTTGTCAATGGTAGCTGGTGCGGCGGCCAGGAAAAGCCTGCCGCACATGTTCCAGTGCATGGAGGCTTAGGGGCACCATAGGTGTCCCCAGGCGTGATAGTGGAGTGCCAGGGGGGAAAGGGAACCCTGCTAGGATCCCATAAAGACACTTTCAGACTGCCTTTTCATGTCCGAAATTCTGATATGAAAAGGCTGTCAAAAAGTGTCATCATAATCTCGACAGAGGAGCCAAGGCTGGCTCTTCCGTCATTCAAGGGATTAGGGTATTTTCCGATGCACCAACAGGCTCCTTTAGCCCCTCGGAAGTGCTGAAGACGGCCCTTCCGCCCGATGCCTCTGCCCACCACATCATAATGCGGCAGGTGGACCGCAATGTCAGATGTTGTGGGCCCTAAAATGACATCGTTATGAGCCCCTTTGTGTCAGGGTTATGTTACTTTCGCAAACCTTTTGCAAAGTGTTCAGTTGGGATTTACTATTCAGCCTAAAATGCGATTTGTGATGGATAGTAAAACTTGCACAATGCAAGGTTGCGCCTTACGGTACGTTGTTTGATGGGGCATTCCATGGGTGGTGCCTAGATGTTCCCATGCATCCACTCATGGGTTTTGAATCAAATCCATGTCTACAAAGAACTGTAGATCAGGCTTTGTGCTACAATCCTACTTGTCTTCGAGGCAGTCGCAACAAGGAGAAATATTTTCATTTCTCCTTGGTTTTCTCACTTTGCAGGTATGCTGCTTTGTACAGCACACATGCAAAGTGGGAAAAGCATGAAAGCATAGCTTTTGTACTGGAGGGGGCCCCTTATTAGTCTATAACCTCTGCTGCAGACAATGCAAACAACCTTGTATCATGGCACACGGATAGGATGACTGTGTTGGGTCATTGCTGTCTAAAGTAAATCAGCGCAGGGAAAGAGCGGGAACAGCGCCGCTTCTTGTAGATGTGGTGCTGCTCTCCCCCTTTCACGCAGCAGAGCAACTTTACCTGCTGCCCTGCAGTGTGTGACTTCTTGGTAATTTAGGGTCTAAATATTGTGAACCCGGTAGATGATTTATTTTGGAGTGTTTTTAACAAACGATTTTTGTTTGAAGTGTGAGAAAGCCAAATAAGGCTTGCAGTGCAGTATAAAAAAAGAAGAAAGCGGGCATTCTAAATGTGACAGAAATAAAACTAAGAAGACAGTAAATACTCAGATTTTTAAAAGGAAAAATGGAACAGTAGGCATAGGGCAAGAACCTTTATTTAACAATGTAAGTTGCAGCTTGGTGTTACTTTTAAGTATAATCATTGCAGGAAATTGTATACAGTGGTGGGAGAGGTGTGGTGCCGCGGCCAGGGCGACTGACGCTGGAATCTGGGGATCAGGGTTCGATCCCCGGCTCCGGCAGCAGGTTAGCCCAGCACCATGTGACTCTGGGCAATAGCTCGCTTAATCTTCCCGATGGCTACGGGTGATTGTGCGCTTTACAAATGTGGATTATTTATTTATTAATTTATTTAGGAAGACAGGTGCTCCATGACATGGGTGCAGCACAGGCTATGAAAGGCAGTGACATTAAGGTGTCCTATTACAATATTGACGATTTAATAATGAGTTGCTCTTATATAGACACCATAAAATTGACTACCAACATATTATCAAGGTAAGTGGATTTAAAGTGAAGAATAATAAATCAGCACTTTCTTATATATAGATACATTAATAGTTCATATTGTGGACTCAATATATGCACGGGACAATAATAGGGAGCTCTAAATTGTGACATAACACCAACTCTAGCATTGTTTTATGATAGTCTTGGGGGCAATCTCTCTATGGTGCATAACAGCCCGAAGTGCCACCCTTTGCAAGGCATCCTTCTGTCAAGTATTGTCTAACCAGGGCCCATAGTCACTGGGCATTGATTGAATGATATGGAGGAAATTCCTCTTCAGATGTAGTAAGTGCAATATAAATACAATTGCTATACAATATAAAATATAACATACAATAACCATAACACTTAGTGGTTGGACAGTGGCCAGTAGTTCATAAAGACTTTATAATAATTTCCCTATACTGATTGACACTCTCATACTCACATATGATAAAACTGCTATGGGTCCTGCCCATCATCCAGTACTGTACCAGTCCAGAGCAATAAACCGGCCATCAGACTGAACAGGCACGGAATACGTAAAGAGATCTGTCACATGCCACTGGCCAATGGTAGACTTTAATTTAGTTCAGTACTGCGGGTCACTGATAGTTATGTGCTATTACCACCTTTTGATATCTCACAATGATAGTCTGATTTGGGATGTGTTCTTCCAAGCGAGACCTGCTCAGGACCATAAACTTTAAATAAAATATCTCACAACGGACGACCCAGTGCAGTAACCAAATAAGTGCACTATGAATACAAGAAATATCATAAAATGACCTGCAGATCTGCTGGCTTACTGCCTGTCTCTTAGACTTTTTCATCCATCACACTACACACCGTGTCCCATAACACAATAACCGTACCTCATTGATCATCACACAAGACATGGAAACACATCCCACACAGGATCAAAATAAAGATAACACCCTTCCAACCCCACACCCCACATGGTATTGTGTGCTACCCATGTAGGCAAATGCTTCAGCACCCTACATCAGAATAGTAAGTGCTATACATATGTTCCAATACCAGAGATGTTTTAAGACTTGGGCAGAGTGAGCTCTGTTCTGGTGAGTGTCTTGCCCTGGTGACTTCGAATAATTCTTAAGCAGAGTGTAATAGTCTCTCACACATTACCCATATTCAAAAGAAATTAATGGAAAATTTGAAGAGAAATCTTGGGTTTTATGTTTCATTCTTTCAGATCAAAGCAGGACCCCACATATTCATATGTCACAGAGATTATTTGCAGTAATATTAGTGAGCAGCTGCTGTTTCAATATCAAAAACACACCTCACTTTCCTTAAATATTAGATGTAAACACAGAATATGGGCTGGTGTGCCTGTCCACTGTCAGTGGCCTGGTCGGAGAAGGCATGAAAGAGCTGAAAATGGATCATAAATTCAAAGCTGTTCCGAACAGGGGCCCCAAAAATATGTTTGGGACAGGGCTCCCAAAATCTGTAAGATGTCCCTGTCCAATACGAAGGAATGTTGACAGAGGCTACATTACAAGATGGGAGGCAATTGTACACTGTGTGCTGAAAGGCCAACATTTGCCTCGACTACTTAGACTGCATCTTTGAATTTTAACTGGGGCCCATCGGTTTCAATGCACCAGGCACTGGATAAGAGAAGCAAAGGCAAATATATTACAAAAGGACAACCATCTTTTTCGAAGATCACACAGAAAGCAGACAAAAGAAAATTGACTCAACAATATACATTGACAAAATGTAAACTTTTAAAGGGTAGGCACAAAATGGCCCATAGGAGAGCAAAATCTACCTGGCACATGTGCATTTCATATAAGCTGCCACGGGTGGTGGCCCAAACAAGTTTAAATTGCTGATTTATTTAACAAATAGAGTGCTTATTCCTGCAGGATATAGTCCTGGGTGGGATCTCCTCTCTAGCTCCCCATCTCTGCCATTCCCTTTTTCAGCTTCCAAGCAATTAATATCACAATTTCGAGCCCTTATTTGAATCCCCCCTTTCATCATTCAAGATGACCATGGACATTGGCAGTACCAGTGTGCCCAAATGTACTAAACATAAGCCAAGTCCTATTGTCTATTGAAGTATAGTAGCTATGCTGCAAGATGCAGAAAATGTTACAGGTAGGTCAGTCCCACCAAGAAGCATTACTATTGTGTTAGAACATGGGAATGCAGGGCACTCCATTGAATACAATGGAGTGCTCCGGGCATTGATGGGCCGGTAGAAGCCTGCAGAGCAACATTCCAATGCTGTTTTTGTTCACAGCTGCTGCTGTGAACAAAGGCCTCTCGGAGCCCAAGGGGATCTAAAGCCCTCGGGCTCCAAGAGCCCTTTATTTTTAGTAATTAGAACCTTCTGCCCTCTAGGGGTGGAATGTTCTAATAGCCTTAGAGTCCTCCTAGCGGGCTCAGCTGGCAATTATAGGGCCGCTAACTTTTTAAAGGCCCGAGCAGAGCGGGCCTTTAATGGCAGATAGAGCCCGCATGGTCAGGCTCTAAGGCTATATAAGAACATTGGAATGCTGAGAGCTCCATTGAAGACAATGGAGTGCTCCGGTCTTCTAATGGCTGGTAGAGGCCCGGAGTATCAACATTTCAATGTTTGTTCATAGCAACAGCTGTGAATAAAGCCCTCACAGAGCCCGAGGGTATTAGAACCCCCTTGAGCTCCTTTGGGCCTTTGTTTTAAAAAATTAGAACATTCTGTCGTCTTCGGGTGGAATGTTCTAATAGCCTTAGAGACCTCCGTAGCAGACTCTACTGGACATTAAAGGCCCACTCCCTTGTTTAAGCCTCTGGCTTGGGCCTTTAATGCCAGAGCAGACCTTTAAATGCCGGTAGAGCCCGCTATTGCGGGCTCTAAGGCTATACTAAATATGGCAGACATGCATAGAGATGCAGATCATTTTACACTAATGGTAGGTCAGTCCAGCCGATAAGTGCTTGTATTGCCTCATTGAAGGTATGCCAACTATGCTGAGAGGAGCAGATAATGCCCCACTAAAGGAAGGTTGGTCATGCTAAAAGTGCTCTGTAAGGGTGTATAACGTTTTAATAATGCAAGTCAAGTCTATCATAAATCTGAGTTATGGGCATCTGCACGGATATTGTGGCTCACAAGGATTTCCTATGTTTACATCTTCACATAACTTTCCTTGCCAAACTGGCAATATTTCCTCATGAATGTTAGTGGCGCTGAAAATGGACACTTTGTTGTGTCACAAGTTAACTTTAAAACTCCAATCACATGTTCTTGAAACAACTTTAAAAAGGCCCAAATGACATAAAAAAACATATTCAGAAAACTTTGAAAATTAGAGTTAGGATCCATTTGCAAACCCCTACAACTGGTCCATTAAAGGTCACAAAGTCATAATGACAAATGCTTGTATTGTCCCACTAAAGGTGCAGCTGTAAATGGAGACGTGTTTACATTGCTTCATTAACCAAGCTAATGCATTAATAAGAAGAACCACCAATCTCCACCTCATAGCGCATGTGCATAGGACGCCCTCCTTGACCAAGAGGCCGTTCACATGTGGACACGATGCCTGTGCTGTCTCTGCCAGGATGAAGGGAGGAACAGGAAGCATGTGCCTCTTTGTAGGATGGATGGAAACTAGCTGCAGCTCCTCCACAAGAGTGGAGGAGCATTGCTCCGCCTTCTGCGAGTGCAGTAGGCAAACACACAAAAATAAAATAGCCTAATAAAGCCATTTGATTGTAACCAGCTCGCACTGTGTACAGCGCAAGTGTGAGGCAGGGGACGGGGCTGTCCCTTTCTATGGCCATGTCGGATTGGCTGGCTGGCTGGCTACCTACTGCCAGCCCGTCATGCGCTCTGTAGACCCAGCAATCCCCCGACTGTGCTGGTACAGGTCTACAGCCTCAAAATGAGCGCTGGTTTAGCCTGCTACCACCAATCCTGGAGCCGCTCTCATGCTGATGAGATCAGCCCCAAGATTGGTTGATTTGCATTCCACCAAGCAGGAAGAGAGTCCTTACATTCCTGTTCATAGAACGCGGCGAGAAATGTGGCATGGCATATATGGTGAGTTTGGTGCTATCATGCTTCACCATATTTTTTCAACGGTAGCCGCCACTAATGTAAATGCACGAGTTTGCTTGTATAGTAGAACCTGAGCCCCCACCCCCACCCCTTACTTGCTTGTCGCCCCAGGAGGGTTGGCTGGTGATTAGCAGTCGAAGGAGCAGCAGAGATTTCAAGTTAACCGCATGTGTGCGGGCGGAATTCCGCTCGCACGCTGAGATTTGCGGAACCGCATGTTACGTGACGAGCTGGGCTCGTCATGAGCGTGCGAGGAGGCTACCTCATGACGAGCCCAACTCGTCATGAGCGTGGAAGGGGTTAAAATAGGTGATAATAAACGCTTTCTCCTGACCAGCAATTGTAAGACAGTAGACCCATAGCAAATGAACATACTGGACTTGAAGTAAGAATAAAAGTGCACGTTTTTTTAATCCTGTACACGCAAAGAAAGATTTATAAAAGGGCCCTCGATTTAGTCTGAAGGAGAGAATAGAATAGTGAAAAACATTATCAGAGAACATGCCGAGAAGCTGATTGTTTCAGTTTCTTAAAGCAACCATTGCGCCAACTTGGTAGGAGAGAATGGGAGCCCCAAGGATACAGCTCTACATTTACTGTGGTTGGGTATAGATTTGTTTTAGGAAATTATGTTAAACTGTTATTATTACTATCAATAATGCTATGTTAATATGAACAGAAACTGTATGTTTGACAGTACTAGCAATACAAACAAGCACTGGCGTTGCCAATAGGTCTCGCAGTAGGAAAGTTGGAGCTATTGGTTTTGTAAATGACAAAGCCCTTTAATTTTTTAAAAAGAAAACAAAAATAAAAGGCATTGTTATTTGCAATAGCTCCAACTTTCCTACTGCGAGACCTATTGGCAACGGCAGTGCTTGTTCTCTCTTGTGGTACAGGATGAATTCATGGAAAGAAATTGTGAATTGGAGCACCTCCATCGTAGCAAAATGTCAAAAATAAAACTCAGGAGATTAACAACATCCACGAAACCAACAGAGTCCTGAAAACTGTCTGAGCCCTCAGCTCATCCGGCCTCTGAGGCGTTAAATCAGATTTTGGGGAAAAACCTTGCAAGGAAAAACACCACATAGGAAAACAGTAGCACATAATAACACAATCCTGTGTATCAAAGAACAGTACACATGAATACAATAACCTCATGTAAGGAAAACCATAGTGCATAATCCCCAAATCCTGTAGGTTAAATAACACTACACATGAATACAATTTAATATGAGGGAGGTTGGGGGTCGTGGCTTGCGCAGCCATCATGGCGGGAGTGCTCTAAGTGAGCTATGCTATTTGCCCCGTTTATCCGGTGATTATTCTATGATGAGCCCTGCTGTGTGCCCGCAGAGTCCCTTCCCGTGCTTCCTGACTGCCCTGCTGTGCCTGAAGGAGAAGGCACCACTGCGAACAGCATTGTGGCAGGTCTGGGGGCCCAATCTACAATGGCTGGGAGTTAGGATACGGCCCGAGAGGCAAGGCTGCTGGCGCTAAGCTGCTGACATCCGGTGCTGGGGGGTGAGGAGGTGGAGCCGATTCCCGGCTGCAAACTGCAGAGTGGTGATCTAGTGGGCCATGGACTGTGATGCCCTGTGGTGCCGTGACACCCCTGCCAGCCCCCATGAAGCTGCGGGGTGGTGCGATAAGCGTGGTGGGAGCCAAGTGTGGAGCATTCGGACGCGCTGTGCTTCTACCCTCTAGTACAAACTGCCCGAGGGGCCTGACGTAGGTGCTGTTGGGGCTGCTTGTGCTGCTGTACCCATGGACACTGCATGACGCTGGGAAGCGGGCCCTTATCTTCTTGAGTGCCTTGACATTAGCTGTGCTGGTACTAGGTTGGCATGCTGACTTTAACTGGGATTGCCCACCCCACCTCCTGTGCCACTTGGCTCAAAGCAGCACCAGCCCTACTTTTATATGCACAGACCAATCCTGCGGGAAGAAAATAAAAGTGAGCGGCCGCGCTTGTGAGATAGCACGGAAAAAATGAAACTGAGGCGGCCACGGGAAAAAAAACAGAGGTAACAAACGATACGTTACAAAAGGAAACAAGCCATCTGTTATTCACTTACACGCGTATTCACAAACCATTACAGAATAAATAGGTGATTTAATGTTAGACAATGGCTAAAAAACGTTCGAGTAAAGAAAACATTTGCTATGCAAGCGAGCACTTGAAAAATACATTGCAAGCTTCCCAGGCGCAGGACTTACTTCCCGTCTTCTTGTGGAAATCTATAAATCCTATTGCCTCTGTTTCACTTCCGACTCGAAAAACATGACAGGACAAGCTTCTGTGATCTGCAACACGGCGGGCAGGGGAGGGGCGGAGCGGGGAGAGGGGAGAGGTGCGACACGGCAGGCAGGGGAGGAGAGTAGGAGGAGGAGGGGGGAGGAGAGGAGGGGAGGCACGGCCTAGCGGCCGTGCGCTTCAAAGTAGATAAACAAGATTCTGTGATCTGCGACACGGCGGGCAGGGGAGGGGGCGGAGCGGGGAGAGGGTGTGAAAACAGCAGGGGCCTGGAGTGCGGCTGAGGGAACTGATGTGCACGTGCTTTTAAGCTCAATGCACATGCGCATTGAGCTTAAAAGTCACGGGCACTGCAAGGAATCGCCACGATTCCTTGCAAGTTAGTTAAAGAGTGGTTAAGCCGCAATAGTCTCGCAAGCTCGATGCGCATGCGCATCGACAGGCGAGACCTAAAAATCAACAACAATAATACTGTCATTACTGGTAACAATAAAAATACTAATGCTGCCACGAAGAAGAAGAATAACATGGCATTAATAAAACAATAATTATAACAAATATAGTGGGAGCTGTTCCAGCAGAATGTAAAATGTTATGTATTACAATTGTTGAAAGTAGGCTGAGACCATGAATCATGAAAGGAGAATTCTCAAGTTATTCATGGTGCCTTTCCCCTCCCTCAACAATGTTAATAAATAGAATATTATACTCTGCTCATCTGTATACATGGTTTATGACATTTTATTAGTTTCAAGAAAAGCAGTTTCACCCAAAAAAGGATGCAAGGGCTAACTTTTTGCAGCAAGGTAAAAAAGCACCCTGAAGAGGTATTGTGGCTATTAGAAGAGCTGCAGTAAAAAATGTCAGCTTTGCTGTACTGTGGCAATAAACTTCAACTTGAATGTTGCAGTGTAGTAATAAATGTGTGAATATGTGTACATTATTACAATTGTTTCAAATGACTAGAGTTATTGATGCCCTGGCATAAATATATTTGTATTTTTACAAAGGGTGGAGGAGGAAAATCGAAAAGCAATGATGAACATCCTGATACATAGCATCACACACAAAAAGTACTCCTTGTTGGGGTGCGACAAGTTTGATAACTTATCAGCAAAGGGATCCCAAGGCTGTCGTCATTTACAGGACAGAAAGTCTTCAGCCACCCAATAGATAGCATGTTTTATCACTGGGCCCCTCCTTGCACTGGCTCAAAGGGATCCTAAGTTAGAGGAGTTCATGAGGTGTTGTTATTGGGGTTGGGTGGGTGCTTCCTGATGAGCACCCTTGGGTTTTTAGGGTATTGTGACAAGTTGCAGAGTGTGAATGACTTATTGTACTTATTGGTAGATAAAATTAATTTTACTGGGTCCAAAATGGTAGAGATAAAAGAGGGGGGGTAATACAACCCACTTCAATCAATCAAACAAGACACATATAACGCGCACTACATACCCGTGAGGGTCTCAAGGCGCAGCGGGGGGGATGCTGCTAGTGATCGAAGAAGAGCCAGGTCTTGAGGAGTCTTCTGAAGGTCAGTAGGTCTTGGGTCTGCCGTAGGTTAGTGGGGAGGGTGTTCCAGGTCTTGGCGGCGAGGTGGGAGAAGGATCTGCCACCGGCGGTCGTTCTTCAGATGCGGGGGACTGTGGCGAGGTCGGAGCTGGCGGGTGGGGGTGTAGAAGCTGAGTTGTCTGTTGAGGTATGCTGGGCCGGTGTTGTGGAGAGCTTTGTGTGCGTGGATGAGGAGCTTGAAGGTTATCCTCTTGTTGATGGGGAGCCTGTGCAGGTCTCTCAGGTGGGGTGTGATGTGGCTGCAGCCGGGGATGTCGAGGATCAGACGTGCTGGGGCATTCTGGATGCGTTGTAGTCGTCTCAGGAGATAGGCCGACGTTCCTGCGTACAGGGCGTTTCCGTAGTCCAGTCTGCTGGTGAGGAGGGCATGGGTGACTGTTCTTCTAGTTTTGGTGGGGATCCACGTGAAGATCCTGCGGAGCATTCAGAGGGTGTTGAAGAAGGATGAGGAGACGGCGTTGACCTGCTTAGTCATGGAGAGGGTGGAGTTGAGGATGATCCCTAGGTTGCGTGCATGGTCGGTGGGTGTCGGGGCTGTTCCTAATGTATTCGGCCACCAGGAGTCGTCCCAGGTTGAATGGGTGGAGCCGAGAATGAGGACCTCCATCTTGTCAGAGTTCAGCTTCAGTCGGCTGTTCCTCATCCAATCTGTGACGGCCTTCATTCCTTCGTGGAGGTTAGTTTTTGCGGTGTGAGGGTCTTTGGTGAGAGAGAGGATCAGCTGGGCGTAGGAGATGATATTGAGGTTGTGCTGTCGGGCGACATGGGCGAGGGGTGCCATGTAGATGTGGAGCAGCGCGGGGCTGAGGGAAGAGCCCTAGGGTAGCCGCAGATGATCTTGGTGGCATTGGAGCGGAAGGAGGGAGGCGGACGCTCCAAGTTCTCCACTTGGAGGGAGGTCAACATGTTTCTGTTTATAAGTACCCTCAATTGAAGTTTGAGGAATTCTTTGGGATGCATCGACCGGCTCCACCATTGGAATCTGTGTAGAAGGAGTATTTAGAAAAGTGTTCTAACCAGTGATGAAAAATAGATTAATGCCAAGGCAGCAAAAGAACTTGATTAATCAACATGTAATGTAAAGCACATGTACCAATGAACACATATTAACACATTTTTTTATCACAGTGTGAAGGTCGAATTTTAGTTTACCATCATCGAAGAGCAAAATGATCAGAAAAACAATGTTTCCTGCCTCACAGATTGCATGTTACAATAAGTCTCTTAGAAGTCATGAGGATTATTCGATGTGATTTTACCGTACTGCACACATTGAACACTGGGAATCTTGATTTTTGTTAGATGCGTTTCAGTATTACAAATATATATGAAAAAATGCCATGGCATAAACCATAATGCAGGTGTGCAGAGTGGAATATGCTATTAGCATTGTGAGGGAGGGAGGAGCATCCAGGCCAATTTGAGCCTTCACTTCTTGAGAGTCATGGCCTCTTCCCACCCTCAGCACTGGCAATAAATAGGATAGTATGCTCTGAGCACCTAAGTATATTTAATATATTGCAATTTGCCACTGTAGTTATAGTTAGGTCAGTGTTAAGATAGAAAATTAAAAAGGAGGGGGTAGTCCCAAAAATTGGTAATTTCCATTTTAATTCCCATAGAAAAGTTTGCTCTCCTAGACAGTAACATCTGCTAAATAGAATTACACCAAATTTGGCTCAGTGTCGCTTTGCGAACCCTCCTCCCTCCCTCCCAACCAAATGGGCTTGAAGATAATAACCCACTTATTTGTCATTTTAAGATTTTTTTTAGGATTCAAAACTGATCAGAATTAAGTATTTTTTTTTATTTTGGGTCTGAGAAGGTACCACTAGATATCTCTAATGTTTAACATAATCATGGCAACTGCAGGCCACAACTTTAAATGCTAATTTCTCTAAAACTAGTGAAATATAGTTTAGTGAACAAACTATAACTTGAAACATGTACATTGACTATTTCTTCACCTTTTATATCACTCATGATATGTTAAATGACATCAGTGATAACATGTTAAATGGCATCAATGATTACATCACTGATGACATTATCCATGATGCTCTAATTCACAAATCTCCATAAACCCATACATCATTGAAAACAAAAAAAGACAATTTTAGTAGAGTGTCATGCACAGGCAAAAATGACTGATTACACGTATGAGAGGTTACAATAGACATACAGTATATACTGAACCCACGTGTGGCTGTGTATGGCAGCGGTCATATGGTTGATGGTTTATCTACCAGTAAAATGTCATATGCAAGCAATACTGCTTCTTAAACAAGGTAAAGGCTGCATATACCTGGTGTAGGTAGCAAAACCACATTTAAAAGCAGACTATGCCTTATTAGCAGTTTGTTGCCAAATATATGTGAGAAAAGTACAAGTTTCTTGGCACAATAGTTTAACCACTTGTAAATGTCAGGCCACAAGATCCTGTGAAAATGTTGTCATATAGAGCTACAGACAAATGTTATTTTAAGTGAAGGGTTATTTGGAGTTTATGTTCAGATGTGGATCTTCGAATTTTTCAAGAATATACAATTTAATGGTGACCACTCACACATTTTTAACTGTCATCTTAAGCATGGCTCTAATATTGTATGTCATTCTGCTCAACTCAGCAATCAATGTAGTGTATTTTACAAAACAACTGAGGTTTGTCTATTGCACCTTGCCAAAGGTGGTTTATCATTGACTAATGCATACATATCAACCTTTCCACTGCAAATTTTGAGTCTTGAGACTTGTTTTGGTGGGTGTTCCAACAGTGAATTAATAATAATCACTTTTTGTCGGTGGTCAAATTTTAAAAAGTATGTAAATCCATTAAAATCTAAAGAGACTTTTTGTATCTTAAGTGAGTGAATACGACTTAAAGAAGGTTAATGTCCAGCAAAAGAGGGTGAGTTGAAATATATGCAGAGTCACGGGAATTATATGAATGTGCTGCTGTGGCGAAATTTGCATATTTATAGATTTGAAGCATTTGCCATATAATCCATTATCTTCTGCTTATTCTGCAGATTTTAACAAAAAAATACATTTGTTTCTAACTCAAATAGTTAAAACATTCCTAAAAATGCAGTGACAGGTGTAGACGAGCAGTGTAAAGCCAGTGGCAAAGCTGGACAGGTCACCTTTTTGTTGCTTACTGATATATTAGGATATTAAACTGGTATTAATATGGTGCAACCACTGCCCAGATGAAACATGAAGTAATACTACTACAAACTGTGCATGATTATACCACAAAAAGTGCCTTTTCTTGCCACATAATTTACTTATCCCTGCCACATAATCTGGCCCTCTCCTGCTGCATAATTTACATGGCCCTGCATATATGCAATCGCTATTGCACAATATCAAGAGTAATATCCATTCTCTGATTATTACTTGTAACGGATTGGTCTCATTTTTTACTTATTGAATTACTTCCAGCCTACACAGCATGCAGCACGCTTACACAATCAGTGGTGTAATCAATGATGTCATCAATGAAGTAATTTGAGATGTAATCAGTGATGTCATCAATTATGTAATTTAACGGTCATGAGTGCTGTAATATGTGAGGTCATAGGCAGGGCCATTGGAATTATGTGCATAATACAGCACATTATGGATAGTATTATTTTATTATTAGAAATTTTTGTCACTTGCTAACTCTCTCTCTCTGGACATAGGTTGCACCTCATTAGTACCAGTTTAACATTAAAATACAGGAATAAGTATTATAATGGTGACAAGCACATCTTTGCTAAGAGCCTTATAATGTGTGTCAAAACGCGTGGCAACGTTTTAGTAACTTTTGAACCCATCAAGCTAGAAAAAAATGTTGATTGTTAAAATCTGCAGATTCTGCAGCAGATGATGGATTATGTAGCAAATCCATATTTATACAAAAAAACGCTGTGGCCAAACACTCATAAGCTATGCATAATACGGGTGTCATTAACCCCCAACTATAACATACCTTTGTTTTTTCAGTGCATTTCTGTGTTTTTTAACATATGTTAAGATCGGATTACCAAACACAACCATAACATTGTATTGATCTTTGTTTTTTTCAGTGATTATACTATAATGTTTTAATCTTTGTTCTTTCCAATATATATATATATATATATATATATAACCGTGGCGGTCACCACTATAGTTAAATGTAAGTCATACTTTCAATAAGAAAAGTGCTTTTGTTGGCTAATAAATTTGCCTTCATTTGACAAATCTTCATGAAATTTCCCCAAAAATGTTTATCCACCTCGCCTTCTCCCTGAAAAATTACAGGTGACCCATCTAGGAGGTCGATAAGAAAGGGGGGTTCCTAAAACGTTTTTTCCCATGCAATTTCCATAGCATAAATTGAACAGCGATACTGAAACTGAACAGAATTACACCAAATTTGACAGAAAGATAGATCTTTACAGTGAAAAAGTGCTTTTTGTGATTTGGTGTACAGACGTTTTAAAGAAATTTAAATTTGGAAAATAGACAACATTTTTTGTTGTGGGAACCCCACACGAAAATCGGCAAAATAAGCATTTTGGTTGGCAGGGGCCGCAGAAACAAGAGCATTCCTCTGAGGTCAAGAGTGATCCCAAGGGACCAGGAACTCTGTTTAGTTGGTTGCAATGTTACAGCCACTGTTACAAGATTTAGGATTCAACCCCAGAGTGCCCCTCAAAAAAGCACATAGAATATGGCATGGTAGGAGGGTAGGGGTACCTTGACCTCATAGCCCCATTGGGGGGGGGGGCTGCGGGGTCTAATAAAGTAGAAAAATATATATTTTTGTTGTCATTGTGATGACAACATGGAAGGTAACATGGCTCCCTGTGTGACTCCAAGGAACCCAAGTGTGCTCCATCGCAAACCCCTTTGATGCTACTTGAACATCTTAAACTCAGGATGGGATTAGAAGGCACAGTCCTCGACTGGTTCAGATCCTACCTCCATAACCAAACTCAGAGATTTCTAGTCAATGGCGACCTGTCCGCTCCCTCCGTGGTCACGGTGGTAGTCCCTCAGGGATCAACATTGTCCCCAACCCTCTTCAATCTATATCTAGAACCCCTTACCGAAGTCCTGCGCAATGCAAATATCTCCTTCCATATGTACGCTGATGACACTCAGATCTACATAAAAAACTCATCTCTTGCAGTGATCCTCACCCTGAATGAAGCCCTGAAGCTGACCGTCAGATGGCTCTCCTTCAACCAACTAAAACTAAATGCCAAGAAAACTGAGTTCCTTCTAATCTCCCCACCCAAGAACAACCCCGACATCCAGACATGGATTAATGCCATCACAGCCTTAAACTGTTCCCCGACCATTGTGAATTCAGCCAAATCTCTGGGAATTACCTTGGATTATAACCTAAATATGCGAGATCACATCAACACAATGGCGAAATCGGCCAGATTCCACCTGAGCTACCTATGGAAATTGAAACCCTTTCTAGACGCTCCGGACCTAAAACTCGCTGTCCAATCATTAGTCATCTCTCGACTGGAATACGGTTGCTCCACCCTCTCTGGCTTACCTAAGATCTCGCTGGCACCCTTAAAAGCCTGCCTCAACGCAGCCGCCAGACTACTTACAGGCTCAAAAAATTTCGATCACATCACTCCTCACTTGAAAGCGTTAAACTGGCTCCCCTTCGAGGCGAGGATTCACCTCAAGCTGGCATGCATCACGCACAAGGCCCTTCACTCTAACTCTCCTGCGTATCTTGCACAGAAGCTTGTGTTATCTGGAGAAAACAGAAACTCAAGATCGACCAAGGCCCTCCTACTCCAGCCTGCACGCTTTAGGAAAATAAAAACCTACAATCGGGCTTTCATGGAACTGCACCAAGAATATGGAACTCCCTCCCTCCCGACATTAGAAAAATCCCTTCCTTTGCTCGCTTCAAAAAAGAGGCCAAGGCCTTTCTCATGGGTAAATTCCTTGGCTAATCTCGTTCCCTCAGCCACCTGAGAGACTATTGCCTTATCCTGCATCCTTGTACATTACCTTTCTTGTTCATTGTATTATATTTGTCCTGCTGTATAGCCTATCCTATCCCCCAGGTACAGTACCTGTTTGCTACCCTGTCCCACCTTCATCCCCCTGATTTCCTGTAAGCTCTCCTATGTACTAATTTTTATCGTTTTACCTATTTTTTTGTTGTGCTATGACCTGCCGTGTCCCTGTATTACTCTATTGTATCTGTAAAGCGCTCTGATACCCTCACGGGTCATGTTCGCGCTCTATAAAACCTTAAAATAAATAAATAAATAAATAAATCAAGCAGAAGTCACACAGGACTGGAAAAAAAAGAATGTGTGGTGGGCCACCCAAGGAGATTGACTCCCACTGGAGGATGAGAGTGGCGCCTGCAGTTGCTCTGTGTGGCAGTGGTGTCGGTAGCTACAAGTTTATTATAATGAACTATTACTTTATGTTAAAAAAAATAGAAATTCACTAAAAAAAATCAAAGGCTAAAGTGGACTTTTATGTAAAATAGGTAGCAAGATTTTACCGTACGTTTTTTTTTAATCACTACGAAAAACAAAGGTTAAAGTGGAGTTATACGTAGGTCTTCTAATAATAACATTTTAAAAAACTACAATTTTAAAAACAAACAAACAAACACTGAAATGTACAAGTTTTACATAAATTACCTAAATATTAATTGCATTGATGTGATGCACTGCTTATTACCTCACATATCACATCACTGATGACATGTCTAATGTCTAATCTATGGCCGTTCAAATTATACTTAGGCCATTTATGCATAGCTGGTGATTTTTTGTTTTTTTTATTGGTTTTAAAATGATTGTTTTATTAATATGAGAAGACTAATGTACAACACCACTTTCACCTTTGTTTTTTTCAGAGAATTCGTGAGTTTCTTTTAACGCATGTTAAAATATTTATACCTTACTTACGTATAGCTTCACTTTAACTTTTGAGTTTTCCAGTGAATTTATATTTATGTACATATATCACTAAAAAAACAAAGGTTACAGGGACGTTATTGTTAGTTTCAGATTGTACACACATAAAACCATAGAAATTAACCAATTATAGTTATCTCAAGAACAGGGGCGTAATACAGCCCCTGCAGCCCCCACAGTGCGGGGGGCCCCCTCAGCACAATACTCAGGCCCAATAGCTCCAAGTTTAATCTGGAGCAGGGGCCCCTTCATGTGCGTGGCAGGGGGCCTCCCTCAACTTTCGTTACGCCACTGCTCAAGAAACTATACCTTGTGCTCTAAGGTAACTATAACTCTTGGGCCAACCATGCACACTTTTCTCATCAACAATTTTATTGCAAATGTTGCAGTGATATTATCAATTTTGTCTTAGATGCCATGACTGATGTAATATGTGGGGTAATTAGCAGTGCATGACATGGCGAGGGCAAGAGTTATAGTTACCTTAGGTCACACGTTATAGTTTCTGATAGTGAATTTCTAGCTTTTTTATTCTATTTCCTAATTATTATGTCCCTGTAACCTTTGTTTATTTTTTGTGAATTCCTACAGTTTTGTAATGCTATTTCCTAATTATACTGTCCCTTTAACCTTTGTTTTTTTCAGTGAATTTCAAGTTTTCTTTTACATAATGAAATATTTTATTACTTGACATTAATACAACAGCTGCCGCACACAGCCTCCAGCCAATCCCCCACATGCAGTCAACCCCACGCTGCCCATGTCCTTTGATCACAGTAGGGGGGGTTGGCCAAAAGCCCTGTCCCACCCCCCAAAGGCAGCCAACCCACGGGCCCCTCCCTGGGCAGCTTGTGGCCCCAGGGACCACATCATCCAGGGCTGGCTCATTTTTTAGGGATTGGGGTATGCGCCTCTCCTCTCATCAAGCCAATTTTGGCTCCAGAGACCCCATCTCTTGGGGCACGGCAAACAACACCCACAACACTACGATTGGGGGCCTTTGGGAGGAGCCTTGAGATCCCCTGCCAACATTGGCCTGGGGAGGGGGACCACATGCAATATCCCCCCCAAAAAATAAATATATGGATTGGTTCCCCGGGACCTGGCCCACCCATGGGGTTGTACAAAAAAATGTGCAGTAGACCATGCTTGTTTGGCTTTTTACATTTTGCTGTGGAGCCTCTGTGAATTTGGAGCAAAATCTATACTACTATTATAAAGCGAGAACTGGAAACCTTTGAGGCGGGTAAACTCGAAAAGTACACCACCAATCACAACACCCAATACAGCGTTGGAAAGGGGAGGTCCAGGAGATGGACATAGGCAATACAGCACCACACCATATACATTTAGGGGGGAAGAATGTTAGGGGAAAAGTAGTCCGGGCGTATGCATACAGTGATATGCACGCGGCGTTCCAGAGGCGCAATGGCGTGTGGGCATGGCGTTACGTAAACGCGGCATTAGGTGTCCGGACAGAGCGCTGGAAGGAGCACGGGACCGACACAAGTGCCCAGCTGATGGAGTGCCCAGCGCGGGAAGGAGCGGCGGGGAGGAGCTGCGATGCTGGTCAGTACTGTCGCGCTAAATGTTTGAAAGGAAACCCATGCGTTATGAGGCTGTGGAGTCATTCGCTGCAGCGGGCTGCAGGCTGCATATTTTCCAATAGCTGGAGTGCCCAGCGCGTGGAGGAGCAGCGATGCAGGTGGGGGAGGAGCGGCGATGCGGGTCAGTACTGTCGCACTAAATGTTTGAAAGGAAACCCATGCGTTATGAGGATGTGGAGTCAATCGCTGCAGCGGCCTGCAGGCTGCACATTGTCCAATAGCTGGTACACCTGAGCTCCTTCAGGGTGTAATTGAGGGGACTTGGGTTTCAAAAAGGCATAATTTAAGCCCACGGTGTGAACTTGACAGGCTGTAATCAAACACACACTGTCTGCTCAGGAGGCAGCCCGGCTCCCTCCATCCGATCATATGCACACCGCAGTATGACAGGCAGCTGGGAAATATGTGGGGTTCTCATGGAGCGAATTTAGGATCCGAAGAAGCCAGTGGGCCGTGGTTCACGGAAATTGTAGCTGTGTGTTGTGTGCACGTGTTTTCTATCACGCAGTACTGGCTGAACCCAATATCCTGAATGGACGTGGTTTGTGACGATGTTTAATAAATCCACATTTGTAAAGCGCACAATCACCCGTAAGGGTCTCTAGGCGCTGGGGGCCGTCGGGAAGATTAAGCAAGCTATTGCCCAGAGTCATATGGTGCTGGGCTAATCTGCCGCCGGTGCCGGGGATCGAACCGTGATCCCCAGATTCCGGAGTCAGTCGCCCTGGCCGCGGCGCCACACCTCTTCTCTGCTCTACTTTTACATAAACTACATTTTGCACAGATTTTAAAATGCGTGATGTTGGTGAGAAGTTTACGATTGGGATTTTTTTGCGGCGGGGAGGAGCGGCGAGGCTGGTGGGGGAGGAGCGGCGATGCTGCTGAGTACTCTTGCAAAGCCTACCCGGACAACGTCGGGACGGGCTGCTAGTTTAAAAATAAAGGAAAACATTTTTGCCCCAAGTAAGGTGGTCCCTGTGGGACCCCACTACCAGGCCTAGTGGGTCTGGGAATTCCTACCCGGCCCCCTTATAAGGGTTTTTTCATTTTTTTTGGGAACTCGGATGAATCCATGCCCCAAGATGGCTGCCACTGCTTCCTGGTTGAAGCGGTGACAGCCAATCACTGCATTTCTGTTGGTGCATGGCTCCATGGATCATCCGCAGAGGATCTGCATCTCTAGATATACATAAATCATTTTTTCTTCAATAACTCCAAAACTACTGAACAGATTTACACCAAATGACAAAAGCTCTATTTCTAGACCACGATCTAGCTTTCTGCCAAATTTGGTTTAATTTCATTCAGCAGTTCGGGCTGTAGTTGTGTCTAAAATACCTATGGGAAATTGCATGGGGAAAACAAAATTTTGGGACACCCTTTTCCTAGGCTCCCGTTAGATGAATCATCCCGAAACTTCCAAGACAGCCGCTGAAGTGGGCTGCAGGCTGCATATTTTCCAATAGCTGGAGTGCCCAGCGCGTGGAGGAGCAGCGATGCAGGTGGGGGAGGAGCGGCGATGCGGGTCAGTACTGTCGCACTAAATGTTTGAAAGGAAACCCATGCGTTATGAGGATGTGGAGTCAATCGCTGCAGCGGCCTGCAGGCTGCACATTGTCCAATAGCTGGTACACCTGAGCTCCTTCAGGGTGTAATTGAGGGGACTTGGGTTTCAAAAAGGCATAATTTAAGCCCACGGTGTGAACTTGACAGGCTGTAATCAAACACACACTGTCTGCTCAGGAGGCAGCCCGGCTCCCTCCATCCGATCATATGCACACCGCAGTATGACAGGCAGCTGGGAAATATGTGGGGTTCTCATGGAGCGAATTTAGGATCCGAAGAAGCCAGTGGGCCGTGGTTCACGGAAATTGTAGCTGTGTGTTGTGTGCACGTGTTTTCTATCACGCAGTACTGGCTGAACCCAATATCCTGAATGGACGTGGTTTGTGACGATGTTTAATAAATCCACATTTGTAAAGCGCACAATCACCCGTAAGGGTCTCTAGGCGCTGGGGGCCGTCGGGAAGATTAAGCAAGCTATTGCCCAGAGTCATATGGTGCTGGGCTAATCTGCCGCCGGTGCCGGGGATCGAACCGTGATCCCCAGATTCCGGAGTCAGTCGCCCTGGCCGCGGCGCCACACCTCTTCTCTGCTCTACTTTTACATAAACTACATTTTGCACAGATTTTAAAATGCGTGATGTTGGTGAGAAGTTTACGATTGGGATTTTTTTGCGGCGGGGAGGAGCGGCGAGGCTGGTGGGGGAGGAGCGGCGATGCTGCTGAGTACTCTTGCAAAGCCTACCCGGACAACGTCGGGACGGGCTGCTAGTTTAAAAATAAAGGAAAACATTTTTGCCCCAAGTAAGGTGGTCCCTGTGGGACCCCACTACCAGGCCTAGTGGGTCTGGGAATTCCTACCCGGCCCCCTTATAAGGGTTTTTTCATTTTTTTTGGGAACTCGGATGAATCCATGCCCCAAGATGGCTGCCACTGCTTCCTGGTTGAAGCGGTGACAGCCAATCACTGCATTTCTGTTGGTGCATGGCTCCATGGATCATCCGCAGAGGATCTGCATCTCTAGATATACATAAATCATTTTTTCTTCAATAACTCCAAAACTACTGAACAGATTTACACCAAATGACAAAAGCTCTATTTCTAGACCACGATCTAGCTTTCTGCCAAATTTGGTTTAATTTCATTCAGCAGTTCGGGCTGTAGTTGTGTCTAAAATACCTATGGGAAATTGCATGGGGAAAACAAAATTTTGGGACACCCTTTTCCTAGGCTCCCGTTAGATGAATCATCCCGAAACTTCCAAGACAGCCGCTGAAGTGGGCTGCACACTCGTTTTGAAAAGTTTGTGAAGATTCGTCAAACAGCACCAAGGTATTAGCAAAACAACAAATTAGTACAATTTTAGCCGACTGTGTATTGAAGCGTGTAATCATACATATAGGTTCAGATGTTCCACACTTGTGTTACCCTTTTCCTATTTAAAAATAAATTGATAGGTCTTTTTTAAATCGTTTGACCTTGTCATTCCTGTCATTGTATTTATCGTGACAGTAAGAGGGGTTGACGCACAGGGAGGTTGCTTGGTACATTGTTACTTTAGCCTCAACCCTATACATAATTCACATGCTCAATTGTTTTATTTACAACGTTAGGCCTGTGTTCCCTGTTGTGCTGTTTTAAAGAGTGACTATTTGCATTTGACATGGTATTCACAATGAATTGTGCTACATGCTAAGATGGCCGACAAAGTAACAATGCATTGAAGCACTCATTACCCTTCTTTCATGTCTACTATGGTTTTTAACTTTCACGTGCATTTTTCACTTTATATTGGTGGAACTTTATCAAAGGTATTGACATTGACAAAGCCAGAGCGGCGAAAAGCATCTGTCAAACGCTTGGAGGGGGATTTTTCATTCATGAAATAAACACATTTTTGTACAGACTTGCTGTTTGCTCCTTTTTGTGTCGGCTGACACGATTTCAGCGTACTGTGCTGTAAAGTTTACGCGGCTCACCACCGGGTTTTGGAGGCACCCGAGGTGTGTGGAGCGACAACGGTACACATATATACATATATATATACACACACACACACAATCGGAGGCACTAGCCGAAACGTGTCTGTGTATACATAAATATACATGTATGTATATAGTGCTTTAAATTGGCCAGTACTCATCGGTACTGAGTACCACCACTTCTCAGTGTTCTACCCTTGAGTACCGGAACTTCTCCTTGTGCTAGAAGAGTACCGGTACTCCTAGTAGCAGCTGGGCTCCAGCTCTGTGGTATGGATTGGGTAGCTCAGATACTGCAACAAATGAAGCACTACTCTGACAGTTGACAGACAGTTTATTCCAGTGCTAGGTTCCTGCTGCAGCCTTCCATTCTTACTGACAACGCAAATGAATTGAGATGTGGCCCGACAGCTAGCATTCCAGATAATGAAATTGTTGTGCTGTCAGTTACAATGTAATGCTGTAGCTGCAACCTAGCACTGGAATACTGTCAGAGCGCCCATCGTACTACGGGCAAGTTCAGCTCATATGTGCAGGAAGTACTTGGTTTTTTTTTTATTTTAAAAAGCACAAACTTACCCAGAGGGCATTAAAGTGATTTTCATGAGAAGCACAAGTTCTAAATGAAAGCATAATTTTATTGTTTTTATGGCACAGGGAGGTCAAATACCAGCGTCGGCTCAACATCCTGTGACTCTGGGCAAATCACTTAATCACCCAGTGCCATAAAAACAAAAAAGTATGCTTTCATGTAAAACTCCAGTTTCTCATGTAAATCGCTTTAATGTCCATGGGCCAAGTGCCTGCTTTATAAAGGTGTAAAAAATACCTATGTCCTAAACATATGAGCCGAACATGGCTGATGGGCACTTGTGTGCTTTACATGAAAGGCGAAAATTATGACTCTACAGCCACGCCCCCATCAGACCCACCTCAATCAATTTGGTGAATGCCAGCACTTCTCTTTTTCCATTTAAAGCAGGTTGTATATATATATATATATATATATATATATATATATATATATATATATATATATATATATATATATATATATATTACCTACTGGCGGTCGCCAGTAGGTATATATAGTTAGGATTTTTTCTCTATGGGATTTTTGGAAATTCTATGTCGAATAACTTTGGCGTTTGAGGACGGAATTGGCTGAAAGTTTCAGGAAAATGGCACATTTTGTTTCTGAGCAGCCCCTGAAAATTTGGGGGGGTTTCGTCAAGGGGGGGCCGAGAAAAAAGGGGGGTCCCAAAACGCGTTTTTCCCATGCAATTTTCCATAGGGCGGTTGGCCTCACTTTTAGCTCAAACGGCTGAATGGATTTCCACGAAACTTGGCAAAATTGTAGGGACTGGTAGCCCGATGTGCCTTTGCTAGGTCTCAATATATGTGTTCCAGTGGATTTTGAGAAATTAACGTTCAAAAAAATATATATATCTGTAAGCGCGCTCCGGGCAGCGCCCCGGTTCGCGTACCTGACGTGTAACGGAACTTCGCGAAGCGAAGCTGATTGGCTCTCTGGTGTCTGTCAACATTCTAAACAGTCCAGAGCGGCCGCCATCTTGTCTCTCGGTAGATCGAGAGACAAGATGCGGTGAAAAACGAAGGGGGAAATGAAGGAAAGGGGGCAAGGTAGACCCCTCCTGACCCCCTAGGATTGATGAGGGGGATATTAAAGTGCCCCGTGGGGCAAAAACATTTTTTTGCGAATTTTCGCCATAGAGGCGCGTCCCGGTACGCGAACCGGGCAGCTAACTGGCAGCGTAACAGGAGTCCGCCATCTTGTGTTTTTGGAGCGTCCGGTTCGCGTACCGGGTAGCGTCCCGGTAAGCGTAACAAGAGAAACAGTAAAAAAAAATAATAATGGAATAGATTATCAAGAAAACTTTGAAAAATTGTAGGGACTGTTTGTTTGATGTGCCTTTGCAAGGCCTCAAGATATGTGCACGTGTGGATTTTGTCTAATTAAGGTTAAAAAAAATATATATATCTGTAAGCGTGCTCCTGCGCGCTTACGTTACGGGTTTTGTTTGCGCTGCAGAGCCGATACATCACGGTTATGCGACGCGTCATGAGGCGTCTCACGTGGCTACGTGATACGTCACGTAATAAAGAATATATTTTACAGATATAGATATTAGCTTTTAAAAAACCATTGAAATTCACTGAAAAAACCATAGGTTATAGACCATATATAGTTAGGAATTAGCATTTACAAAACCTTGAAAATTCACTGAAAAAACCATAGGTTATAGACCATATATAGTTAGGAATTAGCATTTACAAAACCTTATTTTACTCACACAAAACCATTGAAATTCCATATATAGTTAGTTGCACTAACTATATATCGCGCACCCGCAATCCACTGCTGATGATGTCACATATTACATCATTCATGACATGGTCAGTGACATCACTGATGACATCACTGATGACATCTCAAATGACATCACTGATGACATCACTGATGACATCTCAATTGACATCACTGATGACATCACTGATAACAACATCCAGTGACTGTATGTTTCTGTAAAGTTAAAATATGTCTTACATATTGAAGAATGAGTGGATTTATAAGTGTCTGGATGAAGGATTTAGTAGGTGCATGACTGACTGTATGAGTGAGTGATTAAATGTGTCTTACTGAGTGCATGGGTTAGTGACTAAACTGTCTTAATTTGTGCATCATTATATCTGTTGTTCTGTAAACTGCTGCATGTGTTGATCAGTAGCTATATGAGTAACTATATGGGTTATTGATTGGTTGCCCATGTATTTGTATGGGAGACTGAGTGTGTGTGTGGGTGTCTGGGAGGTGTATGACTCTGTGCATAGATGTGTGAGCAGTTGATTCACTAGATGTATGGGTTCAAAAGTGCATGTGGAAACAGCTGTATGGGCGGTTGACTGTGTGCATGAGTGTATTGGTGAGTGAATGGATATCTCAGTGCTACATGTCAAGGTAAGTACATATGTAAGACACAGTACATGTGAGAGTTGACATATATAAATAACTGTGCATAAGAGCCAGTGAATGTGTGAGTGGCTGTATGGATCATTGTGAACTTGTATCCGGGATTGTATAAGAGAGTAAATATGTGTTAGTATGTGTTTGAATAAGTAAGGTGTGTATAACTGTATAGTTGAGAAAATGGAGGTGTGATTGATTCTTTGCATGACTGACTAGGTGTGTGTGTAACTTCATGGATGAGTGACAGTCTGTGAGTGTCTGTTTACACTGAGTGTATCTAAGGTTATATTAGAGTCTGAAGAAGTTCATCGTATTATCACATGAATGATGTCATCAGTGATGTGATCAGTAATGTCAAATGAGATGTCATCAGTGATGTCATCAGTGATGTCATTTGAGATGTCATCAGTGATGTCATCAGTGATGTCATTTGAGATGTCATCAGTGATGTCATGAATGATGTAATATGTGACATCATCAGCAGTGGATTGCGGGTGCGCGATATATAGTTAGTGCAACTAACTATATATGGAATTTCAATGGTTTTGTGTGAGTAAAATAAGGTTTTGTAAATGCTAATTCCTAACTGTATATGGTCTATAACCTATGGTTTTTTCAGTGAATATATATATATATATATATATATATATATATATATAAATTCACTGAAAAAACCATAGGTTTCAGGAGTTATATAGTTAGGAATTAGCTTTTACAAAACCTTTGAAATTCACTCAAAAAACGATAAGTTTTAGTGGTGTTATAGTTAGCTGGACATTTTACTCATACAAAACCATTGAAATTGCTCCTATATAGTTAGTTGTACTAAGTATATATCGCGCACCCGCAATCCACTGCTGATGATGTCACATATTAGATCATTCATGACATGGTCAGTGACATCACTGATGACATCTCAAATGACATCACTGATGACATCACTGATGACATCATCCACGTGACAATCACATACACCTTTTCATACACTATTACAATTTTTCATCACTCTTTGTAAAATACAGAGTATCATATTTAAATCCATTGTCACAGCAATACAAGTATCTAAAAATCCACTCAGTGATTCATACATGTATACACACATCTAATCCCTTACCTGTGGATTCACTCATACATGCTGTCAATGAACAATAGAACACTATCAAAATACTTATACATCTATATCGACATTAAACAACAGCACGCATCCTATTCACATATGAAGTCATCCTACTCACTTAAGCAAACAATGGATCATACTTACATATTTACTTAGCAAAACACTTATACAAACACCACTTCTTCTATTCCTTTAGATAGTAAGTCATACTTAGTGAATTATAAAATCATTATTACAAGTATACAGTTATCCATACAGTCACTCACACAATCATTGTGTCTTATGTATACTTATTTATATACAACAACTGACACATACACTGCCTTTTATTTTTCTAGTTTGTTGGACCTGTATCTTTGAGAAATATATTTGCTCATCACCACACCCATAAAGAGATTCCCTCACCCAAACTGTTAGAACATGTAGTTTTAACTTCATATATCTACTGAATAAACTATTCACACATCTTTGGACAGTCACACACCCTCCACCGAACCACACACACTTTCACACTCCCATACAAATACTCAGTTAACTAATCAATAACCAATATAGACTTTCGCATAGCTAGTAACCAACTGTAGAATCAGTTTACACAACAACTGACAAAGTGATACAGATATTCACACAGTTTAGTTACTATCCACTATATTTAGTGAGACATTATAAATTGGTCAAGTAAACAGTCAATTACACTGCTACTAAATCCTCCATCCAAATATTTATTTATATATCCACTCATTCTTCAATGCAAATTGCTATATATATAATGCATATTTAAATAACGAAGCAAACCACATTCACTGGATGATGTCATCAGTGATGTCATCAGTGATGTCATTTGAGATGTCATCAGTGATGTCACTGACCATGTCATGAATGATCTAATATGTGACATCATCAGCAGTGGATTGCGGGTGCGCGATATATACTTAGTACAACTAACTATATAGGAGCAATTTCAATGGTTTTGTATGAGTAAAATGTCCAGCTAACTATAACACCACTAAAACTTATAGTTTTTTGAGTGAATTTCAAAGGTTTTGTAAAAGCTAATTCCTAACTATATAACTCCTGAAACCTATGGTTTTTTCAGTGAATTTCAAAGGTTTTTTTAAATGCTAATTCCTAACTATATAAGGTCTGAAACCTATGGTTTTTTCAGTGAATTTCAAAGGTTTTTTAAATGCTAATTCCTAACTATATAAGGCCTGAAACCTATGGTTTTTTCAGTGAATTTCAAAGGTTTTTTAAATGCTAATTCTATTAGCGGATAACGTTTAAATATATTAATATCCTAGTGGGGCCACCTGAGCAGCCCTAGGGGGTCAGGGTGTTTCTACCCTGCCCCCTTTTTGTGTTCTACACGTTTGTTTTTCTGCTTTCTTTTGCCTAATTCCTAACTATATAAGGCCTGAAACCTATGTTTTTTTCAGTGGATTTGCAAAGTTTTTTAAATGCTAATTCCTAATTATATAAGGTCTGAAACCTGTGGTTTTTTCATTGAATTGGCAAGGTTTTTTAAATGCTAATTCCTAACTATATAAGGCCTGAAACCTATGTTTTTTTCAGTGAATTTGCAAGGTTTTTTTAAATGCTAATTCCTAACTATATATGGCCTGAAACCTATGTTTTTTTCAGTTAATTTCAAAGTTTTTTTTAATGCTGATTTCTAACTATATAAGACCTGAAAGCCCACCAGGAATCTCCAGTATGCACCAGGGGACTGCATTGCAGAGAGGTGTAACTAAGCCACGGCCCTTTTTACACCTCTCTGCAACGCAGCCCCCGTGCATGTTTGAAGAGGGGGAACACATTCCCCCTGCATACTGGGGGCCCCTGGGGGCCAACTAGCCCACCTGGAACCTCCAGTATGCACCAGGGGGCTGCATTGCAGAGGTGTAATGAGGCTATGCCCCTTGTTACACCTCTCTGCAACGCAGCCGCCTGGCGCGTTTGCAGAGGGGGAACTAATTCCCCTTGCATAATGGGGGTCCCTGGGGGCCAACTAGCCCACCAGGAGCCTCCAGTATGCGCCAGATGGCTGCATTGCATAGAGGTGTAATGAGGCCACACCCTTTTTTACACCTCTCTGCAACACAGCCCCCGTGCATGTTTGAAGAGGGGGAACTAATTCCCCTTGCATACTGGGTGTCCCTGGCAGCCATATTGTGCCTTGTTCGAACCAAGGCACAAGAAAGCAGTGAAACAAAGGTGTGAAACTCTCAAAGGGGCCAGAGTAGAAACACCCTGACCCCCTAGGCCTGCTCAGGGGGTCCCACAAGGACCCCCAAGGCAATTTTTTTTTTTTTTTTAAAGTCGCGGGGTACAAAAAAACAATAAAAAAATATAAAACAACAATAAAAATAAAAAAACAGTTCTTTTCTCCAGGGTACGCGTACCGGTACGTGTACCGATACGTGTACCGGGGCGCGCACCCCCTCAAAAAAATAAAAAAAAATAATGAGTGTGTGTGTGAGTGGTGTGTGTGTTTGTTTTTTTCAGTGAACTCGCAAGGTTTTTTAAATGCCAATTCTATTAGCGGATAACATTTATATATGTTAATATCCGCATGGGACCACCTGAACAGCCCTAGGGGGGTCAGAGTATTTCTACAAGGCCCCCAAATCTTTTTTTTTTCTTGTAAAAAAATGAGGTACGCGTACCGGTACGCTTACCGTAAGCGTACCGCGCGATTTTCTGATTTTTTTTTTTTTGGGCCTTTGGGGTCCTTGTGGGACCCCCTGACCAGGCCTAGGGGGTCAGGATGCTTCTACCCTGCCCCCTTTTTGACTTCTACACGTTTGTTTTTCTGCTTTCCTGTGCCTCAGTCTACCGAGGCACAAGATGGCTGCCAACAGTTTCTGTTTTGGAGTGTTGACAGACATTGGCAGCCAATCAGAATGCAGCTCGCGCACTAGAGGTACGCTTACGGTACGCGCACGTACACGTACCGTAAGCATACGGGTAAGCTCACGGGTAAGCTGCTATAGATATATAAAAAAAATTTGAACCTAAATTACTCAAAATCCACTGGAGCACATATCTTGAGACATAGCAAAGGCACATCGGTCTACCAGTCCCTACAATTTTGCCAAGTTTGGTGAAAATCCATTCAGCCGTTCGAGCTAAAAGTGCGACCGACCGCCCTATGGAAATTAACATGGGGAAAACACGTTTTGGGACCCCCCTTTTATCTCGGCCCCCGCTTGACGAATCCCCCCCAAACTTTCAGGGAAGGACCCGAGCGCCGCGAGGCAAAGTTGCTGAAAAATTCAGGCAGATTCCTCAAGCGGGGCCAAAGTTATTCCCAATAGAATGTTGCGATTTCCCTATGGAAATCAATCCTAACTATATATACCTACTGGCTATCGCCAGTAGGTAATATATATATATATATACATATATATATATATACCAATGAAGACACTACGCACAATGTTGATAGTAGTATTCATCAGTGTTATAAGCTGCATTTCATTGTAGTTCTTCCTTTGACTCCGCATGTAAATGTTAATACACCAATAGACCATTATTTCTGTACTTCGTCTTGAGCTATCGGTTATGGGAATTATTGCCAGAGTAATTTGTAATATTATAAGGTGGGCATACAATCTGCTACATGCAGCCCCAGACACCTTAAGACATTTGTTAAAATTGGAGTTTTTTAGAGAGGGGTCTGGGTACACCTTTAATAAGAATATGGTAAAAGCCTTGGAGGTCTCACAATGCACGGTTGCAATTTTACAGGAGTGGACTCCAGGACATCTGAAACTGTTTTTAAAACATTTGGCCCCTAGAATTAGTTTTGAATCTGATAAAGATCACTGTTGTCAATTGAAGCACTATAAACGGTTCGCTGAACAAAAGGAATTTAAAACTTCTGTCCCTTACTTGCTTTTTCAATTAGAGCATGGCGTAAGGCGGTGTATTTTACTTTTACGTTTGGGCATACTCTCTTTAGCCACTTTCTCATCTAGCTGGGATGGTACTAATAACCCTAAAGGTATATGTGAACTTTGTAAATGTGGGCAACAAGATTTGCTCCACGTTCTATTAATTTGTCCTAATGAGAGCATAGTTAAGGCCCGCCGACGTTACCTAACCCCAATTCAACTAAAGTATAACGCTCTCTCTGCTCAAGATTTGATTACATTGTGTAACTCTCCGGTTAACGAATATGTTTGTCATAACCTGTTTAAGTTTTTAGAAAGCTTCTTGAAGCTGTTTTAAACAAGAAGTACAATCCAAAGATTTTATTCTATTCTATCAAATTCACTCTAATGTTGTCTGAGTTGGTGGCTGAACATCACCACTGTACCATCTTGTAGTGAGTTTAAAAAAGCAAAAGTGTTTATCTAAGCATTTTTATGAGTATTTGAAATTATTTTAATTTTGTATTTGTTGACCTCAGTTGAGGTCTGGTTCAAATAAAGTTTTACTTTACTACTTTCTGTACTTCACAGTCTGTACACATGACACGGAAACAAACCCTTACACAACAACAATATATTGAGTCATGCAACAAGTTAGACCGAAAAGAAGCAGAGAAATGTCTGATAAACAATAAGGTGACAGATTGGTCACTGTTATTCAATATTTGGAATCGAGGTGGTGAGGCGGGTGTAATGCAAGCGAGGACACATGTTCAGCATGACAATGGCTGGGTAACAAAATGGCAAATGCTTACTGAAAGAAAAATCGAATAGCAAGGAACTACTAAATAAAGATTTTAAAAACCATATGTTGTGTACCTCTCAGGAAAGGAACACTACTATATTCGTTTTCACCTACATGCCTATTCTCTCTAGACACACACCTAATACAAGCATAATAACATGCATACTGACATGCAAACCCATTGACACCCCTACTCACAAATCCAATACCCACATGCCTTTATATATACACATTAACAGGCTTACCAACATACATGCCAACCAACAACGCACACACATACCTACTCACTGGCATCTCTAGCGAGGGGCCCAATGCGGACTGTTGCCTAGCTCTATGTGTCCTGCCTTCCTCCCCTCCCCTGTGCCCCCCCCCACCCCCCCCCCCCCTCCGGGTTGCTATTTTTTCCAGGAGGCCACACAGAAAAAAAATAAGACACTGTACCTTGCCACGCACATTAATTTCTCCTACTGCACTCTATTGAAAGCAGAGATGCTTGTTTTAAATGTTTACATTTGAGGTTGCATGATTGTTTATAAATCTAGTCCAATTGTAAATATGCACACACATAACATGTTAGATTTAAAATGTAAGTGTGTGTGTGCATATCTCCTGTGTAGATGGCCACACCTGTTTTATATGTGGCCCAATATGTTACCAGCCTTAAAATAAACGTCAAGAGATACTAAGGGTACCCGCATGCATACACACTAATACACATACCTACATATATGCTAATACATTACAATGTGCAAATCTACAATATAGTAATATGCATACTTACATATGCACATATATAAATCATACATATACCTACTCAGTCACTAATATGCAAACCTACATACTTGATGAAGCACATATCCACACGCACTAAAGCGAGCACAGACCACACATACAAATACATACTAACACACAGAAACCCAAACACTCACGCAGTTACTGAAACACACATACTCATACATATTCTCGCCTGCACACCTGCATCAATACCGACACATATACACATACACCAACACACATACCCACATTTTCACTCATACAAACACTTCCCGACACATTGGCGCACACATACCCCAGCCACATACACACTCATTCACACACATGCCTCCTTAGTAGCACACACAGACACACCCATGGCCGAGGGGGCCGGCCCTTCTCTAAATAAGTATTCTGGCCTTTGATCCTGGCAGGTCTCCTGTGATGACGAGGGACCGAGCAGAAACGACACACACACAAATACACACAGTGTCTGGGGGATCCTGCTGCACAGCGCCACCTCTCGGCTGGATCTGGGCCGCTTCACTAGAGAAACCGCTCACCTACTTCCGTCAGAAACACCCCTCTAGAGAGCGCTCTCCATGGGACCTGCTGCCCAGCCTCCGACACAGATGGAAACAGCGGAGGTGGGGGGGGGGGAGCGAGGGGGAAATAGAAGGGCGAGAGGAGGAAGATGTGGCAGAGAGAGGGAAATGAAGAGAGTGTGTGCGAGAGAAAGAGGAGGGGAGCGGGGGAGAAAGAGAGGGAAGGAGAGCAATACAGGAGAGGGGAAAGTAGAGGGGGGGCGAGAGAGGCAGAGAAAAAAGGCGCAGAGAGAAAAAATAGCTGGAGATCGAAAGAGGGGGCTCCCCTATATAGGCATCCCCTACAGCAGCATGCCAACCCCCCCCCCCCCCTCTTCCGCCTGGACACTCTATCTTAAAGGAACGATGGGAGGTGAGCCAGGGTTTGCGCCTATATGTTGACTGTCATCCCTAAGGACACCACGGAAGGCGAATCCCTCAGCCCTCTCAACCTACACAACACCTGTGATAATTCAGACTCTTTCAGGCCCAAAGCTATAAGAACAGCTGGGACGGCAGGTATTAGTCACTTGTAATGTATTTTGAATTGTTAAATAACTGTTGATGTTCTCATCTCTAAATCAGGCACACAGCCACCATGTGGCAGACAGTATAGGTGCCGGTGCTGAGCACCGGCACGAATTAAGCACTGGGCCCCCGCCACACCCCAGTACAAAGGTCCCCTCAAGGGACGCCATGTCGTGGCCTCTCTAGCAGCAGGGTCCGCGTCCTCTCGTGCTCCTTGAACCCACCCCATGACGGAGGCTGAGAAGGGCCCCTTCACTCACGTCGTTGCGCGTGCTCTCCAGCAGCAGGGTCCGCAGCTCCTCGAGGCTGTGGTTTATGCGCTCGCGCCGCTTCTTCTCCACCACGACCTTCAGCGTCTGCCCGGAGGAAACAAAAGAAAAGGGTTACCCTCGGTCCGCCGGGCCCTGCTCGGAGCAGCTACAGGTCATCACCCCCTCAGAGCAGAACCACGATCTGAGTGACTAACATAACATACAGAGTGCAACCACTCTCCCCAGAGACGTTTAGATAACAGGGCGCAGACGGAGCCCCCAGGTAGATTCATGGAATGGCTGTCTGGAGCATCAGAAATAGAAACAGCAGGAGCTGGGCAGGAGGGCCATTACTGGGCAGAGGGAAAGGGCACGGTGAGCTCGGGGTGGCGCTGGTCACCCTCACACCAGCACCAACCCACCCACAGCAGACGCACACAGCCCGGGCTGCTCCCGCCTCCAGCCCACTGAAAGCCCCCAGGGGAGGGCTGGAGGTCTGCCTGTCACTGGGGACGCCACCGATAAACTGGTGACTCCAACTGGGGCCCGTCCCTCCCCTCTCGAAGCACATCCGCGGGGTGCAGTCTCCGGAGCTCAGCCCGCTGCCATCCCCTGAAACTCTCGTAGAGACAGGGCTGGGGGACACAGGCAGGGCCCACGGAGGTCTGGTGATCACCCCGCTCCCCAGTTCAGGGTGCACCCAGAGCAGACAGCCAGGTTATTTAAGCGACACAAACGTATGCCTCCCCTCCAGAATGGGGCGAAGGGCTCCTGACACATATCTCACTAATCTGCAAAGGCCTCGGTCTCAAAGAGGGTCCCCTGAAGGGTGGAGGATTTACCGGTCCCGAGCAGGGCTCCAGGGGTCTGGGTGATTCCTGTAGACCATGGGCAGCTCCGGCCCATAGGAACCCTTCAGAAATGGAAGGCCCGGGGCCTACGGGCCGCTTGGAGAGACCCCGATGCGCCTGGGACTCATGTTAATAAACCGGACCTCTGCAGCCCTTCTTCACTGAGGGGTCGGTGAACCCGTGAGCTCTAGGGAAGTCACATGTGTGTGTGTGGGGGGAGGGGGGGTCCCTGCCCCAGTGCGGATCTCCAGTGACCCGTTAGGCCCCCCCAGTCCGTCTTCTGTGATGGGCTCTGTGGCTAGGAGCCGTCCGGCCTCTGCTCCACGCTCGCCCTGGTCTTGCGCTCCTGTGAGGGGAGATGTTCAGAGCGGCAGCCCGGCCCACCGAGCGCGCTGCCCAGGTTCAGCACCCCCCCCCCCCCCTCCCTCACTCAACGGGTTCCTGAGGGGATTCTGGAGTTGGGACCAGACGGAGCTCTGGAAAAGTGGATGTGGTGTGAAAGGATGAGGGTGGTTCTATTACTGGGGCCTGGTTTCAGGGTTGCGGGGATGACAAATCCCCATAGTAGGCAGCCCAGAAAAAGAGCCCCGGGGGCAGCACACACATTTAATGGGCATCTTTATAAGTTGTTGTTGCGGAGGAATAACGCTCCTGCGCGCTGTGCCAGGCCCTAGGTATGGCATTTTTTTTTACTGAAAATTGGGCTTACATACGATCACGCAACCCCTACCACGTCCCCCCATCCCGCCAGCCTTGTTCATTGCTGCGTGAGGCTTGTATTAAGAATTCCCCTGCGGTATTAGCATCCCAGCAGAAAGGACCCCTTACCCACTAGAACCCGAGCCCACCCCCGAGGGGACCTTCCAGCACCCACCTTTTTCGATTGCTTGGGGCCCTCCGATTCCGCAATCTTCATGGCGCCGGCGAGGGTCCGTCCTATCGAGGGTCAGTCCAACATGAACAGCTTTAGTCTGCCCCGCGGAGGGCAGCGGGGGCTATATAGAGTAGGGGGGCCGAGTCCCTCCTCCCACTTCCTGGCTATCCGCCAATCCCATGCGCCCCTTGCTGCCCCTGCCCCTCTCACTTCAGCACACCCGCTCCTAATGCCTCGAGGTGTTTCCCATTCACACCTCTTCAGGGTTTGGGGGCTCCAGCAGCACCCCCTCCGCCGCCGCATCTGTCCCAGGCGCACTTCACACCTACTTGTAAAGTGCTCTCTCTGCACCGCTGGGCTTTGAAGAGAGCGCCAGGGGTGGAGGAGAAATGAATATTCCTGCGGGGAGAGTGTGTGGGAATGGGAGACATCCAGGGGGCAGGATGTACTGTGTGAAGAACACGTGGAAAGACGTGCGCCCGGGGGCGGCAGAGTTCCTTGGAGGACTGCGTCTTTTCATCAGCGCGTGCCACACTTCCGGCCCGCGCTCTCCTCACTGGGCCGAGCGACACATTCCATATTAAAAGCGTGACGTGTGCGCGCGACATAGTCATGCCCTTTCCAGAATTTAAGCGTGTGACCTTTCATTAAGAGTCACCACCACCTAACACCATTAAATGCGTCACACCTTCCTCAGATGTAGGCTTTGATGAGAAAAGCGAGAGCCTGTGCTGGGAAAGCGCCCGCTCGACGCTTCGGAGCGCCATAAAGTGATTGACAGGGAGGTGGCAACTTACTTTCTCGCCCCCACACCTCGCGCCCCTACGCCCAAAGAAGGCCGTATATGTGTGTCCTTTCACTGAACGCATGGGAACCTGCACTTTAACCTACATTTGGGGACCGGCTGCTACTAATTCAATTTAAAATGAAAATGCCTGTTTGCCCTGGCTGGAGGGGCAGGGCCGGAGGCATCAGGGCATTTTAGAATACACCACCTCCCTTACTCATCAATTGCTTCGTCATAGCGTTTTTTTAATTTGCCATCCGTGTAATTAACAGCTGCTCGTGTTCCTTGTTACGATATTTTAATTAGAGGGCTGCAACCCTAGATTGAATGACTTATTTATTGATGGATAGAGAGACTGCAGTAGAGAGAGAGAGGGGCAGAGACTGCCAGGGAGAAGGCAAAACACGAGAGAGAAAATCAAGAAGAGGTCGAGCCAGGGAGGGCAGAAGAGAGAAACAAACTGACCTACAACAGAAAGCTGGGTGCGGGGTGGGGAGGGGAGTCAGGGAGGGGGTAATCCTTTAGGGAAGGGAGGCCAAGAGAAACAGAGCGAGAGAGACCAGCTTGGCTGGAGAGAGGCTACCACGGATATAGTTAGATGTAGGGAACTAGATTGATAACGGAAGAGTAGAGAGATACGTAGTTACTAAATAGGCAGATGCTGATCACTCTACACTACTCCCTTTTCTGACTTCCCTAAGCCTACAACAGGAAGCTCTCAGTCGGTCTGGGCCCTCTCTCTCCAGTCAATCCAACACGTCTCCTGGATGAATTAGGCCTCAGCTCCCATCTCCCTCCCAGTAAGTGTGCCTCAAGGATCCGTTTGGGTCCCCTCCTCGCCCTATTCCTTCCTCTCAGTGACAGTGTGCCCTCCTTCTGCTTCTCCTGCCGCCTCTATGCCGCTGATACTCAAACCTCTCATGTCGCTCGTGCGTCTCGGGCTGCCTTACCACAATTGGACACTGGGTGGCGCTGCGATGTTGATACTTAACTCTTCTAAAGCTGTGGTCCCCTATTTTTCAATCTCTAAGGCGCACTGCACTCTCTCTTCACCAATTCTATTGACTTGTCTCACAAATTACTGCAATTGGTTCCATACACTAAGAGACAACCCCGATGTCTTGCTCAATACATCCATGATGGTGGAGGAGTTCACCCTGAGGTCTTTAGTTGGTTAATATATGCAAGATTCGCCAACTTCTGCCTTTTTTATGTTTGAAGAGCTTTATTAATATAATAAAATGTAACAACTGACAAAAGGAAGGGAGATACAAAATATATGGGAAAGTAAAAAATCATAACATTCCTAATGTCAAAATTAGAGCACAAAAAGGCCCACTTCTGCCTTTAAGTCCTCCCAAATCTCGTGCCCACTCCCTGTGGTTCACAGAGTTAAGGATTGCATCCGCCTCATATCTGGCCTACCCAACGGCTCCTCTGCCTTGGACAGGGTTAGGGTTGGACTGGCCTTTTATTCCACCGCGTCTCCCCACTGGGCTGGAGCCCTCGGAGGCCGGTTCTGAAGGCTCAGGGCTGCTCTTGATGCCTCTGCGCTTTCCTCAATTCCCTGAGATTAACTGCAGCCGGCACCAGAAGCTTCCAGTGACGGAGAAGATACAGAGAAAGCAGACAGGGAGAAGAGAGAGAGAGGATAGATGGGAAGAGAGAGACTTTGTGTAGATTGGAAGGGCGTGCAAGTAGTTTGGGCACTTTTGCCAGGGCTACGTTTGGTTCCCCAGTCCAGTTCTGGAGTGCTCACTCTCTCTTCAAGCCTCCCAGGCAAGCACCCACCCTCGAATACCAGCAGCAGGCGAGGAGGCTCAGCACAAGAACGGGGCCGTTTAGAAGATGTTTCTCTCAGGACCTCATTATGAGGGGCACAGTATTTTGATGTGAAAATTATCGATTGGAAGAATCGGATGCACTCATTTTTGCACATTTCGAGTTTTTGGGAAATAACGTGGGGATTTTGGTGCTGACTGCAATAAAAACACAGGCGTTTTCCTCTTGTTAAATCCCCACCAGGTGCAACCTGTTCAAGAATGGTAGGATGTTTACAGCACCTGGGAATTGCCAAGTGCAGTACACATCACACACTTGTAATCTTGATCTATGCTCAAGCAAGTGTTTGTGAATGAATCCGTTTAATGGACAATGAGGGCCTTAGTGTTTTCATCTAATGAGGATTGTGCCTCCAGGTATCTCTATAACGCTCTTTCTTGCTACACAACTCACACTCTAGCATCAGCCAACCAAAATCTTCTGGCCTCTCCTACACCCCCTTCTGAAAGTTTCTGGCACTATACTTCCCAGAACCCCTTTCACCCAACATATAGGATTCCAACTCTTTGATTGCCTTTACGCCCACTCTGATGAGTGAGTATTCCTGAGACCCAGCACAGAGGAAAACGAGGTGTACAATAAGAGCATTTCCGCAGCGTGGACTTATTTGCGCGCGCGCTCTCTAGCAAAAATCCCCTCAAATCATATTCAATAAAAGTACTGCTTAAGAGCATCCCTCGGGCGCACGTACGTAATTGCGTGGGACGAGACGTGCGCGGCATAATCGTGCGCTCACTTCCACTGGCAAATGAAATGTGCACGTGCACACACAGACAGAATAACACCTACGCGGAGATACCTGCACACCGACACATACGAGTTCAGATGCGCACACAAGTTTATACACAAACACCCGAGCGCGTTCCCACAGGTAGAACTGGGCCTGTGAATGTCTCACCGAAACTAGTGGGGTTGAAGCTGTGTCAGGCTTAGCTATAATAACAGTCACTAATAGGGTTTCCACGCCACTAAATCCCCCATTCACTTGCCAATTCGCAAATCCCCTTAAACATTTAATCCAATTCCACTTTTTTTTAATGATCCGAACTGTTGATTCTGAGGCAATTTAATCCGACACCGAACACCTGGGGGCGCTGTCTCGCTCCTGGACTACAATGTTTCCAACTTGCTCGCCACACTCAGGCGTTGAGGGCAAAACCCTGAACGAATGGAATTTGGTTTGGAATCCGAACTGATTCTTTAAATGTTAGGCACGAAGGAGTACTCCCAGAACTTATTTAAATGACTGAGGTCGATGAAAAAGCAAAACAGATAAATAATAATGGGATCAGAAAAAAAAATATTTGACTTGGACCAAAAATAGCCATTCTAAATTTGAGAGTGATTATATTTTTTGTGGAGATTTTTTTTTAGGAGGGAGATTTATAAAGCGCGAACTCGACCCGAAGGTATGGGAGCGCTTTACATGCGCACCAGTTACATTACACAAGGACACATTGCACACTCACTCATCCTTGCCTGCAATTAGACCGCCCAATGTTATGGTCTTTCAAGATAGATTTCGATTGTATTGTATTGTATTGTAATTGCATTTATATAGCGCTTACTACCCCTGACGAGGCGTCAAAGCGCTTTTTCGGCAGGTAGCACGCTACTCCGGGACCCACAGAGGATTAGTGTTGAATTAGTATAGTGAAACATGCAAGTACATTTTAAGTGGTGGATAGGTTAGTCAGTTATTTGGATTTTGAAATATAGCAGAAGGATAGATGAAATATGAGGTAATCGCTATGAGGCTTCTCTTCTCACTCTCAAGCCCTGATATATGTTTTTTTACTGCCACTTTTATTTTGAAATCTATTAGAGCTAGACTTAGTATGGTTTTCGTGTAAATTTATGTGCAGCAACCCGCACACCTTGCGACAAGGTTATTCCTGTATATTTTTTTCATGAATCATGTATATGTAATGTTTTTTAACTGTACACTTTTATGATGTTTTTTAAACATTCGAATAAAGTTATAAACTGAACTGAACTGAGGTAATTTCAGTGGTGTATATTAGTCTGTTACTTGGAGTGAGAAGGATAGCGGATGGATAAAAGGAGAAGAAAGATTTGCATTCATATAGCACTTGTTACCCCTGATGGGTGTTGAAGCGCTTTTTGGCGAGTAGCACGCCACTCCGGAACCCATAAAGGATTAGTGTTGAAAATTAGTATAGTATAACTATGAAGTAATTTGAGTAGTAGATATGTTATTCAGTTATTTGGGCAGTATATTAGTATAGTTGAATATGGAACATGGAATTTGAGAAGTGAACATGTTAGTCTGTTAATTTTTATAGAAAACAAGCATTTGCAATGCAATAGGTCTCGCATTATGAAAGTTTGAGCTATTGGTCTTGTAAATGACAATTTTTTTATTTATGTGTTGATTTTGAAAATAGCTAAATTAATAGCTTTGTCATTTTCAATGCCAATAGTTATAACTTTCGCACATGTGACGACTATAGCATTTGTAATGCAACATGTTTTGTATTTACGTGACTTAGATGTATTGATATTACAAATAGCAACGGCTTTTAATTTTGTAAAATAATTAATACTTAAATAAAAGTGATTGTAATTTATATTGGCAATAGCTTAAACTTTTGCAAATAACGTTTGTGAAAATTATGTTCAGTGTATTTTATTGCGATGAAAATCCAAGAACAGAAGTGAAATAACATCTTTTTGTGACATTTGTAATAAAGCTTGAAACATTGAGAGAACATAATTGAACCAGTTGTTGTTGAATGGTTGCGCTGAGTGATGCTGTGGTGGCGCTGAGTGATGCTGTGGTGGCGCTGAGTGATGCTGTAGTGGCGCTGAGTGATGCTGTGGTGGCGCTGAGTGATGCTGTGGTGGTGCTGCTGAGTTCACTCTGAATCTGCACTCTGAATCTGCACTCTGAATCTGCACTCTGAATCTGCACTCAATCTGCACTCTGAATCTGCACGAACGAGCGAAGGATCCTGTACGCAGAGCGGGGGTGCTGCAAGCGACTGAGTCACTTCATGTACATCGGACAGGGTGAGTGATGCACGTGTACCCTAATTGTGCTCTCACTGTCTTTTCGTGCGCCTGTCACTCTTGGGAATGTCTGCTACTATCAATCAATGAAACGCAATAGCAGAGGTGGACTGGCTCGTAAATGAAGGCCAGTGGCTCTGAAAGGCTGTTCTGCTGGAAGAAAAGTCAGACGAATATCAGAAGGCAAATGAAAGGTGCTCTCCTTTTATTGCTCAAAACGCTAGAAGGCCTTCACGCCGGGCAGGCTAGATAGAATGGAAAGGAGTCTCTTAATCTAATATCAGAGGAGAGTCGAGGGGACTAGAACACACTCGCCTAATGCAGAGGAGAGTTTGGGGCCTGGCGCGAACCAGCATGAGAGTGAGGAACCAGCTCACGAGAAACTATGTGGATGAGTGCTGCGTCATCGTCAAACACTCGTCTTTCTAATTCAGATTTAAAAAAAAAAAATATAGCACATGTGTCAGGGTTGTTCATGTGGCAGAAGTATAGGTGACAGTAGTTGGTGCTGCAGTGTTGGTTTGTGAGTGCTAAGGTGTTTTCTACTTCTGCATCGAATGGGAAAATGGCAGGAGTGAGGAAATGCTGGAGGTAGGGGGCGAAGAGGGGGGTGGGTAATAAATATCCGAAAGCAAAGGAGGCAGGTCCCTAGAACGGAGGAGAAATACGGCTGAAGTGAAAGTGAAATAATACGTGCGAGACGAGACCTGGAGAAGCAGACGGACTGCAGGACGAGGGAGAAAGGCAGAGGACGAGAAGACTGACAGAGGAAGGAGGCAGAGAAAGGGTGACTATCGGAAGCAGCATCGGAAGCAGCAACGAGGGACGGGGAAAGGCACCAACCCAAACAAGGCGCACAATGCCCTGTGACCGCAGCTCTGTAGTAATGCTGACCAGCATTTTACAGCCATCGCGCGAGATGTTTTATGTACGCGGAGGTAAGCCGGATGGGGGTGGGAGAGCCTGGGGCGTGAATGCGAGCGAGGAGGGAAGCCGGATGGGGGTGGGAGAGCCTGGGGCGTGAATGCGAGCGAGGAGGGAAGCCGGATGGGGGTGGGAGAGCCTGGGGCGTGAATGCGAGCGAGGGGAGGCAGGCAGATTAGGGAGATGCACGTGCTTGTGTGGTCACGTGACCCGCTTTTGTGGCCACGTGACCTCACATGCACTGTGAAGAAACCGCAGTGGTTTCACTAGACGATCGAGCAGTTGAATTCTCGATCCCTCAATGCGCTTGCGCGCATTGTAGGTCACGAGACCTAAAAAGGATAGTGGAGGGATAAAAGAGTGAAGGGTTTGTTTTTTTTATGAGAAAAAGGCAGCATTTCTGTCCCTAGTCCCGATCAGTCTCGAACTGGCCCAAACAGGCAAACAGGCCCAAACAGGCAACTACCCTTGTCCTCTCCACCCTTAGCCTCGACGCCCGGGCTGAGACACCCTAAGCCTGGCCTTTTTTGTAGCCCTAGTAATCAGGTGACCCCTTCAGCCAATGGGAACCCTAGCCCTAACATTATCCAATCACAACATTAGCCCTAACTTCTAGAACCAATAGGAGACAAGGACCTTGCAGCCAATCTTAACCCTAGTCCAAGCACCCAATCAGTTCAAAAACCATGATCTCTACGTCCAGTAAAGGCCCTAGCCCTACCACTAGTCCCAATCCAAGTCCAAGCAGCCAATGGTACAGGTAGCCCTAGTCCCTACTTCCAATAGCAAGCCTAATCCTACTCTTAGTCCCACACCTGGTCCAACAACCAATCACACCAGAAGCACTAAATAGCTACTTCCGATTGAAGGTCTAACCCTAGCCCTAGTCCCAACCTACTCCCAACAACCAATAACATAGGAAGCCCTAGTCCCTACTTCCTATAGAAATCCGAACCCTAGCCCTAGTCCCAACCCTGCAATGATTGAATCACAGACCGAGAAACCAGTCAGAACCCTCAAATACCCAACCAATGAGGACATTAACCCTAACCCAATAGAAACACCAGATACAACCACCAATCAGTGTACACATGTGCCAACCACCAGCACACCATATAAGGCCCCAGCAACCTCAGACAAGGTTTGCTGGCCAGGGAGTTGGAAGCTGCTTGCTCCTGTTCAGAATCTCCTAGGAGACAGACAGGCTCAATTCACAACTTTGGACTTCAGCAGGTAAAGGCTTCACTAACTCGAAATCTAACAATACCGTTTGAATAAAGCTTTACTCCCCCTGCTGGCCAAAAAACGAAGTGCACAGGCCCCAGTAAATACAGCTCACAGAAGCACCCTCTGATGTAGAAAATCCCTGTAGCTAGGGGGGGGGGGGCAGGGGGGCTGGCCTCACTGGCTTGCGAACACAAAATGGTGGCGGGGGGTGCACTGTTTGAGCACACAGGCCTAAGCACAGAGAAAAGGAGAAATTTGGAGGGAAAACAGATTTGTCACCAAGGAATTAGAGGGACAAACTACAGAGGTTGGACTGCAAATCCCACAATTCAACACACTAAATGAAGGCAATCATGGGCAGGGAAAACCACACATTTAAAACACAACACAGGTGATAAAATATGCAATTACAGGCAGGATAAAACTACAATTTGTAACTGTAACAACCACTGGCATAGACAGTAAACACAGGAAGTGAAAATCGTTTTTTAAACAACTTTTTGTCTTGGGAAGAGACAGCACTAGTCTGTCTCCTTACCACTTCCTGGACTCTGCTCAAAGCAATCTGGGGCACATGTGGGCTGCAACTCACAAGATGTTTCCATATTTATTTTGATCATTTATCTATCCAGGCTTTTTTAAATTCGTTTCTCAGGCTCAGATCCAATTGTGAATGAATGCTCGGGGTATTCAGGGTGACTGCCGTTTCTGTAACATCCCATTAAAAAAAAACTGTAATTGTATATTTTTAACTAGTTTTTAACCGTTGTGGTTAATTCATAATTAACGTTACTGTACATATCCTGAGGATAGCTTTTTTATATGTCTAACACGTATCAATTTGTTGTACTTTTATTGTTTTTATTTCAAAAGACGAATAACGTTGTTTGGTTGATTGATATCCAGATTTATATTTTGTTTGATGAACAAGTGAAACTAGCTAGTATATTACTACCTTTAGTTAACTATAGTGAACTGCTGAATGTACATTCACACTTCGATATCTGAAAGGGGTAGTGTGCCCAGCAGTCATTTTCAGTGAAACACGACAGTCCATGAACACGTTAGCATTGTATTGGTAGTGTCTGAGCACACCAACAGCTCTTTAAGCTTCATTACGAAATCATATTCCTTTTTTTAACTCACTTTGCTGTGAATATGCTACAATTATCCCATTATGATTTCATTTATTTCTGGACATTTCCCATTCAACTTAAAAATAGTTAAAAACGCCACCATGTATTCTTACAGAGCTATTACGCAAGATAAATAAACATAACAACATCCAATGAAAACATGATTATCCAAGCATACCATAACCTATTGCTAAAAACAGAAAATATACTATGGTTTTTAAATAAAAAGCATTGTCTGATTTTCCTGGCATTGAGTAAAAAACGAGAGACAGCAACCAGTACAGTCCTTGACACGTCCGACTTAATCACAAGTACAGGGGCACCTACATTAAGAATACACATATTTGTAAGCATCTGCTTGACCCATTTTTCTCTAGTATGGGTGTACATCCGGCATAAAAATAGAAAATGGGTGGTCTTGGACACTTGCACTTGCAACAGTGGCTTATTTGCCCATAGGCCTCTCCCCTCTTATAAATAAAATGATTAATTGGCAATGTACCAAAGCTAGGCTAAATCTGCATTGTTTTGTTAAATGCTGGTTCCACCTCATCTAAATCAATCTCAAATGAAGGTAAGCATTTTCTTGTGAGAAAAGCCTTACAGAAAGCACTTTAGGAAAGTATGAAATGCAACACCGCCATAAGCCACTTTTTATTTGAGTTGAACCTCACTAGTACTTCCTCGGGTATTGCCACGGGGATGGTCTGAATGACTAACTAATAAAGGAATACCTTGGAGTAGGTGAGAGACTTTTAATCTATAGTTAAGCCCCCTGGTCACCCTTTACCTTTAAGCGCTCTCTGAAATATGGTCGAGCCCACCCTGACCTTTAGGAGTCGGGGTGAACCCGATGATGAAGCATGACACTATTAGAGTGTGTGAGGGTTATATATTAAAAAGGAATATTTTCCTTTCCCTCACCAGCAATGCAGAGATAGCTTTCCCACAAGTGGTGTACTAGATAGCCACCCCAACCGTGCCTCATACTATCTTCCTTGTAACCACAGGCGGGATACTTTTTTGTAGTTTCTGGATAACTAACATACATATCTTTCTTAGTAGAATGCGGACATGCTTAAACCATTCAAGTGAACCACTGCCGATGAGGCCCAGTATATCTGGTTGTGCTTTCTTACATTGCTCCACCACCCGGATTGAGTACAGTACAGGTCTAAACTTGTATAGCATAGAAATGTGCAGCCTACCAAAGTCTATAAGCAACAGGACTGTTATGATGCCAGAGGGTAGGCTTGATAATAGTTTTAAAAGGAGGCCTATTACCCCTGAAACATCGGGGTAATCCCAGATTCCAGCTCCATGCAGTGCAGTATTATGGGCTAGTAGATTATACACCTCATGAGAGGGAAAGCCAAAGCACCTGTCTTTCTCCCTGGCAAAGCACAGGGTTGCTCCTCCACATTCTGTTAGGTTACAGCTCCTGGGTATGTTTCTTGCATTTTGCATTATGTTTCAAATGAAAATCTCACACCTGCTCTTGCCTGCAGCACTTGCCAAACTTAAATAAATTCTGCAGGCCTGTTGAAATTTAGCGCTCAGCCATCGTACCAAAATTGTGAATTCTAATTGTCATTGTATGCACAACTTAATTAGAACATGATATTTATCTAATTGTATTATTCATGAATATATAAAGCAAGAATACCACATCTTCTTCTTTTTCCAGTGTAAACGTTCTTAAATTCCCACATATTGATCTAATTGTATTATTCAGGAATATATAAATCAAGAATACCACATCTTCTTCTTTTTCCAGTGTAATCGTTCTTAAATTCCCACATTAGCATTTACATAGTCTTTAGGTCCGAATTAAGTGACATGTTGTGGTGAAACATGTGTTGGCCTATACAGTACAACTTGAATCAATAATAATGAAAAGCTTTTGATTTATTTATGAATCTCTGATCATTGAATCTTACTTGTTGAGCTTAAAGACCTCAAAAAACAATCTGTGTTTAACGAATATTGCATGCAAGACTGGAGGGTGTTGAAGAAATCTGAACTCCTTCTCAGGGGTATCACTGATACTTAGTCCATTCAAAACAATGATAAAGAATTTGGGCATGAAGCTGAAATATAAAAGAACATTTTTATTAACCTTAAATGAGGTGAGACTACGTCACACAGAAGCCTTAGCAACTGAATGAGGCAGTCTGCTAGAATGGTCTTACTTCACGTCTTATATACTCTTTATCCTGCCCCAGGCGTGTAAGGGAGTTGTACCAATTACATTCCTAAACAAATGGAAAATCTGGAGGGTCAGCAGGTGAGTAGCCTTTGGGGTTTTAGCAGGATATGGGCAAAACATTATAATTACATAGTTCACAAAGGTTAATCTGATTTAGATGGCACTGCAGGGCATGGCATGATTACATGTACAGTATCCCAACCCAAAAGTTAATCAATAGGAATGTCCCAAATTCAATCTCCAAAAGCCGGACAACCCTATAATTGAAAGCATATCCCATGTAATGAAGAAACATAAAAAGAAACAGTAACAGATGATGAACAAGATAAGGCACGTGCAAGGAAACTAAAAGTTAACGATGTCCTGAACATTGATTGGCAATCTCAGACAAAGATCGATCAGGGAAATTGGCTTTGCGAGGTCAGTTTCAGGTGAAGAGGTCAGTTTCTTACAGTTCATTCCAGAGTCAGAAAGAAACCTAGTTAATGTATACATGGACTAAGAAGGCCAGGCCACTTTGTTCTCCAGGCTACCTTCACAGGCCTACGTGAGGGCAACACAAAATGGTGACACAATATAAAATGGAGTCAGTCTCGAGAATTACAGAACCTCAGACCCTCCTTTTGCCATTACGTAGGCAATAACCTAAGACTCATGTTATTCTGAATCTAGGTCTATATCGATATTTATTAGGTCGTCAAGGTGTTGCTGTAACATCATCTTATTATTCTCTACTTCTCTCGGGACAGGTCTCCGAACACACATAGTAGCACAAAGACTCACTTCTGGTGGACCATTTTTGGATGCTAGAGGCGGAGCCACTTCCTCTTCCATGGCAAATCAGTCAAATGAGAATTTAATTAACATTTACTTTATACAATTGCACTGGAATCGCTTGTGCAATTGTGCCCAAAGTCCGTTCAAAGCCTCTCTGGCAGGCTTCTATCGTCCATCAAATCTGCTTTCATTGTCTTCTTCCGCATTGGGCCTCTCGATTCAGGCCTCTTCATGAAAATAGTACTGCTTAGTTGGAGTGCCCTCCTGGCAAACACCCACAGCTCACTCCAAAGTCTCAATGTCTCAAGGCAGTGCAACAGTGTCTCTCCTCTGCGGCAGACACTACAAATAATGTGCTCTTCATTGGTCATGGGCACAGATCATCTCGTGCAGACCCGGGTCTACATTCTCAGGCTGCAACACTCATTATTCAGTGTCAGAGGACGCTCAGGCTGCTCTTTCATGGGCACCACAATGTAGTGCCTTTTGTAAATCTTGGATCCTCTGGTTCACTGCCCTTCCATTGGAGCAAAGAATAATTATTTATTTATTTATTTATTTGCTTATATAGCGCAGGAATTCGACCCCCGAAGGGGTATCTCCGCGCTTATGTTCTTCCCAGAGGCCACGACCAAATCATGAATAATGCAGGGTTTAAGCTGTCGAAAACAGGTATGTCTTTAAGGATTTCCTGAAGGCTCGATGGTTGGTGTTTTGCCTAAGGGTAAGGGGCAGAGTGTTCCACAAAGTAGGGCCCCTCTAAGACAATGCTCGATCACCCTGCCTTTCCCTTTTGATATGGGGAACCTGGAGCAACAATTGGTTCCTACAACGCAAGGAACGACCTGGCTCATAAAGTGTGAATTTTTCAGTCAGGTATTTAGGGCCTGTGCCATACAGACATTTGGGAATTACGCAGCATACCTTGAACTTAACCCGCTGGCGGATAGGTAGCCAGTGAAGTTTGTCCAAAAGAGGACGAGAAGGGGATCTGGCTGGGGCATTAAGGACCAGTCTAGCTGCCGTGTTCAGGGCTACCTGTAATCTTCCAAGCTGCTCTTCATTGGCAGATATAAGAAGCCCATTACAGTAATCTAATCTGCTGATTACAAGCGTTTGAACCAGAGTTTTCCTATGGCTGTCTGCCAGATACGGGAACACACGCCTCAGGAGTCCAATGACCCTAAGACAGGATCCCGTTATCTGATTAGTATGGTCTTTTAGTAACAGTGCCTGGTCAAGCCATACCCCTAAGTTCTTTACTACCTGCTTAGGGCAGGGAGCTGATCCTAAGTCCAGAGGCCACCATTCAGGTGACCAGAGGAGGGGGACCTCCCCAAAAAGCATGACCTCCGTCTTGCCCACATTACATTGTAGGCAATTGGAGGCCATCCTGTTGGAGACTGCTCGCATACCCGCAGCAAAAGCATTTTTGACTGCTAGCGTAAGAGCCTTGAAAGGAATCAGAAGCTGGGTGTCGTCAGCGTACGATATTAGCGTGAACCCATATTCTCTCACAATGTCAGCCAAGGGGGCCACATACACATTGAAAAGTGTGGGGCTTAAATATGAGCCCTGAGGAACCCCCTTGGTGAGCTCCCTAAAGGTGGAATAGTGGGAGCCCAATCTGACACTTTGTGAGCGGCCTGAGAGAAAACTCTCAAGCCAGGACAGAGCAGATCCGCCTATCCCCACCCTTTGCAGACGACCGAGAAGAATATCATGTGACACCATGTCAAAGGCAGAGGATAAATCCAACAGCACCAGAATCATAGAACCCCCTCTATCCTGTGCCATCCTGATGGTATAGGTCACGGATAGAAGGGCTGATTCGGTGCTGTGATTAGGTCTGAACCCAGATTGTGAATGGTCCAGATCACCCGCTGCCTCGATGAAATTAGACAGGTGGGTGTTCACATGTTTCTCGGTCATCTTGCTAAGGTAGGGTAAAAGGGAGATAGGACGGAGATTGGAAAGGTCTGACCATGGCAACACTGCGTTCTTCCGAATAGGGTTCACTATCGCTTTTTTCCATTCTTTAGGCACCTGCCCTTCCTTAAGGGAGAGGTTAATGATAGTTTGGATACCTGGTAAGAGTAAATTACCTAAAGGAGCAATCATTTTGGCTGCATAAGATCCGTTGGGGACCCTGTCTTAATTTGGCTATACAAGGAAATGACATCAGATAGGCTAACCTCTGGAAACATAGTGAGTGGAGAACTTTCACACATGGGTGGCAAAAGAGGCGGGCTTTGAGCATTGCTCCTGGAATTAGCGGCCTTTGTAATTTTTTTCATATATTAACTCTATCTTATTCTCAAAGAACAAAGAAATATCATCACACAAAGCTTGAGAGAAGTCATCAGGGCTTTCACAGGCCGCAGGTTTTACAAAAGATTGCAGGATTTTGTAAAGTTCTCTGGAAGAGTTGACAGCTTCAATCAACTGTAAAGCAAGACAATTCTTCCTGGCCAATTTTATGCTTTTTATGATAAATGGCCAAAGCCTCCGAGTACGACTTCCTGCTGTGTAATGTGTGTGATTTCCTCCAAATGTTTTCAAGCCTTCTACACCCTTGCTAATCCACTCTAAGCTTTTCCGTGTACCATACCTCTTGTTTGGATCTAGGGTACTGTTTGTGTAGTTTCAAGGGCGCTAATAGATCAACCGCCTCTGAAAGAGCCTTGATGAACTTAGTGAGGCCAATCTTACATTATCATTCTTTAGGATAATGGGTTCCTTCCATACCTTCTGTAGCCCATCTAGTGTCACTTTATGCCACTGTCTTCGCCAAACTGCTGGGAGAGATTTTTGGTGTGGCAGATGGAAGCCTAGAAAGGAAAATTCGATCATAGAATGGTCAGACCAACTTACTTGAGTTGGTGGTTGACATTTTATTTTAGGGCAGTTGGCAAAAATTAAATCCAGGGTATGTCCACCTATATGTGTTGGACCACTATTCTGAATTTCTAATCCTAAAATAGAGAGATCGGAAAGCAGGGATGTTGTATCTGGGTGACTAGGGAGATCTGCATATATGTTAAAGTCTCCAAGCAAGATAAAATCTTCCTTGGCCTTGAGGTATGGAGCTAATAATTCCATTAGGGAGAGCGAAAAGCCCGCACTCGGCCCCGGGGGGCGATAGACTAATGCTCCCTTCCAGTGTGTTTTCGAGGTGGAGCTGATCTTAAAGATCATAACCTCCATCATGGAACAGCCTCTCTGATCCAATAGGGAGACCTTCAAACCCTCTTTGTAGACCACAGCAATGCCGCCACCGGTTTTAATGGGGCGATCTAATTTAAGAACCTTATATCCAATAGGAACCCCCAGTGTAATGGCGGGCACTGTATGAGGCTTCAACCAGGTTTCCGTAAGAAAGCAAATATCTGGTGTGACTGAGTTTACCAGGTCCCATAATTCCTGGTGGTGTTTAGGTAGGGAGCGAATGTTTAAAAGGAAACTTGTTAACCCAATTTGAGATGAGGATTCTCCGATGTTACTAGAAGTGGGGAGATTAAATAATAATTTCGGAGAGCATGGCCCTTTAGGTGCTGAGGTGTAGCTACCAGTGGGGGGATAAGTGAGGGATGCCTGATAGCGGCAATGAATACAGGAGAAAGGGCCTTCAGGGGATGGCCAGGAATCTCGCATACAGCCTACTAACAAGACTGGTTGTAGATCTTTCAATACCTGGGCTGAATAGCGGGTGATATTATTTCCATTAAAGTCCAAGGACTTAGGAGTACAGGCCATGGCCCCTAGCCCCGTTCGGTCATGGACGGGCGCAGACGGGCTTCTCTTTGGCTTGTCTTAGGCGCGTCCTTAGGCGCACCCCTGCGCGCGATCGCTGCGTGCTCAAACCGAAGGTAGGGCTAAATAGCCCTTTCTGAGGGAAGACTAGAGCGCTAACCGCTGATACAAGCAGAAGTGACTGGCTCTTACCTGTCCGCCCTCCGCTCAACGGCTCTAATTGCCGAGTCGGACCAGGGCGGGCAGGCTGTATTATCGAGCGCAACCTTCCCTATGCAACAATTGGCCCCTGTTAGCCCCGTAGCAAAGGGGAATGGCCAAAACTCAGGCCAAGGGGCTCAAGGGACTGCACACTGTCAGAGGTTACCAGCACATGACAGGTAGAAAACTCAAGCCTCAAACTAATCCTGCCATCAACAGCAGGGAACATTCTCTTTCGCTCTTTTGCACTGAACCAGCTCCTCCTTCTTTTCTGATGTTCAACGCCTTCTGATGAAGCAAGCACAATACTTTGGAGATACCATTGATGGCACGCTGGCGATCGCTGTCCAGCCTTGCTACTTTCTGGGTGCTGGGACTGTAGGGCCAAGACGTCTGCCATTCATCTGTAGCTGTCACTGATGGAAATTAGGCTCAAATAAATGTTCTGCAGGTTATTATGACTTGATACCGCAGAACCTAGTGATGTAGGAAATGTGGCACAGTTGTTAGTTTCCTTCAATTTAGTACAAAAACAGTTCATTGTATTTAACAAGGGGACTGCAAGCAGGTGGCCTGCAATCTTCAAAGGAGTGGCCATACGACATGGGACTATTTTTATCAAAAATACATTGTCATTCTCATAGAATACAAAGACAAAGGCAGTAGGCAAAACAGTGCCTCTAGCCTCTTCAATTGGGTTCTCTTCATTATTCTCTGCCATCTAAGGGTAGATAGCTACATGGGAATTCTATCTGAATAGATGTCCTCACACATAGTGGCATTGTCTAATGGCGTAAACATTTTTTTCCTCAATTATTACCTCTAGGTGTTCCTAAATTCCTTATCTAAAACACCTCAAAAGAGAAATCACATGATACAGATTATCAGGGACATGTAGATACCTCCCTTTAATATTTGTGCATCAATTGGACTATGCAATACAAAGGCTAATGATCAAAAAGTAGAAACAAAAGACAAGAACTAGAGAGTCCTAGTATTTCCATGTTTAGAACACATCTGATCCCACCAAAAATTAAAGCAGCAGGAACAAAAGGGAACTGAAAACCAAATTAAAATAGGCATTGAATTTGTCATGTTCAAAAAATAAACATAAGGTATCTCCTATTGAGGTGGAAAACTTGTCTTACTATAGTATCAAGTCAGTTAACCAGTCCATTACTACCCTGACAGTCAGACTGGAAAACATCAAAGTAGGCCTGAAGAAAATTCTTGAAAACCAGTCTGGTCATACAAAAGGGAATTATACATAATATGGGGGTCCCTGGTACATTACTGCAGTCTGGAAGTGTGAACCTGAACAATACACCAATAATAATAAATGGGCTGACTGATGAAAGGAATATGGAAAAGGGAAATGGGACTAGGACACAGCTAAAATCGCCAATAACTAGGCACAATGCGACATCGATCAAGGGGAGAAGCGGCAAAAGAAAAATCTATAGTAAGAACAAGAAATTACTCAGGTGATAGTCAAGTTTGTGACACAACACCAAGAGTATGGGTGATACATAAAAGTCAAAATAGTACACAAATGTTAACTCTACCGCTGGCCGCTACACCATATACGGTAATCTCAGCTAATGTTCCAGTTCCTTCTTCAGGGAAAAATGAAACCTGGTTTCCTTTGAGGAACAAAGCCATACACTACTTAGGACGCAGACTAATGCAATATAGAAATTAGGTCACCTTGTACAAGAGTCACAGATCTATAATTTCATCCTTAGGTCCAATCAAGGAAACATAAATCTAGGGCTGCCTGTTCCTTGAGGGAAGGGGCAGTAACGTGACTAACTGCAGGTGACACACTTTGATCCTGGATATCTCTTTTTATTTTTCTTCAATATTATTATAGCTAAATTTGACATACACTGGTGAAGTGTTGTCTGTCTTGTTCACCGCATGAAAATATCACATCTGTGAAATTTAGTATCAGAGCAAATCCACCCAACTGTTGTGCAGCGATACACATCGTCATGCAAATCCCTTCACAACACAGGGGAACTTGTAATAGTATCAAAAGCAGCAACATAAAACAAAAACATACATAAAATAAAAAACACACATGTCAAGCCATCGGATATACGTGCTGTATGCCAAGCACAAAAAGCATAGACAAATTACAATAGCACATGTAAATGAGCGGTGACGCACGCACTTCATGCAGCCCAAAACCCAATATTCGGGCCTGCTTAATTTGTCAGGCTTAAAATTAAAATTACACTTTGTTTTACTTTACACACCCTCTTTTTGACAGCAGATCACCAGTTAGTGGAGATCGGGTGTCAAATACGACTTACTGTGTCGCTTATGACACACAGGACCAACAGGAACAATTCATAGAAGGACAAAATGCAAAAACGTGAAAAACACACAAACATTTCTTTTCAAAGGAGTCATACAAAAACCACATCTTGCTTCAACATACTGCTGACACTTCACATAACACATAAAATATCAACTGTAACCAACCATCTTCTAAAACTAATGCAGCATTTCTTGTTCTGTTAAATGAAAGCAACTTACATGGACATAATTTTTCAAAAACAGAAATACAAATGTATCACCCCATTTTAGGCCCTGCTTTGAGCGAGGCCGCTCAGGAATGCACTTCTCAGAGACAAGGCCCTGATTTAATAGGCTGCAGATGTCGACATGCATGAAAGCCTAGCACAGACCTCCAAGAGCTAAGAATAAAACCTCATCAGAACATCTGTTTTCACTTATTCCTAACCCCCACCTGACAGACCTTAAGGTCAAAATCTGCCTCGCGCACTCTGCGGCTCCTCACTCTGAAGCTGTCAAAGGAAAAAAAAACCTTCCCAACTCTTTCTAACCTGCAATAACCAACCCTATCCAAAACCACATACCGTATATATTACTCTCTTTAGGTGCCAAAATCCACTCCTATTCCCAGACTCAAAAACATCTACTATGAATAATTCGCAGAACACAACAACACAGCATACCAGTTTTAGAACAAATGCTTGTTATCACCCTATGCAATGGTACTCATTTCATCAACCTTAAATGGATGAACGTCTTAGTAGGTCCAGCTAGAGTTAAAACCTTCAACCCTGATATTAAACTCAAACCTCTGCACCGGGCAAATTGGCTCACTGAGCCATTAAGAGCAACCCCAAATGAAAACAACCTGCAAATTTGTATCATACCTAAATGTATGCATTTACTGAAGCCTAAGGCACTTTAAAAGCTACTCTAAATGAAAAAAAATGCTGTTTAAATAGTCTATTTACCCAAATTCGACTTTGATATTTGTGGCACTTAAAAATAAATATTCTATAATTGTGCTACATATTAATCATCCTCAGAATGTTCTTTACAGATTGCAGAGATTGGACATTAGACATATCTCATGTAAATCCTTAGAAAAATGAGTTTTTTATGCCTGCGCCAAGTGAAATTCCATATGCAAATGTTCTCATTTTTGCGGTTCAACACAACTTAAATTACATTTTAATGCTAGGAGGTCATAGTATAAGTATTAAGCTTTATAAATATTAAAAAACGATTTTAAAAGCACATATTTAAAAAAAAAAAGAATTTTCCCTAATTAGTAATTTTTCTTTTAATAAAACCATTTTTAATAATTCCACATATAATAGCAAGCCGCATCCCTTGCCTATCTTATTTAGACGCATTCATTCACAAGCCTAAGCACATAAGCCTAACTTGAAACATGACACATTTTTGTGTCACTTTTATTTAAAAGGACAGTTATTTTAATATTTGAACCAAAAATGTGCTTACAAAAAATGCTTAAAGAAAGGAAACCCTTAATTGAAATGTTTTCCTGTAATACAAAATAATGATCCTTATTTTTGTTACCTTTTTAAAACACTATTCTGAAATGCAAAGGTTCACCTGTGTTTAACTGGGAAAGTCCTGACTGAGTAAACATTCCTGTCTATTCGTGATTGCTTCGTGTTGCTTGCTTAGCGGCAGCAACAGCTGTTTCTTAGTGTTGAAAACGTGGGCACGGTAGCTGTCTATTTAAAACTAAAACTAAGACATTTCAAGTTTCAAAATGCGTGTGCAATACAGCAAAATCAATGTATTCAGGTGATGTGTTTGCCTGTTAATATCTAACACAATGTATCTAAGGAAAATGCTGTAAGTTTTTTTTTGCAAAACACACAATTTAGTTTTTGAGGGCTTTTTTATTCCTAGTGAATGTGAATTTTAATTTTTATCTTTAAAGCATTGTACATGTGCATAATTGCTTACTCTATAAATTAAATAGCAACATATAGCTATTTTAGTATATCACATGGTTCATTTCTGGATTTTTATTTCATTTCTGATTAATATTAATTAACTAACATATTGCATAACAGACTGAAAACATCAAGAAAAAAACACAAACACACAGTGAGCTCATTTCAGACATAAACAGAAAGGGGTCAAACACTCAGGACACACAATACAGTGCGCTTTTAGTCATTTATTTCATAAATAGCGCCATCGCTATTTACTTACAGAAGTTGCACTAATGGGAAAACCACATAGACATTTAAACACACATTTAACCCACAGATCAATACTCAAGACAGAAACAAAGGACAGCCCACAGACTGTACTCAAACCAAACCATTTGTAAATACTAGTTGTAAGTCATATTTACAAGAAGCGCTTCTCAATAGTGTTCCAAAAAAATGCAAAAAACAGCCCCACAGACCTTTATTTCCAAGAAGCCAAGATACACTCAATTCACTAGCTTTGGCTGGCAGAACACCAAAAATCGCTCTGCATATCTCCATTCATAAAATTGCACAGAAAAAGAATCCTTGTATGTATTATGTCTATATTTTAATTCCCTGGGGATACAAAATCACCAAGGAAGAAATATGTTTTTATACCTAAACCTATTTAGGTATGCCCTCTAGGGGAGCCAGCTAATTTACTTCACATCACACTATGGTACCTTCCAAAAAAAGCAACACATTCTCTGATGTGAGCTTGAAAACAGGTATGCCAAAAATACTGCAGAATATGCAAATATTATAATCAAAATAGTGCTTAAGGTACTTTCCGTACGTTGCACCGTTCAAATCTTATACAAAGTAGAAAAAAGTCTCCTCATTACCTGCCTACAAGAAATGCAATTCGCATATACAAACCTATACAAATCCAAAGTTGGCCAACACATATTCCACAATTCCAAAGCTATACCAAACAAATAGTTGTCCAAATTCTAACTGCCAAGTTCTAAATGACCTAACGGTCTTTTTTTAAAACTACTCACGCCAAAAAGGTTCTCAGTCAGGAGTGACATCATGTGGAGGATCAAAATCAGGAAGATCAGAAATATACTGGGCTGCAGAGACAAAGAATCCCCAGAACCTCCGTTCACAGAGTACCTCCTTAGTAGAGTCCTGTTGTGTCCTCCTCAGTAGATTTCTGTCTTCTGACAAGATCACTCCCTCAGATAGCCACTTCTCTGATGAGGCCCGCCTTGGCCGCGCCATTTGAAGAAATCTGAACTCCTTCTCAGGGGTCTCACTGATACTTAGTCCATTCAAACCAATAATAAAGAATTTGGGCAGGAAGCTGAAATATAAAATAATTTTTTTTAAATGAGGTGAGACTACGTCACACAGAAGCCTTAGCAACTGAATGAGGCAGTCTGCTAGAATGGTCTTACTTCACATCTTATATACTCTTTATCCTGCCCCAGGCATGTAAGGGAGTTGTACCAATTACATTCCTAAACAAATGGAAAATCTGGAGGGTCAGCAGGTGAGTAGCCTTTGGGGTTTTAGCAGGATATGGGCAAAACATTATAATTACATAGTTCACAAAGGTTAATCTGATTTAGATGGCACTGATGGGCATGGCATGATTGCATGTAAAGTATCCCAACCCAAAAGTTAATCATTAGGAATGTCCTAAATTCAATCTCCAAAAGCCGGACAAACCTATAATTGAAAGCATAACCCATGTAATGAAGAAACATAAAAAAGAAACAGTAACAGACGATGAACAAGATAAGGCACGTTCAAGGAAACTAAAAGTTAACGATGTCCTGAACATTGATTGGCAATCTCAGACAAAGATCGATCAGGGAAATTGGCTTTGTGAGGTCAGTTTCAGGTGAAGAGGTCAGTTTCTTACAGTTCATTCCAGAGTCAGAAAGAAACCTAGTTAATGTATACATGGACTAAGAAGGCCAGGCCACTTTGTTCGCCAGGCTACCTTCACAGGCCTACGTGAGGGCAACACAAAATGGTGACACAATATAAAATGGAGTCAGTCTCAAGAATTACAGAACGTCAGTGTTGTCCTGTAATCCTTTTTGAGGCCAGCGTCTAACAATTTTGGAGAGTTTCTGTTCTCCTCCCTTTCCTGCCATACGCATCTTTACATGATAGCATCTTTATATACCCTTACTTTTTGATCATCATTCATGCATGCTTTACTAGCATCTACTATTCAACTCATATACAAGGAAAACTATAGAGAAGCCACAAAGCAACTCTGACAAATGCATATGTTAACTGGATTAAGGGCTGTCATTTCATTTGCTGGTCTTCCTCATACTCTAGCAGAATTTTCTTTATGTAACCTAATCAATATCTGTGACAGCTGTAACGGATTGCCCTGTACAAGCATTGACGACTGTAGAAGGCTCCTTGTGACATTATCAAAGAAGTACCACAACTCTACAAATACCATGTGTAGGGTTTCCTACCTAAGCACCACATATTTCTGAAGGAGTAAATACAATCTAAGTAACTGGTCTAGCATACTTGTTTTCTTCCCAACACCTTTCCCGCAATAGAACAGGATCTTATTATTTTCATCTTAATATTCTATTCTTTAGTGAAGGATACACGAAAGCTATTTTGGATGTTATCCAGAAGATTTATTGGGTGGCAATTGGCTGGGTCATTTCTATCTCCCTTCTTTCTAGGGCTATTATTCCCACATCATGCCTGGTTGAGAGGACAGATCTGTGATTCATACTACATTGATCAAGCATTCAATATATTTTCCACATGGCATAGTATTAGATCGCATACATCCACTGGGATTTTATCTGGGCCTGGTGCATTTGCCTGAATAACTTTGTTTGGTGATATCTCTGTGCATTCGCCTACTGCTCCCACATGATGTGTAGCTCTGGTTTGGGTGCATGTTGCAAAATAAAGTGAAGAAAAGTATTCCTACCAGTGATCTTCTATATGATGTAGTTTTAGCCTGGAGGTGCTCTCCCAACATAGCCAGGAGCCCCCATCTCTGAATTATTTGAGGATTCAACATATTTTATTTCATTCAAAGCAATGTCATTAAGTCCTTCAAGAAGCCTCAATAAGTGCAACAGTTTCCCCTGTTTAAAATACCACGTTGACCATCAAATCTATAGGTGGGAGTATGTTACTATCTATGCTTTTCAAATGGCCCCCATATATCGCTTTTCCAGATGGGTTGGGCTTTTTTGTCACTGTTTAACTTGACTGGTGAAAGCATTTTTCTATGCATGTTTAGAATAGGAGCTTTGACATTATAGATCGTATTTGAACACATGCTGTTTGGATTTTGCTGGCTGCAATAAAATAAGCAGGCCATTCTTGCTTCCCCTGCGTAACTCCATCGCCCCATTCCAGTATTTGTGTCTTAAATTTTCCATTGCATTTATACAGGGCCGGATTGGGAACCCAAAGCAGCCCTGGCATTTTTGTCGGACCAGCCCCTGGGGGGGAGGGGGATGCAAGGGTGAGGCACTGCTGCTTTTGGAACTGGGGACCGATATTACAGCACCCCTGCAAACTGACCCCCCCACTAACAAAACTACCCTCACCACTGCCAAACCAGCCCCCACCCTACAGCCTCCCTGGGAAACACCCGATGCCCGCTGCCGCCAGTCCGGGCCTGCATTTATAACTACTTTTCAGACCTGTGGTGTGGGACTGTCTGTGGGCTTTGGCATTGGAACCTGAGTTGTAGTCCCCCCTCCTTCTGATGGAGCGTGATTATTGGTTGTGTTACTAATACCTACTTAAGAAAACTGACTAACAGAAATGTCTCATGAATACGTGTAAGTTTGAAACTGGATCGTAACACTGTCAGGACTCCGCTGACAATAGCAAGATGGAAGCACCCCCGGACTCTAACGCCACTGTATTGCCTTACCTGCAGGCAGGGCTGGAGCCCTTTAATGAAAGATTCTCGGCGGAATTCCCGGAGGCATGGCCTGTGACGTGTCCCTCCACCAGTCAATCCCACGACGAGAAGGACGGAACAAGAGAGGTGAGCGCCCCGACGTACCCGGAAGGAGAATCCTGAGAGAGGAGAGAGTCGTCAGACGCGTGGAGACCGAAGCCAAAAAAGAAGCCAAGAAGAAGACCGCTGCAGGAGAGGAAGATTGCAAGGCAGGAGGCCCACAAGACTGTGCTCCACCCCGCCACCCTTCCAGAGGGGGGTGGCTTAACAAGGTACGGGCGAAACTACAGGGGTTTACTGGGCACGGGTAGGGGTGGGACAGCGAGGGAGGACACAGCCGGGGCACACATGGTGTCGGCGTTTTGGTGATTCGTCCCTCATGTAGTGTCCTGCGAGACACGTTCTAGTGTCTCGACAGGCACTGGTCTAGTAGCCACTCCCTCTATGGGAGTGAGCACACTGCACCCCACACCCATCCATTACAGGCGCCACGAGTGAAGTGAGCCTGTTAATAAAAGGGCCCGAGGACTCGTGCTTGAGGCCAGTTGAGTAATCATAAACACGGTGTCTGTGTCTTTCTTTAAGCAGCATGTGGACCTAGACCCACAACGCTACATTGGCGACGAGGCGGGTAGTCAACCCGGCATGCACGCTGCTCTGCGCTGCATCGTCCCTCGTGGGGGAGAAAATGAGCCCGGCAGGCAGCACCTCCCACTGAACTATCCACGGCCACCCATGACTGCAGTGATCTCTGCATGCACGAAGCAATGATCGGAGACCAGCGTGCCTCATCCCCGCCGGCGTCTGAGGTGGAGGAAAAGACACGCGACCCTGGTGAGAGTGAAGGCCCTGCAATGCCAATAATGCATCCGCTGCCCAGCTCACTTGTGCGTCCACAGAGCCCAGTGACCCAGCAACTGCCCATGTTCCAGGAGGGTGCCCAAACCCCCACTAGAATGCCTGCAATGCACCTGCTGATGTGTCCAGACTGCCGCCTCTGCAAGTAAGAGATCCATGAACTGCAACGGGCGGCGAGAAGGAGACTTATCAGCTCCCGCCTGCTCCCTCCCGCTCCCTCTTACTGCACAGCCTGAGGCGCCGGATGGTTCTCGCACACCGACGGCTGCCCGGAGCGATACTGCCACAAACAGAGTAGGACTCAATGTCATGGGAGGCCCTGCGCGGCTGGTCGCAGAGCGCCTTGAAGTCCGCGAGTGTAAGGGAGGCCGCCGCAGCCAGTGAGGAGACTGCTGTTCAGCAGCCCAGCATGCAGTAAGCCAGAGAACTGTGCACAAGGGTAGTAGAGATCACCCCCACCACGAAGGTGTGCCCCAGCCACAGTCCCATGCCTTCATAACACTCACCCGGTGGAGGGTGAGGAGCCATGCCTACCAAGCCTTTGGTTCCTCTCTGCAGCTGCTCCCGTGAGGCCCATAGGGGCCAGACAACCTGCGGCATCTGAGTAGCCGTTGCTCGCTGAAAAAGAGGGCCCAGAAAACTCAGTGCCCACAGCGCGAGGCCCATGGCATCAGGAGCGCTGAGGAGGACTCCGTTCCACAAGACAGTGCCACCTAGCGTTCAACTGTAGATATCGCACCCCCATGCTCGTGTCAAGTCCGGCTGCCCAGCCTCCCTGCATGCAGAAACGCAGAGGCTGTCCTGGACATCAAGTAGAGTGAAGGAGAACTTGTGCTGCTCCTGCATGGGTAAAGTACCCTGCGCCAGCATAGATTTACCTGTAAACGCCCGATTACAGCCAGAGGGGCTGCATAATTGCACAACACGTGAGAAGTGTCCCTGGAGTTGGAAAACAGCACAAATACAAAAGAGCCATCCCCAAAAGGAAAAGGAGTGATTGTACTGCCACACAGTGGCCACCAGTGATACGGCAGCCAACCTCACCAGCACAACAGCACAAAGGAAAGCACTACCCAGACTCAATCAGCAGTGCAACGACCCAGACTGTCACTTATGGCCAGCGTGACACACTCATGCAGCAGACAAACACATGTATGATAGGAAGGAACGCCAACAGAGAAGTGCAGCGCTCCACCCACATGAGAGGTGAGACCCTTCATCTCTGTCCCATGTCTACTGATCCAGCCCGGCCTGGGAGTAGGAACACAAGGACTCCCTTACACAGCACAGGTGGTGAGAGACTGTAGACGGCCTGCAATGTATGGAAAGTGGCTGCAACGCCACCTAGTGCCATGAGGATAGTGCGCATGCGTTGAGCAAAACCCTGCACCAGCGTCTTCAGTCCTGCCCTATCCCAGGCGAAAGCAAGCACAGGAAGGCCCCTGATGGTCGTCACCCCAGGGAAGAGACAGCCCGCTCCAGGAACACTGAATCAACCGGTTGCTACTACAAGCGTGTTGGGGCAAGGCATGCCCGCTGTGAAGTACACCATTGCTGCCAATTGTCAGGCAGCAGGAGAATGACCCCAAGGAAAGACAACCCACATTGCTGGCAGACTGCACACCCTGGTGTCTCCTGGTGTACACCGATACACCTGCAACCCACAAAGATGGCCTGTAGCAGAAGGAATGCCCGAAGTTGCCCAACCAATGACACTGCCAATAGTCCAGCGAAAGGAGGACTGAAAGCAGCCAAGCCCGTCACGGTGCAAGGAGGAACGTGCACCATGCACGCAAACCCCATTAGCAAGAGTTAACAACCAGACGCATAGCAACGTATCGAGGGGGCCATCCCCACTGAGCGCGCACAAAAGAATGGTGCAGAGAGCATGCCTCCAGCGCTGCCCAACAACACCCCAAGGAAGAAGAGCAGGCACACAAGGTGCCTGAAGAGGGTGTCCTGGCAATAAAGACGCATGCACCGCCTGAGGTACATGACACGTGTGCCCAGAAGATTGCCAGTAGAAGTGAACGCCCAGGAGGAAAAAAAAAAAGACCTCTCCGAAGGAAAGAAGCACTGCTGAAGCCAGCAAGAGGATCCCACACATCTCCATAGCAGCAACAGCCATGGAACCCAGACGGGGCCAATACGCAGCAGAGTGTCCTCCCTCACACTGCCACAAGCTGGAGTCGTCAGTGACCCAACGTTGACAAGAGGAGAGTCGCACACCACAAGTGGCAAGCCGCCACCACAGCTTACCTCTATCCGTGGAAGCTATTCCCTGGAGAGGGAACACAGAACACCCGAAGGTGAAGCAGCCGAGAAGAGCGACTGAAGGTTCACCGGAACAGTTCAGAGACTATTGAAGTTAATAGGCCCGTTGGCCTTGTTAGAACATGATGCAAGTCACTGCCTCAGAAGAGGAAGAGTAACAATTGTGTCACCCAGAAGAGCAGGACACCCGGAGGTGCGCCAAAGACAACCGGAGGAGAAGCCCAAGGACTGGTAGCACCACAACCCAAAGACACCAGACAGACACCAAGGCGGGCCAACGGCACTGGCAACAGCACCAAGGGATAACCACACGTGAGCCGCAGCAAGTGCAAATCGAGTCTCATCCCACCGCTTCCCCAGGTGAGCGTCAATCGGCGTCCCTGGATACAGGCTCAAGGGAGAACCGAGAGTAAGCCGCAGCCTGCGCAAACTGAGTCTCCTCCCAACGCGTCCCCAGGAGAGCGTCAGTCGGCGTCCCTGGATACAGCCTCAAGGGAGAGCCAAGAGTAAGCCGCAGCAAGCGCAAACCGAGTATCATCCCAACGTTTCTCAAGGCAAGCGTCAACCGGCGTCCCTGGATACAGCCGCACGGGAGAGCCAAACATAAGCTGCAGCAAACGCACACTGTGGATCATCCCAAAGCTTCCCCAGGCGACCGTCCACCCGAGAGTGTCAGCAGTCTCAGTCAAATGGCATCCCTGTTCCTGACTGCAGATGCCATGGGTGAAGATTGATATCAAGAGTCTTTTCCTCACACCGCCTCAAGACGGAGTCTGCAGTGGCCCCAAGCCAGGCGAGAGAGGGTCCACACACTCTACGCGTCACGCCATCCCTGAAACTCAACCTCAGCAAGGCGGAGGCACAGAGCTGCCAAGTCCCTTCGGACATCCAACTCTACAGCAAGTCACCACCACCTGTCATCCTGATTCACCACATGGCTAGCAACTGCCATCACGCCAGCCATCAGCACCCGCATCAAACACCCCTCCCAGAGTATCGATGGACTGGAGTCACAAGCTGTTGCCACGCTAGCCAAGAAAAGAGACCAGAGGCTACCTGTGACCCGGGCACACCCTAGAACCGCGGTACCGAGAGCAAGCATCAGCCAAGACACCGCCACCCTAGAGGGTTGTGCGTGCGACCAAGGAACGGCTCCTAGGTGGTCCTGCAGCTGCCCACAGCAGGCACCCAAGCGGCCCCAGCGTAGCCATCCTGCAGCCCCGCAGCAACTCCGGCAATGGGTATCACCAGTTGGAAAGAGACTTTGCCCCACTGACGGTTCCTTGGGGACAGCCAAAAGGTTCCACAGAGACATGTGATCAAGCAACACCTCCACGAGCCGTCACCCTGAACTCCGTCCATGCTCATGACGCATCCCAGTGAAAGAACTGGTTGAATTCACCACAGGCCATCACCGACGTCAGCAAAATGGAAGTCGTGCAAGGCATGTCATCACAAGTGAACTGTTGTTATACAGTGGGCGTCTTCCAGCCAGCGATCGTGTCCTGAACCATTCAGGTTAAACTACGAGTGCCAACCGAGAAGGTCCTGCTGCAGACACAGTCATCAGCCTAGGTCTAACGTCTTCCTGACATCTGCCTTAGAAGACTGATGGATCCTGTGATGTTTTAGTTAATTGTTTTGTCCCCACAGGGTGGACCAACATTTTTGTTTGTTCTTTAATAAAGTTGGAAGGGAATGTAGTGTACTTCGAGACACGTTCTAGTGTCTCGACAGGCACTGGTCTAGTAGCCACTCCCCCTACGGGAGTGGGCACACTGCACCCCACACCCATCCATTACAGGAGTCACAAGTGATTTTAGCCTGTTAATAAAAGGGCCCGAGGACTCGTGCTCGAGGCCAGTTGAGTAATCATAAACACGGTGTCTGTGTCTTTTTTTAAGCAGCATGTGGGCCTAGAGCCCACAACGCTACACCTCACTTCCCGCTACCTTCTTAGGAAACGTGCTATTTCCCCACTATTTACACCGCTTATTCTTTGTTTATTATTATTATTTTTTAACTGGTCCATTCCCACTATCGGAGCCCAGAAGATGTTCTAAAGGCCAAGACCAGCTCGCAGGAGTAGAAGACCAGGCATACAACTGAGAATCAATATTGCACCCGACTCTAAATAAAGAGACAATAAAGAACTATTTTGTGTACTGACCTCTAAATGAAGAAGCAATAAAGAAGATGCACCAACTCTTTGGTCCTAGTATATCTTAATATCTCTCCCAAGTAGCGACCCCCTTATAAACACATACAGAAGTAAGTTTAAAACTGCATCGTAAAAGAATGCAGAAGTGTCACAAACTGGTTTGAGATTTAGTCATTCATGACAGAGAGAGAAACCTATTAATGTGATGTGATAATATTGTGAAAAATATTAATAAAGACAATTTGTAGAAATCAAAAATCCACTTCTCAGGGGTCTCACTGATACTTAGTCCATTCAAACCAATAATAAAGTATTTGGGCATGAAGCTGAAATATAAAAGAACATTTTTATTAACCATAAATGAGGTGAGACTACGTCACACAGAAGCCTTAGCAACTGAATGAGACAGTCTGCCAGAATGGTCTTACTTCACGTATTATATACTCTTTATCCTGCCCCAGGTATGTAAGGGAGTTGTACCAATTACATTCCTAAACAAATGGAAAATCTGGAGAGTCAGCAGGTGAGTAGCCTTTGGGGTTTTAGCAGGATATGGGCAAAACATTATAATTACATAGTTCACAAAGGTTAATCTGATTTAGATGGCACTGCAGGGCATGGCATTATTACATGTACAGTATCCCAACCAAAACGTTAATCATTAGGAATGTCCCAATTTCAACCTCCAAAAGCCGGACAAACCTATAATTGAAAGCATAACCCATGTAATGAAGAAACTTAAAAAGAAACAGTAACAGATGATGAACAAGATAAGGCATGTGCAAGGAAACTAAAAGTTAACGATGTCCTGAACATTGATTGGCAATCTCAGACAAAGATCGAACAGGGAAATTGGCTTTGCGAGGTCAGTTTCTTAAGGTTAATTTCAGAGTCAAAAAGAAGCCTTAGTTAATGTATACATGAACTAAGAAGGCCAGGCCACTTTATTCGCCAGGCTACCTTCACAGGCCTACGTGAGGGCAACACAAAATGGTGACACAGAACAAAATGGAGTCAGACTCGAGAATTACAGAACCTCAGTCCCTCCTTTTGCCATTACGTAGGCAATAACCTAAACTCATGTTAATCTGAATCTAGGTCCATATCAATCTTCATTAGGTCATCTAAGTGTTGCTGTAGCATCATCCTATTATTCTCTACTTCTCTCGGGACTGGTATCCGAACACACATAGAAGCACAAAGACTCACTTCTGGTGGACCATTTTTGGATGCTAGAGGCGGAGCCACTTCCTCTTCCATGGCAATTCAGTCAAATGAGAACTTAATTAACATTTACTTTATACAATTGCACTGGAATCGCTTGTGCAACTGTGCCCAAAGTCCGTTCAAAGCCTCTCTGGCAGGCTTCTATCGTCCATCAAATCTGCTTCCATTGTCTTCTTTCGCATTGGGCCTCTCGATTCAGGCCTCTTCATGAAAATAGTACTGTTTAGTTGGAGTGCCCTCCTGGCAAACACTCACTGCTCACTCGAAAGTCTCAATGTCTCAAGGCAGTGCACCAATATCTCTCCTCTGCGGCAGGCACTACAGATAGTGTGCTCTTCATTGATCATGGGCACAGATCATCTCGTGCAGACCCCAAGTACTATTAATTTGAAAAGAGCAACAGACTTTCACGCTCCGCAGCACTTTCAGGCTCCAACACTCATTATTCAGTGTCAGAGGACGCTCAAGCTGCTCTTTCATGGACACCATAATGTAGTGCCGTAGATCCTTCGGTGCACTGCCCTTCCGTTGGAGCAAAGAAAAAGAGGTGGTAGCCAAAAACTCAGGCCAAGGAGCTCAAGGGACCGCACACTGTCAGAGGTTACCAGCAAATGACAGGTAGAAGACTCGAGCCTCAATTCTTTCACTCTTTTGCACTGAAACTCTGGTTCTGTGGCAAAACCAGCTCCTCCTTCTTTTCTGATGTTCAACGCCTTCTGATGAAGCAAGCACAATACTTTGAAGATACCACTGATGGAACGCTGGCGATCGCTGTCCAGCCTTGCTACTTTCTGGGTGCTGGGACTGTAGGGCCAAGACGTCTGCCATTCATCTGCAGCTGTCACTGATAGGAATTAGGCTTATCAGCATTCTGCAGGTCATGACTCGATCCCGCAGAACCTAGTGACGTAGGAAATATAAAACAGTTGTTAGTTTCCTTCAATTAAGTACAAAAACAGTTCAGTGTTTTAACAAGGGGACTGCAAGCATGTGGCCTGCCATCTTCAAAGGAATGGCCATACGCCATGGGACTATTGTGATCTAAAATACACTGTCATTCTCATAGAATACAAAGACAAAGGCACTAGGCAAAACAGTGCCTCTAGCCTCTTCAATTGGGTTTCCATGTGAGAGCATATCCTCTACCATCTAAGGATAGATAGCTACATCGGAATTCTATCTGAATGGATGTTCTCGCACATAGTGGCATCGTCTAATGGGGTAAACACATTTTTTTCTCTAAATGATTACATATAGGTGTTCCTAAATTCCTTATCTAGAACACCTCAAAAGAGAAATCACATAATACAGATTATCAGGGACATGTAGATACCTCCCTTTAATAATTGTTCATCAGGTCGACTATGCGATACAAAAGCTAATGATCAAAAATGTGGAAATAAAAGACAAGAACTAGAGAGTCCTAGTATTTCCATGATTAGAACACATCTGATCCACCAAAAATTAAAGCAGCAGAAAAAAAGAAACTAAAAACCAAATTAGAATAGGCATTGAACCTGTCATATTAAAAACAAAAACCGTAAGTTGTCTCCTATTGAGGTGGAAAACTTGTCTTACTATAGTATTGAGTCAGCTAACCAGTCTATCACTACCCTGACAGTCAGACTGGAAAACTTCGAAGTAGGCCTAAAGAAAATTCTTGAAAACCAGTCTGGTCATACAAAAGGGAATTATACATAATATGGGGGTCCCCGGTACATCACTGCAGTCTGGAAGTATGAACCTGAACAATACACCAATAATATTAATAAATGGGCGGACTAGTAAAAGGAATATGGAAAAAGGGAAATGGGACTAGGACACAGCTAAAATCCCCAATAACTAGACACAATGCGACATTGATCAAGGGGAGAAGCGGCAAAATAAAAATCTATAAGAAGAACAAGAAATTACTCGGGTGATAGTCAAGTTTGTGACATAATACCAAGAGTATGGGTGATGCACAAAAGTCAAAATAGTAAACAAATTTTAACTCTACCGCTGGCCCCTACACCATATACGTTAATCTCAGCTAATGTTCCACTTCCTTTTTCAGGGAAAAAATGAAGCTTGGTTCCCTTTGAGGAACAAAGCCATACACTATTTAGGAAGCAGAACATGATTAACTAATGCAATATAGAAATTAGGTCACCTTGTACAAGAGTCACAAATCTATAATTTCATCCTTAGGTCCAATCAAGGAAACATAAATCTAGGGCTGCCTGCTCCTTAAGGGAAGGGGGCAGTAATGTGACTAACTGCAGGTGACACACTTTGATCCTGTATATCTCTTTTATTTTACTTCAATACTATTATGGCCAAATTTGACATACACTGGTGAAGTGTTGTCTGTCTTGTTCACAGCATGAAAATATCATATCTGTGAAATTTAGTGTCAGAGCAAATTCACCCAACTGTTGTGCAGCGATACGCATCGTCATGCAAATCCCTTCACAACACAGGGGAACTTGTAATAGTATCAAAAGCAGCAACATAAAACAAAAACATACATAAAATAAAAAACACCCATGTCAAGCCATCAGATATACGTGCTGTATACCAAGCACAAAAAGCATAGACAAATTACAATAGCACATGCAAATGAGCGGTGACGCACGCACTTCATGCAGCCCAAAACCCACCTGCTTAATTTGTCAGGATTAAAATTAAAATTACACTTTGTTTTACTTTACACACCCTCCTTTTGACAGCAGATCACCAGTTAGTGGAGATCGGCTGTCAAATACGACTTACTGTGTCGCTTCTGACACACAGGACCAACAGGAACAATTCATAGAAGGACAAAATGCAAAAACGTGAAAAACACACAAACATTTCTTTTCAAAGGAGTCATACAAAAACCACATCTTGCTTCAACATACTGCTGACACTTCACATAACACACAAAATATCAACTGTAACCAACCATCTTCTAAAACTAATGCAACATTTCTTGTTCTGTTAAATGAAAGCAACTTACATGGACATAATTTTTCAAAAACAGAAATACAAATGTATCACCCCCTTTTAGGCCCTGCTTTGAGTGAGGCTGCTCAGGAATGCACTTCTCGGAGACAAGGCCCTGATTTAATAGGCTGCAGATGTCGACATACATGAAAGCCTAGCACAGTCCTCCAAGAGCTAAGAATAACACCTCAGCAGAACATCTGTTTTCACTTACTCCTAACCCCCACCTGACAGACCTTAAGGTCAAAATCTGCTCGCGCACTCCGCGGCTCCTCACTCTGAAGCTGTCAAAGAAAAAAAGCCTTCCCAACTCTTTCTAACCTGCAATAACCAACCCTATCCAAAACCACATACCATATGTATTACTCCCTTTAGGTGCCACAATCCACTCCTATTCCCAGACTCAAAAACATCTACTATGAATAATTCACAGAACACAACAACACAACATACCAGCTTTAGAACAAATGCTTGTTACCACCCTATGCAATGGTACTCATTTCATCAACCTTAAATGGATGAACGTCTCAGTAGGTCCAGCTAGAGTTAAAACCTTCAACCCTGATATTAAACTCAAACCTCTGCACCGGGCACATTGGCTCACTAAGTCATTAAAAGCAACCCCAAATAAGAACAACCTGGAAACTTGTATTATACCTAAATGTATGCATTTACTGAAGCTTAAGGCACCTTAAAAGCTACTCTAAATGGCAAGAATACTGTTTAAATAGTCTATTTTACCCAATTTTGACTTTGGTATTTGGGGCACTTAAAAATTAATATCCTATGATTGTGTTACATATTAATCATCTTCAGAAAGTTCTTCACACATTGCAGAGATTGGACATTGGACATCTCTCATGTAAATCCTTAGAAAAATGAGTTTTTTACGCCTGCGCCAAGTGAAATTCCATGTGCAAATGTTCTCATTTTTGCTGTTCAACACAACTTAAATTAAATTTTAATGCTAGGAGGTCATAGTATGAGTAGTAATCTTTATGAATATTAAAAAACGATTTTATAAGCACTTATTATTTTTTTTTTAAATATATTTTTTATAGAATTAATAATAATTCCTTCTTCTTCAATAAAACCAATCATTTTTGATAATTCCACATGAAAAGCAAGTTGCATCCCTTGCCTATCATTTTTAGACGCATTCATTCACAAGCCTAAACACAGAAGCCTAGCTTAAAACATGGCAAATGTTTGCGCCACTTTTTTTTAAAAGGACAATTATTTTAACATTAAAACCGAGAATATGTTTACAGAAAATGCTTAAAGAGAAGAAAACCGCACGTGAAATGTCTTCCTGTGATACAAAATAATGAACCTTATTTTTGTAACCTTTTTCAAAACAGCATTCTGAAATGCAAAGGTTCACCCGTGTTTAACTGGGAAAGTCCTTACTGAGTAAACATTCCTGTCAATTCGTAATTGCTTCATGTTGCTTACTTAGTTACCCTAGCGGTCGTACATGGGCGCGGCCATCTTGTTTGCGTGACGTAATTCCGTTTCCGGCCGCTATGTGTAATCTCGCAAAGTATGCGGCTTGCTAGTACAATTTCGCGCGTGATCGCGAGGAAAATCTCGCGCGAACTTACCCACGCGGTCGTGAACGGGCGCGGCCATCTTGTTTCTCATTCATTGCTATGGTTCTGGGCATGCTCTCTGTATCCTTTCTTAATCTCTGCCATCCTTTGCTTTTTTGAAGTTTTTTTTAATCTATTTTACTTATTATCTATCCCTCTATTTTTCTAGCTCTATATTTTTGTGTTTTCTGCTACTTTTTGTTAATTTTGAACTACTTTTTTAAACGCTTTTCTTTTCTTCTTCCCTGTTCTATTTCTTCTTTCTTTTTTTGCTTCCTTTCTGCCCAGACCATGGCAAAGCGAGGAACCGGGAAGTAGCCCGCAAAGGGGAAGGGTCCTGCACCCCGTGCCCGGCTCCCGTGCGGGCGTTTGAGGGGGGAGACAGTGATAGCTCGGGAGATTTTTAGTGCGGAGGAGGTGGCCGCACTAATATTTCACGTCCAGCGCCGCCTCCCCAAGACCATCATGGGAGGCGGCAAGATTGCAACCGGCTACGGCATCCGGGAGCGCCGGAAGCGGTGGGAGAAGGTGTGCCGGGCCATGTTTAAACTCTCTGGGGTCCGGTGCACTTATAACCAGGCCACCCACCGCTGGACGGATGTCATGGACCGGGAACGCGACTTGCTGGACGTGCTTGGTGTAGAGATCCCCGGGCTTGGTGAGTAGTAGTAGCTATTTCTAGCTATTTCATCACTACTCTGTTTTATCCGGCTCTGTTATTTGCAAATGTTTGTTTTTTACCAAGAGCAATAATGCTGCCGATTACATTGTAGCTAAATTATATTTCAAAATCTTCTATGCATTTCAGGTGCACTGCTCTCCTTCTCAGTAGCCTTGCTACTATGCTTATTTGTTTTGTATTTTGTGTTCATTTCATTGGCCTGAGAAATTATGTATGAGTGTAGTGTAAAGAACTGCGTAATGCTAGACACTAAGGGTCATATTTTCAATTACCGGCGCATCCCTGCAAAGTAGCAGGGATGCGCCAGTAATTGTGCGCCATGCCACCACCACCCATGGGCCCAAAACGTCACAGAAGCCTTACGCATCTGTGCCGTAAAGGCGGCGCATTGCTGGAGTTATGTGCCAACGATGGCGCAGCTCCAGCAATGCTCTGGGGTGCCCTATCTCCCCAATGCTGCATCAAGCCGTACGTCGGCTTCAAGCAGGCGCAGGGTTTGAGTCACGCATCATTGTCCTAAAAGTGACTGATTGACATCTTGTAGATTTCCCTCAGCCACTTTTAGGATTCGTTCCTGCGCAGGAACGCCCTCCCTTGCGCCGGAACGCCCCCTGATGGCGCAGGGCTTTACAACGTGATGCATCTCCCATATGCGTCACTTTGTTAATATACGCCGCACCATGGTGCCTCTTTTGTTCTGCCGCTGCGTCACAAAAGTCACGCAACAATGGAGCAAAAGAGCCGCAAGGGGCTTCAAAATCAGCCCCTACAGACTCAAGTCCAGTCCTTCCTTTAGACACATGGCTATAAGAAGAAATAGTGGTGGTGGTCGGTGGATTTATAGTTTGAGTATTCACTGATCTGCAAGCACGATGGACTTTGTCTGTCACTTCGCGTGCTGCGGACTGCTGCCTGCCAGGCCAAGGTAAACCTTTTTAGTAGTCTGTTTAGTGAGTTACATAGGAACTTTCAAAGTCAACGGTCCGCAAATCAAGCAATACTAATAACGTAGTATACCACATGAGATCGGTCAATATATCCCGTGGAATAGTTGTCTATCGATTTGCTATTTCGCCAAAATATTTTGTATTGTTATTTTGAAATGTTTGATTTGGTTGACAAATATCATCCATGTTTTCTGGTCTTTCTTTCTTTCATGTTGTACATCAGCTCCCCCCAGGGGCAAGAGGACACAGGAGGAGGAAGAGGGTGCTGTTCAGGATGCAGGCCAGGATCGAGCAGGCGAGGGCTCCTTTGCTGGCCCCAGTAAGTTTTAATTTTAATATAGAGTACCTATTTTTTCCTAGCGTTCCTCATTCGATTTTTTCTAAATCGTCTTTGATCTTCTTGTAGACTGGATCTAAATTCTTATCCTGCCTCGACTATGACTCCCTGTGGTATTACTAGATTATTCTTATTAGTCTGTCGGTGTAGCTAACTAAGATTGCACATTTGGCAATTCCATTGGACTCCCATTCTAGTCAGCAATAGCTCTATGCACTGAGTGCAGTCCTCTGGGATTGTCCATAATGTCTTTTCAAGTCTTCGAAATGTTTATGCTTTGACAATTGCCAACAATAAAAAGATGAATGACCACCAAGAAAGAATAAAATACTACTTTACTTTTGGTTTGGATACTAGGACAATCCATTCTACTACTGTTGCAGGGACAAATCTGCACAAACAGAACTATGGACACGAAATAATGCAATAAATTATTACATTGTATTTAGTTTTTTTCACATTTCTTTATTCCTCCTAGACCAAATATTATATAGTAGTGAGTGGTGTATTCTAACATTCTTAAATGTACTTTGTAGGTGGAACATCTGGTGGCGGGGCCAGCGCGGAGGTGGTGGTGTTGGACGAGGACTCTGGGGAGGGACGGTGCAAGTGCCGGACGTTCCTGTGAGGGTTCACACGGTGGTGGCGGGAAGAGGTAAGCTATATATTCCTTACTTATTGAGATTGAAGACTGCATAGTGTGCTTTCTGCACGGGTGTATTATAAATCAACCAGGTAGTAGCCTCCTCTAAATGTACTTCGACTTAGCTGTGAAGTTTTTGGCGAGAAGAATCCCAATAAGATCTGAGATGAACTTGATGGATGGGATGAACGAAAAGCGAAAGAAGGGTGTAAGTAAGTGTGGAAGGACGAGAAATGTAATGATGGCTGGCAAAGAAGAATGATATGTGTTTGCTTGGTCCCCGAGGTGGCTGGGAAGGAAAGAAAATGGTATGGTGCATGGCTGGGTGAATGATGAAGCAAGGCTGGGTGGAAGGAGAACAGCCTGGGTGGGTGAAACAGAAACTGTATGTGTGCATATACTTTGAATGGATGGATGCCTGGATCATGGTATTATCTGACTCTTAGATAGCATATGTGTATCTAGAGAGAGTAGACGGTCACTGGATGAACTAAGTGTTACCTTGAAGAGCATGTAACACCGCACCCGCACGTCCGTTCCAGTGTAGGAAAGGCAAGGAAAAGAAGTTGTAATTTTGTCCAAATACTACCATGAATAGTAGCAGTAGTTTGTATTGCAACTGCAAGCACAGCATATATCTGGTTCTTACGGTGGACACTCCCTACCTCTCTTTATAACTTTAGTTTAGTAGTAGCACGTCATTCGTGTGTGGGTGTATCACTGTTCACTCAATAATAAGCAAAGCACCTAAAGTCATCCCATATGTCATCAAATACATCCCATGTGAAGTGATAGATAATCAAATTATTTAGCTTCTTCATTTTCCTTTTCTAGTACTCATTTGCACTGTAGGGTGAAAGCTAAATTAATTAAGCAGTAGCCCTTGTAACAGAGTATTCTCAGTGCCACCCGTAATAGAAAAGGAAGAGCTTCACCACCTGCATGTACTGGACCGGTACAGTAACGCAAGTCTGTCTCACTCATCATGGTGTGCGTCTGTTTTTCTCGGGTGCAAGTTCACTGCGCTGGCATTATGCCGGCTTGCATAAGATAACGTACCAATTTTCCTAAACAAGAGAGAAGAAGAAGAATAAGACTGGTGGACTGTCATAGTCGACTGTAATGGAAGTCCATAGTGCTCGTAGAATTAGTTCCTTAAACTCCCACTAATGTTAGAGCAAGGATGAAGAAGTGGGAGGTTAGATAGATACTGTCCTCAATAGTTATGTACTGTGCTTTCAATTTGCTACTTGTGCTGTGACACAACGTTGTGCTCAATCACTTTGTGTTATTAATCTTAAGGAGCATTGGTTACAGACTATGTCTTTCTTTCTTCATATAGTTGCTCCTTCCAAATCAACTAGACCATCACGGAGGGAGCAGGCTCGAGTGGCCCGGCAACGGAGGCTGGATGCCACTGTCGCCGAATATCGGCGGCTGGTGGCCCTGGAGGAGGAGGACACGCAGTCAACCGGTACGACAACAACAACATCTACTGGGACAGCTGCATCCTCCTCCGTGCCCCCACGGGCTGCCAGCCAGCGCAGTGCTCCAGCGGTACGGAGCCGGGCTACCAAAGCCAACCGCCACCGCCGAGCAGCAAAGACACCAGCTGCCCCCCACAGGAGTTGCAAGGCACGCCAGTGCCGCTTATCCCTAAGAGTGTCCTACCTGGAGCAGGAGGTCCATACCTACAAGAACTTGGTGGAGGGCCTCCGCTTCGACCATGCCACCCTCCGCAAGGAGTATGATGCCCTGGCCGCTAAAGTCAACAGCACCCTCCCGTAGTGTAGTGTCCCTTGCCCCTTTTTTAGAGACTTTTGGGGGGTAGGAATTGGGATTTGGGTTGTGGGACTTTTGAAGGACAATCGTTGGGGTTAGGGAGGGTCTTGCGGGAGACTATTTTGTTAGGGCTACTAAAATATACTTTTTGAAACTTTATCTGACCATACCTGTTTTTTACTGCTTTTGAGTCTGGTGGGTGGGGGTTTAACAGTAAGTTTGTTTTCCTGAGGAGTCCTAGGACTTTAGTAGTACTACCGTCAATCTCTCGTCTATTCCTAATACTCCATTATACTACCTCCCACCAAACGCTTATCTTACCTGTAATTTGTGTTTGAAAGTAGGGCTGGTCCCAGGGCTGGCTCCAGAGGAAATGGCGATTAAGGTTGGCAATCCTGGGCGGATTAAATGTCCTCATTGCGGTGGTACTAGTGGTGTGACACAGTGGCAGTTGCATGCATATGGAAAAAAAGAAAATGAAACCTGGTTTGTCCTTACTATAGCATTACAACGGTACGATAGAGAATATAGGAGGTGACAGTTCACTAGAACAGTGCCACACAGAGCCTAACAAATGGTAAAGTAGAAAGTATACCTAGTACTTGTGTTGAATTTCTTTGACATTGGCTACTACTACAAGAAATAGTACTGAAGCTAGCGGAGTAAGTCTAGAATATATCCTCGGATTCCTTCACCAGCCTGTTGCTATGACCTTATCCCCCCAGCAAGTGTGTGGAATTATTGATGTCATTTAGTCACACATCAAGCAAAACCACACAGCCCGGGGGGAGACGGTTAGGGTTTTGAAAATGGATGGGAATGGGGGTTTCTTTTTGGGTAGGTTTTGTTGAGAGAAAAAAAAGCACAGCATTGACAAACAAGAATTGAAGATAAAGAAATCTTTGGGTACATGGCTAAATCTTTTGAACACTAAGTGCCTCTCACAGAGTAAGTGATCCCCCCTTTCCCACCATGGATTTTCTTCAAGTCGCTTGCAACAAAAATTACACATTCCCACGAGTGCTCTAAAACCCCAGAACTCAGTTGCAAAAACCAAGAACACCCCGAAACACATGCAATCCTGCTGCTAGGGCTAACCCTAACGAACCCTAAGTTACAAAAAGTACCAAAACCTTTTTCATCATGGATGTTGTTAAAAGCAGTTTTATCCGGTATTAGACCTTCCCAGCAATGGCCCCAGAGCCATCAACCCAGGCGAAAACAAGTAGAAGACCCCCAAACTGCCAAAAAGCAAAAGTACAAAAATGTGGACTTTTTCACTTTTGTGAAAATTTGCCAAATCACTCTGCGCACGCTCTGCAGCTAGGCCCTAACTCCCCTCTGCCTCCATGGATTTCCTTCAAACCTCTTGCTATCTAAACTATCCATACCCAGTAGTGCTCCCAGGCCCCGAAACCCACCCACAAACACGAGGAAGCCCCCCAAACAGACCCCTGAAAACGCTACATTGAGCAAAAAGTCAGAAATGGCAAAACCTTTTTTCCTCATGAATGTTGTTTAAACCAGTTTTATCCGGTATTAGACCTTCCCAGCAATGGCCCCAGAGCTGTCAACCCAGGCGAAAACAAGTAGAAGACCCCCAAACTGCCAAAAAGCAAAAGTACAAAAATGTGGACTTTGTCACTTTTGTGAAAATTTGCCAAATCACTCCGCGCGCGCTCTGCAGCTAGGCCCTAACTCCCCTCTGCCTCCATGGATTTCCTTCAAACCTCTTGCTATCTAAACTATCCATACCCTGTAGTGCTCCCAGGCCCCGAAACCCACCCACAAACACCAGGAAGCCCCCCAAGCAGACCCCTGAAAACGCTACATTGAGCAAAAAGTCAGAAAAGGCAAAACCTTTTTTCCTCATGAATGTTGTTTAAACCAGTTTTATCCGGTATTAGACCTTCCCAGCAATGGCCCCAGAGCCGTCAACCCAGGCGAAAACAAGTAGAAGACCCCCAAACTGCCAAAAAGCAAAAGTACAAAAATGTGGACTTCTTCACTTTTGTGAAAATTTGCCAAATCAATCCGCGCGCGCTCTGCAGCTAGGCCCTAACTCCCCTCTGCCTCCATGGATTTCCTTCAAACCTCTTGCTATCTAAACTATCCATACCCAGTAGTGCTCCCAGGCCCCGAAACCCACCCACAAGCACCAGGAAGCCCCCCAAACAGACCCCTGAAAACGCTACATTGAGCAAAAAGTCAGAAAAGGCAAAACCTTTTTTCCTCATGAATGTTGTTTAAACCAGTTTTATCCGGTATTAGACCTTCCCAGCAATGGCCCCAGAGCCGTCAACCCAGGCGAAAACAAGTAGAAGACCCCCAAACTGCCAAAAAGCAAAAGTACAAAAATGTGGACTTTGTCACTTTTGTGAAAATTTGCCAAATCACTCCGCGCGCGCTCTGCAGCTAGGCCCTAACTCCCCTCTGCCTCCATGGATTTCCTTCAAACCTCTTGCTATCTAAACTATCCATACCCAGTAGTGCTCCCAGGCCCCGAAACCCACCCACAAACACCAGGAAGCCCCCCAAACAGACCCCTGAAAACGCTACATTGAGCAAAAAGTCAGAAAAGGCAAAACCTTTTTTCCTCATGAATGTTGTTTAAACCAGTTTTATCCGGTATTAGACCTTCCCAGCAATGGCCCCAGAGCCGTCAACCCAGGCAAAAACAAGTAGAAGACCCATAAACTGCCAAAAAGCAAAAGTACAAAAATGTGGACTTTGTCACTTTTGTGAAAATTTGCCAAATCACTCCGTGCGCGCTCTGCAGCTAGGCCCTAACTCCCCTCTGCCTCCATGGATTTCCTTCAAACCTCTTGCTATCTAAACTATCCATACCCAGTAGTGCTCCCAGGCCCCGAAACCCACCCACAAACACCAGGAAGCCCCCCAAACAGACCCCTGAAAACGCTACATTGAGCAAAAAGTCAGAAAAGGCAAAACCTTTTTTCCTCATGAATGTTGTTTAAACCAGTTTTATCCGGTATTAGACCTTCCCAGCAATGGCCCCAGAGCCGTCAACACAGGCGAAAACAAGTAGAAGACCCCCCAAACAGCCAAAAAGCAAAAGTACAGGTTATTAAAGTTTTAATTATATTACCTTGTGCAAAACAAAGAAAGACAGAAACACAGGAATAAAAGTCAATAAGTGCGAAAAAGAAAATGTCTGAATTCATTGGCTCATTTTCAGGCCTCGGTGTCAGGGAAGAAGAGTTCATCCTCATACTCTGCGAAATCATCAGGCAGGAGTAGGTCAGTGTCACCTAACACAGAAGAAATTCCCTCATCTAAGTTGCTGTCCTCCTCGTCTTCTTCCAACGTGCGAACTGGTACTTTGAAATCTGGTGGTATGAGGTGCTCATTCATCTTGATCATTGTCAATATCTCCACATTTTTGGGCGAGAGGCGGGTCCGTTTGCAAGTTACAATGCCACCAGCAGCACTGAAAACACGTTCAGAAGACACGCTTGCGAGTGGGCAAGACAAGTAATGTATAGCCAGGCGGGAGATCTCTGGCCACAATTCTTTTTTCCCATGCCAATACGCCAATGGGTCAGCATTAACATAGACCTCTGTTGAGTCATTCAGATAGTCCTGCACCATCGACTCAAAGTTCTCCACGTTTCCTCCACTTTGCTGAATTTTCGCTCGGACCTTTTCAGAACCATATCCAATCTCAGCTAGCCAATCCTCTTCATCACCCGATATTTCTGTTGTGTCTGGTGCAGATGATGCGGTTGCCGGTGTCTTTAACGGCTGAGAGGTCACTTCTGCCACAGCCACAGGTGCAGAAGTGGAGTCTTGTGACTGGTGATGGCCTGCTGATGCTGATGTACGGCCTTTTCCTTCAATTTGCTTCCGTTCTCTTTCAAACCTGATGGCTGACCAGGCTACCCAACGTTTGTACTTTGTAGCATCTTCATCACTAAAAGGAAATAATGCAGAGCCTGCCAGCGCCTTTTTGTAGCGTGGATGCAGAATAGTAGCACAAATGTAATGCTGTTCTGAGTGGATCTTTTGAAGACGTTCATCGCCACGTAGACGCTCTAATAATTTCTCCGCCAAAAGAAAAGCTTGTTGCTTTTCTTCATCGTTTTGAAACTTTGAAGACACCGCCTTCAGTTTGTGCTCCAGCATGCGCAACAATGGGATAGCTTTTCCCAAATTACAGTCCTCCCTGCTGACTGTACGCGTGAAGAACTCAAAAGGACGAAGCATGTCTGTCAGGCTTTTAACTAGCTCCCATTGCGCCGCATTTAACCTCAGGTCCTCCTTCACAGCTGTACCCATTGTTAAGAAATACTGATCGAGTACCGTAAACTGCTCATACAGACGCTCAAGCATGTAGAACGTTGAGTTCCAACGTGTTGGCACCTCCTGGATGAGTGCTTTCACTGGCATTCGACGTTCATATAGCAGGCTCCTCAGATGCTTCCGGGCCTTAAAAGAATGGCTGAAATGGTTGCACATTTTTCGGCAGGTGACCACTAACTGGCATGCTGGACTTTCTTTCTCCAAGAATTTTTTAACAACCAGGTTTATACAGTGCGCCAAACACGGCACTCTGAAATGGTCACCCAGTTCCATGGCCTTAACTACATTGGCGCCATTATCCGTGGAAACATAACCAATGCCGCGTTTTTGGGAGACAGCCAGTGAAAGACCTTTGTATGGAACTCATTCAAAATGTTTTCTGCTGTATGACGTTTCTCCAAGCCAAACATGGCTAGTGTTGCATGTTTCCGAGCAGCTTTAAAAACTTGGTCCAGGTCAGCACCTGCGTTTAGCTTTGCTTTAACCCCTGAAAAAGAGACCCAGTGTGCAGTGATGCACATGTAATCAGTGCCTGCGCCACTGGTCCACATGTCTGTTGTGAGATGTATAGTGTGAACAGCACTCTTCTGCAAAGCTGCCCCAATCACCTCCAGCACATCTTCATGTAGTGCTGGAACCGCAACTCGGGCAAAATAGTACCGGCTAGGAACCTTCCATTTAGGGCAGAGCGCTGCCACTAATTCGAGAAAACCAACCCCTTCTACAAAAGAAAAAGGTAGAAGATCCAGTGCTAGCATTTTAGCCAGCTTAGTGTTATACAGACGCACCATTGGGTGGTTGCGGTCATATGGCGCGTCTGAAAACAACATTGTTTTAATGTTGCCCTGGACCATTTTACGGGATGATGATAATGACTTCTTCGACCCAGTTACGCTCGCTGATGAACTTTTTCGCATTGGTGTCTCACTCTGTCCCACACTCTTAGTGTGGCTCCCAGGGGGTACTGGGTGTAAGTGAAGTGTGTGACACTTCTTCTTCCTCGTCATCATCAGATGGAACATCCACGTTTTCTCGACTTGCAATTCGGGCTTCCTTGATCTGCTTTAGGTGCTCCAACCATTGGACAGTGTGCTGTCTCTTAAGATGACCTCTCTGCCCTCCAGTCCCATAGTTGGTACCAAGCTTACCACGACTAACTGCAAGCTTACAAATGCTACAAATGGCTATGTTTTCCCTTTTTGTGGAAACACTAAAGAAGTCCCAAACTGCGGACTTGAAATGTCTATGGGGGCCGGAGGAGGCGATACTGGTGGTGGCCGTGCTGCTAATGCCAGATGAAGTGGAGGATGTGTATTGCTGAACTTTACTATGTTGTGCACTTTCACCACCACTAATTGAGGTCGAGGTGGATGGAGGTCCCTTCTGGCGAGTAAGAAATATGGAAGCGTCACGTTGTGGTGTACTAGTTAACATCAATGATTCTGGTGTTCCCATTGACTCCTCGTCGACTTCATCATCACGCTCAGCAGCTTGTCGGGCTAGGGTCAAAATGTCTGTTTGCTGCATGTCCGCTGGGGCTACAGTGACGTTAGTGATGATGACTGCGTCGTCGTCGTGAGAGTCTTCAGCAGCAGGAGTATCCGCCACTTCTTGTTGAGCGTCATCACACTCCATAACTTTGAGAGTTTCGACGACCTTCCTTTTACGCTTTGCTACCTTTGTCAGATCATGGTGTGCCTCCTCAACCTCACTCTCAGACGGCAGTGGTGCTGGTTCCCAAGTAAGATCCATATCATCAGAAGGAGGTGGGCTTGAAGAAGATGTAGACACCAACACCCTTGATCTTTTCCTTGCTCGGGATGTGGACGACAATGAATGATCATCAGGAGGAGTGGCTTCCTCGAATGATACCTCGGCTTGATTGTCGATTTCCAGATGTGCCCCTACTTCTGGAGGAACAACTTTTGTGGCCACTTGTTGTGCCCCTCCATGCACCTCTGCTTGCTCCTCTCCTTGCGCCGCCTCCTCTCCTTCCACATGTACTTGGGCTTGTACTACTTGCACATGTGATTGTTGTTGCGGCTGTGGTTGTTCAACACTCGTCAGATGAGTTACAACAACCTGTGTTGATTCTTGAGGGACATTGCTGCTACTTTATTGCGATGAGCCAACATCACTGGTCGATGGTGATTGAACAACTATACTGGCTTCCTCTGAAGCACTCAAGGGCTTGGACCTAAGTTGGCGTGGTGGTGGCGGCACTGAGCCCAATGGAGCGGAGGTGCTGCTCCCAGCTTGGTCCCCAGCAGACCCCGCTGCTGCAGCAGGCGTACTTTTTTTTCCCAAAAAAATGTGGCGGTCGTCATCACACCAGTCTCCTTGGCAAGTGGCGCCACTTGCTTCTTCTGCTCCTTACTGGCAACTTTCTTGCTAGAGGAGCTACGGGCAATTTTTTTTGCGGCCATCTTCTTCAGATGTAACTCTGAACAGCAGGCCGCAGTTGCACAAGTTGCAGAGTTGTCTGTGGCCACACGTGACGTTGTGCTGCACACACCGCAGCAGGACTTCTTCCTGGCACTGGTGGTTCTCTTGTGCACCTACAAGCAATGGAAGACAGAGGAACATCAGTTATACACCCCAAAAAGTAAAAAAAACACACAAAAATCAGCACAATCCCAGCCCATCCATGGCCTCAATGGTGTTTAAATTCAAGAAGACAACCCACAGAAAGACTAGGCCCATGCACCACTCACTACCCCTGGCCAAAAGGCCCCACCAGCAGCCCCAAAAAAACGAAAAAAACACAAAATTCAGCACAATCCCAGCCCATCCATGGCCTCAATGGTGTTTAAATCCAAGAAGACACCCCACAGAAAGACTAGGCCCATGCACCACTCACTACCCCTGGGCATAATGGATGAAAGCTAGGCAAAATAAGTGCAGGCCTCAGACACTGCCTCTCTTCAAAATTGCCCCTTGCACCCCAAGCACATGTTGCCTGTACCAGCACTCAAGATGGCCACCACCACCACCCACATGGCCAGTCCAAATCAACAGTAGCACCCCCAAAAAAAGGAAAAACACACAAAAATCACCACAATCCAATGCCATCCAGGATGTTTACATTAAAGACAGTGAGACCACCACACAGCCAGACTCAGTCCATGCACCACTCACTACCCCTGGGCAAAAGGCCCCAATAGCAGCCCCAAAAAATCGTCAAAAAACACAAAATTAAGCACAATCCCAGCCCATCCATGGCCTCAATGATGTTTAAATTCACAAAACAGTTGTATAATGCATGCACCCATAACCAACCCTGGTCCTACTGGATACTGTGGCTACCCCAATATATTTTATTTAATGTTCTGAAAAAGTTCCAAAATTGTAGTTGCAGCAACTGTAATGCCCCAACAAACTTACTTGTGAAAGTTGATTTCTAATCCAAAAGTGATCCAAAGAAAGTCAAAAAGGCCTCAAATCCAAATATTCAGCAGCACCCACAAAAAGTAATCCTTCCAGGTCAAGGTCCAAATGAAAGTGACCAGCACATGAACAAAGCACTGGGAGGAGCCTGCTGGACAGGAACAGGAAGTTGGAGACTGTGGGGCACTTCCTTCCTCTTCCCCCCCCAAAAAAAATTGACTCCTTGCAACAAAAAAGTGCAGGCAAATGTCAACCTGAGGAGTGATTCTGATAAAAATCATCATTTTCTGAAGGTTTATGCTGTTTGCTGGTGGATTTCTTGTGCAGAATTGCAAAATCTCTATTTCGCGAGTGCGAGATTGTTCCTGCCCGCCGCACCTACGTGTTCGCAATTGCGAACTCTCGCGATGCGTGCTGTGCAAGGTAAGGTGGCAAGCCGCGATTACGTATTCGCGGGCGCCAACTCCCGCGGGATCCCGCAGCAAGATCCAAAATGGCGCAGCACTCGCAAAATATCGAGAAAAACAACTCAGCAAAGGCTGAATGACGGAAAGTGAACGCCGTGCGCCACGCCGCGCGTAGCAATATTGTATCACCAAGCAAAAAAATCCGCCGCGTGCGAATTGACGGATTTTCGGCAAATTCGCTAGAGTTCACGGATTGCGAATTTACCGAAAATCCGCAAATTCCGCGAGCGGAACGGATTTTACGCCCATGCTTAAAACACACGCTTTCTGTCACAGTTATATAATCACAAAAAACGCCAATGCTGCCATTCATATTTAACCATCAATTTGAACAACTCACTTTTGACTTGAACATGAAGTGAGAGGGTCTGGTTCCCTTGAATGAATCTGAGTTTTTTATTTCTTTTTTACTTCATAAGATTATTTGATCATCTTTTTATGCAAAACATTTATCAAGTTCAAATACAATAAGTACCATACAAAATTTCAAAAACATTTCAATATATTAAAACACTCCCCTTTCTTTTCTCATTCACCCAACCACTCATATGTGAATCACTTACATACACTCTCATACACTCAGCAAAACCTACAAACTATTTAAATAAATCAGAGAATAATCATGCACTGTATTTCCAATGCTGCCATAGATCTGTACTTCATGTATATTTTAAGGTGTTTACACAGAATCTCATATCTTGAACAGTATTCTTATGGCATAACAAACATCAGGTCTACGCGTTTCGAACTCTTTTTCAATCTCGAGTTCTCATCAGGACCAAACTGTGGGGTAAAGAAGTGGGAGACCTTCGTTAGAGATGGGTTCTCTGCCATATTAGAAGCCACTAGGTAGCTCAACAGCCACTATTTGACATCTTACCTCATTCTTGTATCACAATTAATTGTAACATCAATATCGAAACGCGTAGACCTGATGTTTGTTATGCCATAAGAATACTGTTCGAGATATGAGATTCTGTGTAAACACCTTAAAATATACATGAAGTACAGATCTATGGCAGCATTGGAAATACAGTGCATGATTATTCTCTGATTTATTTAAATAGTTTGTAGGTTTTGCTGAGTGTATGAGAGTGTATGTAAGTGATTCACATATGAGTGGTTGGGTGAATGAGAAAAGAAAGGGGAGTGTTTTAATATATTGAAATGTTTTCGAAATTTTGTATGGTACTTATTGTATTTGAACTTGATAAATGTTTTGCATAAAAAGATGATCAAATAATCTTATGAAGTAAAAAAGAAATAAAAAACTCAGATTCATTCAAGGGAACCAGACCCTCTTACTTCATGTTCAAGTCAAAAGTGAGTTGTTCAAATTGATGGTTAAATATGAATGGCAGCATTGGCGTTTTTTGTGATTATATTACTTTAGGCTGTGGCTTGGCCTTGCTGCTTGGGAGCCCGTACCCAGTGGTGTTTTCTGTCACAGTTAGTCCAAATTTTTCTTCATCGTTTTACTGATACATGCAATTGAAAAAGATTCTCAGTTCGGTAATGGATCTGAGATGATGCTCTCGTCAGACTTCAGCCCATCGTTTACGTGTTGTGCTTGCATGTAGATGAAGTGTCACTGATTGACACTTGAATCAGGGCGCTTCAGGGTTTGAAACTGAAGCACCCAGTTGCGAAGCACTTTAGTGATGCTACTCCTTGTCATTAAGGGGAGGGCCTTAGGACCTTTGTTGAGCGGATGAGGTCACGCCCACAGAAGCTGTGACATTCTCAGCCTAGCACAGTTCAGCTCAGGCAGCCAGGAGCCTGCGCATGTCTGGTTCTTGGCTGCCTGACCTGAAAATGAACAGTGTCTGTCAGGTTGACCATTCCTCACCCTGACAGACACTGTTTGTGAGGGGCAATAGGTGAGGGGCGTGGACCCTCAGCCCAAATGGACTGGTCGCGGCTGGGAGCAAGGGTGGTTATCAAAGCACATACCCTCTACTTCTCCAGGATTATAACTGTATGAATCCCAGGATGACTTTCAGGATGCCTAACAACTATATCTTCATTTGTGGCATTTCCAGGTAAAGTCCTATATCCTGTCCTGCCATGGTGAACAAGTGATCGTGGCTGTGGGGATCCAGGGTGCTGGACCACCATGAAGGATGCCTCAGTTACTATATGTGGCCATGCAACAATTGAGGCCTCATTGACTCTCTCAAGGCATTTGGGTAATTTGGGTAGTAATGGTCTCCTCATTGATATCATCAGCCCTTGAGTGTGTAATGTAAGTTCTTTTAGCATTTGAGAAAAAGTTGTTATTGAGATCAGTTCTGTTGAGACGTCACGCTTTACCAATAGATAGGCTATTTTGCTCAGGATTCCTAAGTGTATATCGTTCATCTCTGCTTGGGCAATCACAGACATATAGTCTAGAGATTTTGCTATGGCGCTCATTGCCTCAAGCACTGGAAAGACCAGGGAAGTACCATTGGGAACCTGAGTCCCAGTAATAGCACTCTCAAATATATTGTTTCTTGCAGGGCCGCTTTGCCAGCCTCAACCCAGATGGGCTTTGACACTTCTGACGCTGTGCAACCTACCAATGCAACACCTTGAACCACCATGCCTTCCAGATCTTGCTGGACTTGCAAGACTTCTGTCCGTTATTATCATTTCTACAATAGTTTGCCAAGTACCATAGGAAGAGCTGTCGATAAGGCCGCTAGGTTCCTCGCTGCCATACAAGGGGTCCACCTGAACCTCCAGATAATTGAAACTTTTTCACAAGACAACTGGTGTTGTTGTGGGTTAAACTTTATTGTAAAATAGTTTTCGTTTTCCAATCTGCACCGATAAGTAGCCATCTGATGAGTCTATAGAAGGAGTAGTATATTAATTGCTTGTACTCTATAGGAGTCTAACTGAAGTGTGAAAGAGAGCTCCAATGGCACAAGGACATTTATGGAAAGTCCATTGAAGAGAACCAAGCTATAGTCTAAGTGGGATTTTTCAAGCGCCTCATTTGTTAAGCATAGGTCTTAGGGTTTTGAGATTTTGAAGATAATATCTTAATGATTTAGTCTTTGCTTGAATGTGGTCTTTGTCATCAAGGAGGAAGCTGAGAGATTTAGCAGAGGTGGCAGTGTTAGAAGTAATGTTCACCATTTGGATGACACCAGATCATGCTAGGTTGTTGTCTGGGGTACCTTTTGCAGCGAGTAAAAAAAGTTCAATCTTCATAGCATTATAATTTTAAGTGTTTCTGTTCCATTTATTTATGTATGCATTTGAAGGACGAATTGAACATGAAGCTGGGTCCAGTTGTGATGCACCAGATTTTGGGGGGATCTTTAACAGAATGGGAATGCCAGAAATAAGTAGATATTGTTAAGAAATTGAGAAGTCTAGGTCAGTTTGAAGGAACCAAAAAAATTTATCTTGACAAACTTGCAACCAGCAAAAACTCTTTTCCAGGGCTGATATTAAAATAAAATCTTGCCAAAGGCTGGGAATCAAAAATAAATTAAAAGAATTGACATCTAGACTAACTTTTTATGGACTTAAGTAATCCTCTGCTGGTCCAATTCTTGATCGATTTTTTCACCTCGGTGCTGGATGGAATATGTGCTTGAGTGTGTTCATTTATGAAAATAAGTCTCACTCTTTGCTATGTAGCATTTTTATCTTCAACCACAGCATTCCTATGTTTGGGAAACTGGATTCTTGTTGCAGTACCACTCCCCTACTTTTCGCCTGGTTTTCGATGCAAATTTGACTGAGGTGAACTAGGCCCCTGCTAACTAGGTTCCCAGTACCAGTGTTCTTTACCTAAAACTGTGCCACAATTGGCACAACTTCAGCAACCCATAAAAGTCCCTAGTAGATGGTACCCGAGTACCTAGGGCATTGGGATTGAAGTGGGTCCCTTAGGGCTGCTCAAAAATTGTGCCACACTAGGGACTCCTCACCAAGATAATGCAAACTACCATTGCAGGCTGTGTGTCTTGGTGCACAAAAAAACAGAAGAGTTACCATAGCACACATCCCTGTGTGCCATGCCCACAGACACTGCATGAGGTATAGGTAAGTCACACCTACTGCAGGCCTTACTGCCCTAAGGCAGGGCACACTATATCACATGTGTGGTCATATCTGCCTGAACAGATATGACCCTACAATATCTGAGTCCATTCTTTGATCTTGTAAGTGCACAGGGAAGCCATATAGAGTATATGGGCTAAACACCAGTCATTACGAGTTGCCCAGCACCATGATGACTTCACTGTACCCAGGGATATTTGGTACCAAACATCTTGTCTCTATAACTCCACACTCATGCCAGTGCTGAATGTATTCACACAATCCGCAACCACTCCTGGTGACAAAAACCTAACACTTAAGGACACCTCTGCGACTGTCGCCCCTGTGCCCCGGATAAGGAAACCCAAGTTTCCCCAATGTCTCTGAACATTGCAAGAATTGAGCCTCCTTGTTGGTTCAGATCAGCTGGTCCCCCAGTCCAAGCCTGTAGCTTCTTTGTGACCGGAATGATCCTCCATTGAAGTGAAGGGGGGGCCAGATGCTGTAATGCACCAATGCACCCTATTGCCCCAGAAGTGAACTGTTGGTGCTGCCTTGGACCTTTCCCATACTCACCTTAAGTCCAGAAGATTGTTCAAGTAAGTCACTGCTAAGTACCTGTATGCTGCGTGTATTTTTCCCGAAGATCGTAACATTACACAGAAGACATTAAATTCTGATATAAAGTATCAATATCTCTCAAAATCTCCTGATGCTGAAAAACATACCTATGCACCAGGACGCCCCAGTGCCTCCTGAGGTGACTTATTGGTGCTGCCTTTGACCTGGCCCCATACTCACCTCAAGTCCTGGCAAAGGGTCCGTAAGTCCTTTTTAAGTGGCCATACGCAGCGTATGTTTTCTCCACACCTGAACATTGCTGCAAAGTGCTTTAATCACAATTGAAAGTATCAAACAGCTGTTTACTACAAACCTGCTATTGTAAACAGTTCTTACGTTTGAACAGCGTTCTTGGTTTTGCAAAATATATATAAAGAATTCTTTTTTCCTAATTTGGTCTCAGATTTATTCTTTGAGTGTGTCTCTCATGTTTTGCCTCTTTGAGTACAACAAATGCTTAGCACTACCTGCTGATAAGCTTAACTGCTCCCCACACTACCACAAATAGAGCAATAGGATTATCTACTTTTGCCTCTGTATACCAATCTGGGACTCACTGGACTCGCTGCACAGTGTACTTCTTTTTAGTGCACTATATAGAGAGCCAGCTTCCTACACTTGCTGAACTCTTAGAGTGTCTGTTAGGATATTTCCAAAAAGCAAACCCCACATTGCCCCTCATATGGTTTGCAATCAATGAACAGTAGTCATTTGTTTCCATCTATTTCTCTAAACACTACATCATTCATGACCCTTATCCGAAAAACAAATATATACAAAGAGAGGTGGAAGTAAATAGTAAAACCAATTTTTGTCAACAAAGACTGCAATGCTAAATGCTAAATACCGACTATAAAAATCTTCCTAAACAAGAGTTCAGTACCTGAAGCTTGAGACAGAATTTTGTCAGATGCCTGACTCTGGTACAGCTCGAAGTTCTCTTGGGCCCTCGAGCCCAAAACAAGCTGAGCTTTCAGATAGCTTCCATCTGCTATCCATGCTCTCTCATCACCAAGAGTGAAAAAGAAAGCAGTAACATTTAATGTAGAAAGAAAAGATGTACAATGTGAAGCAAACAACGTGGGATTAATCTTGGCTTCATTAATCGCAACAAGAAACCTCTGGGTCTACAATAAACAGAGTTTACGGGACTTAGCAATGGTGGAGTTTCCCTTTTAAAGGATGGTTTCCCTCACCCACCAGAGCTGGCATGCTTTATCATAGGGTAACCTCCTCACACCGTGAAACCTAGTCATGGTGCGGTCTGCAACACACTCTCTGAGAGGGAGGAGCTCAGGGATGTTTTGAAAAGAAGTACAATAAATACCTTAGAAGAACTAGGTGTGATGAGGGCAGCAGAGCAAATCAAAAAATCAAAAAGTGATAGCTCAAACTAGCTCCAGGTAAGCAAACAACTTTATTGGTGCATCTCTGGCCCGGGATTAAAAACAAATAAGGAGCAAGAGGGGATTCAACCTGCGTTTGGGTTAAGGAGTAATAAGTTAAAGATAGGCCAACATGTTTCAGACTATTGCCCTCAACAGAGGTGTGGCAGTCTTCTTCAGGACACATTATCAAAGCTTCTGAGTACTAAGGTGCTCATGTACAACAATTAAATTAACTGAGGTTTATACAAAGCCAGTGGCAGTCCACATAATCAGGGATCCACTGACGGTTTACTTGGAAAAAATAAATATGTATAACTTCTTCATTAAATCCACCGATTCCATAATCAGAACCATACTAGATCTACTATCCGTGTGTCCATTCCAAATCCTACTATAAGGTCTGGATCTTTAGCAAGGCTTCACATTGCTAGCGATAGTCAGTCTGTACACAAAAAACACCCACCATAATTTCAAATTAGGCATCATCATGACTATTTTTCTACACATCAAAAAACATTGCTCTTAGAAAAAGAATGAGAAAGTTAGGCTTACCTGCTAATGTCGAGCATCATGCTTCAACTTTACTCTGGTGTGGTGCCAAAGACAATATCTGTCCTAAGTAGTGTTGAGAGGACAGAAACAAAACAAAAGATTGGCAAAAGAACCAAAGACAAGACAAGAGAATCATTGTATTTCATAATTCCTTAAAGAATCTGTGGCCTATATATATGTTCACATCGTTTTTCCCCAGTGAGTATATTTTATAGTCAACCACTGTCTGAATAGAAAAGGGGTAGGTGACTCCTAGGTGACCAAGATAACTTGTGCTGATGGAAACATCAGTATGAAAACAAAATGCTCATAGGCAGTGAAGTCTCTGTCTTAAACCAAGGAATAGATTACCTTTGACTAGACAAGATAACATGTATTGTTAGAAATGGCTGTTTGGGTTGTGGTTCCACTCCTCTATGCATTCATATAATGTAAGGGTATGTAGGGACAACAAACAAAAAGGTTTAGTTTAGGAAGACCAGTATACATACCTGTCCTCCAGCACATTTTAATTAAGTATGCACTGCCGGTTAATTGTCTACATAAAACGTGATAGAGGGACTCTAGGTGCATGGACTCTTGTAAGAGAGGTACACAATATTGTAATATCATGATCCCATAGGAAACAATAGTTCTAGTACAATTAAAATTGGCTTCCAGCCATGTTAATTGTAAAGGGAAAGGAGCGCAACTAGCCATGCCGGGGGGTGAGGTCCAACCAGAGGAAAAATGCTGGGCATTCCTCACAAAGCATGCAGTTTGGTACGATCTTTAATGAACATGTTATACATATTTATTTTTGCCAGGAAAACCGCCATTGGATCCCTAATTACATGGACTGCCACAAAAACCTCTGGTTTTGTATAAACCTCAGTTCATTTAATTGTTGTACATGAGGATGTTAGTATGCAGAAGCTTTGATAATAGGTCCTGAACAAGGCCACCACACCTATGTTGAGAGTAATAGGCTGAAACATGTTGACCGACCATTAACTTATTACTTCTTGACCCAAGAGCAGGTTGAATCACCTCCTGCTTCTTCTTTTACCTCTCGCCTAGAGATGCACTGATAACATTATTTGGGTACCCTGGAGCTAGTTTTAGCAATCACTTTTTCATCTTTTGATTTGCTCTGCTGCCCTCATCACAACTAGTTCTTCTAAGTTTTTTATTATACCTCTTTTCAAAAACATCCCTGAGCTCCTCCCTTTCAGAGAGGGAGTTGTAGCCCGCACCACGACTAGGGTTACTGGCGTGAGGAGGTTACCCTGTAATGAAGCATTCCCCCTCTGCAGGGTGAGGGACACCTTCCTCTAAAAGGGACGCTCCACCATTCCTAGGTTCTGTACACTCTGTTCATTGTAGACCCTGGGTTTCCTTTTTGTGATTAATATAGTCTTATTAGAGGAGTCAACCTGTGAAGGTTTTAAAATCTCCTCTAGCCCTCTGTTGTGTTTTGAATAATCTTGGCTTCCCCACTTAAACAAATTGTCTGATCCTAGGAAAATATTTTATTTCACCGAGCTTCCTTTTTCTTCATGATCTCACAGGAGAGCACCTTCAAATATATGAGTTCAGGAAGTGTACAACATATGTTGCGTTTAATTTAATAGACACTAATGTCACTCCATCTATAATAAGTATAAAGACCACATATTGGGTTAACGTGACAACTTACTAGCCTTTTAGTTTGCTAATGACATTGGCATCAGGGCCAGCATAGGATGTTTTTCAGGAATGTAGTTTCCTTAATGTTAAAAAAAACATCATTTTTAATAAATAGATGGAGATAGTAGTTTTGGGCAAGCATAGTAACATCTGGTCTAACGCCTTGTGGCCTGACGATCTAGGCCTGATAAGGTGATCAAGGGTAATGTTACAAATCTAGGCATCTGGTTTGATGCTAAGTTGTCCTTTGATGCTCAGATCACCACCCTTGCTGGGAAATGTTTCGGGATATTGAAATCCCTGAGGAAAATTCTTCATTTTCTTCCAGAGGCCGCCCAGAAAACCATAATCCAAGCACTGGTGATTTCCAGTCTGGCTTATTGCAGTAACTCTTACCTGGGTTTGGCTCAGACACGTCTTCATAGATTACAACGGGTCCTTAATGCAGCTGCTCAGACACTATGGAAGCTTCCCAGGCGGGCTTCTATAAAATCTGCATTGCGGAAATTACACTGGCTCCCATTAAGGTACAGAGTTCTTTTTGAAGCACTGTGTTATTGCTTCAGGCCTCTCTCTTCTCAAGGCCCTCACTACCTTCAGTCCATGGTGAACTTATATATGCCTGCTAGAAATCTGAGATTTGGGGCAGCCAAATTAGCCACTGTTACAAAATTCAAAAGGATGAGAGCAGGTGGGAGTTTTTTTTCCTATCTGGCTCCTAGTGCAAGGAATGCCTTTCCTCTGGAAACCCACCAGATGTCGACTGAACTTCAGTTTAGAAAGAAACTAAAAACCTGGGGGCATATTATCAAGAAACAGCGTTAAAATTATTGCCGCTTTAGCGGCAGGAAACTGCCGCTAAAGCGGTGATAATGGGCTTGATAATATGCCCTTGTGAATTCCCATAGTAGCCCATGTTCTGGTGTGAACATGGGCTGTTATGGGAATTCTCAACGGCATATATTATCAAGCCCATTATCGCCGCTTTAGCAGCAGTTTCCTGCCGCTAAAGCAGCGATAATTTTAACGCTCTTCTTGATAATATGCCCCTGGTTCTTCTGCAAAGAGTAAATTCACCCTTATCTGGGTTTTATTGCTTTTGTGTCAGCCCCCTAGCGCTGGGACACTCTGCTTCAGATTAGCCATGCGCTTTAGAAATACATATCTTTCAATGTAGTTATATAATCTCATGTACTAAGAGATTTTATAATATTTTTATATACTGTTTGTAGTATGATTTGCCTGCCAAATATTTTCAGGTCTTGTTCGTTCATGGTCTCTTAGAGCCAAGCCAGACTCCTGCTTATTTGTTAACTCTCCTCCCTCTATAATAACCTAAAACCACATGACTGAAATGTTGTAAACTCCTTTTCATCATAAACTATGAATATGGCATATTTTGATGCATTTAAGATTAAGTTGGGTGAAAACAGATAGAATAACAATAATAATTTAAAAAAAACATTGTCAAAGCCACTAAGTCTCACCTTTGGGAACTATTGGCGTTGCCAATGATTTTTGCAATGTACCATTTATTTTCACTCATTTTGTCCCTCCTCTCTTCTGTTTTTGGTTATGGTTTTTTTCACTTGGGGGTTTCTCAAAAACCTCTACCACCTGTCACTTAACCGTGTGATCTTGTTTATGCATTTTATATTTTGTGTTTAAAATACATTTCAATTTGGTCGAATTGATTGCTACAATGTCATAGTGGTTGTCACTCGTATGTTTTGTTTTAGATTGATTCTTGACTATTATTTTCCAACCCATTACATTGTTTTTTTGCATGAGTTCCATGTGAACGCTTGTTCAAAGTTTAAGAATGCCCACCATATCATGGCAGGGGCAGCCAATAGCTTGCTCTTTCTGCCAGCATTCACAACCCACCGTCCCTGGACAACTATTGAATTATGTCAAATTGAGACATACAAATGCACACTAGTACAAGGCCATTTGAAGATGTGTGCATAGTCACACATGCACCTAAACAGTCAGTCACACAAACCCTGCCCCCGCCTCCCTGTCAGGTTAATCTAATCTGATGAGTTCTAATGCTAATTTAATTTGTCATCCATCACATGTCCTGTTACTTTCTGTAGACTTTTCATCAGCTCTTCTACTGCCAAACTCTGGAATGTAAGAGCACCAGGATATGTTGCTAGTTTTACTGTTATATGCAATATCTACTGTTTCTAAAGTCAAAATGTTGATGCATTAAACAAAATGTAAAAACACTTGGCAAGTTTTAAACACTTTCCTAGACTTCTGCGAATGTTGCAAATATATTCCATACGCCTACTCGAGATACAAAGGCCTGAATCCATTCTTTTCATAAATGAAAGCAGAGATATGTACACGTAGCCCCACTAATATTCCGCTTAACCTATGCCACTACAACACGTCTTAAGAATTAGCTCATGAAAATTGTGACTGCACAGTTGTATGCATATTATAACTAAGGCTCTTAGTTTTCCCATTTTAACTGCTTTTCACATATAAATACAGACAGAAAACAAGATTTGCCCTAACTGTTTCTAGTTTTAAAAAAAGAAAAATACATATAAATGCATCTTCGTTTCAATGACTCGCCATGCTGTCAGTCAAGACTTGTAGGCCAATACCTGGGCGAAATGACAGTGTGAGAATTAAAGCAGTGGTGATATGTTCTGTAATAACTTTGTGTGTACTGTGCACCTGTTTGTACTACACTGATATGCAATATATTCTGATGAGAGCATTCGGTGCTTTTGATGGAAATACAGAAGTGCTGGTACTCACCATCCAGCGTACTTCTTTTCTCCTGTGATGCTCCGATACTCTCCCAATAAATGTATATCAGCAGTGCATGGAAGTGCAGATACTGCTTCACTCTAAAGTGCAGGTACTCAGTACCAGAGAATACTTGCCCATTTAAAGCACTGATATGGATATATTATGATTATGTGGGGCTGCTTAAAGTGCTAAAAGTCAACAGGCATTAACAATTCCTACACACACACACACACTTCCAGTGTGTGCATCCTTTCACTACACACATGCTGGCCTTATGCCATAGAGAGGAAGCAGCCTCCCGCCGCATCTCCCTCCCACATTCACCAGTCTCGCGCCATTTCCTGCCTCGTTTCTGTGGGCCCGGAATCTGGGCCCGGATGAAAAGCCGAGCGCTAATAAGTGTAATTCCCTTTTAAACCTTAAATCTGTGCCGTGGGTGTAATTAAACGGGGGCAGAGCCCGATGCTAAACCCTTCATCAAAGTATCTTTGAAAAACCTGGAAAGAAAGGGGGGATTACCAGCAACTTTTTCATGCAAAGAAAGGCGCTAATCCTAAAGTCATAGCGCCTTTCTTTGCGTACATCCACTCACTGGATCCGTTTCCTCGTCGTGTGTATGTTTGAAGAGGAAAAGGGGGTGGGCGCGGTCATGCGCGAGCGCCATTTCAGGGCAGGTCTTTGAGCTTCAGGGGGTGGTGGGGGTTACGCGTCAGTGCTAAAGGGCCAATGTGGACTTTAGACGCCTGATGTCCAAGCCAACAGGTGGCTGCAGCCTTCTCACAACCCCACCCTCCCACCAGCAACACGTGCCTGTCCTGCTGGCAACGGATTCGTGGTTTCTGAAGGCAATCTTTCATTATTTTATTGCACGTGTGTGCTGTGAGCACACGGATGGCAGGCGGATCCTTGTTAAGTGACACCTTCAGTCCTTCAGGCAGCCTGACTTTTTAATCGATGTGTTCACTGACAATCTGGTACTGCAAAATGGCCTCGCGGCGGCCGCGAGGCCATTTTCCTAGGGTGACCAACCGTCCGTAAATTTCACGGACAGTCCGTAATTTTGGCCGTCTGTCCGTTGTCCGTGAAGGATTCTTTAACGGACGCCATTTGTCCGTAATTTTAACCAGGCACAGCTTCCACCCCCCTCCCTTCTTGACACAGATGCTGTTCCAAAGCTCAGATACCCCGCAGCATTGGAGAGGCACAGCGGGATGGCAACCCTCACACCTTCAGCCCTTGATGAGCTGTTAAGAGGTGCTTGAAGGTGACAAAGGGGGGCTGCAGCTTAAGGAGCAGGGGCATCTATTCAGATGCAAACAGCCCTGAATGCGCCATGTCTCTGCAATTTAGAGGGGCCTCACACATTCCATTTCTACCCAGGGCCCCACACATCCTAGACTCGGCCAGATTACACAGAGGCAGCACGTGGTTCTCTCTCGTCACAGAGCTTAATTACTGTCACTAAATTGTAAGCAAATCTCGGTTCTTCAAACATGCAGTCTATAATGTAATAAAATTTAGAAATAGCACAATCGCACCCACACTGATTAACAAAGTATGGAGGACAATCAGTTAAATCAGTTCTCTTGGAGTATCTCCTGTAAGTACTGTACATCAAAGTGGGGGATGGCATTTTGGACAGAGAGCCTGTCATCTCGTTGTCTTGTGAAGGAGGGGGCGAGGAGCCCAAGATGATACTAGAATACTGCATGCCCACCCCAGTGTCCACCCTGGTGGATCCTGTTCCCCCTCCTGTGATGGCTCCTGTCCCCCCTCCCCTCCGCCTGTAATGGCTCCTGTCCCCCCCCTGTGAATGCTTCTGTCCCCCCACTGTGGTTGATCCTGTCCCACTCCCCCGCCCCTGCCTGTGATGGCTCCTGTCCCCCCTGTGGTGGATCCTGTCTCCGCCCTGGGTGGCTTCTGTCCCAGTGCTGGAACGGCCCCTGCAGCAAGGGTGAAGTTCTTGATGGGCCTCTTTTCAAAAGGGCTCAGCTCAAATTAATATGGAAAGGTGGGCGAGTAAGTAAGTGAAGGGATGGCTGGATGGCTGGATGAATTAGTGAAAGGGTGAATGGATGGATGAAAGATTGAATAAATGGATAATGAGAGGATTGATGGATTGATGAGTGAGGGGAAGGATGGATGAGAGAAAATGTAAATAGCTGGATGTATGGGTGGAAGGGTAGCTGGATGATGGATGAGGAGAACGATGGATGAGTGGATGGATGGATGAGGGGGATGGATGGATGGATGAAAGGAAGGATAGATGAGGGGAAGGATGGATGGATGAGGGGAGGAATGGATGGATGGATGGAGGGCAAGAATGGATGGATGAGGGGAAGGAAGGATGGATGGATGAGGGGAAGGATGGATAAGGGGATTGATGGATGGAGGGGAAGGATGGATGGATAGGTGGGTGAGGGGTAGGATGGATGATGGATGAAAGGAAGGATGGATAAGGGGAAGGATGGATGGATGAGGGGAAGGATGGATGGATGATGAGGGGATGGATGGATGATGAGGGGGTGGGTGAAAGGATGGATGGATGATGAGGGGAAGGATGGATGGATGATGAGGGGAAGGATGGATGGATGGATGATGAGTGGGTGGGTGAAAGGATGGATGAGTGGGTTGGATGGTGGGTGGGTGGTTGAAAGGATGGATGGGTGGGTGGGTGGATGGTTGGGTGGAGGATGGGTGGGTGGGTGGATGAGTGAAATGATGGATGGATTGATGGATTGATAAGTGCAAGGGTGAATTAATGTACGTATAAGTGAAAGGGTGGATGTAAGGATGAGTGAGTGAAAGGGAGGGTAGATGGACAAAAGGATGAAAAGATGTGTGAAGGAGTGAAATGATAGATGGATGAGTGATAGGGTCAATGGATGGATTCATGAGTGGATGAGTAGATGGATGGATGGGTGGGTGGGTGGATGGATGGATGGAAGAAAGGATGGCTAAGTGAAAGGGTCGATGGAGAGAGAAAGGGAGGATGGATGGATGACTAAAAGAGTGGATGGGTAGAAGGATTAGTAAGTGAAAGGATGGCTGGATTGGTGAAAGGGTAAATGGCTGGATGGATGAGTTAATGGATGGATGGGATGAGGAGTGGATGGATAAGTTTACAGATGGATTCGGTGAAAGGGTGGATGGATGGATAATGGATGGATGAGTGAAAGGATGGATGAAGGGATGGATGAGTGAAATGATAGATGGAAGGATACATGATGGATAGGTTTGCAAATGGTTGAATATGTTTGGAAATGGCTGGGCTTAATTATATACTATTGCGCGACCTCTGATGTGTCTGTAAAACTTACCTATTGTCCTGAAGTTTTGTCCTGAATTTTGACCTCCTGTCCTGAATTTGTGTCCTGAATTTTGACCCTTTGTCCTGAATTTTTACACTCACCGTCCTGAATTTGCACCAATGCCAGTTGGTCACCCTCGCCGCCAGCCATATTAGGAGAGCCGTGCCCAGTCCATGCCACCCACCTTGCGTGGCCAATCAGCACACGAATACACCACAGTTAAAGACACATTGAAAGAAACTATGAGGCATATTAGCAAGAAATTGCGATATTTATCACTAAATGCGCTTAGCGCATTTTTATTTATAGCTGCCTTTCGCTGGATATGTTAGCAGAGAAAACCTGCTATTAGCAACGTATATCTCCATTTTGCTAAAATATCCAGCGATAGTGGCGAAATGCGTGAATATCGCTGGAAATCCAGCGATATTAACGCCAATGGGGACTTAACCTGAAAATCCACCTCCCATTGGATAAACAGGTAAGTCATGTTTTTAGCAGGCGTTAGAATATAACGAAAATCGCGCTAAGCGCAATTTTTTTATCGCTATGCCTGCCTTGCTAATAGGCGATAGCTGTGTTAGCGGCTGCTTTCAGTCGCTAACAGTTTGGGTACGCCCACTTTGCATGTCATTAGCGATAAATATCGCTGACATGCAAAGCGAGCCCATAACCGGTCGCTATCGCCTAAAAGCTGTCGCTAACTGCTGTTAGCGACGGCAACAGTTTGCTAATAGGGCGATAAAAATATCGCCGCTTTAGCTGCAAAAAGTGCAGCTAAAGCAGAGATAAGGCCCTGCTAATATGCCCCATATGTATGTCTTTAAATGTAACCAGTGCTTAATTCGATGCAGTGACGCAGGTAGGACCCATGCCACTTACATTTGTGGGCCAGCCCTTATTTTTCTTCACCCGACTTTGATCCACAATATCAGGGAGAAACACATGAAAAGGGGAAACTAGAAGGAGAAAGATGACAACATAGTAACAAAGTGAGAAAGCAGTGATTGAAAACAACCAGAAAGAGAGAGGTAAGGAGACAGGAAGTGTTTGATTATAGAGGCATGAGGTGGAATCAAGACTATGCAGCCTTGGTATTCATCACCCACTTTCAATAGTGACAGCCACTGATTTCCGCCAGTAGCCTTGGGCCCCGAGGATTTATTTATTTTTGTTTTGCAAATCCAGCAATGCATGTATCCGTTTTCAAGTGATGGCCTTTAATCAAGCCCAAAACAGCAAAGCAAGAGCTGGAGATTATGGTCCAATTCTTTGGGGGAAAAAATGAAAGTGGTGTTAAACTATTCAACCAGAGATCTCTTCCTGAAACACCCACATCTTGCCAGTATAACACCTATATGTAGGGTGTCCTGGGACATTTTTTATGAGAAAATGTAATGTTTTTGGTAATGTAAATGAATACATAATCTTAGTAGAGAGTTTTTTTTCAGGGCACTTCTTGGATAATGCTTGGAGGTCATGTCCTTTGGCAAGGACCTGTGCACGGTACCCTGATCTTCAATACCCCTATGGGATGGCCTTAGACTATGCCTTCTGGGTTCTGAGCAAAAGGCATGACCATCTCTCATGCACTCTATACAGTGCCCTTGCTCCCAATACCCAGAGGACAGGCCCTGTGTCTAAGTCATCAGGTAAGCACACATTGGCATTGCCTTTCAGCCCTCTCCTGTACTGAGTATCCTCGCTTCACAGTAAAATCAGTGCTCGCAGACATGTCTTATGGCAATGGAATAGAACGTGAGCATGGCTGCATGGCCACTGGACTTGTAATAGCCAGTGAATTTTGGAACAGGATATGGCCCTGACACATATTTCCTTTTTAGAAATGTTTTTGTTCTGTGGTCTGCAGCCTTGCAGAAACCTTTTTTTTGGCGGTGTGTTTTATCGACACAAAAACATATTTGGACAAGACACTACTAATGGAGATTCTCTATTTTGGACTGCCTGACTTGGCCCTCTCTGCAGGTTCATCCCTAAACCTTTTTTACCTTCACTCTTTCTGTTTTCTGAACATGTTTTTATTAACTTTTAGGACTGTGTGCACTAAACCACTGCTAACCAATGCTAAAATGGTTACACTCTCTCCTTTAAACATGATAAAATTGGCTTACACCCAATTACTTGAAAGTTCCTTGTGAAATGGTACTCCATGTACCCTGGGACTGTTAATTAAATGCTACTAATGGGTCTGAAGCACTTATTGTGCTACCCACTTAAGCATCCCATTAAAAACCTGTCTCAGGCTTGTGTGTGAAGTTTTAAAGTGCCACTTTAACCTGGAAAAATAAACCTTTTGCCAGACCTAAACCTTCCTTTTAAATACATATAAGCCACCTCTATGGTGGGCCCTACACAATCCATGGGGAGGATGTGTTCTATTTAAAGAGGAGGGAATGTACTTTTAAGTTTGTCATGTCCTGGTAATGAACAACTCAAATTCATGTTTCACTATTGTAAGGTCTGCCTCTCCCATTGGATAACCTACCACACTTGCACTTCAAAGGCACTGGCCCAGCTCACACAAAAAAGGATTCACACTAGCCTAGTCTGCCCCTAGACAGACTGGGACCAGGGAAGGGTGCCAGGACATTCCAGACACCTATGTAGGGCGACACTCCAGATGCTTCTCACACTTCAAAGTGGGTGCCAGTTATAAAAAGGGGACCCTCAGATTAACTTTTCGGTACACTCCTGTGCACGTAGATACTACAGAAGAAGGACAGCCTGCTGCCCTGCTTCTTGAGGCCTACACTGCTTGCTGAGAAGAAAGACTGTGTCTGCTCCCTTCACACCAGACTGAATGACTCCAAAGGTCATCTGACTGATCTGCTCTTCAAAGCTACAGGGATATAACAAGCTCCAGAGACCTCACTGCAACTGCCCAGCTGACCTGCTGCGCTGCGCCTGCCTGGATCTGCAACTGGATCTGCCTGAGTCCTGCTGGCCTCTGCTGAAGTGAGGTCTTGACTCCCCAAGTGGTGCCTTCTTAGGTCCTGGGCCCTTGCTGGTATCAGAGAGACCACCTCCTGGCCTAACTGAAGATTCCACCAAATTCAGCACAAAGCCTCGCCACACAGCTGCAAGCTTCATCACAACCGACGTTGAGCAACATGAAGCACCACAAAGTCTTGCCTCACGGCTATCAGCCTCATATTAATCAATGCCAAGCAAAGCAAAGCTCCCCCTTACAGCTGCCAGCTTCATCAGAATGAATACCAAGCAATGTGAATTCAAGCAAAGCCTCACTACCAAGTTTCATTGGAACCGCCATAGCATGACGCAAGTCAACGCAGGATCTCACATCGCAACCCTCACAGCTCCTTATCCGAAACAACACAGTGTGATGCAACTCGATGCAGGATATCGCAATGCAGCCCTCACAGCTCCTCATCGGAAATGACGTAGCATGATGCAGCTCATCACAGGACCTAACATTGCCCTTCTTGGTTTTGCCTACTACCCCCCCCCCCCCCCAACAACCTACTAACCGTCTTCCCTCCCGGGTAGTGGCTACGCCACAGCAACCCAATCCATCAGAGCATTGGGAGATTTTAACCACCTAAGCTGACATTAGGCAACGCCCCAAGGAATCCCCTCTACAGCAGCTACCAAACACCTTGGCAGCAGCTTCTGTGGGTGACCAGCCCTTGTTAGGCACCCCAGCTCTTCCCATGCTACTCTCTCAGCATGAGCCTCTCACTTAAGGTCAGTTACCAAACTCACAGGATGCTACGGCTGGGTTCCTGTGTTCAGTGCCCTGATTGCATGCAAAGTTAGCTAGCCTAGGAAAAAAGTCGATTGCGGGCTCCTCCCTGACTTTCCTGTGGGCTCCATCTGATGCGTATTTTATGCTATCACAGATATTGAGAAACAGGTTGAGGTAATCAGCAAAACCTGTGCTGGCTTAGAGGGGGGACCGCATGAGGAGAACAGCAGCAAAGCTAAATCCTCTAGGGCCAAGGACACAATAATTATTAATCAGGAAAATTGATGGCTGAGAGTGTGGCTAAAGGGGTTTCTACATATGCCAAGGCTATTAGGGGCCAGGACACATTACTGTCTAGGCTGGGCAAGATGGCCTCCCATGTACCCGCAGATGTCAAAGAAAATATTTTGAAAAGGGATTATGTAGATGTTTTTTCATTAATTAGGGCAAAGCGAAGTACTGTGCGCACAAAGACAAGGAACGAAAAGACACATCAGCAAAAGATAAGAAACCTAAAGTTGTGGAGTCCATTACAAATTAGTTATTTGTCTTCAATGTTTACATGTCAGTAATGCTAGAGAAGAAACCAGAGATTGCTACCTCTATGATATTCTATTCTAACAATGTATACAGGGACACTTTGTGCTAGATTCTGATACGCAATTTTAGATAGGCAAAAGTGGAGGATTCCGACATAGGGTGCAGGACGATTAATGTATTCATCAGGCGACTGAAGTCATAGATGTCTAAGATATGCCCTGGCATGGGCCAACTTTGAAATGTCCAGCATAAGTTGCTGAGGGGTGTTAGTATGTTTCACCAAGGTGGTGTGCATCTCTCAAGTGAGGGAACGGATCTGTGTATAGATGACATATGGATGTTTACTCAATCTCTCTTTTGCAGTGGGGTGGGCAAAGGACCTCATTGCCTGGTCACCCATTGTGGCAGGAACTCTATTCCCAAGGTTATTTCTAGTCAGCAGAGGGGTCCTCTGGAACATACTTTGCAGAACAGCGCTGAGGGTAGGATGCAACAATCCTGATCCAAACAAAGGATGTACTCACTGACCTAGGGGCTGGGGCTCATGGTTTACTTTTGTTGTGCATGGGGCTGTAGCTGCTGGTCACACTAATCTCTGCTCCTCAGGCAGCCTGGTGTTCAAGGGGCGGGACTTTGGTATGTGTACAAGGGTACCGTGAGGCATGAACCCTCACGGATGCAGGTGGTTCCACCTGTGTGGGCCAAAGTTATGAAGAATTGCCAAGAGCCTCAGAGTTGGAATGTTCATTGTGGGGGCATCTTGTGTGTATGGTATATTCTTACCTTTAGATCCTAGGCCATGCAAAGGTACAGTGAGGCATGAACCTTCACGGATGCAGGTGGTTCCACCTGTGTGGTCCAAAGGTATGAAGGATTGCCAAAAGGTCTGGTGTTGTAATGTTCATTGTGGGGACCTCTTTTGTGTTTGGTGTATTCTTACCTTTAGATCCCAGACCTGTTAAGATTCTGTCACATTTATCCTTTATATTGACAAAAATGTACTTCTTAGCCTACTGTTTGTTGTAATCTCACATTTGTTTTGAGTATTCACGATGTTAAGCCAAACTTTGTTGTTCACTTAGTAATAAATTGGACTCTCCCACAAAATGTTGTGTGTTCTGTCAGTGTCTCGTTTGGGCTTTGGGAGGGGCACTGATCAGACTGGAGGTATCCGGGTCCCATGGAAGTGGGAAACCATCTTGAATCAATGGAGGCCAGTTAATTTGTCATGAAGCATGCCAATCACCAAGTTGGTATGGAAAACTGCTTCATTAGATATATTTGTTGCAAGGCAAATTTTAGCATTCTGAATTTCACTGAGAACACATAGGATCTTTGTTTTGTTCTGTAGAATTTTTTTCTGTCTACCATAAATATGAGAGAGTGGTTCATTTGCCCTCATCATGTTATCTGGAGCCTCAAGACATATAGAAAAACACAACCAAACTTTGACTTTTTCCTATATGACCGCATTTTGCTGCCCCTCTCACATACTCGAGTGCGGTGGGGATGTGGCCTCTACACCCTGCTTCTCATCATGGATAAATTATTTTTATAGCAAAAGGACAGTGGACCTGGAACCCTTGTACGCAGACCTCAAGATTGCTGCTCAATCAGAACTGACTGCACTTAGACTCAAGTGTATACCTACCATACCCGCAACCCCCATACACCAATGCAATTGAAACAATTTCTGTATTTCTTTGGGATAGGGGGTCGTCAGACCCCCAGGCCGTATTTAATAAACAAAATTAAAACCACACATTTATAACTTTTTACACAGTAACTACATTATTTACAAATTTTGTTACATCTTTGGTATCCTAGCCTTAACATCAATTCTAATACATGTAATCACCTCGATTAACTAGTCTGTTCCTGTGCAACCAAGCAAATAATTACGTGAAGTTGCCGAGTGAGATCAAGACTGCCTCTGCCCCTTATTTGACCCCTGCGGGGCCCTCCCTATGGGAGGAGTCTCCTTTCCCTCCCTGTTCGTCCCCATGGGGAGGGGTTCAATGTCACTAAAGAAGCTCATGCAGGAGTCCCGGCTGCCCTTAGTATACCAACAGCAGGGCACTCCCGACACTCAGGTTTGTCACCCCCAAGGGCCAGTGCTAGGTTATGCCCAACTGCGCATGCATGGGTGGGTTTTATTTGAAGGACCGCATCAGCGACCGCCAAGAAACCCCCTGCGCCCGTGCCCCCTCCATCCTACCTGATGGCAACCCCCCTTGTAGGGTCCATAAATGCTGTCAAATTTTTAAATCAGGATGGCGAGAAAAGGAGCCTAAGTGTCCCCCCAGTCTTGACCTCACCCGCCACAATAAATACAATTTACAAAGGGAAATAAGAAAATGTCAGTCAAACAAAATAGTACATTAGTAACAGTATCGACCAGGGAGAAAAACCTCATTAAATTCAAAATCATACAATGATAACACACAATGGAAAATAATAACACGCCTCAGCAAAACAAATGCTCAATTCCTTAATATAACCTTCAGAAACCTATATTTTTTGAGATGGTGGGTGGGTAAACTCCGTTACCTAAGTGGCTCCCAGGGAGGTTCCTAATAAGATCCGGGATGGGGGGGGCCCCAACAGTTCCGCGATAGATGGTGCGACGCCGAGAGTCCGTGACGACCATGTACTGGGGCAGGCAGGAAGAAGAGACCCGACTGCCCAGAGACAGCCGCTTAAGTAGGGGGGTGTTCCAGGAACACATCCACCGGAAGCACTAAAGGCGGGAGTGTGGCCGACCAATCCACGCGGCCCGCACCCGGAAGGATGGGGTGACCCCCGTTTGCCCCCAGCTCCCCGCCATATCACCGGCTCCCGCCATGGAGGGGAGAGCCTCTGTTAGTAAATGTATTTTTATCATTGTTTGGATAGCAGTGAGATTACAACCACACCCAGTGGGAACCCCCTCCTCTGTGCCTGCAGGACATGGACAGTGGGCACGCCCAGTGGTAATGTGCATTGAGTGTGGTCTATACCATGCCCTACACCTTGCCATCTGCTCTTAGTGTTTTCCGTGCATGGCTTTCTGCGGTGCCCAGTGGGCACCTAGCATTGGTTTTGACCCAGGCTGGCTGCTTTGCAGAGCCTGCAGCTTTCAGCCACTCCATATAGCCAATGCGCTTTCCCTTAGTGCTGTTATGGGACATGTAGTGTCTTGTGCCATGTCATGCCATTTGACCACACCTTACACCCATTAGCCCTTCCAAAGTATCAAATGGACGCAGAACATCTTTCTTTCTTTCTTTCTTTACAAAATGTCAATATAGGGTATTAATGGAAAAAAGACATTTCCCATTGGCCACTCTGCGCACCACTTTTCAAGTCAAATTTCATTTTTTTAACTTTTGGTGCGGATTCATCATGTTGTTAGAAGATTTGCTGCACTTGTGATAAATAAATAAAAAATCCTCAGCTGTTTTTATTGTAGAGTTCAGAAAACACACACCAGGCCTGGAAATACTCATCAACACAAACCTACTACTGTGAACCAAATGCTGTAAAGCAAGCTTGGTGAATTTGCACTAAACTTAAAAGAACAGTTTTGCACGATTTAGAAATCTTTTGAGAAATTCCATACAGATTAGCCAAGGGAGGCAAAAGTTCTGAGCAAGGTTCCAATGCATTTCGGGTTGTAAACCCTTTGTCAGGGAAAATGGGACTTTCTAGTCAAGTTGGTAACACTGTAGAAAATCGTACAATACATTTAGTTCGCGGGATTCCCATTTTCCCTGACGAAGGGTTTACAACCCGAAATGCATTGGAATAATGGAATGGGACAATATTACAATATGAAGAAATGAATATCCATGAATAAGTGAAGAAAACTTGTTACAAGGAAACGGATCAGATGTCAATGAAGTTTATTCTTTAAAACTGTATGCCTTAAAATACTCATCTAATGAACTTGGCTAAAAATTGAAACCTCAGTCTAGAGGTCCAGGTTGTGCCCAGGGAGACACACTCACAGTCGTGAGGTGCAGCCTTTCGCTTTACACTGAACGTACCTGACCGGTATACGTTGCCCTAAAAGCACATCAGAAATGTTCATCCTTCTAGACTCCAACTAAACTGCAGGTAGTAGCGCGTACTACCCTACCCTTGTCTATCTAACGCAAGTGCACTGCTGTTGGCTCTGCCAAAGTGTGAACCCTGAGGAACGAAACCACAATATCGGGGGGACGGAATATCGAAGACAAAATATTGGAAAAAATATTGGCAGGTAAGTCAGTCTAGATGTTCTATACCTAACTATATTATATATTCAGTTGAAATGTCAGACGCATTTCGACAACAATATGTCTTTCTCAATGCCCTTAGTGTGGATTCACTTGAAGCACACGTTCTGTAGGGTTTCTTCTGCTCCCATTGTTTGAAATACTGTCCACTACAATTCAAACAAAGGTCTGTCAGCATGGACATTTCACTAATCACGTGAAGTCAAACACAATGTTATGAACTTAGTAAGTCTTTAGTATATGTATTTTGCCACATTGGGCCCTGTAAAGTAGCTGAGAGGGTATCATCGCACTGTAGGCCTTTATCAGCGGTCTATAGGACATATCTCCATAGACCCGATTCAATTGCTTCAACCCACACACTGATGTCAGGGCTTTTGCTTACAACTCCTCTAAATGCATGTGCCACTTAGGGTCCTACCGAACTAGATGCCAAGGTATTTGTACTAATTCACGATTTCTAGTTTTAATGGACCCAAGTACCAATTGCACTTAGGATCTCATTTTCCAAAGCATAGGGTTTTTGTTTTATCCAAATTTCAATTAAATGCTTTGCCACACAATATTCTCTAAATGCTTTTAATTTCCTTTGCAGGCCCTGCTCTGTCTGGTCAAGGATTACAAAATCATCTGCATACAATAAACACAATAGTTGTTACCCGTTCATTTTTGGGCTTGCACTTCGATCTATCTCCAGCACAGATGGCAGATCGGCTACGAATATGGCAAAGAGTAAAGGGGCCAGCACACAGCCCTGTCTTAGGCCATTATTGATTGCTATTTTCGATGTTAAAGTCCCCACCATATTCTTAATGATCTGCTCCCAATTCTTTCTATGTAACTCCATTATTATGACCAGAAGTCCTTCTGGGGTGTCATATTTTTTCAAGGTCTCCCATAGGCACTTCCGATCTACTAGGTCAAACGCTGCCCCAAAGTCCCCAAAACAGCAATACAGCTTCCCTCTTTGCTCAATTGACTTCCGTGCAGCCACCCGTAGGGCAAAACAGTGGTCCGTCGTGGAGTGGCCTTCCTCGAAGCCACCCTGTTCCACAGGCACAATTGACCGCTGCTCCACTTAGTCCTTCAATCTACCCAGAATTATTTTGGCAAAGACTTTCTCACCAACATCCAGCAAATTAATTAGTATATAATTTTTCGGGACTTTCATATCTCCCTTCCTATGTACTGGACTAATTACGGGTCTTCTCCTGTTAGTTTGAATTTTGCCAGAATCTAATAAAGCCAAGAACATATGTAATAGGAATTCAGCCCACAAATTTAGCTGTGTCTTTATTATAATAGCAGGAAGGTTATTTGGTCCTGCTGCTCGGGTTAACTTTAGCTTCTTTATGGTACGCTTCACATTCTCTACTGTGAAGTCCATTCTTATATCTTCACTACCCCTCCCCACTGCAATTTTTCTTTAACTTTAGGCACTTTACATGTACCATAGAATTCACCTAAATATTCCTCCCAGACTGCTTCTTCTACCACACAGCTCATAGCCCCTTGGAGTTGTTCTGAAGTTTCCTGTATCAGCTTCCAGAACGCCCATACAGTTTTTGCTTCAATGGTTTCCAGCAGATTTTCCCAGCATTTCTCTTTTTGAATACTTTTCTGGTTCCTTGCTAACATTTTGTATTCTCTCCTCAGCTTATTAAACGTTGTATATCTACACAGATATTATTTAACTCTGAGGTTTCTTTCTTGTCTCCTTATCACCCTTTTCTTTTTCATACATTCCGCAATGAACCACTTTCCTCGCCTTACCAGGATTGTTGGATGATTGATCGAGCTTGATTTATTATTATTTCGTTTTACTCTTAGGCATTGTACTACCTGTTCAATTTTCCCTTCAAATCAATCCAATTTCTGACCCCTGGCACTTTCCAGATTTAGCTCCTGTTGAAAGTTCGTTAGTTTTACCATATATTCATCAGTTAGTCTCGCTGCCAAACGCTTGGGGTACCCTAATTGTTGAGGAATTACTATATCACGTGGCCTTAAGTCATCACTAAGCAGTTTTAGTTGCAAAGGGTTATGATCGCTACCTTCTCTTTGGCTTATCCGAAACCCCTTTATTAATGCAAAGTTCCATGCATGAACAAAGACATAATCAATTGGACAATATTGAATACCTATCTTAAATGTTTGCTTGGCGGGGCACTCAGTTTCAATCCTACAAATCTGCTGAATAACCCCTTTGTCCCCAAAAACTTCCCTAAAGCTATATCTTGTCTGGAGGAGATACAGTCTGGGAAGCCGACTGACATTAATTATATACTCCCAATATTTCTTTAAACCTTTTCAGATTCAATTTATGGTTAAAGTCTCCCATTACAAAAACCATATCAGTACCATGCTTTTCACACAGAGTGTCCACATCTTCCTTAAAATTCCCCATCCCTGTCCCATATTCCTTGGGGCACCCCCACTGCGTGTAGGCATTTATAAGTACCACATTTTCACACATTTTATTTGAAGATGACAAGGATACCCTGCAGACAAGCAACCATTTGCATTGTACGTTTATGAGAGTCACCTTTTTCGCAATCCTAGTTGAAATTAATGTCATAATCCCTCCTGCTGGGCACCCAAACCTTTTTTTCTTCGCTGGTCTCTGGATTTGAGAGAATCCTTTATTTTACGGGTTTTGTCGCATAGCCAAGTTTCTTCTAAACATATAATCTCAATGCTTTGGGCTAGCTCTTTTATCCTTTCTATTTTACTGGTCCTCCAAGCCCATTTATGTTCCAAGATGTATTCTTAAGGCTATCCGACAACCCAATGTCCTAATCGATTTCACTTAGGCAATCAGCCTCCTCATGATTCCACTGGGGCAGGCCTGTATGACTATTTTCTGAACTCCAATTACCCCAAAGTTTTCTAATATCTGAATTATCGACTATTATCTTGATGTTTTCTTTTTCTCCACACTCTTCATTTAACAGCCTCGCCTGCCTTTTTCCTAGACCTGCATGACACTTCAAAAAACCTCTTCCTTGTTTGCTGCTCTCCTCTTATTCTCCATCTGGAATTATCCTTATCCATTCCTTCAGTAGTTCTCTCTCTGCTTTTACAATTGCTGCCTTTTCCAGCCCTGAATACATGAAAACCTTCATGATTTCCTTCCCTTTACTGTTATAACTAAAACCCACCTGTATCTGGTCCTTGGTCCCAATTCCTCTTAAACTAGGGCATTTTGAGAAGGAATATAAAAGCTGGGACTGATGTAGAGGTAGAATATTCCCTTTTTTTTTCCTTTCTCTATTCGTGAGGGTTCAAAATGCACCCACCTATTACCTACTGCCTCCATTTTGCTATATGGGCATTCGCTCTTCCATGCCGGTTGTTCCTACTGGTAATTGCTTTTGTTTTTCTACCTCCTTCCACTATATTCCTTTTGTTAACATTGCTTCCAAGGTTTTTACCATAAGTTATGTCCTTTATACCCTCCCTGCTGTATTTTGAGGAGGTATTTGATTTGACGTTGTAGGAGAGTAGGGTCAGCTTCCTATGGTCATCCCAACTTTTTGCTGTGGTTTTCTGGTTTTTCGACATTAGTGTGGCTGTCGGCCTGCCAATCAGACCCACAGCCCAGCTGTTCTCTCTCTAAATTGATACCATGTACTTTAGGTACATACCAGATTGGTTACTGGGTCACCCTTGTGTGCCCCTGTATAGTGTACCATAGGTACCCAGGGCATAGGTGCACCCAAGGCCTACCAGGGGCTGCAGCATGTATTATGCCACTCCTGGCTGGCCCTCCAAACAGACACCACAGTTCTGTTCACACAGCCTGGGTAAGGTGATGTAATCACCCCTTACTTAGATATAGTATACCTATATCTATATATACATATAGACACATATACACCTATAAGTCACTACTATGGCAGGCCTTGACAATCCTGGAGGCAGAGTGCTTGGTTTTATGTGGGAGGGTGCCCTAGCATGAGCTGAGCCCCTCTGCAGCTTTCAGAACCATCTCCTTGTAGCTGTTCTATGATATAGCCACACCATATACTCTTAAGTGCATTATAATCCTCGCGGTTAATTCTAACTTTGGTTTGGCTTTATCAAAACATGTCGTGTAAGGTGTCAAAAACTTTGGAATACTACCCCTCCCCTCCCAGTCCTGACGGCGGGAGTAGCATTCCACCCTTCTAGAGGGAGAAGACATGTAATTACTGTTTTACCCGGTTAAAGTTAAACAGAGCCTCAGCATCACAAAATGGATGCTGCTGCCACAGACACGAGTCTGACCTCCTGCTGCTGGACGAAACTCCGGCAGGGGAGGCCTGGACAATAGGTTTCCTGTCCAGGGAGGTGCCAGCACCTCCCCAGACAGGGTTTTGTGTATTGGGGCAGGGAGGGCTGCATCAGCAGATGCTTTTCCAGACACTGCCTGGGGCACACTAGGTGCTCCATGCATTTCCCAGTTTAAACCGGTTGCTGGGGCACTCTACCCCAGCTCTGGCACAAAACTGGACAAAGGGAAAGAAAGGGGTGTAACCACCCCCTTCTCAGGTCCACCCATAGGAGGGACCTTAAAGATAGTACAACTCCTAAACTTGGTATAAGTATAGGAACCCAGCCCCTAGGACTTTAGATAACCCTGGACGAATCTTTGCAAGACATATCCTGGACCTTCGACATTTCATATCGACTGGAAGATGGAAGAAATCTCCCTTGTAGTCAAGGAGTGACCACCCTGTTCAAACAGCCACCAATAGCAACTTTGCAGGTCTGCATTTTTGAGGCTCCCGCCAGATCCTGAAGAATCTGTGACACAGGACACAGATTTCCAGACATCTCTGATGCTGACCCTCATACACAGCAAAGCTGAGACCTGTGGCAGACACGAGAGACGTGGGACTGGAACTCCTGGACATCCTGCATTTTGCTAACTGCATCAACTCCCGAGGTAATTCGCAGTTGTGCATTAGAGTAGGAGAAGCCCCAGACCCAAGCACCATTTGCACCGAAGCTCAGGCCTCCACACTCCACGAGTGTCCCGTGGGGTCTGCTCCTGCATTTCAGCTCGATGCATCTTGCTGGTTCCCAGTCTGTTGGCTAGTGAGCCCCCTGAATACGCCATTTTGAATCTACTTTGCTTTCCTGGTTGCTCCAGGCTTGCTCCAGCTTCCCTGCAAAGGAGAAGCTTCACAGAGCTTGCTGGTCTGCAACGAAGCTAATCCCAACATCCTGCATGGGTTGCATTTGCCAAGGTTTGTTGGGTCCAATCTGGATACCAACACAGCAGTCAACTAGATCCTCTGTGGGACAGCTCGAATCCAGCTCCTGGTTGTTGTCGACACCTCCTGGTCCTCGTGGCTGAAGAAACAAACTTTACTTCTTCACCTAAAAGCACCAGACATCGCCTGGTTCCTTCCTGGTTCCTACCTGGTTACTGGCTAGTGACTCAGCTGCTGTCCCTTCTGCTTTCACGTTCTTCAGATCTTCGATCCACCCTTGGATCCACCCAGACACTTTTCCTCTGGTCACCTGCAGCACTTCTTTGCAGCTATCCATTGAAAACGACGACGAAACCCAATATCAAAAGACACCTATGCACCGGGCTTCCGTGGGTGAGGTAACATGAGTACTCTGGTAGTCTCAAGGGTATTGGCCCTCCTAGTGTCTAATTCTAAAAGGGTTCCATCGTAGTCCATCCGGAAGTGTCGTTAAATTGTATATTTGTAACTTTTACGTTTCCCATAGAAAGTCAATGGTAACCCACGTCTGTGTTTAGACACTGCACGCGTCTCCCGTGGGCCTCCTACTTCCTAACCCCTGGTTGTTTAGAGTAGCCCCAGCGATTCCACACACCCCAGGCCTGCTTTCTAATTCTCTTGTGGGTCTTATACCACTATTTTAGTATATGGTTTGTGAGGCCCCCTAGGGAATAACGTATACTGTGCAACTTATCTTATATTAACTCAGTGACTTGTATTGTATTTTTACCTCTGACCTCATAAAGAGTGCAAAGGGGTTGTGTTTAGAATAAATACATATATATTTGATATATACCTTGTGTGGTGTCCTTTCATTTGGTACTCAAGGGATTATAATTGCTCTCTGAAGTCTTAGCCTGATGATTGCTGGTCCATGCTACCTCTAGGATAGCTTTCTATAAGATTGACTTTACAATCACCATCAATAAGGGTCGATTAGACTGGTGCAAGCTGCCCACTAGCCCTAGTGGACATCATATGCCAGGCTAACTTCTCACAGACCTTCTTTATTCCCACTTCAACATTCATCTTTGTTTCACCTGACAGCCCCTTTCTCCACCATACTTCCCTACAATTAGTAGGGGCTCTCCTCTCTTGAGGCGCTACATGTAGTGCACCCCCGTTTAACTTCCCTTTCCTTGGTACCTTTACCTCCCCCTGTTTTTGTACCCTCCTTCCTAGCAGCAGTTATCTGATTTAAGTATAACTTATGCCCCCGCAATGCACTGCTTATGACCTCGCATATTACATCACTCATGAAATGATCAGTGACATCACCAACAAGTGTGTTAGTTTTTTTTTACAGTTTGCATAGTGGCGGGTAACTACCATATTACAACTCTAACTATTTTTGTACAGCCTATGTGTAGCTAATGGGTATAAGTGTGGGCAAACCATATGTGCTCCTAATGCATCATAGGTGTGAGGAGGTATTATACACTTTAAAAATATTGTATTGAAGAGTAAGTCTATGTGCTAGAGACAGCTAGCGACTTGTGTTCAGCATGTTCCACACAAGTTTTTGTTCTGCAGAAAAAGTTTCCAATAAGGCAAAGATTCTACATACAATATAACAAGTATTGTAAGCAGCCTTGAGTTATTAGACAGAATCATCTCAGCATGACAATTTCTACATAACATACTAACATATGTATTTGTTTTTGTTTTGCTTCATAAGATGGGCTGCAAAGTTTTTGCCACAGTGTGAAGGCTGCAGATAGTATAATCTTTTGCACCTTCAGACCTTCATTATTTTAAGCAAATAGAGTTTTTTTAACAAGTACTGCATAGAGTGTACACTGTTCTTCTCTGTAGATACTTTTGAAAACTCTGTGGTGTTTTTCTCATGAGAGTTTCACGGTCTGCAAACAGTGCGGTACAAAGTAAACTCTCTCCATAGAGTAAACATTGTTTACAGCACCCACTTTTTTACTCTTATCGAATTCAATTCTTACTGTAGGTTTGGTGGCTGTCAGGGGTTTGATACAGATAAAAGCTGTTGACATTAATTTTCAAACAGACATTGAGTGTATTGAGAAACTTCTCCGAACAATTGTATACAGAGTCAACGCTGTGTGCATTGAGGGTTTTAATATATTTGTGGTTGACTGATAATGTGAACCTGGCTGACCGTGAAGTTTATAGTATAGGGTCAATGTTGCCCATAGCACAAGCTTGCTAAACCTAAGGGAGTTGTATCTATGATGGTATTAATGATGCTTCATATTATTCTGAGCTAGTTTGTACTTACGTACAGGCCTCTAATGCCATTCTAGTTTATAGAGTAATGCGTAAAAAAAAGAAGCTTGTATGATGTCATCAGTGATGGCATCAATGATGTCTTTGGGGATGTCATCACTGATGTCAGAAATGAGGTTGTAGAAGATGTCATGAGTGGTGTAATATGTGAGGTCATAAGCAGTGTGGTCAAGTCCTGTGGCAGCCCCTTCACAGGCAGCCAACCCCAAGCTGTGCATGGCTTTTGGCCATACACAGCTGGTGATTGGCAACAGGGCATAGCTTGCCCTCCTGAGGAAGCCAATCCCATACTGCACACGGCGTTTCGGGGTGCGGCATTGGGTTGGCCGCAGGGCCTGGTTTACAACCAGACCCTGCCTCCAACACCCCGCACGCTGCCTCCTGGAGGCAGCCATCCACACACAGGACATGGTCTTTGCTCATGATTGGCATGGAGTTAGCTGTAGGGCCTGAGTTCCATCCAGATCCAACTTCCAAGTCCCCACAAGCAGCCAACCCCATGCTGCACCTTTGGTTGTGCACATTGGAGGGTTAATCACAGGGGTTGGCCAGCCACCAGGCCCTGCAGGCAAATTCCCAGTAGACTGCAAACCCCATATCGTGCACAGCCTTTGACGTGAACAGCGTAGGGTTGACCTTCAAGCATTGGGGCCGCATCCTGTGGTGCAAGAGCAACTATATATAGGGGAGGGGACATACAGCTTTCTGCTCAACCCCTAATTGGCCAAAGGACCCCTTCCCCCGGGGTCAAATACAATTAAACACGGAAGAAGGGCATGCAGCCACCTTCCCTGAGCCTTTTTGGGACTCTAAGGACTTCTTCCACTGGGGCCAAAATGTAAGGGGAGGGGGCATGCAGCACACTCCCTGATTCTTTTTGGGACCCAGGGACCCCATCTACGGGGCCAAATATAATTTATAAAAAGCAGAGGGAAGCTGCATGGTCCCCATCCCGAGCCTCATTAGGCCCTGGAGACCCCATCCCCCAAGGTCTTATGTATTTTAAAGGGGAGGATAACCATGTGGCTCTACGCCCCGAGAACCATTAGGTCCTGGGGACCCCACCTCTTAGGGCCATATTTTATGTAAAAGGGAAGGGAGGCTGTGTGCACCCCATCAGGCCCTAGGGACCCCATCCCCAGGGCTTTATTTCTTTTTAAAGGGGAGGGGGGACCCACATGGCCCCCCTTCCCAAGCCTCATTTGGCCCTGGGGACCCCATACGTCAGGCCATACATATGGCCCCACTCCAAAGCCTCATTAGGCTCTTCGGACCCCATCCTTCAGTGCTGTATCTACTTCAAAGGGGAGGGGCTGCATGCCCCCCCCCCCCTCCGTAGGGCTATTATGGCCCAAGGACACCATCCCTGGAGCCTGGTATATTATTTATGGGGAAAGGTGCCAGGTATATTATTTATGGGGAGGGTGGCACAAGGCCCCCTCCCCAAATTGTCTCTGGCCCCAGGGACCCCCATCACCGAAGCCCAATCAATTTAATAAGGGGGGGGTGCAGCACCCCCACCCCTCCCCCTTAGCCATTTCGGGCTCTGGGGACCCAATCCCCTGTGGTCCAATGTGTTCATTCAGGGAAGGGGAACTACGTGCCCCCCTTCCACAGGGATGTCTTTTTTTAAGTGGAAGGGGCCCATGTAGCCCCCCTCCCTTAGCCTCTTCTTACTCCGGGGACCCGACCCAGTCCCCCAGGGCCTGTGTTTAATATGGTAATCAGACATAAATATCGAAATTATTATATCGAACTGACATAATATCGAACATTAAATATCGTAGGTCAAAAATATCGAACTAAAAAATATCGTATACAAAAATATCGTAAATAGTATGTTTATCATAATATCGAAAGTAATTATATCGGAAGACAAAATATCAAATAAAAAAAATATCATATAATAGTAAATAATAGTAAAAAATATGCATATTAAGTTAATATATTATAGAAATCAGTTAATGTTATTGAACAAAAAATATTGTACTTTTTTTTTATCTTATAACAATTATAAATACATATATATTTTTAGGAGCGGGTTATTGGGTTTATAGGGGATAAGGGTGGGGAGTGTTTTAAAAATATATGTTTAAATAAAATTATATTTCTAAAATATGATATATTTTTTTAAATATTAATATAATGATTATAAAATGTTAAAAAACAATTTTAAAATGTAAAAAAAAAATCCAATTTAGAAATTCGAAATTTAAATAAAAAATTTAACAAATTTGGAAAAATTTTCGAATTTAGAAATTCGAAATTAAAAAAAAAAATTAACAAATTTGGAAAAATATATGTATTAAAAAAAATTCGAAATATTGTTTATATTATAATAATTATAAATACATATATATTTTTAGGAGCGGGTTATTGGGTTTATAGGGGATAAGGGTGGGGAGTGTTTTAAAAATATATGTTTAAAAAAATTATATTTCTAAAATATGATATATTTTTATAAATATTAATATAATGATTATAAAATGTAAAAAAAACTATTTTTAAAATTTCAAAATTTTTCGATTTTAGAAATTCTAAATTTAAATAAAATATTTAACTAATTTGGAAAAATATATGTATAAATTTTTTTTCGAAATATTGATTATATAATTTAAACATTTATATATTTACATAATGATTATAAAATTTAAAAAAAACATATTAAAAATGTTTAAAAGTTTTCGATTTTAGAAATTCGAAATTTAAATAAAATATTTAACAATTTTGGAAAATTATATGTATTAAAAAAAATTGCAAAATATTTATTATATAATTTAAATATATATATAATTAATATGAAAAAATTATAAATTTTACAAAATACAAATAAAAAATCCAAATTAGAATTTAGAAATTTAAATAAAATATGTAAAGATTTTGAAAAATATATGTATTCATAAAATTTCCAAAATATAGATTATATATTTATTAATAAATATATAATCATTAGAAATATAATACAATATATAACAAATTAAAAAATCTAAAAAAAATTATACATATATTTTTATTACATAAATATAACAATTTTACAAATATATCTATTAATAATTATAAATATTGTTACATTTTATTTTTAAAATTTTAAATTTCGCATTTTGATATTTGATTTGTAATTTTTAAATTTCTACATTAAATATTTAGATTTGTATAAAAATTATAAAATATATATATATATTTTATATAATATTTTTAAAAAATCTTTTTGTTTTATAGTCTTTTAGTTTTAATTTAAAACTGTTATAATATTAGAAGTTTTTTCATATATAACAATTAAACATTTCCTATATTTATGTCCAGCACCTATTTCAATTTTATGTACACTGGAGTGGGAATAGTAAATTATATGTAATTAGTGTCCAGCACCTACTTCTATTTAATGTAGACTGGAGTGGGAATAGTAAATTATATGGTTTTGTTTTTTTAAGGGGTATTTTTAGGGTTCAGGGTCAGTTTTCAGTTTTTGGGTAAAGGGGTATTTTTAGGGTTCAGGGTCAGTTTTCAGTTTTTGGATAAAGGGGTATTTTTAGTGTTCAGGGTCAGTTTTCAGTTTTTGGGTAAAGGGGTATTTTTAGGGTTCAGGGTCAGTTTTCAGTTTTTGGCTAAAGGGGTATTTTTAGGGTTCAGGGACAGTTTTCAGTTTTTGGGTAAAGGGGTATTTTTAGTGTTCAGGGTCAGTTTTCTGTTTTTGGGTAAAGGGGTATTTTTAGGGTTCAGGGTCAGTTTTCAGTTTTTGGGTAAAGGGGTATGTTTTTGTGTTCATGGTCAGTTTTCTGTTTTTGGGTAAAGGGCTATTTTTAGGGTTCAGGGTCAGTTTTCTGTTTTTGGGTAAAGGGGTATTTTTAGGGTTCAGGGTCAGTTTTCAGTTTTTGGATAAAGGGGTATTTTTAGTGTTCAGGGTCAATTTTCAGTTTTTGGGTAAAGGGGTATTTTTAGGGTTCAGGGTCAGTTTTCAGTTTTTGGGTAAAGGGGTATTTTTAGGGTTCAGGGTCAGTTTTCAGTTTTTGGGTAAAGGGGTATTTTTAGTGTTCAGGGTCAGTTTTCTGTTTTTGGGTAAAGGGGTATTTTTAGGGTTCAGGGTCAGTTTTCAGTTTTTGGGTAAAGGGGTATGTTTTTGTGTTCAGGGTCAGTTTTCAGTTTTTGGGTAAAGGGCTATTTTTAGGGTTCCGGGTCAGTTTTCAGTTTTTGGGTAAAGGGCTATTTTTAGGGTTCAGGGTCAGTTTTCAGTTTTTGGGTAAAGGGCTATTTTTAGGGTTCAGGGTCAGTTTTCAGTTTTTGGGTATAGGGGTCTTTTTAGGGTTCAGGGTCAGTTTTTGGGTAAAGGGGTATTTTTAGGGTTTTGGGTCAGTTTTGAGTGGGAATAGTAAATTATATTTAATTAGTGTCCAGCACATACTTCGATTTAATGTAGACTGGAGTGGGAATAGTAAATTATATTTAATTAGTGTCCAGCAACTACTTCAATTTAATGTAGACTGGAGTGGGAATAGTAAATTATATTTAATTAGTGTCCAGCACCTACTTCAATTTAATGTAGACTGGAGTGGGAATAGTAAATTATATTTATTTAGTGTCCAGTAACTAATTGATATATATGTGGATTAATTTGGGAAGAGTTGTTGATTTATGTATAATAAAATAATATATATTATATTTTGTGTATGGGAAAAAAACATTTTTATGATATTAATAGTAAAACACACACTTAATAAATTTTTTCAAACAACATAAATGTATTAGGTATTGTATCATTTGCTGAGTAAATTATTTTCAACATATATTATTGACATTTGTGAAATATTTATATTTTTGAAACAAAAACATTATATAAATGTAAAATAAAATTTTACATGAGAAAAATAAAACATAGTATTGTTTAATGTCATATCACATTTTTATAGCGTTACATATGTTCTTAGTAAATGCAATTATTGTATTAATATTAATATTTAATATATTAATATTAATTATTTAAACAATGTATTTTGATACATTTTATTTTTAACATAGGTTTCTTTATATACATTTTGAAAATTGTCATAACAAAATTTTGTAACATTACATTACATTTTTCAAATATTTTACATTAATATTAAACATTTTGTTATTATATTTATTTTTACAGTTTTACTACATATTTCACAATTATTTAATATAAGGAGAAAAAAACATTGTGTTAAATATTGTACTAATTTTGCAAATATTGAAGGTCATTTTACACAGATTAATTAATATATTTGTCATTATGGACTATTTTGTTGCTTTTGGGTCTTTTATTTTGTAACCGGGTTAGGTCGTTTTGCGTCATTTGGATGGAGAGCAGCTCGCGGTTGGGAGAAACTTAACGTCGCTTAAGGTAAGGTTTGTTTTATATGTTTTATGTGTATTTAATGTTATTTTTTAGACTAGTGTGGTGATATTTATTGTTGTTAGATTTAAGTGAGTGGTATTACAGGATTTATTATTGTTTATTTACGTGTGGTAGGTACACGTAGTTTTACCGTTTTTTAGGCTTGTTTGGAGAGTTACTATATAGATGTTTAAAGTATAAGTATTAGGAATATAATGTTAATACTAATGTTAGTAGTTGTTTATGTGTAGTTTTATGTGGGTGGGAATGTATGTTTTATATGTTTCTGTTCTAGGTGTTTGCCATTTCGGAAGGAGCGTTTTTTTTTAAGGAAGTGTTTCTTAGTTTTATTAACTACTGCATTTCTAACACTTCTTCAAACTTTTCGGTTTTCCTGGAGCGTTTATTTTATTTTTGAACAATTTTTGGGATTTTTATGGTTTTCCAAAGGATCTTTGTTGGATGGATTATCGATTTTTGGTACATTTGCAATTTTGCATTTTTTTTTGGCAACATTTTACACTACCTGGATTATTTTGGGGGAGAAGGATTTCCTGGATTGTCGACATGCATGGTGAGTTATTTATTTTTTTATATTTTGTGGGTGGGTAATGTATTTATAAATTTGGTTCTGTGTTATAGTAATGCATTGTAAGTAATGTGTGCATATTTATGTCAAAAAATATGAAATATATTGCATACATTTAAGAGTTTTGAAAATAAAGATTTTGATGTTGTTTTAATTGCTTAGGTTCCATTTTTATGTACTTGTTTGGTGGTATTATTTATTTAGAGTAGTGTTTTGGCAATTAAGTTTAGGTATTCAATTCCTTTAGTACTAGGGTATAACTTTACTTGTTGTTCTAGTTATTTGTGCATTTGTGTGGTTTGTTTAGATGTTTTAGGGACTAGTTCAGTAATGGATTGTTCCATTCTAAACTCCTGGTAGCTTTGTTCTTTTTGAAGGCATTTAATGAATGTTTCTAAACTTGGTTTAGTTCTGCCAGTTGATTTTATAAAGGCATTGTGCCAACCTTCCACTGCGTTATTTGTTTTAGATTCTCCGTTTAAGGTGCTTTTGTAAACGTTCCACCAGGGTATTAGGAATTTAGGATTTCTTCTGTGGCCAGATCTATGGAGTCTGTTTTTTTTTTTTTTTTTTTTTTTTTTTAAAGTAACAGAAAAACAACCAGAAAACACAGAACAATTATAATAAAACAAATCAAATAAAATCACGATATTTGCTAGGCTTAACAGTTGCTCTTAAGCTTTTTCTTGGACTACTGTTACCATTCACATTAGAATTTTTCATTAAATCATCATTGACATTGACATTGGATGGAAAAACAGTTGCACGAGAAGGATCTTTGGCTACACGAGAAGTGCTCCACCAGTTGCCATTAGACAATTTGACCGCATTCTTGCGAACCTCTACAACTTGTTGTGAATCAAGAAATTTTGAGAAACCTTTCTTAATTGTAATAGGATTTTTAATCCTGACCCACTCACCAGCACGAATACTTTGGGAAGACTTTTTGCTTAAATCTACATTGTTGGGTAGTAAACTGGAAGATTTTTTATTAGCACATTCCCAGACCTTTTCCAAATCACAGCCCCGGTGAAGACTTTTAACCATCCAAAATGGGAAAGCTTGAGAACAAGCTTTTCTCCCTCTCATTAACTCAAAGGGAGAGAAACCTGTGGCAACATGGGGAGAAATCCGATAAGACCATATAAGATCTTTCACAGCTTGAAAAATACAATTATTTGATCTGAAAGCGGCTTGCACACACTCAACAACAACTCTATTAAACCTCTCGGCTTTGCCATTACTCTGGGGATGATACAATGGGGTTCTGGTATGTTTAATACAGCAATTGTTCAGAAAAACCCCCATTTCTTTCGAAATAAATTGTACTCCGTTATCAATGAGGATTTCTTCCGGACAACCCTCTCTCAAGAAAATTTTGCTTAGACAATCAATGACACTTTTAGAATTGGGCACATTGATGGGTTCAACTTCAACCCACCTAGAAAGATGATCAACAAGAACTAGAAAATATTTGGAAGTATTAGGAAGTACATGAAATGGACCCAGGAAGTCTAGACCAATTTTTTGCCAAGCTCTAATGGGTGGAGGAACAACAGAGTCACAAACACCTTCTAAGACAAGAACTTTGTCACTAGTATTGCAGCGTGTACACAGTTTGATGGCCTCTACAATTTGATTGTCCATTTTTGGCCACCAAAAGTTCGATCTGACATTTCTCTTGGTGATGGTGGCTCCTAGATGCCCAGAATGCGCATCAGCAATAATTTTCTCACAATAGACAGAAGGAGGAATAAACTTGTCACCTCTAACAATTTTACCATTTTCCAGAGAAAGTTCTGGGTTAATCTTCCAATAAATTTGAAGTTCTTGAGACAGAGATTTTTCTTTAGGCCATCCCTTTTTTATGAATAAAATTACGTCTTTGAGAATGGTATCATTCTCAACAGCTTTGATCCAATCACTTTCAGCGAAAGAAATGAAATTCTGGGAAATGTTGGCTACAAAACACTCCTCAATTTCAGTTTCCCAATCATTTTCATCAGGTTCATGTATAGGCAATCTGGACAAACAGTCTGCTCGTTTGTTTTTCCCACCAGGTATGTAAATAGTTTTAAAGTTAAACTCTAACAATTTGGTGGAAAGTCTAGCCAATCGTGCTGTAGTGCGATTGACGTTTCTGCCTGATAAAATATCGACAAGAGGTCGATGGTCAGTTTGAAGGATGAAGGGTCTACCCCACAAATAAGATTTAAACTTTTCAACACTCCAGACACACGCTAGAAGTTCTTTTTCTATTACTGAGTATTTCCTTTCAACAGGATGGAGAGTTCTGGAAGCAAATCCTACAGTGAATTCTTTACCATAATCTAGTTGAGAGAGAACAGCTCCTAGGCCGTATTCACAAGCATCAACAGTAACGACAGTTTCCCTGTTACCATTAAAAGGTTGCAGAGCAGGAGCATCAGTAATATGTTTTTTAATGAGCTGAAAACCTTTTTCACACTCGTCAGACCAGTTGAAGGTGGCACCCTTTTTCAACAGGAGTCTAAAGCATTCAGTGGTCTTGGCATAGTCTCGCATGAATTTAGAGTAAAATTCACAGAGACCAAGAAAAGATAAGAGTTGTTCCTTATTGGAGGGAGCAGGAGCTTCAATGATGCTTTTGATTAGACCTGATCTGGGTTTGATACCACTTCCAGAGATGCTATGACCAAGATACTCTACTTCTTTGGTTTTGAAAACACACTTGCTCTTTTGTAGGGTTACACCTCTTTGTTCAAGAATGTCAAAAACTCGGTCCATGACTTTATCATGTTCACTCTCAGTTTGGGTGAATATGAGAATATCGTCCTGAAAGACGACTACATTAGAGAGTTCCTTAAACATTTCAGACATGATACGCTGAAAAACAGCGGCGGCAGAAGCCAATCCAAAAGGAAGGCGTCGAAATTGGAATACACCATCTGGTGTGACAAAGGCCGTGAGATGGCGTGAATGGGGATGTAACTCAATTTGGTGGTATGCTGCTTTCAAATCGAGTTTGGAAAACCAAGAGGATGATCCAACCTTTGCTATCAAATCCTCAATGCGAGGAAGTGGAAAACCATCAACCCAGATGGCTCCATTAAGACTGCGCAAATCCACACACATGCGAAGGTCACCAGACCTTTTTCTAGCAAGAACAATGGGAGAAAGCCACAATGTGGATTCTACTTTTTCAATAATTCCTTGTTCGCATATTGACATTAAATGTTTGGATAAATCTTCTCTGATACTAAGTGGAACGTTTCTAAGCTTGTGCTTGACTGGGGATATGCCATCTTTAACTTTGATAAAATGTTGAAAGTCAGTAATTTTACCAAGACGATCTTCAAAAACTTTTTTATATTTGTGCTCTAACATTTTTTTATCTACAATATTGCACACCGGGACAGAAGAAGGAGATGTAGAACAGGGAAGATTGCATCCTTCTATAAAAACAGGGTTGGGTAAACCAGGTTTAATGGTGACACCAAATTCTGCTTGATGTATAAGGCCAAGAACATTAATACCACGTTTAGCAACATAAACTTTCCCTTTGATAGATTTGCCAAATATAGAAATTTCAGCCCAGAAGTAGCCTAAAAGATTAATTCTGCTCCCTTCAAAAGCTATTGTAAGAACATCAGGAGGAAGTAGACATTTATCATGCCAAAAATGAGAATATTTATCATGAGAAATAATAGTGATGCGAGCACCAGTGTCTACCAGTAGTTGAACATGATGTTTTTCAATGATAGTGTCAACTTCTGGATCAGGAACATGAAAGGTGCGACTAATATCATCATTATCTTTTACAACAACTACATACTCTTGAGTGGTAACATCATCTTCAGGATATTCAGTTGACTGTTCAATGGTATTTGAATCAGAAGAGGAATCATATTCGTTCAAGACACAACGTACACCACCTCTTCTACCTCTCATGCAAACCCTTGAAAAATGACCATGTTTACCACATTGAGTGCATTGCTGATTGGCAGCCGGACAGTTTTTAAAGTTAGACACATGGTAAGAGGAACCACATCTAAAACAAAAAGTATTTTGGCTGACTTGTCTGCTGGGCATGAAAGATCTTCTGGTACTAGTGTTTCCCATTCTTTTAAAATAACCACGTGAGTCACGAGGAATAAAATTGGGAGTCTTGATAGGTGCGGAAGCTGCACTAGAAATAGAAGTATTAGAGAGAGAAATTTCTAATTGTTTGGAATCTTCCAAGGATGTCTCTATGCTCTTGGCTATATCAATAGCCTTATCTAAAGAAGGATCTTTGCAGGACAATAGTTTTCCTTGAATTTGTTTACAAGAACAGCGAGCAATAAGCTGATCTCTGATAAGTTGAGAAGTGAAGTTGTCAAATTCGCATTTGGAAGCAAGTATTTTTAAGGCAGTAACGAAGGTGTCAATGCTCTCTTCAGGTTTTTGAACTCTGGTGAAGAATTTGTACCGATGTACGACCATGTTCTTGGTTTTGACAAAGTATTTGTCTAATTTGGCAATAGCTGTGTCAAATTCATCCGGAGTCTCACCAGTAGGTGGAACATAAGGAGGTAGATGATCGAATAGGTTCTGGCCCTCTACTCCGAGATGGTAGTACATCAGATTTTTTTTTTTTTGCACGAAATCTGAGTCCATCAATTGCACCTAGATAGGCCATGAAGGATCGTAACCAAAGTTTCCACTTGAGGGGAGGATCTCCAGGAGTCTGAAGAAACGGAGCTGGAGGAGTAACACTTTGCATTATGATATTTTCAATTTTTACCTTTTTTTTTTTTTGTTGTAAATAAGTATATGTGAATAAAATAAAAGTAAAAAAAAACTGTTGTAAATATGACTATAGACTAAAATTTTATAAATGAGCAAGTATTTTGATGTAAATGAATAATATACACATTAATGAATGAATACTGTACACTTTGGCTTGTAAATGTTGAGCATTTCAGTGTGCAAATGAACACTGTACATTTTGGCTTGTAAATGTTGTGCACTTCAGCGTGCAAATGCTGTGCACATCAGCGTGTAAATGTTGTACACGTCAGCGTGCAAATGCTGTGCACGTCAGCGTTGGTAACAAAGTATAAGTATTGGCTGTGCACATCAGCACAGAAATATAATTTGTAATAATGCTACTTTATTGTATGTGTAAGTATTGGCTGTGCGCATCAGCGGAGATAAATTGGCTGTGCACTGTAGAAAACACGAAGACTTGGAGCTTCTGTGACGTGCTGCTGTGCACCGTAGAAAACACGAAGACTTGGAGCTTCTGTGACGCGCTACAGTTGTGGTAACAAGAATCCAATGTCAAGGGAAAAGCCTCTGTGACGTGCGAGGACGCTGATTGGTTAAGCGTGTAGAGCTTGTTGCTTGTTGCTAATGTGACCGGTGTGGTTGGCGCGTGAGAAGCAGATGACGTTTGGTTGCAATAGTTCTATCACGTCATCATTCGGTGGCGCAGCTCGGAGAAGGAACAAGCTGATAGGCAAGTACACGCTGGGCAGATTTACACAGATTCAAACAGCTTACGCAGCGCTGGGGAGGCAGAGGCGAAGGTAGGATCTCGTAAAGAGAAAAAAAAAACCTGAAGATTCTTGAAAGTCAGTATGGATTGTGAGTCCGAGTGTATGAAAGTACAAGGTAGGGCTCGTAGCTTGTTGGAAAGTACGAGGCAGGGCTTGTAGTTTGTAGACGCGTGGGGACACTTTTAGTAGTTTAAAAGAGTCTTGTGGCTGTGACGGCTCTCAAGTGCAGGGGTAAAAATAATTCATAGATGTACTCACACGAGGTAGAGTTGAAAGCAAAATATCCTGAGTTCACAGCGCTTTGTAAGATGAAGTTGGAGTCTTGGATTTTACAGCGCTTTGTAAAATAAACAGCATCCCATCCTCCGTCGCCAGTGTAAAGATGAGACTGAAGCAGGAGGATAACATTCAGGATTTATTCAGGAGAAGAGAGCCGTCCAGCCTGAGGGAAAGACACAGCAGCTGCAACTGCCAAACAGGGAACACTGGGGAAGAATTATCAGCACTTAGAACTACCAGAGATGACATCACGTGGAATGGCTGACAGTGCAGATCACCACAGTCTGCCTACCCAGGTGTCTTCAAAGTAGTCCAAAAATGGACTCAGTTTTGCTTCATTTTGTTTATAAAAGGGGCTATCTATTAGAATGTTGTAGTGTTCTGCTACGTCTGTTTCTGGGACATAAGCTAGTGCAATGAGTTTTTTTATTTGATATGCAAAAGATGAGTTTGTTGCATATTCTGTACTTAAGGTTGTCTTTTGTAGATGCCTCCATATACACTGGTTTAAATGGTAGTAGCAGCCTTGAATGCAGGTATGGGGGTGTAATTTCAATATGCTTGAAAGCATTGCTTGTTCAAAATCTAGGATTATTTTTTCTGGGGAATAGTCATTAGTTTTTTGTTTGATTATATTTAATAATTCCATATATGTGGAATTAGTTCTATTTGGTAGTAGTGCATAAAGAAGAGGTATGTTGCAGTTATTATATAGGCCATGTATGGTGTATAATTGGAAAAATGGTTTGGGGCAAATGTTAAAAGTCCCGTCCATCATCCAATATTGAGTTTGCTGAAGTTTTATTAAGTTAAGATTTGTTCCAAAAATTATAAGTCTTTTATCGTTGCTTTCATTGTCGTAAATGATAAATGGTTGTTTGTTTAGAGTTATGGTCTGGTTGGCATTTAAACTTATATCACTATGGGGTCGATTCCGATCCGGTAAAAAGCGCTCCGAATCGTCGTACGGAGCGTTTTTTCCCCGTACGAATCGTACCTGTAAACGTCCCGTACGTACGACGAAGTACGATTCGTACCAGGAGCCGTACTCCGTACGAGTCGTACAAGACACCGTACGACTCTAATCTCCGTACGATTCTCCCTCGGAACCCGCAGTACGGGACATCTGTACGGTTCGCGGCTGGTTTTTACGACCCAGCAAGTACGATACGTGTCGGGTACACACCGTACGACCCTTTTTCTACGGGAGCTGAAAACAGCCGTAAAAGCAGAGTTCGTGCCGAAACAGGTACGGAACGGCCCCCCCGGGTAAGGTGCGTACCGCCCATGATCGCAGGGATACGCACCGTACCACTGCAATCATGGGGTGTACGAGCCGTACCCCCATTGTACGATCGGTGTACGAGCCGTACCCCCATTGTACGATGGGTGTACGAGCCGTACCCCATGTACGATCGGTGTATGAGCCGTACCCCCATTGTACAATGGGGGTACGGCTCGTACACCGATCGTACATGGGGTACGGCTCGTACACCCATCGTACAATGGGGGTACGGCTCGTACACCGATCGTACAATATGGGGTGTACGAGCCGTACCCCCATTGTACGATCGGTGTACGAGCCGTACCCCCATTGTACGATGGGTGTACGAGCCGTACCCCATGTACGATCGGTGTACGAGCCGTACCCCCATTGTACAATGGGGGTACGGCTCGTACACCGATCATACATGGGGTACGGCTCGTACACCCATCGTACAATGGGGGTACGGCTCGTACACCGATCGTACAATGGGGGTACGGCTCGTACAATGGGGGTACGGCTCGTACACCGATCATACATGGGGTACGGCTCGTACACCCATCGTACAATGGGGGTACGGCTCGTACACCGATCGTACAATGGGGGTACGGCTCGTACACCCCATGATTGCAGTGGTACGCACCGTACCCCTGCGATCATGGGGTGTACGGACCGTACGGTGTGTATGTGTTTGTCTGCTTTTCCGTACGACTCGCCCTTACTTGACGTGGCCGTACGAATCGCGTTCTGATCACCCGGTCCAGATCGTACTCGCCGAGTCGTACGGTGTGTGTACGAGTCGTACGGAAACGGCTCCGGATACGAATCGTACGGACGGGGATTTTACCGGATCGGAATCGACGCCTATATGTTCTTGGAGGTGTTGTGGTAGTAGTAGTACTTTTTTTTGTTCGTGCTATAGTTCTTTTTAGTGCACGAACATTTGGCATCTGTGTTGTTGCTGTTTTAGGAATTTTGGGAATTTCTTCTTTTAATATGACACTGGTTGGTTTTTGGGAACCTGTGCTTGCTTCTTTTATGTTTTCTAATGCTGTTCTAACTTCTATTTCTGTTATGTTTGGTGGGTGGTTGTGTTCCCTTGTATAAAGTACAGTTGCTTCTCTAGTTGTTGCCCTTCCATAACACTTGTTAGAATAATATTTGCAACATTTCCAATTTACTTTCAACCCATATTGTTTCTCCTGGGTATAAGTGTAACCCATGTAGCAGAGTAATAGCTTTCCTTTCTGGCTGGTCACAAATTCTGCTCCCTCAGTCATTTTGTTGTTTGTAAATCTACAAGAGATATATTTATTAGTTATGTAAATGGTAATGTTTGTGTATAAAAATAATTAATTAAACAATACTTTAGTATATACTTACAAATTGTTCAAATCTGTGAAATATTTTGATATGCTTTATTCTTCGGTTGTTGACAGTGTTTTCTGTTTGTCTCTGATCTGTAAGGTAAAAATAAGAGTAATTTTAATGATTTGCTTTTGTAGATTTTTAGAGTTTCAGGGCCAATTTTTCAATAAAATTGGCTGCTAATAACTTTAGGATATTAAAAAAATTTGTGAATATACTTACTTTGTTACTTTTAGATAGGATGTTGGAGTAGAGTTGTCTGTTATTTCTTAGTAGAGTATTCTGTAGTAGTATCTGGAAAAAGAAAGATTTATTAGAAATGTTAGCATGTCTTTAGGTTTTTAACATTTTATCTGTTACTTTCGTTATTATATATACACACTTATTTTGTTATATCTTTGTGAATTGGTAATTTATTTTCTTGTTTTTGACAGTAGAGTTTTCTGTAGTTTTAGGAGGGAAAAAAAGTAGACATTTGTTATTAATTAGAACATGTGCTATTTTTGGCATTTTAACTCTTAGTTTTGTATTTGGAGGTACTTACTTTGTAAGTGTTCTTTTTGATTGTATAATGTTGTTGTTTGTTCTTTTGTAGTATAGTCTTATGTAGTCGTTTCTGAAATACAAATTTTCCTATGTTTTAGAAATGTAAACCAGTGTTTCATTTTAAACAAGTTACTAGTTAATGAAGATGTTGAATATACTTACTTAGCTTTGTGTATCTTTCGTTCTCTGAGTATTTTTCTCTGTTTGTTGTCTGTCGAATTGTCTGTAGTGGTAGTAAAACATAGAAAGGAGATATGTATAATTAGTTACAAAATGTCCTCATTTATTTGGATTTTAGCTTTTAATTTAGTGAGTCATTATACTTACTTTCTTAGTTGTATCTTTATGTTTGAGTTCTGTATTCTTGTATTTGTTAGGATAGTTATCTGCAGCGTTAGAAGAGAAATAAAAAAGTATAGGATTTTAATAATATGGTTTGTATTTTATTAAAAAGATTTAAATGTGTTTTAAATATAGACAATATATTTACAAATTTTAGCGTTTTATTTAATTATAAATCAGTTGTGTGGTATATCTTAGTATACTAATCTGTAGTTAATTGAGAAATGGAAAAGTGCATATTTAGTAATTAATTTACATTTTAGTAGTAAAATATATTTGTATTATTCGATTTACTTACTTGAAAGTCATGAATCAATTCTTCTAATTTTGATGTTCTTGTCGTTGTAGTGCAATTCATCCATAGATGTGTCTCCTTTCGGTTTTTTTAGCATGTGGTTTGTGTTTAATGGATAATTGTTTATATAGAGTATTGTAATTAGCAATTAGTTTGCTATTGATTAATTTAGTATTTCTGTGTGTTTATTGGTTAGTTAGTAGATTTGAATTTCGGTTAGGATTTTCATGTTGTTAGATAAGGTTAATGTAATTTATTTATGATTACAAGTAAATAAAATAAATATTTTTAAATATTTTGGAAATATAAATAATAATTATTATATGTTGTTGAATTAAAAAAATTATTTAAAATGTATAAATAAATGAGAGGTGTTTATTTTATAGAAAATAATAATTTTTGACGATAGCAATTATGTTTATATACATATTTAATATTATCGATATATTTTAAATTACGATATTATTGTTGGCGATATTAGTGAAATCGATATTTTAGTACTTGTGTATACATTTTAATGTGATCGATATTTATGGTCTTCGATATGTATGTAGTCGATAATTTTGACATCGGTGTTTATGTATATCGATATTATGTTTCCGATATTTTGGTATATGTATAGTTAAGTATAGGATGTCGATATTAATGCTTCCGATATATTTGTGTCGATATTTTAGTATCTCGATAATGTGTCTTTCGATAATATGTCAGTGATCCGTTTAATATGGGTGGCTGCCCTGTTACCCACACAGGGCACCAACCATACACAATTTTGGGGACCTCAGCAAGAGCCCCAGGGCCCCCACGGCCCTAGTCAACTCCCTGCATGCTGCAGGAGCCAGCATTGCTCCCATCCGCAGGGAGCATCTATTTATGCTGCTCCCTCCAGGCGAGAGAAATATCTTGATCTTTTTCCCTGCCTGCATCAATGCAGGCAGGAAAACAGATCAACAGTCTCTCCCAGCCGGTGGGAGACTTTTAAAAGCTTTGGCCCACGGGGAGCAGGCATTGTGTTTGCTCCCGTTTGGTGGGAGTTTTGAAAATACTACCACCAGGCGGAAGCAAACACTAGCTTTCCTGCCGGTGCTGGTGCGGGTAGAGAAACTGCTGTATCCCGGCGGTAGGCTCCCTGGGACACAGCAAGTGAGCTGGGTGATGGGGTCCACAGGACCATAGAAGGCTCAGAAAGGGGGTCCATGTGCCATCCCTCCCTTTTTGTAAAAGTAGCGGATGTGGGGCCCTTTTAAGGCTCGAGAAGGGGGTGGGGATGCACAGCCCCCCTTCTCCTTATTTAGTCCTTTGGGTGCCGGAGCCAAATGCGGCTTCGGGAAGGTGGGGCACCTGCCCCTCCCCTAAATATTTGAATTAGGACCCAGATGGTAAGGTCCCCGGACTGAATACACATCGGGGACCGCGGGGTCCACCTCCCCTTTACAAATGCCCCCCCTCCTGAGTCTCTTTAGGTCTTCGGGATCCCATCCCACAGGGCTGTGCATTTTTTTAAGGGAGTGGGCCACTAGCCGTTATCGGCCCCGGGGACCCCATCCTCCTTGGCCATGTACTTTTTTTAAGAGGAGGGTGTTCACCTTCCCAAGCCGACATCAGCTCCGGGGAGCCTGTCCCACAGGGTCACTCATTTAAATAAAGGGTTAGAGAGGCACATTGCCCCTATCCCTGAGCTTTGTTAGTTCCTGGGGTCCCTATCCCCTAGGGCCACTCTTTTATATAAATGGCACCCATCTCCAGGCCCATTTCAGCCCGGGAAACACCATCTTCCAGAGCCCGGTTTAATTTTTATCAGGAGGGGGCATGCGGCCCCCCGCCCGGGTCAATTTTACCCAGGCTGATTTCAGCCTCTGAAACATCATCCCCCGAAACATCATCCCCCGGGGCCCAGCAACATGTTTTGGGGGAGGAGAGCATGTACCCCCCCCCCCCACCTCACTGGGCTGATTTCGGCCCTGTGACTCCATTTCCCCTGGCCCATGACATTTTTAGAGAGAAGGGGCACACGGCCCGCTCCCCGGGCCGATTTGGGTCCAAGGGACCCCATCCCCTGGAGTTAAAGGTGGCTTTTTTGGTGCCCACTCAGGGCACCCACCATTGTCTCGTTGGGGGCTAGCCTCCCCTTTTTATAACATTTTGGTCCCAGGGGTGGGCCGCACGGCCCCCTCCCCATCAAAAGAAATGTTGGCTTTGTTGGTGGACACTTAGGGCCTCTCAAAGTTCAGAGAGGGGGGCTGTGTGGCCACCCTCCCTATATTACCCAATTTTGTCCCCAGGGGTGGGCTCACTGTGGCCTCTGGAGCCTCAGGGAGGGGAACTGCATGGCCCACTCCCCATATAAAATAATTTTGGCCTCAGGGGTGGGCTCCCTGGGCCTTCACCATATACACTATTTTCATGCCTCTGCAGGCTCAGGGAGGGGGCAACAAAGCCCCCATCTTCTTCATGAATACAGCCCCGGGGTGGGCTATCCAAGGCTTATAATTATTTAATTCAGCCCAGCCGCAAATATCATTTTTTCAATTCTGTGAGAATCTCCCAGGATCGCAGCATTATTTGCCAATTTTTGTTTCCTTTTTGGCCTCACTGGAATCCCTCTGGGTCACCCCCATGGGGCCTAGGGGGCAGGGTAGAGAAACCCTGCCTCGTTATACTATTTTATTTTATTTCAGGGAAGGGGCTAAGGTCTTGAGTCCTGTAATGGCTGCCAGCAACATTTTTCTCATGTTGCTGGCGGCCAATCATATATATGTATATATATATATATATATATATATATATATATATATATATATATATATATATATATACAGAGATAGATAGATAGATAGATAGATAGATAGATAGATAGATAGATAGATAGATAGATAGATAGATAGATAGATAGATAGATAGATAGATAGATAGATAGATAAAATATTGACTATGGCTAAATAAACATGCAAGGTTGCATAGATGAGATAAGGGGACATGTCTGGCTTAAGGCGCGGTTGCTCGTGCGATTCTTTGAAAGTGTTCAATTTAACTGGCTAATTAGATTAAAAGATAAGAAATTTACTTATAAAAGTACTGAATCTGTGCACTTGTAATGATGGGAGAGTTATACAGAAGATGAACTTGGTTATTCTAGTTGGAAGAATAATGCAGCTGATAACTTAACTAATTATAAGTAAGGCTCTGTGTTTTCCATTTTTACTGATTTTTACAGATAAATATAGACAGAAAAAACGTGTTTCATGTCTGTATTTATTTTTAAATGTGGATAAAAACGGAAATTGGATTGTTTTTTTAGTCATTCTAAAAACTGCCTGCCATGACTGCCTGCCATGACTGCCAGTCCAATAGATGAGTGGATTAATTGGTAAGGGGGTTAAAAAAGAAAGGAAATTTAGCAAAGAGGATTTAACAGCAGTAGATATGCACAAGGTTGATACAGAAATGTGCATATTTTCAAAAAAGTGCATTGATTTATCTTCTGCAATGTTCACTGCATTGAAACCTGGCTGGCATTCAAGCATCAGTGCATATTTATTGGTTAAATACATGTGGAAATATACTAATTTCAGCTTCATTTCTCCACAAACGCCAAAATAAACATGGATAAATACAGATAAAATTAGCAAAAAAATAAATATGGATAAATACAGATGGGAATGTCAAAAAAATAAATACCATAAAACCGGGAGCCCTAATAAGCAAAATATTTTTCAATTCATACTTACTTTTATTTATGTTGTAATTTGTAATGTAGGCAAGAAATTGTTTAGTATTTCCTTTATGTTTATGTAGAACCGGAGTATATAAACGTTTTAAAAATGGCGCTCATCAGGTGACCAATGCTGTCAAGAGCAGCCGAAACGTGTCCTGTCAATGCTGGCCTGATGGATTAAACTGATTTTCTTCTATCCCGGAGTGCTGTGCTGAAGCTGTGAATAAATATACATATATATTCAAGCATGTATACTAACTACGTTCAGCATTGTCCATTTCTGAGAACCGACGGCAAGCATCAGAAAGTATTAATTTTCAATAATGGACACGTAGAGCAACTTCTGAATTGAAGCAAGCATACCTAGACTGAGAATACAATACTTCAGTAATTAAAAAAGTACACGGACAAAATACGACACAGTGATCGAGTTTGTTCTGCAATTAACATGTTGTTTTCTTCAGTATTCCTACTGGGTTGAACCATGATTTGCTGTAAATTTATGCGGGACAAAAATAAAAACATGGCAGCGGTGGGATTCGAACCCACGCCTCCAGAGAGACTGGAGCCTAAATCCAGCGCCTTAGACCGCTCGGCCACGCTACCACTTGCTTCCTTTGCTTCCTCTTGTCTGGAAATAGACGAAAACAGGTCCATAGAGTTTCATTTATGTGCTCTGAGAAAAGAAGAGAAGCTAGGAAGCGAAAGCTACACAAGCCTCAGAGAAGGACGCATTTGTCAGGACTGACGGATTACACCGTTGACTATTTGCCAAAGCCCCGCCCCCACAGACCAACACTGGAGGCACACACCCCGCTGACGCGTCTTACCAGCAGCAAGCAACATTGTTGCACCCAAGAGAGTAGCGAGGCAGAAGTGTAACTAAGTATTGCAAAACTTTCTCACTGCTAAATTGAAACTCGAAGTTAATAATGTTCTTAAACTGGTGTACGCTCCCCATTGGTCAGTGTCAACCGTAGCTCTGAAAGAGTGAAACCAGCTGCCTGGACTGTTAGGTTTTTTGTCTGTGTTTTGAATTTAGTTGATATTTCTACAGAGCAAATCTAACTTGAGGCCTTGGAGAGAGGATGAGGGCGGCGAGGTTTCATAGACGTCTTTAGGGCTGGCCAAGAGACATTTGTAGCCTTTGGTTGTTGACCTCATGGTACCTTTACTACATACAATAGTGTTGGAACAGATTCAGGGTGAGGGTGCTAGCGAGTTCAGCAGCTACGCAACACTTCGGTGTTTCTAATGTATTTTATTCAATGAACTAGTGTATGAGAGAAACACATTTAAGGGGTAATGTGTGTGTGTGGGGGGAGGTGTGGGGGGTGGATGGATCCCAAAGACATTTGTGTAAAAATGGGTTCCAGTCAGGCCTTTGAAACATTTTCCTAAATATATTTGTTAAAATGAGGTAAAGTAAAGTCCACAATCACCCGTAAGGGTCTCTAGGCGCCGTCGGGAAGATTACGCGAGCTATTGCCCAGAATCACATGGTGCTGGGCCTGCCGCCGGAGCCGGGGATCGAACCGTGGTCCCCAGATCCCAGCGTCAGTCGCCCTGGCCGCGGCGCCACACCTCTTCCCTATGATAGCTTCTGATCATTTTATAGTGACCATATTCTCAAGTGCAATTGTGTCTGGGTATTAAAAAACAAAACAAAAAATAGCCAAAGGTTGTCCACCTCGGCTCTACAAACAGCCAGACTTTAGCTATACTTCACAGCTTATGGTGGTCTAATAGGAGCCTCGACAATGTATATAGTGTGTTACAATTTGCAGCAACTGCTAAATATTGTAGCCCTCTGGAGCTCAAGAGTGGTACTATGCCTACCCCTGCATTAGTTCCAATCTGAATCATAAATGCAGTGCTACAATATATTTGAGGAAAAGCCAGCCATCAGCAGCATTCGACACCATATCACATCAAATCTTGCTCAGGAGACTGAGTGATATAGGTGTCACTGGACTTGCCTTGGAATGGCTAACCGACTTTCTTACAGATAGAACTCAGACAGTTAATTTGGGTTCCTACCATTCCAAAACCTCAGCAGTCACCAAGGGGTCCCCCAGGGCTCATGCTTGAGCCCTACCTTGTTTAACGTTTATGTGGCACCCTTGGCTAGACTGTTGAGAAAACTGGGATTCATCCCCATATCTTATGCGGATGATACCCAGCTACTCCTGCCTATAGACAAATCTGACCCCAACTGCCAAACCATCTTTGGCAATGGTATGAAATCTATAGCACAGGGGATGAAAAACAATTATCTCCAGCTGAATGCCACAAATCAGAAATAATGCTCTTTGGTGAAGCCACCTTGGTTTGGTCACCCACCTGGTGGCCAGAGGAATTGGGCCCTACTCCCTCCCCGAAATCAGTGGTTAAAAATCTGGGAGTTCGCTTAGACCATAAACTCACTTTGAGGGACCATGTCTCCACAACCATCGGAGACTGCTTTCATGTTCTCAGTATGCTTAGAAGAGTATTTCCTTTCTTTCCTATGTCTTCTAGGAAAACTTTAATACAGGCGCTAATTCTTAGTCGCCAGGACTATTGTAATGCTCTTTTAATTTCAGCTACTGACAAGGATATTAACAGACTGCAGGTAGTTCAAAATATGGCTGCTCGCCTTGTAGCTGATGCCCCACGTAGGACAGCCTCTCTCTCTTTGCTTGAGAAGCTACATTGGCTGCCCATACGTAAGAGGATCCATTTCAAAATCTGCTGTATGGCCTTGAAAGCTGTCTCCAACCTGGGTCCTAGCTACCTGAATGAGAATTTTGTAAACTATGTGCCTAGTAGATCGCTTCGATCTGGAGATAAAGCCCTCATAAAGGTTCCACGTATTAGAAAATCACAACAAAGAGGCAAGGCCTTTTTCCATCTTGGCCCTCGGCTTTGCAACAGTCTCCCCATTTGCTTGTGACAGTGCCCTGACTTCCTGATTTTCAGAAGACAATTAAAAACTCTGCTCTTCTGATCTGTCTGCCGGAGTGTTATGGAGTCTTAGCGCGGAGATACCATTATGGGGTGATTCATGCGCTCTACACATTTTAAAATAAAATAAATAAATAAACATGATATGTTCCTCCATAGCTGAATAATCAAGTCAAAATAAATAAGGGCCAGGATGAGTAAGAGTTGTACGGTTAAAAGCACCCTATTAAATTCTGTGCCAAGAAAAAACAAGCATTTGCAATGCAATAGGTCTCGCATTTACACAAGTTTGAGCTATTGACATTGCAAATAATAATGCCTTTTATTTTTGTTTTTAAAACATAAATAAAAGGCATTGCCATTTACAATGCAATAGCTTAAAATTGCCTAAATACGAGACCTATTGCATTTCAAATGCTTGTTCTAGCCAGTCACTCGAGAGGTTAAGAGCGTGATGAGTCTGAAAGTAGGTCACCTGTATTCTGTGACGAGTCCCAAACAGGGAAGAACGTGGCCACGATTATTGAACATCTCTGAGATATGTTTGTCTTCGGTTGAGAAAATATATGTAATGCATTGTTCCTCATCACGTCCACAGACATGGAAAGCAGTGCAATTTGGTGCTAGGCTGGTGTGTTTGGGCTGCTTCAGGACTCCTTTTGACTTTTCCAATGTTTTCCAGTGTTGTTATTATTTATTGTATACTGCATTTTTGCAAAAATTCAAATTAAAAACACTATACTGTATACTTGCCAAGGCCAGACCTCTGGACTTTGCCACTTTTTGTTTAACGTTGTCCTACCAGCACTGCTGCTACACTGTTGCTTGCCATTTACAAGGTAAGCAAGGTACCCACTAGTACTTGGGGGCGGGGGCTGGGGTGGGGCCTCGTAGGGCTGAAAGGTAATGAGACAGGCAGTCCAGAGGAGGCCCTATATGAAGAAGCGGTGTTTATGGGATAGAAATGGAGGGTGGAGGGGGTATACCTGGAATAGGAGGGTGAGATTTAGAGAGATAGTGGGGTTACCTCGTGCCACGACAGAATAAACCCATTTGCACTGGGGAAGAAGTGTTAAATCCGGAGTGGCACCTGATGGAAGAGGACCAAGAGCGGAGGAGAGCTACACCCTGTGGTGGAGGTCTGAAGGCACCTGGTCTGAGAGAGGGAACAGTCCTGGGGTCAGGGAGATCCTAAAAAAAGACTGTGAAGGAGTAAACAGTAGGGAGAGACTGCGCGGAGACCTGTACTGGGCATCAGTGGAGTGTAAACAGGGGCCCCCTGCGAAGGGCAGGTAATCAGCACTCTGAGCGGGGTCCCTGTGGGTAGCAAGAACCGTCTAGAGATTGGGAAAAGGCTGCCAGGTGACACCATGCCTTCCGTCAGTCCAGATCTGGGCTTTAGGTGGCGATTATTTTGTATTTTAGCTTCCCTTTGTTTTGTATGAGTCTATTAGTCCCTGCATGCTGCGAATGACCTGTTGACTAGGAATCCGATATTGGCTGAAGAAGTCCGCCCTGACAAGATGTTGAGCAGCTTCGAATCTCGGAGTCGGCTCAACATCTCGTGATTCTGGGCAGATAACTTCTTCTCCCTGTACCTTCAAAAAATGTACATGTCCATGTGTGATGTAACTCGTGCTCATGTAAAGCGCTCCAGTACCTTTGAGTCGCTTACACGCTACATAAAACTGCAACAAAAAAAAATGTGCACGTATGGCCGCTAACTTTTTGTCACAAGGCAACGTAGGTTAGTGGTGCTTTTGAGGAAATCATATCACGTTGGTTCAATCAAAACTTCAAAAATGTGGAGTTGGACTCACTTCCAAAGGGCTCTCTGTCTCTTTCTGTTCAAGAATAGACAACACACAAAATGGAAACTCAACAGTCAAGCTAATGTACGTTTACAATTGATGCGCGCATTGTTGTGCAACACGACGCCGCCAGCCTGCTTCCGGGTCCGACATGCTACAGAATATGCCAAGAGTTACTCACAGCTCTCCTTTATTAATAAATCAATCAATCAGGATTTATAAAGCATTGATAATCACCCAATAGGATATCCAGGCACTTGCAGGTGCCGAATGCAAATTTAATTTATTAAGTAAAGTGATCGCAAGAAGTAATACATACAATTTGAAAATATAAGTGGGTTTTTTCACAGACTAACCTTGTTAAGGAAAATGTAACATCAGAAAATCTCAAAAAGTGATGATATCTAGGACAATATAATCATGTTTAGGGCATGCCCAAGGCAGTTGGACCTCTCAGCTGCCTTCAATGCCATCCACAATATCACTCTTATATGCACCTAGGAGACTTGATAGGGATTCACAAGCAATATTCTTCACTGGTTTGCCTCCTGCCTTTTCCGATTGATACCAGTTTGCCCTCATGGTTACCCCCAGGTCCCAAAAGATCTCCATGACTTTTTGAGTCCACTAGGGTTCCATACTTGTCACTGTCATCTTCAACTTCTACATGGAACCACCTGGTGCTCTACTCACAGACAACACCATCAGGATTCACTAATATTCAGATGGTATACAACTCTAGCTTAAAGCTTTCACTGCTTCAGACGTCCATCACCTCTGACACTGCCCACACATCATCCAGGCCTGAATGTGCAGTGCCTACCTGAAGCTCAACCTAATAACAGCAGCATTCCTGTTATTTTCCAAGAACAACAAACAAGAAACTGTACAGATCTGGCTCAATGACATGAACCTTGATGGCTTCGCACCAGCAATTTCACTGAATGCCACGTCACTTGCATTAACCCTGGACACCAACCTCACCCTCGAGGAACGCATTATCAAAAAAGCAGAGACGACCTGGTAGGAGCTCTATCTTCCAAAGAAAATGAAACTGATCTGTCTAGAAAGCAACTTCAATACTGCTGTTAAAGCCCTCGTACTCTTGCTTCTGGATGGTGGTAACGTGCTGGTCCATGCCCTCCAAGACTCCACACTGACACCCTTTAGGTTAACCCTACACACACTTCATTCAGGGCCTGAAGAAATATGATCTCATCACCCACATCCTGAGAGAACTCCATTGGCTTCCCATGCCTACTTGCACCATCTTCAAAACTAGCTACATCGTTTACATTTTGCAGACAAACTCAGCACACTCAGCTATCAGCACACCCGCATCCAGGACAATATAAGACTACAAACCAAAGAAGTGCAGACAAGATCTGGAACAACATCCATGTATCCATCAGATTGGCCCTAATACGGCGCCAATCTAGGAAAGAGTTGAAGACGCACCTATCTAAAGAACATTATGGGGCATATTCACAAGCCTCTTGCGCTACCGAAGCGTCAATTTTTTTGACGCTCCGGTGGGCTTGCGCCATTTCCCATATTTACAAGGTGGTGCTAGGCCACTTGACGCCACATTGTAACTATGCCCCTTTCCGCCGCAGCCCGCTACGGCAAAGGGGCAGGCAATGGGTGTTGCTCTGGGCATTCCACATCAACACCCATTGCTTTTTGACACTGCCCCAGATTTACAAGGCAGCGCCAAAAACTAAGACCAGGTAATACCTGGGCTTAGAATGGCGAGACGAGGAGAAATTATGTATTTCTCCTCATTTTTTGCTCTTTCCATGTGTGCTGCACTCTGTCTATCACTGCTTGTCTTATAGTCTGTCCAGTGCACGTGCTCTATGGAAATACCATATACATACAGAGCTTGGAGGAAAATCTGGAGGTAACCCCCTAGAGCAGCCATAACGTTATGTCGCAGATGGTGCTTCAGTGAGAAGGCAGCACATCAATAAAGGTGTATGGCAGTCAGGCTGGTGCAGAAATGTTCTGGTTCCCATGGGGTTTGGATGAGATATAAAATAGCGCAGCGTCTACTGTAATTGAGACAAGATTAGCATCATCAAAAGGTTTGCAGTAAAAGAAAAGTAATGGAAGGACGGGGCACATACCAGCAGTGCCCTGTTGCCCTCACTTATTCCGCATGCTTTCAGACAATGAATAAAAAATAGCAACATGCATCACTCAAAGTCTGTGGCGGGTCACAGATGTGCGGTAATCAGTCAGTGCGCATTTCTACCCTCTTTTCTCAATATTATGGAGCTAGGAACGGGCCCCCCAAATTGCTTAAAAAGAGCCCAAAAGCCTAAACAAGGGACGCTTGGTAAAATCCTCTTTTCCTGACTCGCCAAGATCGGCCAGGACAGATCCAGACTTTCTAAGCCAGCTGCTCTCTAACCGCTATATGTATCAACAAACCATTTTGCATTTCCTAAATAGCGAATTTTAAGGAATCGCTATTTAGGAAATGCAAAACGGTATGTATGTACAAAATCGCTTTCCAATAGCGATTCCTTAGCATTCCTTAATTTGAGATTAGCAAATTGTCAATCGCAAATTACCCCTTCATTTCCATGGGCCAGGAGGCCCATAGGAATGAAAGTGCAATTTGCAATTAGCACTTTGCTGATCGCAAATTAGGGATGTTTCCAAGGGTGCAGGGGTGTCTCAAGAACACCCTGCTGCACCCCTGAAAAAGACATTTGGGGGCATATGGCGCACATACATGCCCTAAGGGCATGTATGGGCGTCATATGGCACCTTTGGTTTTTATCAAAAATGATTTTTGATAAGAATTCGCAAATTACCACCAACTAGAAGTTGGTGGTAATTTGCTACTCCTTAATGGCATTTTTTGCATTTTATTTGTTTGATACATTGCATTTAAGGAATCGCAAAATTTGCAATTCCTTAAGTGCAATCGCAAAATAAGGATTAGCAAATTTTGCTAATCCTTATTTTGCATCAAACTTGTTTGATACATTCCATTTGTCTATTTAGCATTCGCAAAGGCCGAAATGCTAAATAGCTTGATACAAATAGCTTGATACATATAGCGGTAAAAGCCTTCCTGGGGGTGTGTCTTAATATTTACATCTGAAGTGAGTGTTTGCCGTTTAACTCTGTGACTCGATGAGGATTGCGAATAGGGAACGGCACATTTCCTTAACTAAACAGAATAGTGTTAATCCAAAACCTCATCTCGCTGCGAGCAGGATTCGAACCTGCGCGGGGAAACCCCATTGGATTTCGAGTCCAACGCCTTAACCACTCGGCCATCGCAGCTCGCTGATCATGACGTCAGTCTTGTTGTATACGAGGAATGAAACGCAGGACGACAGCCAGCAATCAGCTCCTTTGTAGAAGTAAAGCACAATGAAGCCTATCTATTCTCGCTAGACATTGCACAAAGTGACCCCCCCCCCACACACACATACATTGTAAGGCGAATATCTTTTAAATATACACAGTATGCACTAGTCCTAAAAGTGAACGTATACAAACACTGTCTGTACACTGCTGTAAGCAGGAGCCCACATGATTACACTGAACCCAGGAACTCTGGCATCTGACCAGTGCACTTACTACCCTGCACATCACACAATCTAAACCTAACAACCCCTACGTGTACACCCGCACCGAACTCTGCAAATCTAAGGATGCCTAGGCATACTCTGAACTCTGTAACTCCGAGGGCTGACCTGACCTGCACATATGTTACACACTGTAAAACGAACAGATTTTACACATATACTGTACACCTACCCCCGGTGGCATAGATATACAAAATGACTGATTGTAGGCGTCACAGCCGCTGGATATACACTGAACTCAATAAGGCAGCGCTCGCGTGACGTTGGCATTCACTGCAAAATTAAAAGCCACTGCGTAAACGTAGCAAACACCTGTACATACTCTACACACAGTAAGCTATCAGCAATGATGTATGCAGTGTACACGCACACGCCATGCACAATGTAACGCTAAAAGCACCTGTGTATCGACACTTCAAATAAACCCCAGCTGCTCCTGTGTGCATGGGGGCATCAGCTCCTGTTACCCCCGCACTCATCGGTAACACCGTCAGCTCCTGTGTGTACACCCTTCACAGAGCGTCCCTCCCAAATTCGCAGTGACGTGGCAAGGGTGCCGGGGCCCTAGCACAAGAAAGAAACAAGGGCCCCAGTCCCTGGTTTAGCACTAAATAAACTGCTATAATTGGGATACGCGGCCGGGCCCCGGTGCCACTGCACACGCCGCACTATTGATAGCTACGCCCCTGCCACTCCGATGTGTACTCACAGCACATGGTAAACCCAGCAGCCCGATGCACTTTTATAGCACGTGGTGCTTCCAAGGGCGTGTATACATATATACTTTAAGCATTAACCCTTCGGAGTCACAGTCCACGCCTTGAAGCGTACGGATTTGTAGATAAGTACATGAGTTACGTATTAACCATTGCAGTTCTCATATGTACGCATAGAGATGGACTGTATACAATTTGCCCTGTGTCTAATCACTGTCTCACCCAAAATATTTTTATATAAAATTAGACGCTGTAAGCAGGATTCGAACCTGCGCGGGGAAACCCCATTGGATTTCGAGTCCAACGCCTTAACCACTCGGCCATCACAGCAGCTGTATACTCATGTTTATGTTTGTTTCTACGAATATGGAGTCCCTGGAAAACGCGTGCGAGCGCATCCACGTGTCAGACACGAGTGTATTCACTATTCATTTATACACATTCAAATAGTGAAATCGCCTGATAAAATGAAGTTGGACGTGCATACAATGCGCTGCGCATGGCAGTGACAACAGGTCCCGTATACGTGGAATGCACGCAGGAACTGCAACTGCGCAAACATTCCTCCTCGAGCCTCAAGTGGAACTTTGTTCTATGTGTTGCATTGTCACGTGGCTCGGGAAATATGGGCACTCTTTCACAGATCCCTGTGAAATATGGGTTGCATCACGAAAATTACAGCCCCCAAACCCTCTTCAGCGCGTTGCCATTGTCAATGACACTAGTCTTAGCCGCCAATGATCTATATTTATGCGGCACGGCTCTCTAAATTATGCAGCGGGAAAAGGCTGTGATTTATGTGGCATCATGCAGCAGATTCTCTTCTCTCATTTTTGGGGATATGTTTGAGCTAGGCAGAACAGAGTTGATTGAGATCTGTAAATTTGGTTGATAGATTACATAGTTTTTTTTTAGCTGCAGTACTTGCGCGAGGCGAACTGGTCTGATTTGCAGTACTTAGGTGATTTGCAGTACTTAGGTGATTTGCAGTACTTAGGTCGGATGCGTGCAGGCAAATTTCCAATCTCTGTTGTACACAAGGCGCTGTCTAAGCCATAGGGTGTTTTTGGAGGGTGGGTTGGAAATAAGGCTTGTAAAGCTTTTTCATGTGTTTCGAAATGGTGATATATTGGTCCCTGTCCATGTAAAGAAGAAGAAGATGGATGGATGGATGGATGGATATTCTGTCTCAAACTTCCTTTTCTCTTCCACTTCAAGGTGCAGGCATGCATCGGGCTCCAACAGCACCTCAGTGAAACTTAACCACAATACCCAGTAAGTGTCAAATGAAATTAAAATAATAACACAATAAAATATTATTAATGACCCCTTATGACTACTAAAACTAGTTCACGCTCAGGGAGATTATTTCAATCTTAGGCTGAGGCTTCCCTTTTCCTTCTCCCTTACTCGGTGGACAGTGGGAAGTTGTTTAATATTTATTGTTCTTTTTCCCACCATAGCACCTCAGTTTGGACCTAACTTATGCAAATCAGTCGTGACCCTGCTCCTATAGGAACAGTCCAGCCTAAACTGCCAGACCACATTCTCCTTGAACCGAAACACAAGCAACCCAAGGCCGGGTTCACCCTGATTGGGACTTGTCAACTGGGTGTACCTTGCTTCCGGTGGCACGGTGAACATGGGACCCACATTTGGGCATATGTTCTGTTATGTTAGTAACTTTTATGAAGCGCAGTGATTATCCAAGGGTATCCTGGTGCTATATTATTTATCCTGAAGGCAATGAGCAAGGAGGAAAATATTTATTCAGTAAAAAGCCAGGTCTTTAGACCCTTCCAGAAGTCTAAAAGCTCCGTGGCGTTTCTTACGTGAAACGGAAGGTCATTCCAGGCTTTCGCCGCACAGACCGCAAAGCTTCTGCCCCCGACAAAGCCTTTTTTCATTTGCAGTACCAAGATCAGCTTGGCCCCCAGCGAGCGAAGTGTTCTTTTCGGAATGTACCACTGGAACAGCCGATTTAGGAATTCTGGGCCTGTGCCATGAAGAGCTTTGAAAACCATACAAAGTGATTTGAAACGCACTCGACTCCTTAATGGGAGCCATTGCAGTTTCTTTATTTCCTTAGAGATGGGGGAGACGGGTCATACCCTTGCCTCTTAGGGTGGCATATCACTGGAACCAATTTTCAGTAATCACTAGTGTTTAGACTTATTGCAAGCATCCCTTCCATCATCTTTTTTGTGCGCTTGAGGAACGCCCCCCTCACACCATGCACGTCTGACCCTTAAGACCATAGATGGTCTCAAATGTTTTCCGAGGGGGCCAAAGTGTGGTCTGTGGTGAGCCCGAGGGCAGCATTGATGGTAGCAAGGTGGGTGGGAGTGGGCTTTGTGGGTGGTTAACTGTGGCAGGATTCTCCATTAGAATATTTTACTTAAGTTCAGTTAGGTTGTAAATAAAAGCTACCCCATGTATTTTGTTGAGTGATAGTGGTGACTGATGTAAACAGCAGCCCGGGGCCACATATGAAGGCCAGGAAAGCCTCAGGCAGCTCCCGGCTAACCTACTTTGAGTATCACTGCTTTAGACAAAGTCTGCATTAGATATGCTCTGGTAATGACATCTCACCACAAGCCTTGCATGTCCTTTTCTTTAGGTAATGCCTCGCATGTAAACTTCCTAACTATTTGCCTACCCCCCTTCAGAGGTAAGGACTGTTGAGTAAATGTACCCTGATATAAGAAGGTCTCTACAGAGCCTCAGTCTGTCCATCATTGTGGAAGTGGATTCTGTCAGAATCCTCCCTGGCGCAAGCAGCTCCACTCACCCCATGGCATGCCCGTGCACTAACCCCACACCTTGCAGACAGGGCACATGCGATAACTGAATTATTTTAAAGCTGTTATCATACTGTTGTATTACCAATATTGCTTGTTCTGTGATATTCCAGACCGATGAAGACTACTGCCAGTGGGAACACTTGCTAATATGTTTGTAGGCGCTGTTTCTCATTCCCACGGTCCCTCACACCCCCAGCTGCATGCTCAGACACCCTGGGAAAGTTTGAGCCTCAGGCCTGACCCGAGCCTACGGGCCCTGCTCCAGCCCCCTCCCGCGGAGCCCCCTGGGGGTCCAGTGAAGATCAAAGGGCCGCCTCCCCGCGCGAGCACCTCTCCCGGGCACTTGCGCATATTCACAGTCACTGTGGTGGGTTCAAAGTGCAGGAGGTAATAGTCATAAACAGAAGGCGAGGAGGCCACGAGCTGGAGGGGAGGCAGAGGTGTGAGCCTGGGAAGAGGGCCCGGCCCTGTGCTCGCGGCAGAGGGGGTCTCTGACGTCACCAGAGCACGAGGGAGGGGTAACACTGGAAGGGAGGGGGAAGCGGGTGAGGCCAGGTAGGATGGGGGCGGCTGGGGGGGGGGAGGGGATATGGGAGAGAGGGAGGGATGCAAGCTAAGAAGATAGTTACATTACTGAAGGAAGCAAAGATGGAGGGAGACAGAAATGAAGAAATAGCAGGCCGAAGGCACTGTCAATTGGCTGGAGGGAGCAAAGATGGAGGAACAAACATGGCGGGAGTCAGAGATGCTAGGCTATAGAGTGGGGCCAAGAGCCTTATTGATCCGTGGCACGGTGGGTGGGTGAATAGTAGAATAATGGGTGAGTAATGGATGGATGGATGCGTAGACTGAAGGATCAAGTGATAAATAGTCCTACTGGGCATTGTAATTCTTCATAATTGAACAGTATTTCCACACAGCTCTTAAAGGATATCTCTTTCAGCGTTCTCTTACAGAGGCATATATATGGGGGCTGCATAGACCGGTTCTGTGTATGGACAGGGATATAGGGGCATAGCTATTCATCAGCATCTACATGCACCAGGTGCCCAGGACTCTAACTACAACATACCCACAGCTCCCACCTTCAAACTCCCATTAAACATGGTAGGTGTTTGCTGTCCAAGTGGGTCAGATCTGCAGCTCTCCTGTTAAAGGAGTGCATTTCCTGTACTTAAGTTATTTTTTTAATATAAAATGTACAAAGGGTATAGATACTTCACATGTTTCTACCACATCCTACTGATCTATTTCTATCTCCTCCATATCCCTGCCCTCACACACACACTTGCAACTACTGCTGCATATTAATAATGACAGTGGGTAAACCGACTACCATTACATTGGACAACAGTAACACCAGATGCTTGTAGTGCTTAGACACCGCTGAAGCGTGGTTTGCAGCACTCTGCAAACAACAAGTAAGTATTATTTTCCTTCCCTGTGAAATTAACCCGAGTCTCCAATAATTTAATTTTCTCTATGACCTTTTTCGCTTGCTACTGTATTACTACTGTTGTAGGTCTTCTATATAAAGCACTTTCCCTCCAAATGGTCCTTGTTTTTGCTATGTTAGACAACAACAAAAAGTCATCTATAAATGCTGTTTATTGTCAGCATCTGTCGCTCTGTCCCTGTGTCCCCTGTATTTTAGCAAGGCTGCGAGGCAAATGCCTTCACACGGTCTCTCCCCTCTGCACAATTGTTGCCACCACTCATTCCCACTGTTTTTGGGACACTTTTTTAACCGCTAAGCTTTACAGTGATGAAAACACGCATTTCTATATACAGTGCACGTTTCTAATTCTCGTCCCCGGTAGCTCTCCTGAGTCCTGTTTGTCTCCCTTGCTGCCAGGGGCCAGGACCAGACCCCAAGGGCTGGTGTCCACTGACCCCCTGTGACTGCTCATTTCACGGCTCGTGGGTCTGTAGAAAAGAGTCCCGGCGCGGCCGCCTCTGCGCTTGTGCGCCTGGCCCGCTCCACGCCCCCACTGTGATCCGCCAGGCAGAGGGGCTTCCATGGAGACTCCAGGCTAATGCAGCGCCCTGAAAAGGACCGCTGGGGGTCTTTGTCCTCAGGGATTATGCAGCAATTAAAAGCCACAATGGTCAGTGAAACCCGATGGAGAGGGCGAATCCCCTACCAGGACCTGAAGATAAACAGACTCCCCGTGTCACAGATAGCTTTCGGTCCAGGGGAGACAACCCCCCTCCCCCACACACAGATACGTGCAATATTCTTTCCAGCTCCATTCCTAAACATTTCGTCACCGTTAGTCACACATGGATGTGGAAGAGGATCTCTGCATGAGAAAGGTGCTGGCATAGCTGCCATGTTTCCCTGGACCATACAAAGATGGCGGTCCTGGCACAGAAGTGGCCCTTTGGTCTCCAAGCTCAAGGAGAAAAATTCCTGCGCATCAAGGGCTTTAGTATTTTTTTTATCAAGATTAAACTCCTACTTTGGGAGTTTATATTTGAAAAACAAAAATTATGGGGCCTGCTCAGCAAAGCTTCACTGCCTTCAATGGAGACACCGCAGAGGCAGTGATGGCAGAAAAATACCCACCTGCCTGGCACGGATCTCTGAGTCTGGTGGGTGTTTGCCTTGAAGGCTGCGGTGATGGATTCCACTGGCCTGACACCACTACCGATTGGCCACCATACTGGACAGACAGGTTCATGACATCAGTAGACTCTACAGAATTCCATTTAAACATATTTACGAAAAGAGGACAGACGTAAATTACACAAAGGGGTAGCAAGTTCCATAGAACCATACATGTGTATAGGAAGGTACCTGTCTATGAGAAGCAGCAGCTACTAACACAGGTGTATTTAACCCAGAACTTGAAAAAAGGCCTAAGCAACATGAAGGTGTCTACCAGGAACATCTGTTCTGAAGATACAAGATGGATAACTTTTTCAGTGAATAACATGCAACGATTTGAAAGCATTCTCTTAGCGAAAGGGAGTCAGTGCAATTGCATCCAGTGAGGCAATCTGAAGTATGCTTTCCTAAGACCTAAGAGTAGTCATGCAGCCATGATTTGACCTATTAGGAATCTGCTCATCTGAAATTACAGTTGGTCCAGATAAGGGTATTTCCATAATCTATGCCTACAAAAATATCCTTGAATCAGTTGTTTCTCGATTCTGTCTCAAAGTGAGGCCATGGAGTTGTAAATAGTTGAGTCTTCATATTAATGGGTCTTTCCCAATGCCTTATTGAGGAAAATATGTGTGGGTACTCGCAGAATTGTTTAAGTAGGCAGGTTAAGGGATGGGTCTAGAGAAGATGTTAAAGTGTGAGTTGTTTAATGTTATCTTTTCTAAGCATGCATGCTCGTTTGCCTTCTCTTTTCACACACAACTTTGTTTTTGGCCTTCCAAGTGTAAAGGACAGACATCATATTCTATTTTACATTCCGCTCCTCAGCAATGAGGTTTCTATGCCCAGAATCCCCTATGTCTTGGTCTATGGTGCCAACCATGTCCAGAGCAGCATTCCCGCATAATGTGCCTGCCACCCATACCCAATGTAGAATTCCCCCAATCTGCATAAGTAACTCATCCACTCTTCACTTTTCTTTAGACTTTGATACATGTACTGCAAATGAATACACCTATAAATACCATAATGCAAAGTCAAATCAGGAATCAATAAGGCCCTCATGCTCAACACGGAAAAGACCTGCACAGTGAGACATTCTTAGAGGATTCCCCCTTCCACTCCATAGAAAACAGGCATCCCTACAATGCTAAATGGCAATGATCAATGCCAGTCGTGAGGATTAACTGATCCCAATCTCATTTTCATTTCTGCTTTCTGGGATCTGCAGTCATGAAATTATTGAGGGTAAAACAATACTACAGGTTCAAGAATGCAAGCAGAAAGTACAGGACTTAGGGCCTGATTATGAGTTTGGCAGCACATTGGACCACCGAACCCGTGGTGGCGGTGCGGTGCAGGACGACCACACCAGTGGTCTGACCACTGATTACAAGTATGGCTGTCGGACCATGAGAGGACCACCCTAGCCACCAGGGATTTGTGATCCCAGGCACAGGGGTCTTGAGGCAACATGTTGAAGACACTTATGTGACAATAGGTAGAGATAATTTCGGAGCCAGACCTAGTAAACCACAGACTAAAGGTAATTCTGAAATTCGAAGGAGGCACTGAGTCTTCTAAGAAGAAGTGGGATACTAAGAAACATAAAGAAAAGTCTAAAACATGGAATGGTTCTCCTCGACAGGAGTCCTCAGACAAGCGCTATAATCTGCGCAACCATTATACAATTAAAACGTCTGATAGGTATCAGGATACTGATACACATCCTTCTCATTCCTTTCAGGAGTCATCCAAAAAAAATTGGAAAGAGGAGCACAATCAGAGTGCAGATCAGAGGTGTATGTGAAAGAAGTACTCACAATGCTCTTCTGACTTCATAATAAAAAAAGGAAGACAAACCTACACAGTCCAAGCCTCAATTCACAAAGAAGAAGGTAACTGGTATTAAAGTTAAGCATGCCACGGATATTGAGGACACTGCTTCTGAATGGGGAGAGGGCTCTAACGATGCTGGACAGCGCTGCAGAAGTTATGATAGTTCACTGGTATTTTATGGAGTGTCTGGCGGCAGTAGCAATGAGTGACTACGTCTTGGTAGAAACACTGGGCTGGAGACTTAGTGTCCCTTGTCAATTATAATAACTTTACCTCTAGCTGGAGGGGGATATACCACGTACGATAAACATTCTCTTTTGGGTGAAATTATAATTCAGCTATTCCGTTTTCTTGGCTAAAAAGGATTGACCACCAGAGTTTGTTATGGATTGCCTAAAAGGGCAAAAGGTAGTTTTACCTGCCTTTTCTGATCTTGTTCCCGAATCAGTTAGACATACATACTGCAAGGAGTGGGCCTTAGTACAAGCTCCAGCGTTATATGGCAAACTTGTGGGTAGGGATGATGGATCCCCGTATCACATCATACCTGTGAGGTCAAGCCCACAACCACAATACCCCATTAAACATGAAGCTAGAAAACAAGTTAGAGAAATATTCACACAACTTTAATACAAAGGTGTAATAGAAAGTTGCACCTCAGCAACGAATAATCCTTTGTTTCAAGCAATGAAACTAGAACATTCATATCAATTAGTTTTAGATTACAGACACCTGAACACAACAACACACACACTTGCGGTACAAAACGTATACAGCGTGGCCCTGATGAAAAATATAGCGAATAAAAAGTACCAGACATATCAAATGGATTTTTCTGCCAACATTTAGCATCTGGAAGCATGTACTTTACCGCATTCAGCACTCTAGGTTTTCAAAAGCATGTCTTTTGATTGCCACAAGGGAATAAGAATTGCCCAGGACTGTTTTCAGCCTGTGTAACAGAACTGTTACAAACTTCGATGATCAGGCATTGTCCTATTTCGATTACATATACTTGACGGATGACCTAGCAACTCCCTTGGCTAGAGTAGATAGCAGAATTTTGGGATTTCCTCACATGGGCTATACATTTAATTTGAAAAAAGCATGCCACCTAGCTTGCTGGGTGTGTGAGGGCCCTAGTTCCTAAAGGAGGAATTCCCCTCCATAGAGGACTTCTGACCAACCTTTCATCACACATCCCCTTCCATTGTGTTCCATGACCCACAGAGGAACTCCGTACTGTATTTTTTCACAGTCTTAAAATGAGCCTGAATGGATTCAGCGATTCCAAAGGGTAATCAATAAAGCACAAGATGCTTTGGGGACAAGTGGCCAAACTAAAAGAATGTTGTCCACGGACTCATGTGATTCACTAATCAGTCATCAGTGTGTAAGAATACATGGTGCAGGGAATTCAATGCCTGATGAAGCCGCAAAAGCAGCAATGCAAACTTCTGCAGTTGCTGCAATAACTCGTTCTAAAATGAGGATAGATACAGACATCATGACGGCTGTCAACACTGCGCCTGATCAACACTGCACCCTCTTGCCAAAAGGCTTTCCAACGAAATACTAGTTAAGTGTACAGAACATTCTATGTGCTCATATTTCCGGAGTGGGGGGATAGAGTAATACCTCATTCAGATCGCAGGTTAGGTTTATCCTAGCAGCACATGAGGGTCTAGCATCTTCTTATGCAAGGGTGATGGCTACAATTTCACTATTGCAACAACGCTATTGGTGGCCAGGTCTATCCAAACAGACCAAGATCTTTGTCCTTAAATGATGTGACATTTTCCAGCAGATGTAAGTTTCTATTATAGCTCGCCCACCACAGAAACCTCTTTTGATCTCGGGCAAGACCCAGGCTTGTGTTTATCTGGACAACTGCAGACTCCTACATTCCGATGGGTCTTTTTTTATTTTTTATTCTTTTATTGGCATTTTGTATAACAAATGACACATCAAATACACAGCATTATCTATTCAGTGATACAAACAAAAAACATTATTCATAATGCAAGAGCAATAAAGAGAGCAGTCTTTTTTCTTCACAACAATTAAATTATAGTCTAACCGTGTACATCTAGGTGGCATGACGGCTAGTTGGAGAGTTCTGGTTCCCACAGCGGGGATGTCTCATGGGATAATAATTAGGTAGCATTGTTATGATGTAGTGTGTGAGGGTTCTGTCCAGTGTCTTGTGGGGTATGCAACAAGTATGTTGTTTGGGGTTCTCATAAATCTTGAGGGGTCTGGAACTTATTGGCAATCATTCTGAGTAAGTGATTAATTGTTCCCGGTAGTAGACCAGATCCTGCACCCATTCTATGAATTTAAGGGCCCTTCCTCGACTCCATCTACACACTACTCTTCGCTTGGCCAGCAGCACTCCAAGAGCCACAAATCATCTGACAGATGCTGCTATGTGTTCCATGTAGCCAACAAGCAATGCATTGAGTAGGGTAAGGCTTATCTGTGTCACCACCATTTGAGATATGGTTTTCACAACCTCCTCCCAGTATTTGGAAATTAGTCTGCAGGACCAAGCCAGATGGAGAAAATCTGCTCCCTCTGCACCACATCTTTCACAGCAATGGGTAGTCCTCAGTTCATACCTATCCAGCCGTGCTGGCGTGTAATACATCCTGCAGATATACTTAAAATGAATAATCCGCAACCTGCTGCTCGCTGTTATCTTTCCTGTCTGCTGACAGCAGTACGTCCATTGTACAAACTCCAGTGGGAAGCCTAGTTCTGTTTCCTATCCCTCCGTTGACCCGTCTTTGGGCTGTTCCTCTGCAGTGAGTGTGCGCCAGTATAATTGCGCCACTTCATGTGAAGTGCAATGGGATTAATGTAGAGGGCTCCTTCTGGAAGTCTGCAGTGGTTACTCTGACATCCTGGTTCAACCTTATGTACAGGAATATCTCCATAGGCATGGGGGAAGGTTCTCTGAAGAACTCTTCCCTGTCACGGAAACTCCCTCTGACATACAGATCCCCCATATGCGTTTAGTGTAGCGACGCAGCATGCTGCAACAAATTCCTTCATGAGTTACAGAGAGGATATACTAATAGTCTACTGGCAATGCGGGGTATGTGTTTCGGCCTCCTCAGGATGCTACGGAGGTTTCTTCCCTTATTATCGGAGGAGCACAGGAAGCTGACTGTGCAGGCCCTGATAGGCTCCAGGTTGGATTATTCTAACATTCTGTACCTGGGCCTGCCAGAGTACCTGTTACAGCGGCTACAAGTTGTGCAGAATGCTGCGGCAAGAGCAATTTACGGACTGAACAGACGCGCCAGTGCTGCGGGCTTGCTCCAGACCTTGCACTGGCTCCCAATTCGCAAGCGGATCGCCTTTAAGGCTCTGTCTCTGGCATACAAGGCCCTCCATGCGACGGGTGCTAAGTACCTCCAAAGGAGACTTACCTTTTACCAACCGGCTCGCTCTCTGAGGTCAGAATCCTTATTTCTGGCAACTGTTCCACGAGTGAAGCGAGCACGCCTGGGAGGTCGTTCCTTTGGATTACTGGCACCCCAACTGTGGAACTCTCTGCCCCTTCCACTTCGGGGAGCCACTAGCTTATTAGCCTTCAGAAAGGACCTTAAAACCTGGTTGTTCCCCCAGTAGGCCTCCTGTGTTTGTTGTTTTCTTTTTATCTGTGACTCTTTCTCTTTTAATGTGTTATGTTAGTTTACTGCAGCCTTATTCAATTAAAAGCGCCGGGACACTCTTTTTGAGTAGCCGTGCGCTCTACAAAATCCATTTTAACATAACATAACATAACATAACACCATAGGGGCTTGCAGTCGCTGTCTGATGTTTTCCACGCTGCATTCGTGCATGCTACTGTAGAGTCCCTACCTCCAGCCCTCTCCCGGTCAACTTCAAGAAAACCAGTTAATGGCGTGGGAGACATGTATCCCTGTTCCACCGGCTTGAAGGGTGGAGGGTGATACCAAAACAGCATGTAGTGTGCCTGCACGCACAAGCAATAAAGTTATAACTCCTGTGCTTCAAAGCTCCCTTTAGAGAAAAGTACTGCGAGAGTGTTCCACCAGATTCTGTGCTGTTTACCCCCCACAAGCAAATCGGATCAACTGTCTTCTCAGGGTCCTGAAAAATTGGCGATCCGGGCATAGGGTATGTTTATAAATAGGCACAGCAGTCGCGGCAGGATTGCCATTTTCATTAGCACAATACGTCCTGGCATGGAGACGGGTATAAAATCAATCGGGTAATGGAATTGATTATGAAATCTAGCACCCTGCCATAATTTGCTCTCAGTAGTTCTTCCCTGTTTATAGTGATTACTATGGCCAAATATTTACGCTCTGATGCACACCAGCTGAGTGGGAAGTCGGAGTTAAAGTGTGGGGTGTTAGGAGTGCGAGGAAAATCTGAGATTTATCCCAATTGATTGTGATGCCAGAGAATTCTCCAAACCTAATAAATTCCTGTGGTATCACATTGAGATTTTCCTGGGGGTCCCTGACATATAGCATGATATCATCCGCATACAGCGACACTAGAACGTGCCTAGTCGGGTCTCTCAATGCACATTCCCAATGGTGCTGTCAGAGAATAGCTGCTAATGGTTCCACGTCACGGGCAAATAGAAGGGGTGACAATGGGCAACCCTGCCTGGTGCCTCGAGTTATGTCAAAAGTAGGGGAGTGCTCTCCTTAGATAAGCAGTTTTGCCATAGGTTGGTGATAAAATAGCCGTACCCATGCGCTGAATCGTGGGGGGAAGCCCATACGCTGCAATACTGACACGTGAGGGAGTCGAAGGCCTTTGTGGTGTCAAGGAAGACTGCCACTGCATTCAGCTCCGGGTCTATCTCCTGAATGATTGAGAACAAGGTGCGTAAGTTATATGAGGTAGCCCTCCCTGGGATGAATCCCGCCTGATCTGGCCATACTAGTCCTTCCATTAACAGGCCTAATCGATTCACCAGCAATTTGGCCAGTATTTTACATCACAATCTATTAAGGACAAAGGCCTATATGATTCACTGCTATCGGCGGGCAGTCTTGGCTTTTGAAGAGAGATAATGAGGGCTTCTTGCATGGTATGCAGGAGAGTTCCTAACTGTAACGCCTCTTCATAGAGTTTTTTGAGAAATGGAGCCAGCATTTCAATGTATGTTTTATAGAATTCTGCCAGGAGCCCATCCAGCCCGGAGCCCTTGCCAGACACCAGCTGCATAATAGCAGCTCTTATTTCATCTTCATTCAAAGTCAGCTGCAAGGAACTCCAGTTGATTGTCACTCACCATCCTAGCTCCACAGTCTCTAGATAAGGTTCTATGTCTAAGGGGGCAGTTCTCCGTGTGGTATACAGTGAGGAATAATACGCCCAGAAGGCCTGCAGTGTCTCCTCAGTGTTTTTTGGGATGTCGCTTCTGCATCTCGGATCTCCATTAAATAGTTGGAAAAACGTCGTTTGCGTGTCAACTCTGCCAACGCTTTCCCCAGTCTTTCCCCTTCACCATATCTCCTGGCTCAGTGATATTTACAGCGGAAGAGGTTTTCACACTCAGGTATACTTTGATATTCTGTAACTATTTACCTAATGTCTGCACGCACCTTTTCTGTGCCAGTGACAGCTAATTCAACTTCTAGTTTTCGAAGCTTCCTCTCCAGGTCCCTCAAATTGTTCCTGATGTCTTTTAATATGCCCACTTCTTTGGCAATACATATGCCCCGTATGGTCACTTTCAGAGCCTCCCAGAGAGTTGCCAGGGTAGACACCGAGTCTATATTGCGTTTAAGGAAGTTCTCCAATTCCGGCCCTAATTCCAACCTGAAAGGGGTATCTAGCAATTACCGTGTAGGGAGCTGCCATGATGTGTGATTGGTGGGTTCCCTGGAGGGCACAGTTGCAGACAAACTGGGGAGTGGTCCGAGTATGTGCAGACTAGATGTTGTGTGCATGTAATCCAAGAGCAGAGTCCCCTGGATACCAACCAGAAATCCAACAGGGACCAGCTGAAATGAACTGTAGAGTAGCATGCGCAATCTATATGTCTTTGGTGGGTAGATCGCTATGCCTCAATCAGTCGGTCTTCTTTCATGATTAAATGTAATTGGCGCTGAGCCCTTATATAATGCTGTGGCTGGGGGTGAGAGCGATCAAGGACTGGTTGTACATTGAGGTTAAAATTCCCTGCCTCAGATAACATAGGAGGACCCAATATTGACAACCAGCCCCCACAGAGTGGCAAAGAACATCTTGTCATCTGTGTTGGGTCCATAGCAGTTAACCAGTGTAATTGAATAGCAGGTCGCCTCCCCCAGATTACGTTGTACCTGCCTCACGGGTCATTTAGGACTCCCTTCGCTATGTATGGGGTGTGTTTCCATATAAGAATGGCTGTTCCTATCGAGTAAGCATATCAGGAAAAGTATCTACGTGTTGCCAGCTTGCAGCAAATGTAGGGGCAGTCACTAGGGCCGTGTGCGTTTCCTGCTGTAGGGCTTTATGTATAATAGGCCTCTGTAGATAGGTTAGTAGGTGTTGTCTCTTGCTCGGGTTCCCTAGACCCCGGACATTTCATGTTAGCAAGATCTGACCCTTCTGCTTGTTGCTACCTGCCATGTGGTCTTGAATTGCTTGAGGTTGCTGCTGTGAAGCTCTCCCTGGGTCTCTTATTGATCCTATGTGGTTGTGAAGGTCTGCCTTCCTTCTCAGTTGCTCTGCGTGTGTTGTGTCGTCTATTCTCCTCCCTCCCTTCCACCCACATCACCCCCCCCAATTTGCTGTGAACTGTCCCCCCCATCCGTCCCCCCAAAAGGGACAATTTGCCCCAAAACAAACAAGCAATCCATTGTTGTAGCATACCAGCACCATTGGTCTGTGGAAACAGGTAGCACAGGTGTGTGGGATGCAGTATTAGGTCAAAGGAAAGAAAAAACAGAGTGAGAAGAAAAGTACCAGTGTATGAAAGAAATAGAAAGAAACAAAAGAAGAGAATGTATAATTTAGTAGGAACAGTAAGAGCAATATTTCGATATCAAAGTAGAGGGTACTCCTGTCAGTGTGTCATGCCTACAGGGTGATGCAGGACCTCCCCTGCATAATTCAACGAAATGGGGAGGGTGTCTGGGAGTGCACTATGGTGCACCCGTATCATCCTTTCCTGCCGATGATGCTTACCCCATAACTATGCAGGCTCAAGTCTGTCCTTCCAGGATGTCTCTGTGGGAATGCAGTGTATTGCAGGTGTCCCTTTCCTTGTTCAAGGGAAGTGCCCTACCTGGTGTGCTGATTGCATGCCTTGTGTGCGAACAGCAGAAACACGTCTGGTCTGGGCATTTCCTATATGAGTTCATTGTCCACACGTTCGTATTACTCCACTTCCAATGTCGGCGAAGCAGCTCTGCTTTCAGGCGCTGAGCCTCCTGCCCATCGAGGGTTCCTGGGCAATTTCTTAATGAATTCCATTGCTTGTTGTGGTCAGGTACAAAAGGGCTGTTTGCCCTGGTGAGTGATCCTCAGTTTCGCTGGATAAAGCATTGAATATGTGATGTTGCCCTGTTGCAATTTTTTCATGGCAGGTAGAAACTTCTTTCTGGCTTCTTGAACCATGATTGTGAAGTCTGAAAACAGGGCTATATTATGACCCTTGAAAACCAGCGGCTGTTGTTCCCTTGCTCTGCATAAGAGTGTGTCGGGGTCACTGTAGTTTAGTAGTTTGGCCACTATAGGTCTGGAAGGTGGCCCAGGGGAAGCCTAGACGCGAGTGATCGATGCGCTCTTTACACCACCAACAGCTGGGAGAACGCGTCCCTCCCAAAGAAAGTGACCAGCATACACTCCACATATTCCTCATCTTCCCAGTGTTGGTAGATTCAGGTATTCCCAGGATTTCTATGTTATTTCTTCTGATCTAGTTTACAAATCTTTGTTCTTGGTGGATTTTCCGCTACCCAATGGGAGTGGTTTATACCGTTTAATCCGCCCGTTAGGTCAGAATGTACATGGCAAAGTGGCCAGCCACCTAATGACCTAAGAGTGGTTAAAGTAAATGATAGGCCACTCACGCAGTCTAAGCAACCAGCATGGGTGCAGGGTAATAGATTTTCTCCCTTACAGTACCTTTTGGAGGATGGTGACTGGAAGACCAGACCTACCCCCCTAGAATGATGGGTCCTCTCCAAACCTGAGAATCCTGAGTTGTAATGTCTATGTGTTTGATCGCTAGAGGAATAGTGGTGAATTGGAGGAAAGTCTGACACCTTTCCATTTTCTTTGTTTGAATCTGTTTTTATTGTATTTTTATTTAACAGCATTACAATTATAATTATGCAAACACAACTTATACAGGACAACACATTATGCCACATTATACCTCTGGTGATAATTGCTGCCGGTGTCGTGTAGAGCGCTGGGTCCTAGCTATTGGGCCATCTACTACATGCAGCTAATGTGGTTGCTGACTTCCAACAGGTGAAGAGTGACCTGTAATTTGTTGCTGGTCACCGGAGGGGATCTCATCATGCCTGTAAGGGAGGCTGTGTGTTTGCAGCTTTTCAGTGATAATGAGAGCGGGGTTGTGGCCAATAAACAGGGGTAACGGAGACTAAATGGGGGCGGGGCATCTCTGAGCACCCGTTGTAATATTTATTGGAGCTGGTGTGTACTTTTTAGTGATTTTTTGGCAGTACTCGCTGCTCCTCTAATGGTCTTGTTTTTAGGTCTCACTGAGCCAAAGCGCATGCATTGCTCTGCGAGAGTTTAGTAAGGGGCTTCCAAAAGTGCTCCCAAAGGCTGCAGGCGGATGAGGTACAGTGCATGTGCGCCGGGCGCGCGCACCATTTGTCAGCCTGCAGCCTTTGGGAGCACTTTCATGGCCGCTTTGATGTTCTCAGTGAGCTGCGTGGCCACTGAGAACATCAAAGCGGCCACAAACGTGCTCACCATTTTCTACCCCCTCCCTTATCCCACTTCCTGCTTGTTTGTCTTTACCAAGCCCTCCTCAAAGGGCACAAATGTAGTGTCTCATGTGAGGATGACTTTGTTTGGTCTGGGCACACGCAGGCTTTCAAGACCGGCAATTTGTAGGCCTACTGTGTGTAATGAAAGGACCCATATCAACAAAAATGACTGTTAAGTTTCAGCGTGTATTTTTCTATCTATCTAGCTATCTATCTATCTATCTATCTATCTATCTATCTATCTATCTATCTATCTATCTATCTATCTATCTATCTATCTATCTATCTATCTATCTATCTATCTATCTATCTATCTATCTGTAATATAGGCTGGCGGAACCCGAGAAAGCCGAGAACTTCAAGATGGCGCCCGGCTGGGCGCCCTTCAACTCAACATCCAGCAGTCTAGTCTTGCAGAGAAGGACGGGAGAGAACGACGGTTATAACAGGTGTGAGGAATCGGGTTTGATGAGCTTGGGCGCAGCGGTGGACGTGGAAGGAGAGGTGAAGACGGTGGAGGAGTCCAGGGGAGTAGAGGCAGCAGGACGCGAGAGAAGACCTCCAACATACAACGCGCTCGTATCCGGTAGTTCCCTGAAGGCACAGGACGCTGGGATACCGAATGCTACGGTCCCAGGGGACCGTAGCCCCAGGCAAGTGACGGGGAAGGAAGGGTGGAAACGGAGGTTGGAAGAGAAGGGTTGGTGGGGGTTTTGGCGTAAATAAGGGCACCTGCTGGTTACTGTTCGGCACACCCTTGACTTAAAAACCCCTATACCTTTACCTGTTCTTACCCACTATCTTCCTTACCTCACTTCGTTGTAGTGACCTTAGAACATTGGTGAAGGGGAGCACCTGTTAGCCTATAAGTAATGCGGACAGATAAGTGACTGTAGTGTCCTTTCTTTTCTCGGTTTGCCTGTTGGGAAGTACCGTCCTAGGTTGCAGTGTGGAAGCCGCACAGCCAGAGGAGGAAGTCCACCCTGAGAGACTATACACCAAGAGGGTCCTCCTGGATTAAACAGTTCCGTCTTCGTTGTGGATATATGAGATACTCCAACTATCTGATCTGTAATAAATAAATAAGTGACTGTTTTGAAGAAGCGTGTCTCAATGCGAAGGCTATAAGCAAACCCTCCCTATCTTCCTCCTTGGTTAGAGTAAAAACCATCACTCTATCTATCTATATATCGGCCTCACTCTATCTATCTATCTATCTATCTATCTATCTATCTATCTATCTATCTATCTATCTATCTATCTATCTATCTATCTATCTATCTATCTATCTATCTATCTATCTATCTATCTATCTATCTATCTATCTATCTATCTTTCTATCGCCCTCACTCTATCTATCTATTGCCCTCACTCTATCTATCTATCTATCTATCTATCTATCTATCTATCTATCTATCTATCTATCTATCTATCTATCTATCTATCTATCTATCTATCTATCTATCTATCTATCTATCTATCTATCTATCCCCCTCACTCTACCTATCTATCGCCCTCCCTCTATCTATCTATCGCCCTCTCTCTATCTATCTAGCGCATCACTACAGCATCACTCAAGGGCACCACAACATCACTATGCGCTACCACCGCATCACTGAACGCTACAGCATTACTCGTCGCCACCACAACATCACTCAGCGCCACCACAGCATCAATATGTGCAACCATTCAACAACAACTGGTTCAAATATGTTCTCTCAATGTTTCAAGCTTTATAACAAATGTCACAAAAAGATGTTAATATTTCACTTCTGTACTTGGATTTTCGTCACAATAAAAATACACTGAACATAATCTTCACAAAAGTTATTTACAAAAGTTATTTACGAAAGTTTAAGCTATTCCCATTAAAAATTACAATAACTTTTATTTAAGTATTAATTATTTAAAAAATGTATTTGTAATATCAGTACATCTAAGTCACGTAAATGTAACACATATTGCATTACAAATGCTATAGGTGTCACATTTGCGAAAGTTAAAACTATTGGCATTGTAAATGACAAAGCTATTAATTTCGCTATTTTCAAAACCAACACATACATAAAAAATTTGTCATTTACAATACCAATAGCTCAAACTTTCATAATGCGAGACCTATTTCATTGCAAATGCTTGTTGATGTTACAGTGTATACCCCCATGTGCATAGCATGTGGTTGTCTTGCCTTTGAATGGCAATATAAGAGAGTGCTGTAAAAGAGTGTGTGGTGAGGTCCGTGTTGCTTCCTGTTTGCTGTTGGTTCTGCTTCGAGCTTTGGGGTCCCATGCCTTCCCAGAAGTTTTTAGGTTTCGCCTGGCGTTCGCTGCACAGCAGCATTCGCGCAGGCGAAATCTAATGTTAGAACAGTACAGGGGCTTTGTCCCGCCTGCTCTTCCATTGGCTAGCTCCATAAATGGAGGATAGCCATTGGAAGACATGGTTGTCCATCACTGTTTCCCCCGTCACGACACGATTCAGGGGCGTTTCCGTGTCTTTTTTTTAAGTTCGCCCCCATACCCTCCCTCTCGCCGTTCCGTTGTCCGTGCCTTCTCGAAGTTCTCCCTCCCGCCCGCCCACTGTCCGTGCCTCCTCCCTCCCGCCCGCCCACTATCCGTGTTCGATGCTGTCCAACCTATCTATGAACTCTTAAGTTCATCCGAGCCTACCTCGTCTTGTTTATCCCCCGCCCTCCCTCCCGTTGTCAGTGCCTTCTCCCTCCCGCCCGCCCGCCCACTGTCTGTGCCTCCTCCCTCCCGCCCACCCACTGTCCGTGCCTCCTCCCTCCCGCCGCGGTCTCACCACCGTCCACTATTAGCCAGAGCCCTCAGGGTCATATGATAGCAAGCGCTCCTCTCCGTGCTCCTCAGCTGTTGTTTTGAGAAGTGCTGGGGCCGACTCCACTCTTGGTTGCTAGTGCAATCATACATGCACCATCAATTGTTGCCCCATTTACCCTTCAGGGCATACGTTATGGCGGGTGCGGCTAACGAGTGAAAGGCAGCTTGGGCCGAGCAAGAACAGTCCTCGCATTACCTGGCCTAGTTGATTGTCAGGCGCTACATGCCTCTGTACTGCACAGGCAGGTACTAGGCCAATCTTCACTGTTGGGGAGGGGTCCGGCAGTCACAGCCCGAGCACCTCAGAACCAGGTGCTGAGAGGCCTATGGTCGCGGCGTTTCAAGCCCCCTGTTCACTCTCGTACTGGCCCATCTCCCCGCAGTTTCCGTGCCGAACCGGCACTCAGGTCAGGGCTCTGCAGGGGGCAGGCTCGGGACCGTGGCGACAGCCTCCAGGACGCTCTGGTTGTTAGGTACTCCACCTGGCAGTCGCCACAGGTACCGTAAGGATCGGAACTCCGCACCAATGGCGCCAAAGACTTAAGCGGGACCCGATTGTCTCCCTCTGGGTCGTCATACAGTTCAGGGGAGGATGAAGGGGGCATATAGTTGGCATCAGCAGCCCCCCTACCAGGTCTCTGTGTCTGCAGGATGGCAGTGGATGGTAAATCTCGAGGGGGAGCTCGTAGCGAATTTCGTTACATGCACTGCATCACCAAGTGCGATGCAGTGCATGTAACGAAATTCGTTTTATTTATTTATATGGTTACTTACCTGTTAAACTCCGTCATCCATACATTGGTACCCCCCACCCTGCCCCTCCCCCTCCCCACGTCACCGCCCGGCAGGTACTCCCACCACCGGCCGCGGCTGCTAGGGTCCCTTTATGGTATAGGTCTCCTACATCCTGTAATCCATTCTCTGTTAGGTTTCATACCTCACGGGTCGTGACTGGGCTGTGCCTTTTAGGTGTGCCCACCAGTGGGAATGCAGGGCCATACGGCTCAACGCTGCACATCAGGAGTAAGCATCTGAAGTAGCATCTGTAGTAGCATCTGTATGCTACATGTAGCAGCAGCTGTGGCAGTGGCCTTCGCTTGTTGCATGGATGGAATAGAGAAAGTATGGCTTGGTGGGCCAGTGCCGGAAGGCTGATCACGGTGTCTGCCAAGCACTGCTCTGAGAGGCAATGGGCTACCCATTGCAGTTGGGTGGCTAGGTAGTAATGCTCTATGTTCGGCAGAGCTAGCCCCCCTTGGTCCGTCAGTAGGTAAAGCTTCCGGAGAGCTACTCTGTTGTGGGACACCCCCCAGACATGTTCACTTACCATCTTCTCTAGGGTTTCAAAAAAAGTTGGTGGGAGATATATGGGAAGATTAGCAAAATAATATAAGAGTCATGGCAGGACTACCATCTTCATTAAGGCCATGCGGACCATGGTTTTTAGGCGAAGCGTCCCCCAGAATCTGATCTATGAACGGATAGAGGTCATTGCCCTGCCTAGGTTGCCCTCGAGCAAGTCCTCTGGGCGATAATATATCCAGATCTCTAAGTGTCGAAAGGTCTGCATCTGCCACTTAATGTTCATGCCTTGGAGCACGTAGTGCAGGTTAGGCGAGGCCGCGCCAAATGGATAGAGGCAGGATTTAGATGCATTGACGACCAGCCCGGACATGGCATCAAACTCCCTAAGGCTGCGTTCTACCTCCCTTGGGATTGAGCCCACATCTCTTAGGTATAGAAGGTGATCATTGGCATATAGTGAGATGATGACATCCAATGGGATCCCCCATCCTGCACCCTTCACCCAGAACATCCCTGCCAATGGTTCTACAGCGAGTAAAAACAGCAGCGGGGATAGTTGACATCCCTGCCTAGTGCCTCATCCTACCATGACTGGGGCGGACATGTATGGGCCCGTCTGTACTCTCTCCACTGGGTCTTTGTATAGTAGCCGGATCATCCAGATGAACATCTCCCTGAGCCCATATAGTGGCAGCACCATGAAGAGGAAGTCCCACTCCAATGCTTTCTCCAGATCTAATATCAGGCATCCCGCCCGGGGCCACCCCTCCAGTGCATATTTATCGAACCTAAAGAACCGAAGGCGGTTCAGAGAGGTTCTTCGTGTTGGGACAAACCCATTTTGGTTGTCATGTATGAGTGACTTCAAATGGGGCAGCAGCCTGTCTGCGAGCAGTTTCGCCAAGATGTTATAATCAGTATTTAAAAGAGCCAAAGGCCTACACGCACCCAATTTCATGGGATCTCTATCCGGTCTGGGTAACAAGACTATTCGTGCATCGTTCAGTGTTTGTTGGAGGGTAGATTCGTCCATTGCCGTGGCATAGACCGCTTGGAGGCGCGGTGCCAGCGTTGCAGCATACGCTTTGTAGAACTCCGACTGGAGCCCATCTGGGCCCAGGGTTTTTCCTGTTGCTTGTGCAGCTATGTCCGCCCTAATCTCTTCTTGCTCGATTGGGCCACATAGTGCCTTGCTTTGTTCTGAAGTGATGGTGGGCAGGTGTATTGTGGAGATAAACATTCTTACTTTGTCTCGTGGGTAGCGGCCTTGTAGAGGGCTGTGTAGTGTTTGGTCATCTCTGCATTAATTTCATGTTGAGTATATATTGTGGGGCCACCTGCAGGGAGTATCGCGTGTATCGGGTGTCTGGGTTGTTCTTGCCGCAGCAGCGTGCGCGCTGAATGTGCCTTATAATTGAGACATCGCAGCCACTCTAACAGGCTAGTGAGATCGCTTTGTTTCTTGTGCAGCTGTTGTGGGTCGCTCGTGCCTTGCGCCAGTTGAGTTTCGGTGGGTAGAAGATCCTGTTCAATTATCCCTATGTCTCTGGTAAGTTGCTTCCGTATATTCCACACCAGCCCCATAATTACCACCTTAAATGCCTCCCATTCAGTGGATATGCTGCATGTGGAGCCAGCATTTTTTCCAAAGTATTTAGCTGTCCCTGTTTTTAATGTAATGCAAAACACGGGGTCCTCCAGTGCAGCCAGTTGGTGATGCATGTAGAGACCACTGAAGGGTCAGCATCCCAGCTCAGCTGCCACAGCTGGGGGTTGTGGTCAGGATGTGTGTAAGTAGTCAATGGTTTTAATGAGTGGCAATAACGAGTCCCGTCGCACATGCAGGTCACGTACAGGTAAGTGGAAGGACTACAAGCGAGCATCCAGGTTACAGACATGCCAAATGTCTGCTACGGACCAATGTGTAAGCCAGTCACTCAGGGCCAGTGGAGGCTGATGTATATTTCAGTGGGGTGAGGAGCTGTCTAAAAGAGGTGTAGTGTAGTTCTTATAGTACCCTTCATGCAGGACCTGCACTCTTTACGGATAACATATACTGTGGGTCCGGTGGTGGACTGACTCTGTACACCCCGCCGAATATGTTAGCCCATGTTTTGCATTAGCTAGCTCGTAGTGCCACTAGAATCTCCTATTATCAAAGAGATTTGTTTTTGACAACTTAAAACACAATAAACCCTAATTCCTCAAACTGGTGGAAACAATATACTACTTTTCACCCAGTCAGTCGTGCTTGCTTGTTTTGCTCTAAGAGAGATACACAGAAGAAACAGTTGGGCGTGTAAAACAAATGTGCTGCTACAACTGTGACACAGTAGCAGAGATATAGAATCAGCAGTACAGTGAATAAAAAGGAAAGGTTTTGGCTACCATTGTGCAATAGTCATGAACACATACATGAATATAAAATGCATTTATAAAATAAAGTGTGTACTCTTAAGATGCGTCTAGATGTACCTAAATGTACCTAGCATGTGAGTAGGTGTGAAAAGAGCCTAAGCCTAAGAGTCTAAGAGCCAAGAGTCCCTCTAGATTTAGTCAAACCCCATTACCTGAATAGTGAGAGTGTGGGACTTCATCCTGGATTTGAGTTCGACACCCTACAAGGGATAGATAGACCACTGTCAGCTGGAGCGATTGCATATTGGAGCCGCAGCATCTCTGGTCAGTGTGTCGGACTTGAAGTCTTGGATCCCTACTTTCTACTGATAGCAAGAGGTGCTGTATTTATACAGTCTAATGTGCGTGTGTTACCCATTGTTCAGTATGAGGATGACATTGGGGATTAAACCTTGTGCATCGATGGGAGAGGTGAAGTATACCTCCTTGAGAGTGTACTCATAAATTATTCATATGTGCTAAGGATGACGTCTTAGCAATATCGATTGGGAAAAACCCACCCTCTGCATGGAACGAGGTGAAAGGTTTATTCCATAAAAGGCTGCAGTCCATAAAAGGCGTTATGTCCCTACAAGGGATTCTGTTCTTATTTGGAGTTATGTCTTTATAAGGCTCGTTCATATGAAATGACAGGGAGATGATGTAGGGAAAGTGTATGATTTCCCCTGGATGTATATCAGGGTACCGATATGAAATATAACAGAGGGTCAAGCACTGAATTGAAGTCCCCTCCCAGAAGCCACGGGATGTCAGCCCAGGGTGCAAGCAGGCATGTGAGTTGGCATAAAAAGGCCAACTTGTCTTTATTCAGGGCATATATGGAGCCTATGACGTTTAACTGGGCTTTCATGAGAACATGTTGGCCATCCGGGTCTGTCTTTCCTTCTTCTGCTATAAAAGGGTTGCCAGCCCTGACCCATATCAGCGACCCCCTGGCGTGAGTGGAGTAGTTAGTGCTGACCACCTGCCCTCACCAGTGCCTGCGGAGTCTGGAGGCCTCTAATTGTGTAGTGTGCATTTCCTGCAAAAGTGCTTTGTTGGTGTCCCTTTGCTGCAAGTGATGAAGGGTTAAAATCACGCTCTACCATCTGATCACCAGAAAGAGCATCTCTCAGCTGTCTTGGTAGCAAAATGTCACATATGACCCTGCCAGAGAGAACCTGAAATATGCTTAAAGACCCTCAATTTTTGCTACACATGATCAACATATTAAATCCAACTAACTCCCTGAATCCTGGGGTTATACAACCAAGGCACAGGCCGAAAAGACATGTCTTAGGCTAACAAAATGCACGAGGCCACAATAAGGTTGAAAACACATTCTCGGCTGCACTGAAAAATAACGTGGTAAATTGACCTAATGTGAAGTAGTAATTTTCCACAGCTTCAAGACCAACACCCACACATACACAGACTGGTGCACGTTGGTACTGCTTCCTGAAAACATTGCTAAACTAATATTTTGAAACATAGCTTGCACGAAGTAAAAAACAGCAACATCTCGCAATAATAAATGTACGTGACAAAAATGTTCTTTTTTCAGAAATGTACAAATTGTTCTCTTTCAAAATGTACGTAACAAAATGTTCCTTAAAGAGGTCTTTCCGGTGTCCTAGGACACATGTGGTCAAACTGCCGGCACTGAATGGGCGTAGGCCAGTGCGTCACCATAGAACCTTGGTTCCTCAATTTCAGGTATATCAGACCAAACTGTCAGATTCTAAGGCAGAACTCTCCTGAGGATGCCAGGCATTGAGCGTGGTTTGTTCTCCGGCTAGCCGAATCTCTGACTTGGGACACCGGCGCCTCTGTCAGGTTGTTGATCTCCCAGGGCAGATAATCCTTCTGCTCCTTTATATCTTTGATATAACCTTTTAGCTATCTCTCTCTTCTAGTCATTGTGGGACTGGTCTCATTTCTAGAACCCACCAGACCCTGAATTTAATAGCAAAATGTTCTATTCTGAGCTAATTCTACTTGTGCCTTCCTAGCCTTGATCCCATAACTCAGGGTCCTGATAGAAATGTTTAATCTAATGAGTATAGATCTGTCTTAAATATTTTGCCTGAATGCACTAGAGGTCTACACCAATGTGCTCAGTAGCATAGGATCTTGGATCATCTGTGCTCGTGTTCATTTGTATACATTTTATTCCAGTCTTGCCTTGCGATATTTTGAGCATTTGTCATCTAGCATTTACTCCAGACAGAGTGAAGTCTGGATCCTTGGTAGGAGCTTGCCTTAGAGCCTGAACTGATATGCATTTGTTTTTCTGCTTGCGAACTGAAAATAAAAGTGCCACTCCAAACTTGAAATTCTGGTATCTTACATCTTTATTCCTTGTCTCTTAGTGGAATGCTGTGTTGGTGAATTGTGTCCACACCCGAGGTGGTGACCACTGACCGAAAGGGTCAAGATTTACCCTTTCTCACAAGTACGAGTATATGGAGTAGCATGTAGCTGGGTTGTGATTACATTGGCTTGCGTCATGTGTAGTTATGATGTGAGCGAGTGTGGTATCTCACCTGCCTTTGACTTGCTGGCTCATTAGTGAAATAAGTGCATGAGTGTGCCAACTCCATGTGGTATACGCTTCAGGGCGGGGTGCGTGAGAAGACGTGAGTGGGAATAAACAGTAAAACTTTGAAAACATCATCAGGGGCCCTTCCAAACATTGTCGCAGACACATTCTGCTTCAACAACTTTAATGTAAAGTGGGGTTGATGTGTGCGGTGGCTGCAGATTTGTTGTGCCCTTGTGGTTTAGCTCTAGTGTAGTCCCTTGCAGAGGGCAGCAGGATTCATTGAGTTCTTTATGCAGCTGCGATGTTATGGCTGCTTCACAGTCCCCTAAAAGGAAGTTTTTCGCATGGCTGTCTCCGTGTTCTGACACCCCCAGGAAGGCAGGGCATCGGACGTGTATATTTCAAGTCTACATGTGCTAGATAATGTCATCAGAGGACTGCGGTGCGGCGACTCCGGTTACTCCGGCCACGACCGGAACTGCTCTTCCTCATTCGTGGATTGGGTAGATTTGGTGTGTGGGTTTGAGCTGTGATGCTGGCCATTTATCAGTGCTGCAATCTGCAGGGCTTTCCGGTGCTCTGTGATGATCTGTTCCAGGTTGGGGAGCATGATCTGTGTGGTTGACTGCATCACAGTACAGCGCTTTATTCTTTGCCGGTGTACTCTGTCCCATTGCATCCCCTGTTTTACCCCAGGCTCCGGATGCTCTGAGGTTAGCCTTAATTCCTCCAGCCATTTCCAAGTCTCTGCAGGGGAGTTGAAGAAGTGTGTAGATCCATCTACTACCACCCAGAGTCGGGCCGGCAACAGGACGTAGTAGTGCATATTTAGCTCCAGAAGGCATATCTTCGCTGATTGGAAGGAGCTTCTGAGTGTCTGGACTTGGACGCTGTAGTCTGGGAACATGATGCGGGTATTGTTCACTGTTATTTCAGGGGATTTTCGGATCTCCTTTAGGATAGCGTCCCTGTCTCTGTAGTTTAACAACCGGATAAGGAAGCGCTGGGGCCTTGTTCTGGGGGAGGGGGGGTGAGTGGGCTGTGGGCCGGAACCCTATGTGCGAGCTTCACAACAGACTGAGGAGACAGCGCCCTTCGGGTAAAAAGTCTTGTAGCCATTTTTAAAAACAGCTCGGGTCAGGCCAGCCCAGTACAAGCAACTCAGGGAGAAAACAGGGTTTTGTCTGAGGAGTAAATACCTGCCACCAGAAGGATAGGAGGCAGAAGTGGAGGCAGACAACTACCCCAAGACCAGGAAGCTGAACACGAATGCTAAACCCTTTTCTTCTGCATCAAGTGTATCCCCTCCAGCGACTCCAAAGAGTACGAAAAAAAAGAAAAGACATACTGCTGTAGCGAAATCTCAGGCTCCTCTGTCTAGAGCAAGTCAGGTGAAACTAAAGGCTTTAGACTCCATAGAACAGAGAATAACTCTGTCTTTAAGGTCCTTTTTTAAAGTGCAGGAGAAAGGGGAGCACCAATATAATAAAGACTCAAACGAAGGCCAACCAGGAACCAGGAGAGACGGAGTAATAGGAGAAAGGTCAATGGATAGTAACAGGTATACTCCCTAAATGACACTAGATCAACAAGATCAGCAGGAGAAAGCCGCAGAAGTAGACTTAGGCGCGGAGGCCACTAGCGCAAAGTCTGCTTGAGATAGTCTTCCTCACCAAGACAGTATTGTGGTATTGGATTTCAACAGACATACTCTGCAAAAACTCTTCATACCTTGGAATAGAAGTTGGCACGGAAACTGGAAAAATGCAAAAGGCAAGTTTATTAAGACCCCATGGGGTGGTGATACAATCCTACAGCACCCTTCGGCAATGCAAGGAGTATCACACCAAACATTGATGCATAGCTCCTTTTATACAGTTTACAGGAATGCAAGAAATAGGCGGCACACCTTTACACAATTTTAGGGACATATAAGGACATTTTTGGAACACAGCCAACATGTGGGAGGAGTTTTAGTACCACTGGTTAGTTTGGAGAACATTCCTAAGCAGTGACCGATCATTAACCAAGGGGCTTAAATACGCATGCGCAAGCTTGACCACAGCTAAAAATAGTCAGTTGCTGGGCAGATATCAATGGTCATCGGGAGAGAGAAAGAACAAAAGGGCATGCTGACCACGAGGCAGCGCATTGACTAAGATGGAAGCCAAAAATACAAAATGGCCTCCGGAATATAGTCAAGCTAACAGTGAAAAGCTTTGTGTAGCTGAAGCAAATGCTAACCAAATCGCTGTCAAACTACGACAGACGGCCCTTTTAGCATTTAGCTGAAGCTACCTCATATCTGAAGTAATCTGGATGTTCATCATCGACATTAATTAGCATTATGTTTGTTATTTCTTTGCTAATCATTTGTTCATTTTTGGCAATCGCTCGTTTGGATGGAATACAGGCAGTGATACATACAGAACATAGTGTAGGGCCACATTGAATACATAGACAAAAGGAAAAGAGTATCCCAATAAAAACACAAAGGACAGTCAATAGCTTCCAACCCCAGGTACTAAGCAAAGTCCAGAACCAATTTGAAAATGTCCATGTACCGTTTTCGGGGTGGATTTCCGCAGCTATTTTATGTAATTTAGAAATGGCATCATATACAGAAGGTGAGTTATCGGGGACGTAAACACAGCAACTACTTCCGATAATGCGACATGTACCTCCACGATCAGCTAATACTACATCTAGAACCATACGGTTCTGGAGCGTCACAATTCTGGTAATTTGAAGCTCTTCAGTTAAATTTCCTAAAGCGGAAGCAGTTTCATTGGCAACAGCTTCCACAACATGTGTTAACCGTCTTATTTTTCTGCTGTTTAAGGCTGCGCCTACAAATGAAAACAGGCCTAAATTGAGATCAACATATTGCTGCAGGGCAGTATCAGTTTGGTCAATGCTTTCTATGTCTAATGTCCTTTTAACTCTGTTCAATATAAAATCATGATATAGCACAAAATCATTATGATACATTGGCGGGGCAATAAACACAGGGGGAAATACAAAAGATATATAGCATGTTCCTAACCATCCAATTGGAAGGCGATGGTAGCCCTTATTTCCGCAAATAAAATAAGTATTACATGATGCTACAAAAGCAATATTATTTGGTGTGTCAAATGCTAGAGTAGTAGTGCAGTTGCTTTTCCCTACCAGGATTGTGCCTTTATTTCTTACACATAAGTCAGCCTTTGCTTCAATAATTGTAATCACAAATAAACTAGACATATTTATAGTTCTAAGATTAGTGAAAATATGAGGCATAGATACATTGTCCGGTCGATATTCTTCCCAGTCAAGTTTAGTTCCTTCTACTTGTGGGTAACCATCTTTATCATTATGACAAACTTTATTAAGCCGGAAAAGAAGTCCACCTTTCGTTGGCCATCTTAAAGTAAAGAGGAGAGTGTACCAGGCATTGCAGGATCCATTATGAGAAAATGGAAGAGGAATAAGTGGAGTTCCTCCATTCTTTTGATGTCCAGACAACATTCCACATACCCAACAGTTCGTAGTGTTCGTCATATTATGGGTGTGGTGTAGAATTTGGATAAAACTGTTATTCAAATAAGTTTGTCTATGTCTTTCTTCATGATAGGGCAAGGTAAAATGAAAATGTTCAGATGGAACTGGAGTGGTAGGCAGCAAATAGTCTCTAGCCGGGGCTATTCGTTCTACAACCCAAGCTATTACTGCTATTACCACAATTGTGAAAACAAAAACCACAACACCAAGAATCTTCTTACTTCTCATTGTATTAGGTGCCATAGTCTCAAAATAAAATAATCAAAATAAACTAAAAAAAACAAATGAGTGCTGTGCTCCGAGGTTGCCGCTGGTTTCTTCTCTGAGATTCAAGACGGGTGTCTCTACACTGGCAGAACTGACCCCCCACCCTTGATATTCTCGACTTCTGTTTTCACAACCCTCAGAGCGGTAACTCAACCAGTCTCGCACAAAACAGCTGCTTTTCTCGGTCGCAGATTATACTTCGCTGCACCAGAAACAGAGTGGTCCAGGAAGGCTTCCTCAGATTCGCTGGGCGTAGTGGCTGGGCTCTTCTCTGAATCCAAGATCTCTCGATAATCAGACAACACAGCAGGATTCACCAGATCCGGAGAGACACGGCGGCAATGAGTAGAATGCACCCACCGTTTCCTGTTCGTCACCCTCACTGCGGTTCGGGTAGCAAGCAACACCAGCTCAGGCCCTCGCCACCTCGGCTCTAAACTGCTAGACCTCTCGAATGATCGGTCCATCACATGTTCCCCAGGTCGGAGCGTGTGAGCCTCACCCTCTGAGTTGTCTGGAAGCGCTTCTCGAACCTGTTGATGAATAGAAAGTAAATTATTTGTTAATCGTGCCAAATAATCGTTCATCATTACACAAGACACATCATGAATCAGGCGAGGTTTAGGAACTCCCCAAATATTCATAGGCCTTCCGAACACCACTTTATAGGGTGTGAGGCCAGATCGGGAGTGTGGCACTGATCTAATAGACAGTAATGCTAAAGGCAATGCATCCAGCCATTTCAAAGACGTGGAGGCCACAATCTTTGCTAACTTCAGCTTCAAAGTAGCATTGTATCTTTCCACCAAACCTGCTGACTGCGGGTGAAACACAGCATAGAATTTTTGCTTTATTCACAATCCTTTCAGGACATACTCCACAATCTTCCCAACGAAATGGGGGCCATTGTCGCTCCACAAACATTTATAAATTCCATACTTAGGGAAGTACTCCTTGGGTAACACCTTAGCTGTTGTCAACGCTGTATTGTCCTTCGTGGGGTAGGACTCTATCCATTTACTGAAGGCACACACCACCACTAAGACATACCTTAAATGATTACAGCGTTCAAGCTGGATGTAATCCATCTGTAGTACTTCAAATGGTGCAGTCGGTGGAGAAAACCCTCCTTTAGGAGTATAGGTCCCTTTGGCAGGATTGTACTGTAAGCATATCAAGCAGGTCTGCACTACTCTGTTAGCCGTACTGGCAATCTCAGGATGCTCCCAAACTCGTGTAAGCAACTTAGTAATTGCGAGAGCTCCAACATGTGCAGGCCCATGTGTCATTTGAACCATTGCTTGCAGATAGGCAGCAGGTAATATCCATCTCTCCATATCTTTGCTACGCCAACAGGCCTCATCATCCAGCACTCCCTCTGTTGCCCAATTTGCAAGTTCCGCTTCAGAGGCTGATTTCTGTATGTCTAATATCTCCTCTCTGGCGTCATGCCATCGCTCAGCCTGTGATTTCACTACATACATGGGAGAGCCATTCTTTAACATTGCAGTCTCTCTCGCTATACGATCTGCAAAAGCATTTCCTTGTCCTATTTTATCTGTCACCTTTTTATGTGCACTACATTTGACTATCGCTACTTTCTTTGGACATAATAGTGCATTTAGAAGATCGTCTAGTAACTCTCCATGCATGCGCATTGACTAAGATGGAAGCCAAAAATACAAAATGGCCTCCGGAATATAGTCAAGCTAACAGTGAAAAACTTTGTGTAGCTGAAGCACATGCTAACCAAATCGCTGTCAAACTACGACAGACGGCCCTTTAGCATTTAGCTGAAGCTACCTCATATCTGAAGTAATCTGGATGTTCATCATCGACATTAATTAGCATTATGTTTGTTATTTCTTTGCTAATCATTTGGACATTTTTGGCAATAGCTCGTTCGGATGGAATACAAGCAGTGATACATACAGAACATAGGGTAGGGCCACATTGAATACATAGACAAAAGGAAAACAGTATCCAAATAAAAACACAAAGGACAGTCAATAGCTTCCAACCCCAGGTACTAAGCAAAGTCCAGAACCAATTTGAAAATGTCCATGTACCGTTTTCGGGGTGGATTTCCGCAGCTATTTTATGTAATTTAGAAATTGCATCATATACAGAAGGTGAGTTATCGGGGACGTAAACACAGCAACTACTTCCGATAATGCGACATGCACCTCCACGATCAGCTAATACTACATCTAGGACCATACGGTTCTGGAGCCTCACAATTTTGGTAATTTGAAGCTCTTCAGTTAAATTTCCTAATGCGGAAGCAGTTTCATTGGCAACAGCTTCCACAACACGTGTTAACCGTCTTATTTTTCTGCTGTTTAAGGCTGCGCCTACAAATGAAAACATCCCTAAATTGAAATCAACATATTGCTGCAGGGCAGTATCAGTTTGGTCAATGCTTTCTATGTCTAATGTCCTTTTAACTCTGTTTAATATAAAATCATGATATAGCACAAAATCATTATGATACATTGGCGGGGCAATAAACACAGGGGGTAATACAAAAGATATATAGCATGTTCCTAACCATCCAATTGGAAGGCGATGGTAGCCCTTATTTCCGCAAATAAAATAAGTATTACATGAGGCTACAAAAGCAATATTATTTGGTGCGTCAAATGCTAGAGTCGTAGTGCAGTTGCTTTTCCCTACCGGGATTGTGCCTTTATTTCTTACACATAAGTCAGCCTTTGCTTCAATAATTGTAATCACAAATAAACTAGACATATTTATAGTTCTAAGATTAGTGAAAATACGAGGCATAGATACACTGTCCGGTCGATATTCTTCCCACTCAAGATTAGTTCCTTCTGCTTGTGGGTAACCATCTTTATCATTATGACAAACTTTATTAAGCCGGAACAGAAGTCCACCTTTCGTTGGCCATCTTAAAGTAAAGAGGAGTGTGTACCAGGCATTGCAGGATCCATTATGAGAAAATGGAAGAGGAATAAGTGGAGTTCCTCCTTTCTTTTGATGTCCAGGCAACATTCCACATACCCAACAGTTTATAGTGTTCGTCATATTATGGGTGTGGTGTAGAATTTGGATAAAACTGTTATTCAAATAAGTTTGTCTATGTCTTTCTTCATGATAGGGCAAGGTAAAATGAAAATGTTCAGATGGAACTGGAGTGGTAGGCAGCAAATAGTCTCTAGCCGGGGCCATTCGTTCTACAACCCAAGCTATTACTGCTATTACCACAATTGTGAAAACAAAAATCACAACACCAAGAATCTTCTTACTTCTCATTGTATTAGGTGCCATAGTCTCAAAATAAAATAATCAAAATAAACTAAAAAAAACAAATGAGTGCTGTGCTCTGAGGTTGCTGCTGGTTTCTTCTCTGAGATTCAAGACGGGTGTCTCTACACTGGCAGAACTGATTCCCCCCCCTTGATATTCTCGGCTTCCGTTTTCACAACCCTCAGAGCGGTAACTCAACCAGTCTCGCACAAAACAGCTGCTTTCCTCGGTCGCAGATTATACTTCGCTGCACCAGAAACAGAGTGGTCCGGGAAGGCTTCCTCAGATTCGCTGGGTGTAGTGGCTGGGCTCTTCTCTGAATCCAAGATCTCTCGATAATCAGACAACACAGCAGGATTCACCAGATCCGGAGAGACACGGCGGCAATGAGTAGAATGCACCCACCGTTTCCTGTTTGTCACCCTCACTGCGGTTCGGGTAGCAAGCAACACCTGCTCAGACCCTCGCCTCCTCGGCTCTAAACTGCTAGACCTCTTGAATGATCGGACCATCACATGATCCCCAGGTCAAAGCGTGTGAGCCTCACCCTCTGAGTTGTCTGGATGCGCTTCTCGAACCTGTTGATGAATAGAAAGTAAATCATTTGTTAATCGTGCCAAATAATCGTTCATCATTATACAAGACACATCATGAATCAGGAGAGGTTTAGGAACTCCCCAAATATTCATAGGCCTTCCGAACACCACTTCATAGGGTGTGAGGCCAGATCGGGAGTGTGGCACTGATCTAATAGACAGTAATGCTAAAGGCAATGCATCCGGCCATTTCAAAGACATGGATGCCACAATCTTTGCTAGCTTCAGCTTCAAAGTAGCATTGTATCTTTCCACTAAACCTGCTGACTGCGGGTGAAACACAGCATGGAATTTTTGCTTTATTCCCAATCCTTTCAGGACATACTCCACAATCTTTCCAATGAAATGGGGGCCATTGTCGCTCCACAAACATTTACAAATTCCATACCTAGGGAAGTACTCCTTGAGTAACACCTTAGTTGTTGTCAACGCTGTATTGTCCTTCGTGGGGTAGGCCTCTATCCATTTACTGAAGGCACACACCACCACTAAGACATACCTTAAATGATTACAGCGTTCAAGCTGGATGTAATCCATCTGTAGTACTTCAAATGGTGCAGTCGGTGGAGCAAACCCTCCTTTAGGCGTATAGGTCCCTTTCCAGGATTGTACTATGAGCATATCAAGCAGGTCTGCACTACTCTCTTAGCCGTACTGGCAATCTCAGGATGCTCCCAAACTCGTGTAAGCAACTTAGTAATTGCGAGAGCTCCAACATGTGCAGGCCCATGTGTCATTTGAACCATTGCTTGCAGATTGGCAGCAGGTAATTTCCATCACTCCATATCTTTGCTACGCCAACAGCGCTCATCATCCAGCACTCCCTCTGTTGCCCAATTTGCAAGTTCCGCTTCAGAGGCTGATTTCTGTATGTCTAATATCTCCTCTCTGGCGTCATGCCATCGCTCAGCCTGTGATTTCACTACATACATGGGAGAGCCATTCTTTAACATTGCAGTCTCTCTCGCTACACGATCTGCAAAAGCATTTCCTTGTCCTATTTTATCTGTCACCTTTTGCCCGGCAGGTACTCCCACCACCGGCCGCGGCTACTAGGGTCCCTTTATGGTATAGGTCTCCTACATCCTGTAATCCATTCTCTGTTAGGTTTCATACCTCACGGGTCGTGACTGGGCTGTGCCTTTTAGGTGTGCCCACCAGTGGGAACGCAGGGCCATACGGCTCAATGCTGCACATCAGGAGTAAGCATCTGAAGTAGCATCTGTAGTAGCATCTGTATGCTACATGTAGCAGCAGCTGTGGCAGTTGCCTTCGCTTGTTGCATGGATGGAATAGAGAAAGTATGGCTTGGTGGGCCAGTGCCGGGAGGCTGGTCACGGTGTCTGCCAAGCACTGCTCTGAGAGGCAACGGGCTACCCATTGCAGCTGGGTGGCTAGGTAGTAATGCTCTATGTTCGGCAGAGCTAGCCCCCCTTGGTCCGTCAGTAGGTAAAGCTTCCGGAGAGCTACTCTGTTGTGGGACACCCCCCAAACATGTTCACTTACCATCTTCTCTAGGGTTTCAAAAAAAGTTGGTGGGAGATATATGGGAAGATTAGTGAAATAATATAAGAGTCATGGCAGGACTACCATCTTCATTAAGGCCATGCGGACCATGGTTCTTAGGCGAAGCGTCCCCCAGAATCTGATCTATGAACGGATAGAGGTCATTGCCCTGCCTAGGTTGCCCTCGAGCAAGTCCTCTGGGCGATAATATATCCAGATCTCTAAGTGTCGAAAGGTCTGCATCTGCCACTTAATGTTCATGCCTTGGAGCACGTAGTGCAGGTTAGGCGAGGCCGCGCCAAATGGATAGAGGCAGGATTTAGATGCATTGACGACCAGCCCGGACATGGCATCAAACTCCCTAAGGCTGCGTTCTACCTCCCTTGGGATTGAGCCCACATCTCTTAGGTATAGAAGGTGATCATTGGCATATAGTGAGATGATGACATCCAATGGGATCCCCCATCCTGCACCCTTCACCCAGAACATCCCTGCCAATGGTTCTACAGCGAGTAAAAACAGCAGCGGGGATAGCTGACATCCCTGCCTAGTGCCTCATCCTACCATGACTGGGGCGGACATGTATGGGCCCGTCTGTACTCTCCCCACTGGGTCTTTGTATAGTAGCCGGATCATCCAGATGAACGTCTCCCTGAGCCCATATAGTGGCAGCACCATGAAGAGGAAGTCCCACTCCAATGCTTTCTCCAGATCTAATATCAGGCATCCCGCCCGGGGCCACCGCTCCAGTGCATATTTATCGAACCTAAAGAACCGAAGGCGGTTCAGAGAGGTTCTTAGTGTTGGGACAAACCCATTTTGGTTGTCATGTATGAGTGACTGCAAATGGGGCAGCAGCCTGTCTGCGAGTAGTTTCGCCAAAATTTTATAATCAGTATTTAAAAGAGCCAAAGGCCTACACGCACCCAATTTCATGGGATCTCTATCCGGTTTGGGTAACAAGACTATTCGCGCATTGTTCAGTGTTTGTGGGAGGGTAGATTCGTCCATTGCCGTGGCATAGACCGCTTGGAGGCGCGGTGCCAGCGTTGCAGCATACGCTTTGTAGAACTCCGACTGGAGCCCATCTGGGCCCAGGGTTTTTCCTGTTGCTTGTGCAGCTATGTCCGCCCTAATCTCTTCTTGCTCGATTGGGCCACATAGTGCCTTGCTTTGTTCTGAAGTGATGGTGGGCAGGTGTATTGTGGAGAAAAACATTCTTACTTTGTCTCGTGGGTAGCGGCCTTGTAGAGGGCTGTGTAGTGTTTGGTCATCTCTGCATGAATTTCATGTTGAGTATATATTGTGGGGCCACCTGCAGGGAGTATCGCGTGTATCGGGTGTCTGGGTTGTTCTTGCCGCAGCAGCGTGCGCGCTGAATGTGCCTTATAATTGAGACATCGCAGCCACTCTAACAGGCTAGTGAGATCGCTTTGTTTCTTGTGCAGCTGTTGTGGGTCGCTCGTGCCTTGCTCCAGTTGAGTTTCGGTGGGTAGAAGATCCTGTTCAATTATCCCTATGTCTCTGGTAAGTTGCTTCCGTATATTCCACACCAGCCCCATAATTACCACCTTAAATGCCTCCCATTCAGTGGATATGCTGCATGTGGAGCCAGCATTTTTTCCAAAGTATTGAGCTGTCCCTGTTTTTAATGTAATGCAAAACACGGGGTCCTCCAGCGCCGCAAGTTGGTGATGCATGTAGAGACCACTGGAGGGTCAGCATACCAGCTCAGCTGCAACAGCTGGGGGTTGTGGTCAGGATGTGTGTAAGTAGTCAATGGTTTTAATGAGTGGCAATAACGAGTCCCGTCGTGCATGCAGGTCACGTACAGGTAAGTGGAAGGACTACAAGCGAGCATCCAGGTTACAGACATGCCAAATGTCTGCTACGGACCAATGTGTAAGCCAGTCACTCAGGGCCAGTGGAGGCTGATGTATATTTCAGTGGGGTGAGGAGCTGTCTAAAAGAGGTGTAGTGTAGTTCTTATAGTACCCTTCATGCAGGACCTGCACTCTTTACGGATAACATATACTGTGGGTCCGGTGGTGGACTGACTCTGTACACCCCGCCGAATATGTTAGCCCATGTTTTGCATTAGCTAGCTCGTAGTGCCACTAGATTCTCCTATTATCAGAGAGATTTGTTTTTGACAACTTAAAACACAATAAACCCTAATTCCTCAAACTGGTGGAAACAATATACTACTTTTCACCCAGTCAGTCGTGCTTGCTTGTTTTGCTCTAAGAGAGATACACAGAAGAAACAGTTGGGCGTGTAAAACAAATGTGCTGCTACAACTGTGACACAGTAGCAGAGATATTGAATCAGCAGTACAGTGAATAAAAAGGAAAAGTTTTGGCTACCGTTGTGCAATAGTCATGAACACATACATGAATATAAAATGCATTTATAAAATAAAGTGTGTACTCTTAAGATGCGTCTAGATGTACCTAAATGTACCTAGCATGTGAGTAGGTGTGAAAAGAGCCTAAGCCTAAGAGTCTAAGAGCCAAGAGTCCCTCTAGATTTAGTCAAACCCCATTACCTGAATAGTGAGAGTGTGGGACTTCATCCTGGATTTGAGTTCGACACCCTACAAGGGATAGTTAGACCACTGTCAGCTGGAGCGATTGCATATTGGAGCCGCAGCGTCTCTGGTCAGTGTGTCAGACTTGAAGTCTTGGATCCCTACTCTCTACTGATAGCAAGAGGTGCTGTATTTATACAGTCTAATGTGCGTGTGTTACCCATTGTTCAGTATGAGGATGACATTGGGGATTAAACCTTGTGCATCGATGGGAGAGGTGAAGTATACCTCCTTGAGAGTGTACTCATAAATTATTCATATGTGCTAAGGATGACGTCTTAGCAATAGCGATTGGGAAAAACCCACCCTCTACATGGAACGAGGTGAAAGGTTTATTCCATAAAAGGCTGCAGTCCATAAAAGGCGTTATGTCCCTACAAGGGATTCTGTTCTTATTTGGAGTTATGTCTTTATAAGGCTCGTTAATATGAAATGACAGGGAGATGATGTAGGGAAAGTGTATGATTTCCCCTGGATGTATATCAGGGTACCGATATGAAATATAACAGAGGGTCAAGCACTGAATTGAAGTCCCCTCCCAGAAGCCACGGGATGTCAGCCCAGGGTGCAAGCAGGCATGTGAGTTGGCAAAAGAAGGCCAGCTTGTCTGTATTCAGGGCATATATGGAGCCTATGACGTTTAACTGGGCTTTCATGAGAACATGTTGGCCATCCGGGTCTGTCTTTCCTTCTTCTGCTATAAAAGGGTTGCCAGCCCTGACCCATATCAGCGACCCCCTGGCGTGAGTGGAGTAGTTAGTGCTGACCACCTGCCCTCACCAGTGCCTGCGGAGTCTGGAGGCCTCTAATTGTGTAGTGTGCATTTCCTGCAAAAGTGCTTTGTTGGTGTCCCTTTGCTGCAAGTGATGAAGGGTTAAAATCACGCTCTACCATCTGATCACCAGAAAGAGCATCTCTCAGCTGTCTTGGTAGCAAAATGTCACATATGACCCTGCCAGAGAGAACCTGAAATATGCTTAAAGACCCTCAATTTTTGCTACACATGATCAACATATTAAATCCCACTAACTCCCTGAATCCTGGGGTTATACAACCAAGGCACAGGCCGAAAAGACATGTCTTAGGCTAACAAAATGCACGAGGCCACAATAAGGTTGAAAACACATTCTCGGCTGCACTGAAAAATAACGTGGTAAATTCACCTAATGTGAAGTAGTAATTTTCCACAGCTTCAAGACCAACACCCACACATACACAGACTGGTGCACGTTGGTACTGCTTCCTGAAAACATTGCTAAACTAATATTTTGAAACATAGCTTGCACGAAGTAAAAAACAGCAACCTCTCGCAATAATAAATGTACGTGACAAAAATGTTCTTTTTTCAGAAATGTACAAATTGTTCTCTTTCAAAATGTACGTAACAAAATGTTCCTTAAAGAGGTCTTTCCGGTGTCCTAGGACACATGTGGTCAAACTGCCGGCACTGAATGGGCATAGGCCAGTGCGTCACCATAGAACCTTGGTTCCTCAATTTCAGGTATATCAGACCAAACTGTCAGATTCTAAGGCAGAACTCTCCTGCGGATGCCAGGCATTGAGCGTGGTTTGTTCTCCGGCTAGCCGAATCTCTGACTTGGGACACCGGCGCCCCTGTCAGGTTGTTGATCTCCCAGGGCAGATAATCCTTCTGCTCCTTTATATCTTTGATATAACCTTTTAGCTATCTCTCTCTTCTAGTCATTGTGGGACTGGTCTCATTTCTAGAAACCACCAGACCCTGAATTTAATAGCAAAATGTTCTATTCTGAGCTAATTCTACTTGTGCCTTCCTAGCCTTGATCCCATAACTCAGGGTCCTGATAGAAATGTTTAACCTAATGAGTATAGATCTGTCTTAAATATTTTGCCTGAATGCACTAGAGGTCTACACCAATGTGCTCAGTAGCATAGGATCTTGGATCATCTGTGCTCGTGTTCATTTGTATACATTTTATTCCAGTCTTGCCTTGCGATATTTTGAGCATTTGTCATCTAGCATTTACTCCAGACAGAGTGAAGTCTGGATCCTTGGTAGGAGCTTGCCTTAGAGCCTGAACTGATATGCATTTGTTTTTCTGCTTGCGAACTGAAAATAAAAGTGCCACTCCAAACTTGAAATTCTGGTATCTTACATCTTTATTCCTTGTCTCTTAGTGGAATGCTGTTTTGGTGAATTGTGTCCACACCCGAGGTGGTGACCACTGACCGAAAGGGTCAAGATTTACCCTTTCTCACAAGTACGAGTATATGGAGTAGCATGTATCTGGGTTGTGATTACATTGGCTTGCGTCATGTGTAGTTATGATGTGAGCGAGTGTGGTATCGCACCTGCCTTTGACTTGCTGGCTCATTAGTGAAATAAGTGCATGAGTGTGCCAACTCCATGTGGTATACGCTTCAGGGCGGGGTGCGTGAGAAGACGTGAGTGGGAATAAACAGTAAAACTTGGAAAACATCATCAGGGGCCCTTCCAAACATTGTCGCAGACACATTCTGCTTCAACAACTTTAATGTAAAGTGGGGTTGATATGTGCGGTGGCTGCAGATTTGTTGTGCCCTTGTGGTTTAGCTCTAGTGTAGTCCCTTGCAGAGGGCAGCAGGATTCATTGAGTTCTTTATGCAGCTGCGATGTTATGGCTGCTTCACAGTCCCCTAAAAGGAAGTTTTTCGCATGGCTGTCTCCGTGTTCTGACACCCCCAGGAAGGCAGGGCATCGGACGTGTATATTTCAAGTCTACATGTGCTAGATAATGTCATCAGAGGACTGCGGTGCGGCGAGTCCGATTACTCCGGCCACGACCGGAACTGCTCTTCCTCATTCGTGGATTGGGTAGATTTGGTGCCTGGGTTTGAGCTGTGATGCTGGCCATTTATCAGTGCTGCAATCTGCAGGGCTTTCCGGTGCTCTGTGATGATCTGTTCCAGGTTGGGGAGCATGATCTGTGTGGTTGACTGCATCACAGTACAGCGCTTTATTCTTTGCCGGTGTACTCTGTCCCATTGCATCCCCTGTTTTGCCCCAGGCTCCGGATGCTCTGAGGTTAGCCTTAATTCCTCCAGCCATTTCCAAGTCTCTGCAGGGGAGTTGAAGAAGTGTGTAGATCCATCTACTACCACCCAGAGTCGGGCCGGCAACAGGACGTAGTAGTGCATATTTAGCTCCAGAAGGCATATGTTCGCTGATTGGAAGGAGCTTCTGAGTGTCTGGACTTGGACGCTGTAGTCTGGGAACATGATGCGGGTATTGTTCACTGTTATTTCAGGGGATTTTTGGATCTCCTTTAGGATAGCGTCCCTGTCTCTGTAGTTTAACAACAGGATAAGGAAGCGCCGGGGCCTTGTTCTGGGGGGGGGGGTGAGTGGGCTGTGTCACCGGAACCCTATGTGCGAGCTTCACAACAGACAGAGGAGACAGCGCCCTTCGGGTAAAAAGTCTTGTAGCCATTTTTAAAAACAGCTCGGGTCAGGCCAGCCCAGTACAAGCAACTCAGGGAGAAAACAGGGTTTTGTCTGAGGAGTAAATACCTGCCACCAGAAGAATAGGAGGCAGAAGTGGAGGCAGACAACTACCCCAAGACCAGGAAGCTGAACACGAATGCTAAATCCTTTTCTTCTGCATCAAGTGTATCCCCTCCAGCGACTCCAAAGAGTACGAAAAAAAAGAAAAGACATACTGCTGTAGCGAAATCTCAGGCTCCTCTGTCTAGAGCAAGTCAGGTGAAACTAAAGGCTTTAGACTCCACAGAACAGAGATTAACTCTGTCTTTAAGGTTCTTTTTTAAAGTGCAGGAGAAAGGGGAGCAACAATATAATAACGACTCAAACGAAGGCCAACCAGGAACCAGGAGAGACGGAGTAATAGGAGAAAGGTCAATGGATAGTAACAGGTATACTCCCTAAATGACACTAGATCAACAAGATCAGCAGGAGAAAGCCGCAGAAGTAGACTTAGGCGCGGAGGCCACTAGCGCAAAGTCTGCTTGAGATAGTCTTCTTCACCAAGACAGTATTGTGGTATTGGATTTCAACAGACATACTCTGCAAAAACTCTTCATACCTTGGAATAGAAGTTGGCACGGAAACTGGAAAAATGCAAAAGACAAGTTTATTAAGACCCCATGGGGTGGTGATACAATCCTACAGCACCCTTCGGCAATGCAAGGAGTATCACACCAAACATCGATGCATAGCTCCTTTTATACAGTTTACAGGAATGCAAGAAATAGGCGGTACACCTTTACACAATTTTAGGGACATATAAGGACATTTTTGGAACACAGCCAACATGTGGGAGGAGTTTTAGTACCACTGGTTAGTTTGGAGAACATTCCTAAGCAGTGACCGATCATTAACCAAGGGGCTTAAATACGCATGCGCAAGCTTGACCACAGCTAAAAATAGTCAGTTGCTGGGCAGATATCAATGGTCATCGGGAGAGAGAAAGAACAAAAGGGCATGCTGACCACGAGGCAGCGCATTGACTAAGATGGAAGCCAAAAATACAAAATGGCCTCCGGAATATAGTCAAGCTAACAGTGAAAAGCTTTGTGTAGCTGAAGCAAATGCTAACCAAATCGCTGTCAAACTACGACAGACGGCCCTTTTAGCATTTAGCTGAAGCTACCTCATATCTGAAGTAATCTGGATGTTCATCATCGACATTAATTAGCATTATGTTTGGTTTTTCTTTGCTAATCATTTGTTCATTTTTGGCAATCGCTCGTTTGGATGGAATACAGGCAGTGATACATACAGAACATAGTGTAGGGCCACATTGAATACATAGACAAAAGGAAAAGAGTATCCCAATAAAAACACAAAGGACAGTAAATAGCTTCCAACCCCAGGTACTAAGCAAAGTCCAGAACCAATTTGAAAATGTCCATGTACCGTTTTCGGGGTGGATTTCCGCAGCTATTTTATGTAATTTAGAAATGGCATCATATACAGAAGGTGAGTTATCGGGGACGTAAACACAGCAACTACTTCCGATAATGCGACATGTACCTCCACGATCAGCTAATACTACATCTAGAACCATACGGTTCTGGAGCGTCACAATTCTGGTAATTTGAAGCTTTTCAGTTAAATTTCCTAAAGCGGAAGCAGTTTCACTGGCAACAGCTTCCACAACACTTGTTAACCGTCTTATTTTTCTGCTGTTTAAGGCTGCGCCTACAAATGAAAACAGGCCTAAATTGAGATCAACATATTGCTGCAGGGCAGTATCAGTTTGGTCAATGCTTTCTATGTCTAATGTCCTTTTAACTCTGTTCAATATAAAATCATGATATAGCACAAAATCATTATGATACATTGGCGGGGCAATAAACACAGGGGGAAATACAAAAGATATATAGCATGTTCCTAACCATCCAATTGGAAGGCGATGGTAGCCCTTATTTCCGCAAATAAAATAAGTATTACATGATGCTACAAAAGCAATATTATTTGGTGTGTCAAATGCTAGAGTAGTAGTGCAGTTGCTTTTCCCTACCAGGATTGTGCCTTTATTTCTTACACATAAGTCAGCCTTTGCTTCAATAATTGTAATCACAAATAAACTAGACATATTTATAGTTCTAAGATTAGTGAAAATATGAGGCATAGATACATTGTCCGGTCGATATTCTTCCCAGTCAAGTTTAGTTCCTTCTACTTGTGGGTAACCATCTTTATCATTATGACAAACTTTATTAAGCCGAAAAAGAAGTCCACCTTTCGTTGGCCATCTTAAAGTAAAGAGGAGAGTGTACCAGGCATTGCAGGATCCATTATGAGAAAATGGAAGAGGAATAAGTGGAGTTCCTCCATTCTTTTGATGTCCAGACAACATTCCACATACCCAACAGTTCGTAGTGTTTGTCATATTATGGGTGTGGTGTAGAATTTGGATAAAACTGTTATTCAAATAAGTTTGTCTATGTCTTTCTTCATGATAGGGCAAGGTAAAATAAAAATGTTCAGATGGAACTGGAGTGGTAGGCAGCAAATAGTCTCTAGCCGGGGCCATTCGTTCTACAACCCAAGCTATTACTGCTATTACCACAATTGTGAAAACAAAAATCACAACACCAAGAATCTTCTTACTTCTCATTGTATTAGGTGCCATAGTCTCAAAATAAAATAATCAAAATAAACTAAAAAAAACAAATGAGTGCTGTGCTCCGAGGTTGTGGCTGGTTTCTTCTCTGAGATTCAAGACGGGTGTCTCTACACTGGCAGAACTGACCCCCCACCCTTGATCTTCTCGGCTTCCGTTTTCACAACCCTCAGAGCGGTAACTCAACCAGTCTCGCACAAAACAGCTGCTTTCCTCGGTCGTAGATTATACTTCGCTGCACCAGAAACAGAGTGGTCCGGGAAGGCTTCCTCAGATTCACTGGGTGTAGTGGCTGGGCTCTTCTCTAAATCCAAGATCTCTCGATAATCAGACAACACAGCAGGATTCACCAGATCCGGAGAGACACGGCGGCAATGAGTAGAATGCACCCACCGTTTCCTGTTCGTCACCCTCACTGCGGTTCGGGTAGCAAGCAACACCTGCTCAGGCCCTCGCCACCTCGGCTCTAAACTGCTAGACCTCTCGAATGATCGGACCATCACATGTTCCCCAGGTCGGAGCGTGTGAGCCTCACCCTCTGAGTTGTCTGGAAGCGCTTATCGAACCTGTTGATGAATAGAAAGTAAATCATTTGTTAATCGTGCCAAATAATCGTTCATCATTACACAAGACACATCATGAATCAGGCGAGGTTTAGAAACTCCCCAAATATTCATAGGCCTTCCGAACACCACTTCATAGGGTGTGAGGCCAGATCGGGAGTGTGGCACTGATCTAATAGACAGTAATGCTAAAGGCAATGCATCCGGCCATTTCAAAGACGTGGAGGCCACAATCTTTGCTAACTTCAGCTTCAAAGTAGCATTGTATCTTTCCACCAAACCTGCTGACTGCGGGTGAAACACAGCATGGAATTTTTGCTTTATTCACAATCCTTTCAGGACATACTCCACAATCTTCCCAACGAAATGGGGGCCATTGTCGCTCCACAAACATTTACAAATTCCATACTTAGAGAAGTACTCCTTGAGTAACACCTTAGCTGTTGTCAACGCTGTATTGTCCTTCGTGGGGTAGGACTCTATCCATTTACTGAAGGCACACACCACCACTAAGACATACCTTAAATGATTACAGCGTTCAAGCTGGATGTAATCTATCTGTAGTACTTCAAATGGTGCAGTCGGTGGAGAAAACCCTCCTTTAGGAGTATAGGTCCCTTTGGCAGGATTGTACTGTAAGCATATCAAGCAGGTCTGCACTACTCTGTTAGCCGTACTGGCAATCTCAGGATGCTCCCAAACTCGTGTAAGCAACTTAGTAATTGCGAGAGCTCCAACATGTGCAGGCCCATGTGTCATTTGAACCATTGCTTGCAGATAGGCAGCAGGTAATATCCATCTCTCCATATCTTTGCTACGCCAACAGCCCTCATCATCCAGCACTCCCTCTGTTGCCCAATTTGCAAGTTCCGCTTCAGAGGCTGATTTCTGTATGTCTAATATCTCCTCTCTGGCGTCATGCCATCGCTCAGCCTGTGATTTCACTACATACATGGGAGAGCCATTCTTTAACATTGCAGTCTCTCTCGCTACACGATCTGCAAAAGCATTTCATTGTCCTATTTTATCTGTCACCTTTTTATGTGCACTACATTTGACTATCGCTACTTTCTTTGGACATAATAGTGCATTTAGAAGATCGTCTACTAACTCTCCATGCATGCGCATTGACTAAGATGGAAGCCAAAAATACAAAATGGCCTCCGGAATATAGTCAAGCTAACAGTGAAAAACTTTGTGTAGCTGAAGCACATGCTAACCAAATCGCTGTCAAACTACGACAGACGGCCCTTTAGCATTTAGCTGAAGCTACCTCATATCTGAAGTAATCTGGATGTTCATCATCGACATTAATTAGCATTATGTTTGTTATTTCTTTGCTAATCATTTGGACATTTTTGGCAATAGCTCGTTCGGATGGAATACAAGCAGTGATACATACAGAACATAGGGTAGGGCCACATTGAATACATAGACAAAAGGAAAACAGTATCCAAATAAAAACACAAAGGACAGTCAATAGCTTCCAACCCCAGGTACTAAGCAAAGTCCAGAACCAATTTGAAAATGTCCATGTACCGTTTTCGGGGTGGATTTCCGCAGCTATTTTATGTAATTTAGAAATTGCATCATATACAGAAGGTGAGTTATCGGGGACGTAAACACAGCAACTACTTCCGATAATGCGACATGCACCTCCACGATCAGCTAATACTACATCTAGCACCATACGGTTCTGGAGCCTCACAATTCTGGTAATTTGAAGCTCTTCAGTTAAATTTCCTAATGCGGAAGCAGTTTCATTGGCAACAGCTTCCACAACACGTGTTAACCGTCTTATTTTTCTGCTGTTTAAGGCTGCGCCTACAAATGAAAACAGGCCTAAATTGAAATCAACATATTGCTGCAGGGCAGTATCAGTTTGGTCAATGCTTTCTATGTCTAATGTCCTTTTAACTCTGTTCAATATAAAATCATGATATAGCACAAAATCATTATGATACATTGGCGGGGCAATAAACACAGGGGGTAATACAAAAGATATATAGCATGTTCCTAACCATCCAATTGGAAGGCGATGGTAGCCCTTATTTCCGCAAATAAAATAAGTATTACATGAGGCTACAAAAGCAATATTATTTGGTGCGTCAAATGCTGGAGTCGTAGTGCAGTTGCTTTTCCCTACCGGGATTGTGCCTTTATTTCTTACACATAAGTCAGCCTTTGCTTCAATAATTGTAATCACAAATAAACTAGACATATTTATAGTTCTAAGATTAGTGAAAATACGAGGCATAGATACACTGTCCGGTCGATATTCTTCCCACTCAAGTTTAGTTCCTTCTGCTTGTGGGTAACCATCTTTATCATTATGACAAACTTTATTAAGCCGGAAAAGAAGTCCACCTTTCGTTGGCCATCTTAAAGTAAAGAGGAGTGTGTACCAGGCATTGCAGGATCCATTATGAGAAAATGGAAGAGGAATAAGTGGAGTTCCTCCTTTCTTTTGATGTCCAGGCAACATTCCACATACCCAACAGTTTATAGTGTTCGTCATATTATGGGTGTGGTGTAGAATTTGGATAAAACTGTTATTCAAATAAGTTTGTCTATGTCTTTCTTCATGATAGGGCAAGGTAAAATGAAAATGTTCAGATGGAACTGGAGTGGTAGGCAGCAAATAGTCTCTAGCCGGGGCCATTCGTTCTACAACCCAAGCTATTACTGCTATTACCACAATTGTGAAAACAAAAATCACAACACCAAGAATCTTCTTACTTCTCATTGTATTAAGTGCCATAGTCTCAAAATAAAATAATCAAAATAAACTAAAAAAAACAAATGAGTGCTGTGCTCTGAGGTTGCTGCTGGTTTCTTCTCTGAGATTCAAGACGGGTGTCTCTACACTGGCAGAACTGATTCCCCCCCCTTGATATTCTCGGCTTCTGTTTTCACAACCCTCAGAGCGGTAACTCAACCAGTCTCGCACAAAACAGCTGCTTTCCTCGGTCGCAGATTATACTTCGCTGCACCAGAAACAGAGTGGTCCGGGAAGGCTTCCTCAGATTCGCTGGGTGTAGTGGCTGGGCTCTTCTCTGAATCCAAGATCTCTCGATAATCAGACAACACAGCAGGATTCACCAGATCCGGAGAGACACGGCGGCAATGAGTAGAATGCACCCACCGTTTCCTGTTTGTCACCCTCACTGCGGTTCGGGTAGCAAGCAACACCTGCTCAGGCCCTCGCCACCTCGGCTCTAAACTGCTAGACCTCTCGAATGATCGAACCATCACATGATCCCCAGGTCAAAGCGTGTGAGCCTCACCCTCTGAGTTGTCTGGATGCGCTTCTCGAACCTGTTGATGAATAGAAAGTAAATCATTTGTTAATCGTGCCAAATAATCGTTCATCATTATACAAGACACATCATGAATCAGGCGAGGTTTAGGAACTCCCCAAATATTCATAGGACTTCCGAACACCACTTCATAGGGTGTGAGGCCAGATCGGGAGTGTGGCACTGATCTAATAGACAGTAATGCTAAAGGCAATGCATCCGGCCATTTCAAAGACATGGATGCCACAATCTTTGCTAGCTTCAGCTTCAAAGTAGCATTGTATCTTTCCACCAAACCTGCTGACTGCGGGTGAAACACAGCATGGAATTTTTGCTTTATTCCCAATCCTTTCAGGACATACTCCACAATCTTTCCAATGAAATGGGGGCCATTGTCGCTCCACAAACATTTACAAATTCCATACCTAGGGAAGTACTCCTTGAGTAACACCTTAGTTGTTGTCAACGCTGTATTGTCCTTCGTGGGGTAGGCCTCTATCCATTTACTGAAGGCACACACCACCACTAAGACATACCTTAAATGATTACAGCGTTCAAGCTGGATGTAATCCATCTGTAGTACTTCAAATGGTGCAGTCGGTGGAGAAAACCCTCCTTTAGGAGTATAGGTCCCTTTGGCAGGATTGTACTGTAAGCATATCAAGCAGGTCTGCACTACTCTGTTAGCCGTACTGGCAATCTCAGGATGCTCCCAAACTCGTGTAAGCAACTTAGTAATTGCGAGAGCTCCAACATGTGCAGGCCCATGTGTCATTTGAACCATTGCTTGCAGATAGGCAGCAGGTAATATCCATCTCTCCATATCTTTGCTACGCCAACAGCCCTCATCATCCAGCACTCCCTCTGTTGCCCAATTTGCAAGTTCCGCTTCAGAGGCTGATTTCTGTATGTCTAATATCTCCTCTCTGGCGTCATGCCATCGCTCAGCCTGTGATTTCACTACATACATGGGAGAGCCATTCTTTAACATTGCAGTCTCTCTCGCTACACGATCTGCAAAAGCATTTCCTTGTCCTATTTTATCTGTTACCTTTTTATGTGCACTACATTTGACTATCGCTACTTTCTTTGGACATAATAGTGCATTTAGAAGATCGTCTACTAACTCTCCATGCATGCGCATTGACTAAGATGGAAGCCACAAATACAAAATGGCCTCCGGAATATAGGCAAGCTAACAGTGAAAAATTTTGTGTAGCTGAAGCACATGCTAACCAAATCGCTGTCAAACTACGACAGACGGCCCTTTAGCATTTAGCTGAAGCTACCTCATATCTGAAGTAATCTGGATGTTCATCATCGACATTAATTAGCATTATGTTTGTTATTTCTTTGCTAATCATTTGTTCATTTTTGGCAATAGCTCGTTCGGATGGAATACAAGCAGTGATACATACAGAACATAGGGTAGGGCCACATTGAATACATAGACAAAAGGAAAAGAGTATCCAAATAAAAACACAAAGGACAGTCAATAGCTTCCAACCCCAGGTACTAAGCAAGGTCCAGAACCAATTTGAAAATGTCCATGTACCGTTTTCGGGGTGGATTTCCGCAGCTATTTTATGTAATTTAGAAATGGCATCATATACAGAAGGTGAGTTATCGGGGACGTAAACACAGCAACTACTTCCGATAATGCGACATGCACCTCCACGATCAGCTAATACTACATCTAGAACCATACGGTTCTGGAGCGTCACAATTCTGGTAATTTGAAGCTCTTCAGTTAAATTTCCTAATGCGGAAGCAGTTTCATTGGCAACAGCTTCCACAACACGTGTTAACCGTCTTATTTTTCTGCTGTTTAAGGCTGCGCCTACAAATGAAAACAGGCCTAAATTGAAATCAACATATTGCTGCAGGGCAGTATCAGTTTGATCAATGCTTTCTATGTCTAATGTCCTTTTAACCCTGTTCAATATAAAATCATGATATAGCACAAAATCATTATGATACATTGGCGGGGCAATAAACACAGGGGGTAATACAAAAGATATATAGCATGTTCCTAACCATCCAATTGGAAGGCGATGGTAGCCCTTATTTCCGCAAATAAAATAAGTATTACATGAGGCTACAAAAGCAATATTATTTGGTGCGTCAAATGCTGGAGTCGTAGTGCAGTTGCTTTTCCCTACCGGGATTGTGCCTTTATTTCTTACACATAAGTCAGCCTTTGCTTCAATAATTGTAATCACAAATAAACTAGACATATTTATAGTTCTAAGATTAGTGAAAATACGAGGCATAGATACACTGTCCGGTCGATATTCTTCCCACTCAAGTTTAGTTCCTTCTGCTTGTGGGTAACCATCTTTATCATTATGACAAACTTTATTAAGCCGGAAAAGAAGTCCACCTTTCGTTGGCCATCTTAAAGTAAACAGGAGTGTGTACCAGGCATTGCAGGATCCATTATGAGAAAATGGAAGAGGAATAAGTGGAGTTCCTCCTTTCTTTTGATGTCCAGGCAACATTCCACATACCCAACAGTTTATAGTGTTCGTCATATTATGGGTGTGGTGTAGAATTTGGATAAAACTGTTATTCAAATAAGTTTGTCTATGTGTTTCTTCATGATAGGGCAAGGTAAAATAAAAATGTTCAGACGGAACTGGAGTGGTAGGCAGCAAATAGTCTCTAGCCGGGGCCATTCGTTCTACAACCCAAGCTATTACTGCTATTACCACAATTGTGAAAACAAAAATTACAACACCAAGAATCTTCTTACTTCTCATTGTATTAGGTGCCATAGTCTCAAAATAAAATAATCTAAATAAACTATAAAAAACAAATGAGTGCTGTGCTCTGAGGTTGCTGCTGGTTTCTTCTCTGAGATTCAAGACGGGTGTCTCTACACTGGCAGAACTGATTCCCCCCCCCCCCTTGATATTCTCGGCTTCCGTTTTCACAACCCTCAGAGCGGTAACTCAACCAGTCTCGCACAAAACAGCTGCTTTCCTCGGTCGCAGATTATACTTAGCTGCACCAGAAACAGAGTGGTCCGGGAAGGCTTCCTCAGATTCGCTGGGTGTAGTGGCTGGGCTCTTCTCTGAATCCAAGATCTCTCGATAATCAGACAACACAGCAGGATTCACCAGATCCGGAGAGACACGGCGGCAATGAGTAGAATGCACCCACCGTTTCCTGTTTGTCACCCTCACTGCGGTTCGGGTAGCAAGCAACACCTGCTCAGGCCATCGCCACCTCGGCTCTAAACTGCTAGACCTCTCGAATGATCGGACCATCACATGATCCCCAGGTCGGAGCGTGTGAGCCTCACCCTCTGAGTTGTCTGGATGCGCTTCTCGAACCTGTTGATGAATAGAAAGTAAATCATTTGTTAATCGTGCCAAATAATCGTTCATCATTATACAAGACACATCATGAATCAGGCGAGGTTTAGGAACTCCCCAAATATTCATAGGCCTTCCGAACACCACTTCATAGGGTGTGAGGCCAGATCGGGAGTGTGGCACTGATCTAATAGACAGTAATGCTAAAGGCAATGCATCCGGCCATTTCAAAGACATGGATGCCACAATCTTTGCTAGCTTCAGCTTCAAAGTAGCATTGTATCTTTCCACCAAACCTGCTGACTGCGGGTGAAACACAGCATGGAATTTTTGCTTTATTCCCAGTCCTTTCAGGACATACTCCACAATCTTTCCAATGAAATGGGGGCCATTGTCGCTCCACAAACATTTACAAATTCCATACCTAGGGAAGTACTCCTTGAGTGACACCTTAGCTGTTGTCAACGCTGTATTGTCCTTCGTGGGGTAGGCCTCTATCCATTTACTGAAGGCACACACCACCACTAAGACATACCTTAAATGATTACAGCGTTCAAGCTGGATGTAATCCATCTGTAGTACTTCAAATGGTGCAGTCGGTGGAGCAAACCCTCCTTTAGGCGTATAGGTCCCTTTCCAGGATTGTACTATGAGCATATCAAGCAGGTCTGCACTAATCTCTTAGCCCTACTGGCAATCTCAGGATGTTCCCAAACTCTTGTAAGCAACTTAGTAATTGCGAGAGCTCCAACATGTGCAGGCCCATGTGTCATTTGAACCATTGCTTGCAGATTGGCAGCAGGTAATTTCCATCACTCCATATCTTTGCTACGCCAACAGCCCTCATCATCCAGCACTCCCTCTGTTGCCCAATTTGCAAGTTCCGCTTCAGAGGCTGATTTCTGTATGTCTAATATCTCCTCTCTGGCGTCATGCCATCGCTCAGCCTGTGATTTCACTACATACATGGGAGAGCCATTCTTTAACATTGCAGTCTCTCTCGCTACACGATCTGCAAAAGCATTTCCTTGTCCTATTTTATCTGTCACCTTTTTATGTGCACTACATTTGACTATCGCTACTTTCTTTGGACATAATAGTGCATTTAGAAGATCGTCTACTAACTCTCCATGCATGATTTGCACCCCATGCGAAGTCAAAAATCCTCGCTCCTTCCAGAGTAGTCCAAAATCATGCGCTACTCCGAAAGCATAACGACTGTCCGTGTAAATATTCACACATAGTCCAGCACTTAGCTCACATGCTTTCGTTAGAGCTATCAGTTGAGCTGCTTGAGCCGATTTTTGTGGGATGCGAGCTGTCTCTACCACTATCTTGAGTGTCGTGATTGCATAGGCTGCGGAAGTCGTGCCATCTTGCAGCTTTAAACACGATCCATCAACCCACAGTACCCCGTATACATCTGAAAGTGGCGTATCCTGTAAGTCAATACGGCCCTTTGTTTGTTCTTCAGTCAGAAAAACACAATCATGTTGTTCTTCCTCTCGAGACTCAGAAACAGGATATGGCAATAAAGTAGCAGGGTTCAAAGTGGCGCACCTCTTCAGAGTGATGTGCGGTGCCAAGAGCGTTAACTCGTATCCTGTTAACCGAGCGCTAGTTAAATGCTGTGTTTTCGTTTGGTTCAATAAGGCGTCTACCGCATGGGGCACTAACACCAACAATTTATGTGACTAAACTATTCCCTCACTTTGTCGTACAGCCACTGCTGTTGCTGCAACTGCTCGAAAACACCCAGGTAATCCTCGTGCTACAGGATCAAGTACTGCTGAAAAGTATGCACAAGGTCGCTGTTTATCTCCGTGTGTCTGCACTAGAACTGACAATGCACACCCATCCTTCTCGTGTACATATAATGTAAAAATCTTTGTGTAGTCTGGTGTACCTAACACTGGTGCAGAGCAAAGGGCCTGTCTCAACTGTTCAAAGGCAGTCTGATATTCATCTGTCCATTCAAGGGGAGTCGGTATACTTTTGGATAACAATGCTAACAAAGGTTTTATAATGTGTGAAAATCCTAATATCCATTGCCTGCAAAAGGACGTTAAACCTATGAAGGCACGAACATCTTTCTGAGTGGAAGGAACTGGTGTATCTAAAATTGCTTGAATTCGATCTGATGTCAATGCACGCCCCTCCTTAGACAGAAGATGACCGAGGTAGGTCACCTTCGGTCTACAATATTGTAATTTCTTTCTAGAAACCTTATGATTATTCTTGGCAAGGAAAGAGAGCAGGGAGAGGGTACTCTCCTCGCATTGCTCATGCGTGTCTGCTGCTAACAAAATATCTTCAACATATTGAATAAGAGCTACTCCAGACAGTAACTCAAAGGAATCAAGCTGCCTTTTCAAGGCCTGACTGTAAATGCTAGGACTTTCTGTATAGCCTTGGGGAACTCGACAAAATCTGTATGATCTATTATTTAAGGTAAAGCCAAAAAGGTAGCAGCTATCAAGATGAATAGGAATCGAAAAGAAAGCATTTTTCAGGTCTATTACTGTGAAAGTGGTGGCTGTGGGTGGAACCATAGTAAGTAAAGTAGTAATATCAGACACTACAGGATATTGGGGCACCACTATCTTATTTACCTCCCTCAAATCAATAATGAAACGGTAGATCCTGGTATCTGTATCTTTCTTTAAAATCGGGAGAATAGGGCTGTTGCAAACATTATAGGGAACTTCCTCTACTACTCCTACAGCAATCAAGTCACTTATAATTTGAGTCAAAGCAATTTCACCTTCTCTAGAGATTTTGTATTGTGGCACACGAGGCAAAAACGCTCCCTCCTTTACAGTAATGTGTACGGGCGGGATAATCATCTGTCCCACATCAGTATCAGAAGTGGCCCATAAGGTACATGGAACGGAGGCTAATGCATCGGCTTCCTGTAGGAGGCACAATCTCTGAAACTCTGGGTAATTCTCATTCAAAATGACCCGCTCCCCTTCAGGGGCGCAGCGTATCGTTGCTCGAAAATACTTGAGCATATCAAGTCTCACGATATTATCCGGTGTATTTGGGGACGACAAAAATGGACATGGGGCAGTGAACTTATCAATGTGAAATGGAAGGGGCTGAGACAATGGGCTAAGTGAACCCCATTGATGTAATCAAGTCAAGTCAAGAATTCTTTATTCGATGATTAAAAATCACCATAAAAGCACATATATACATACAACAAATTAAAATTCAATTAAATCTTTGTCAGAATCCTGCTTGTGATACTATTAGATACATATAAAAGGGGAAAGGGAATCTCAGAGAATACAATAACATTCTTAACAATCAAACCTCCCCTCTGGTTACCCCTAATCGGACCGCCACTTTAATGAAATTCATAATGCAACACAGTGTCAACGGGTCAGATGCTTGTTGTATATAGATTAAGGCCTCACGAGCATGTTTCATATTAGCTTGTTTTAAAAAGTTTACCAAGAATCTGCGCCTGGGCATTGAACAAAAAGGACACAACAATACAAAATGAACGGAATCCTGTGGAGACCTATTGTCGCAGCCGCAGGTTCCCTTCTGCTCAATTGTAGTTAAAAACCCTACTGGTGACGCTAATAAATATGGTAATAAATTGAGCCTAAAACGACACATTAAAAACCTATCCTGGGCATTATGCATGAGGTACAAATATGGCTCCATTCCCTCAGTGCTCTTAACTAGAGCATGAGCCCGCACAGTCTTTTTTAACCCTTTTGCCTCAGCTCTCTCTGTTGTTTTCTGGGCTAAAAAGGCGTTCTTTATGATCACTTTATGCTGGGGTACAACTGCTACCGGATCAATAAAGAGGTTCTTGTAGCCCAGAGCTTCTAAGGTGTCCTTTACATAGTTGAGCCATGGAATTCTCATACATTTCTCTCTCCCTAGGCAGTCATTTAAAATGTCCCTGCTCAAAGACGCCTCGGGGTTCGACCACATTTTTAACCAAGCCACTATCGGTCTAAGCTTTACCAGGTCTTCAAGGTATGGCCTCCCCAATTCCCTATGGGTTATTATACCAGCGGTACTTGGTGGGGCTTTCCAGATGGATCTTAAGTATTTATTTTCCTCCTGCTGGAGTTGCGAGATGTTAGCAAAGCCCCATACCTCTGCCCCATAGATGACTTTGGAGCAGCATATGGAACCATAAAGGTTCATGACCTGTTCGGGGAACCATCTACCTACTCTCCTCCCATAGCTTGCAATAGCACCATTGGTAGCAATCATTTTGCAACAACGCTCCTCCACCAGGGAATTAAATTGTAAAGACCTATTGAATAGTAAGCCTAGGTAAGAGAATGTTTTAACCTCTTCTATTTTGTGACTTCCTATCGTGTAAGTGAATTTAGTGCAAGGTTTATTGCCAGCCAACAACACATATGATTTGCCCAGGTTAACGTGCAAGTCTAAAGAACCCATAAAATTGACAAATCCGTCAATCAAAATCTGCAGACTCTTTGGCGTACGTGCAAGCAGGACCGCGTCATCCGCGTAAAGTAAAACAGGGATATAACGCGACCCTACTCTTGGACAATCTGTCCTTAAATTTAACAGAAACTGCTCTAAATTATTTATATAAAGTGAGAATAAAAACGGGGCGAGAATGCAACCTTGTCGCATCCCGCTCCTGCAGGGGAATGATTCAGTCAACCCACCCTCCATATTGTACCGAACTTTTGCTGAAGTGTCACTGTGAAGTTCCCTTAAAATGTTAATTAGGCCAACCTCAATCCCCATAAGCAACATCATATCCCAGAGCTTATCCCTATTCACATGATCGAATGCAGCTGCCAAGTCCATGAACCCCATGTAGATGGCTTCATTGCTGGCCTTGGTGTACTTGGCAGTCAGCATATAAAGGTTCAGGCATTGGTCACTATTGGACCTCCCCATCCTAAAACCGTACTGAGTGTCCGAGATGATGTTATTTTCCTCGGTCCACTCAGTCAGACGGTTAAGGATCCCCCTACCCAAAAGTTTAGCAGACACATCAATCAGGGAAATAGGGCGATAGCACTGGGGGTCGTCCCTATTGCCCTTCTTAAAGATGGGGACGATTATGGCCATTGACCATGAGGGCGGCAAACCACAAATGATGGCAGTGTTTATAACCCTAGTCATTAAGGGAGCCCACAGTTCCACGCAGCTCAGAAACAAATCAGGCGGGATCCCGTCTGTGCCAGGGGCTTTGTTTTTCGTCAAACCCTCAATTCCAGCAGTAATCTTCTTATTGGAAAAAACTACTGGTGGGCCCTGGTGCTGCTTCTTAACCTGCTCTTCAATTGTTCCTGCTTCATGATTATACAGCCCCTTATAGTAGGAAACCCACTGGTCCGGCAAAATATTCAACCCTATTTCGGGGGCATTGTTTTCCTGGAAACTTGGTCTGTTAATAATTCTCCAGAATTCAGACATGTCCCTTTTTTCACCTGCTTCTCTTAAGTCTGCCCATGCTTCCCCTTGTAGGGCTAATTTCCTCCTCTTGGTCTCACTCTTATATTTGTTCCTGCACAGTGCAACTTGTTGGGGGTCCCTTGGTCTGGTTTTGAGACTGCTTTAAAGCTCCCTTAAGGCCTGTGAGCAATCTCGATCGAACCATCGTGGGTGACAATGATTCCTTGTAGGCGCCCTTGTTTTTAACAGTCCATCTATCAGTTTAGCAATCTGCCCAAATGCTGCGAGTAGCGTAAGACCTTGTACAGTCGTATTTAGACAATCCTCAAGGGCAGATTTCCCAGTATCCATCAGGGATTTATAGAAGGATTCCCCATCTATTTTGGACCACCTCAGACGCCTACCCTGGTCCGTTACCTTCTCAATAGCTGTGCCATACTGTCTCCTTCTAGGGCCAGCCACATAAAGCAGCTTTAGTACCAGGGGATTATGGTCACTAAAAGTGTTCCATTCCTTCCCTACACTAGTAATTCTGTTTTTTAAAAATCTAGAGACTAGGATATAATCGATAAATGAGGAACACCCTCTGCCCATAAATGTTGGTGGTAGACTGCCATCCCTCTGCACAACCATCATATTAATTGTGTGCTCTAAATCGTGATTGTGAAGGAGTTTACTAAAAGCCAGACCTTCCGGCGTATGAACAAAATGCGTCCCGTTCTCCACAGGACAATGCGACCATGCAGCGTCTATAGGAACTAGGGCCGGACAAAGGTGACAGTTAAAGTCTCCCATGACCAATATAGCAGGTACATGTGCCGCTTTCCTAACTGTAGTTTCCTGGCCTAATCTATCATCCAGTTCCCCTGCGAATGTATTATAGTCTCCACCAGCCCCATTGTTATAAACGTTGAACATGGTCAACCTTATCCCCTTCCCCTTAAATCGTACGGCTTGAATAGCGTACGAGCTCCAGTCTGTATTGGACCAAGTGCCCTGAAGGTTCAGGTCTACATATATAGATAGACCTCCCATGGCTCTGCCCGATCTGGATTTTTGTGCCGGGACAAAAAAACATTTATACCCCTGGATATGAAAGGTACTATTATCTATCACCCATGTTTCCTGGAGGCTAATTATCTGGTAGCCACTAATATAGTGGCGCCACTCAGTGTTATCAAATTTGGATGCCAGACCCGCTATGTTCCAGGAAATAACTCTTACTACTTCTTGAGCTTCCCCTGTTCCCCCGCTAGTCTGAATATATTCCAGGGTTTAAACATGGCCAGAATCCAACCCGCTTTTACCTATAAAGAGTTCAGTAGCTTGGGTCCTGGTCTCTATTACATCTGCGCCCCTACCACGGCTGGAGGTGGTTAACTGTACCAACGGGCTTTGCGGCCCAGTTTCCGCTGGTAAACCCGCTCTGTTTGCATCACCTAGACGCACTCTTCCCCTTACCCTGGTGTTTCCATCCGTAAGTCAGTCGTTAATGTCCAGCGAGTTCAGGACCTCATATCTATTACTTGTTGTAATTAAGTTGATATCGGGAACTGTTTCCCGACTGGACCGACCCTCGCCACTAACACCAAATTTCTGGGGGGGGGGTAAAAAAAACGCAGCGGAACAACATTTACATAATCATTGATGTAATCATTTCGCCAGACAGGGGAGCCCTTGGACCAATTGTTTGGACAGAGCGCTACGAGTAGCTCATGTATCGACCAGAAACTGATCAGTAGAACCCAAAACATGCGCTGAAATATATGGACCCCTTTGATCTACTGGTACTTCAACCGATTCCATACCCCATCCTACGCAATCCTATGCATACATATTATCCTGAAACTCAGAAGACTCACCCTCAGCTATCTGATACTGATTTCGTCGATCAAAAGTATTATAGTCAGCCTGACCACGACCCCTTGCTTCAAACCTACCACGATCATTCGCTCCTCCTCTTGGACCTGAATAACTATTTCGAAACCTACTATTTCCTCGACCACGCTGCATACGCTGCTCTCGAAGCACTGGACAGTCTGAAAGCCAATGTCCAAACTGTTTACAGTATGCACATTGATCTGCAGAGATGTCGGAACGGGAAGAAGGCGGGCCATAAGACCCACGTCTACCCCTATTATTTCCCCTCGGCTGCGTAGCGTAAACCTGAGCCAACATCACCTTCGTATTCAAATCTTTCGCCTTTTTATCACCACTTTCTTTAGCCTCCAATTCCTGTCGTTCATAATACTGAGCCATAGTTAAAAGAGAAGCAGGAGTTGCAGTAGTCCATGAACTTTCACTAGCCTTTAAACGCTTTGCAATCTCCGGATGGAGATTAGCCACATACTTATCAACAAACAAATGCCTGCCCGTATCTTCTGTTAATAATTGACCGCTATAATCGTGAAACACTTCCTCGAAGCGTGTAAAGAAATCCGAAACTGATTCATCTGGCTTCTGTTTACAAGAGGCCAACATCGTCCAGTCAATCTTCTTAGGGGGAATGAGCGTTTTTAATTTATTCAAAATAGCCGCTGGGAGGTCTAAAATTAATTGACATGGCTTACAGGCGGGCTCTCTGTCCGAATTGGCCCGTGCCATCTCCCTCCAGTCTGCACCTAATATCTGTCGACCATCATACTTACGAATTGCCCTCCACATATCAGGAGGCAATATTAACCCAAAGAAAAGATCAATATCAACTAATGTCATAACACACGAAGAAATAGCTCCATCAACTCCCTCATAAAAAGCCGACGGATTTTTGCGCGGATCAGGCAAAGCATTTTTAAGCGCCATAACATCCGCTCTATTCCAAGGAGTATAAACCCAATTATATATAAAATAACCCTTCGAATCCGCAGACAACTTATTATCATCTGTACCTTTGGGAGGGACATACAAAGGCGCGGCTTTTCGCATAGGCATAACATGAACTGTATCACCCTTGTCTGCTGCGAAGATAGGGCACTCCTTGGCCGTCGCTCCGGGCGCAGTGGAATCCGCCGCCTTTTTCAACTTCCATAGTCGCGACACCTCATCCCGTAGCTGAACCAGATTCTGGAAGAAATCATTGACATCTGCGAGGGCAAAAACACCTTTACGTAAATTATCACAACAAACTGATATAGCCTTATGTTCCAACTCAGGTGAATACTTCCTAAACCGTTCAACAACTTCTTGTCCAAAATGCTCCAGAAAGTACAATCACTCTTTCTCAGACCACGTACGCATACCATCTTCAATCTCTGAAACAGAAATAACATCAATAGTAAGTTTACGAGCCAATTGGCGTAAATGCGCAGACCGTTCAACAGAAAGTACAGAACGGGTATCCCTCCTTTGATCCCGATCATCAGCCGAATCAGAATCCGCAGCTGGAGCCAAAGGCATGATATACGGAGGCGGACAACGATCTAGCAATGAAAAATCATCAGATTCATTATTAAGGACAGGATAAAGAGGACGCCGAATAGGAAACTGACCATTAATCTGTAAATTACGTTCTCGTATCTCCCTATCTTTCTGGTCCTGTAATTCTTTCTCCTGTAACTGTAAAGCCTTAACATGGGCAGCCTTTCGCTGCTCCTTGTCCGCCAAGGCTTGTTCATGCTTCATTCGTTCACGCACCGCTTTCTCCCACATACGAACACAATCAAACATATCCTGCGCTGAAACAAACACTGCTCCACATACTGAACCTTTCGTAAATCAAACGACCCATGTAGTGGCCATCGTAATTCAGGATAATTTTTTGTAAATTTATACCACAGTGTACTATACATAATAGGGGGAAGACCAAATTTTATATACACTTCACGATTAGGTGTTCCCTCGGGGGGAGCCGGCTGAGATTCATTTAATCGATAACTGGTACCCTTTCCAAGACAGCATATTCCTCGGAGTGTGCTGAAAACAGGCATGTCAAGAATATCACAGAAACGTGATATCACACACAGTGGCACTTAAAATAACGTGCCGTTCAAACAAATACAAAGTCAGAGAAATATCTCTACATTACCTGCCTATGTGAGGTGCACTCCACATATAGTACAAATCATAGAACCAAACGTTAGCTAACTCAAACAAATCCAAAAAGCCGCAGTAAGTGTCAGTAGACTACCTTACCAATCCAAAGCTTACCAAATATTCCAAACGTCCAGATTCCAACTGCCAAGTTCTCGAATCGGCCAAACGGTCACTGCACGGCAACCCAACGATCAAGATCTCAGTCGAGGACCGGCGCCACCTGGAAGGTCAGATTGGAAGAAAGGGAAAAACCGCTGTGGGTGCCAAGACTCGGGTCACTCAATGGCAGCGCGCGCGTCCAGGGCGAATTCCCAGTCCTTCGTCACGACCAATCCTTCGGGCATCCGAGTCTCCGATGAGTTCCTATTCGGGCGCCAATTTGTGGTATTGGATTTCAACAGATCTACATACTCTGCAAAAACTCTTCATACCTTGGAATAGAAGTTGGCACGGAAACTGGAAAAATGCAAAAGACAAGTTTATTAAGACCCCATGGGGTGGTGATACAAGCCTACAGCACCCTTCGGCAATGCAAGGAGTATCACACCAAACATCGGTGCATAGCTCCTTTTATACAGTTTACAGGAATGCAAGAAATAGGTGGTACACCTTTACACAATTTTAGGGACATATAAGGACATTTTTGGAACACAGCCAACATGTGGGAGGAGTTTTAGTACCACTGGTTAGTTTGGAGAACATTCCTAAGCAGTGACCGATCATTAACCTAGGGGCTTAAATACGCATGCGCAAGCTTGACCACAGCTAAAAATAATCAGTTGCTGGGCAGATATCAATGGTCATCGGGAGAGAGAAAGGACAAAAGGGCATGCTGACCACGAGGCAGCGCATTCACTAAGATGGAAGCCAAAAATACAAAATGGCCTCCGGAATATATTCAAGCTAACAGTGAAAAGCTTTGTGTAGCTGAAGCAAATGCTAACCAAATCGCTATCAAACTACGACAGTATGGAAAAAATGATGTGGCAGCTTGGCCAATCCATGCAACAATTGAAAGCACTAGGAGCAACGGTGCAAATGCGTTTCCCAGCTGCGCTGAGAATAATGTGGGACAATAAGATGTATACCATCAGAGATCCCAAGGAGGTAGAGTGTTTTATAGATCGAATAAAGATACAATCAAAAGAGTAAACAAAAATGATGTAAAACAATGAAGTAAATCTGCTTAAAGACACAGTAGAAGAGTAAGGAGCTTGAAAAAAAAGGGCAAAGAAATGCCCAGAAGAAAAGTAAGAGAGGCTTCTCCCGGGTGGGGAAGAAGGGAAGAAATTTGCGCAGACATTTTTGTAAAAATAATAAACAAATGCACAAGGTGGGGAGCAAAAGGTCAAGGGAACCCTGACAACACTTGTACAAATCAGAAAGGTTTCGCAAATCGGATGCACACAGAAGGGTTTGGACTGAATGGCTGTTAACAAAATGATTTGGAATGTGATTGGGCTCCAGATATGGAAACGAAGGTCAAAGATTATGGAATACCTAAAAATAGTAGACTGTGAAATAATGATAATGAAGGAGACCCATCTACTGAAAGGAGAATGGGAGAAAATCCTCAAAAGTGAGAAATGGATAGCGACATGGGTGTGCACGAATCAAGGCTGTACCGTGAAAGGGGTGGCGATTCTGTTCAAATAGTCTCAGGGAGTGAGGGTCGAAGCCTCAGAGGTAGATAAGAAAGAAGGATGGGTTATAGTGAAAGTGAGGATAAAAAACAACCCTTATATAATGGTGGGATACTATGGTCCCAATCTGGATGACCCAGAACCGCTCCAGGAAATTTACTCACAACTCCTGTCAGCACAAGCACCTATAATAATGGGGGGGGGGGGGTTTAATATCATACTAGACCCAAAGAAAGACAGGTTTCCAACCAAGTATGGTCCCAACCAACCTAAAACGAGGGAGTGGGTGAGCCTTTGTATTAAAGATTTAGGGATCATGGATATATGGAGAGAAAAAGGCGACAAGACCAGGAAACGAACAAAAAGGGGCTCAAGCGCAGAGGGAAATCAGAAAATCTCCACAAACACGTGCGCTTACCCAGGAGAAGTCCCGAAAGGTTGGATTAGAATATAAAGTGGGCCCCTGACACCTCCAGTTCCAAAATATTGCTTAATAAGGAAAAAAAAAGTTCTTGTAGCCACCGCTCTGCATAAGACACTGGGTTTGGGCCCGCAACGCCTTTCGGCAGTTACACCATCCACACGTTGTTGCGGCGAGACCGTCCCTCATCGCATGCCAGCCTCTCCTCCAAGGCCTTGATCCTGGCTGTGAGGTTGAGCATTGTGGTTGTGTTCAATTCAGTGTCAGGGTGAATCTCCATGATTGCTGCTTTGTGTGTCTGTACTTTGTCTGCTAGCTACTAGTGGTCTCCACGCAGAAGCGTGAAGTCGGTGGCCACTCTGTCTATCTTTGCCTCTAAGGAGGAGCAAGTTTGCTCCAGTGTTGAGCCAAGCTTTGTTGACAGCGATTGGTGCTGGGGTTAAGCATGTTGTGTGGCCTGGGTTTGCGGTAGCCCCTTTGAGTCTGGGCGAGTGGGCACCTGAGGAGTAGTGGACTGTAGTCGACCCATGACCAACTGTTGAGCAGTAGGCATATGTCTGCTCAATTCAAAGTCACTGCCTTAGGAGGGGGTGCCTGCTTTGGGTATGTTAATGTTGCAGGATCCCAGTCCGTACCTTCTCTACACCGTTTAGTGGAGGGGGCGACCACAGGCCACAGGCACCAGTGACAGATAGGAGGAGAGTCTCTCATAGTATCCAGGCTCAGGCCTCCTGGCCCAGGCCTCCATGCAGGTCTCCGGGGTGGTGCAGCATGCAAAGCATGTCAGCGCGCCTCGTGTGCTCTGGCACGGGACCACTTCTGTCGTTGGACTACCACATAGAAGAGGAAGGGGAGAGCAGGCCCTGCGTGGAGCCACTCCTTTGCTTAGTGTTGCCAGTGGGTCATTCTCAACAGTCTCTCCCCCTCGCCGTATGCTTTCCCCTGGCTTCACCCACCCCCCCCTCGCGGCAGCTTCTGTCCTGCTTTCCTGTGTCCCCAGTTTCTCATTGCCATCACGACAGTGCGGGCCTCCGGCCGCGCCAAAGGAAGAAGTGCTCAGTCTCTTTGGGGGTGAGGGCGAGCATGCCTCGCGTCTTCTAGGCCGCCCTTATGGGGCCAGGGTGTGTGGGCAGTTAGGCCTATGTCCATGCTGCAGTGGAGGTGCTCGGTATCTTGGGGGAGAGTGCCTCTCTGCCTCTAGGCCACACACATGGGCCTGGGTGTGTGGGCGCCTCTGTCTGGGCCTGCAGACATATCCGGTGTCTGTGCCGATCATCAGCGAGAGGAGGGGGGAAGAGGAGCCGGCCCCGTTCAGACTACCACACTCGATCAGACCTGGGCCGACACGACCCACAGGTCTTTCCTAGCACTTCCCTACCTCTCCTCTCCTCACCTCTGCTCTTCAGATGTGCCGCAGGCCCTCTTTGCAGAGCCACAGAAGGCCTCCGCCTTGCGGTCCCAGCTTGCCATTCAGGGATCACTCGGTGAGGCGAGTGCAGGCCGCTGTGCACTCCGGTGGGAGTCATGCCATGGGAATGGAGTGTTACTTCCTCCACCTTCTCGGCAAGGCGTCTCGTACCAGCCCTCACAACTGCAATGCCGACATCCAGTCCTGAAGGCTTAAGGGTCTCGGAAGGCTCCAAGATGGCTGTGCGATCATGAAGGTAGAAGGCGCCAACCACCACGTGGCCCAGAGCCCATCCATCCTTTCTTGACCTGTCTACTGTTGTCTCACCTCTTGTTTTTCAGCTCTATGCAAGCCTTTGGCTGGTGGGAACAGGATCGGACTTTTGTGGCATGCGGATGCTGCCTCTTTTGGGGAGGATTCGCAGGATAACAAGGGCAGACAACGGAGCGATACTAAGGGGCGTCTGCGTTCTTAGCCACTAGGCAAAGCGGGAAACATCCTTTACAAAGCAACTGTTACAACGCACTACCATTACGACGCAACCATTACAACGCAAGTCATTACAACGACTTGCGCTGGTGGCGCTCCACGATAGGGAATAGGTTAATTTACTATCCAACATCTTCCCTACTATCCACGGGGACTGGAGTTGGAATAGTAAATTAAACTATTCACTATCCAGTGCCCCCCAACGCAAGTCGTTGTAACGACTTGCATTGTAAAAGTTGCTTCGTAAAGGCATGCGTTGTAATAGCATGCGTTGTAACGTCATATATCCGGCCAAGCGCCCAACAAGTCTGAAACCCTTCCATATGGTATTTCTTCAGGAGTCCTGGTTGAGAGAGGACCAGTAAGTAGAAGGCTTTATGGCACTAAATAGCAAGTGCAGGAGCTGGGGTAAAGGGAGAGCATCTGCAGGTGTCCTAACATTAATATCTACCAAGATCATCAGGAGATCATTGGAGGTTATAAATTTATCAAGTGGCCTCCAGTTTTCAGAAGTAGAAATGGCTTTGAGCAACAGCACTATTTGATACTTCCTACGTATAAACATTTATATTCATAAAGAAGACCATCAGCAAATGCAATTCTAGCTGGAATTATTTGAATCCCCCTTCCAGCGTCTGGTAGCAAAATATCCGGAAGCAGTGATAATAATGGCCAGGGATGTTAATGCTCATCTCTTTCCTTTAAAGCTGGGCCTGCAGCTAGAGGCAGCTTTGGTTTCTTATAACATTTCCCCTGCACAGTTCCACTCTGGTGTCATTAAAAAGAAGGGTAAAATATTGAGTCAATGGCTGGCGAATCATAGTCTGGCCTATTTAAACGGACGTTATAAAAATGATTTGCCAGCAGCAGAAACTTTCTGGCAGGGCCAGTCCTCAGGCCCCATTGACTATATATTTACGTCTATTTGGCAATTCAACCTTTTTAAGAATTTTGAGTTGGTAAAATATGAGTGGTCACTGGGCAATTACAGCAGTCCTAGACCTGTGTGAGCCAGTCTCCCCTGAGAGGGTTCTACCCCTAGGAATGTCCTGCTCGCGTAGGCTCTCAACACGCTTGGATCCTATCCATCTCCAACCGTTAGCCACCTTTCAATTAGAGGAGAAGAATGATATCCCCCTATTTATCTAGGTGATATCATTGTATGGTACAATAAAATAGTACAACAAGTTTTGGGCTTTATAACAGTAAACATGTGTGCAAAGGGTGTGCGAACAGACCCTCGTCCGAAGGGGGGGGGCTGGTTTGATTCCAACTGGCGAGAGTTAAAGCTATTGGTGAGTCAGAGTGCCATGAGCGCTAGGCGTCAACCACGCTCCTCAGCCCCCCAGGAGCTGGTTAAGCTTAAATGCCAACATAAAGCTCTTGTGCAGATGAAAAAAGATGCCTTCTATCACAGCAAGTGGGATGAGATGCAGGAAATTATAATCCTTAAGGATCAGCAGAGGTTTTCGGCAAAGGTTAACGAGTTTAGTGGCCACCATATGGGTACTCTTGTTTCTATGATCCCGGAAGCTCAGTGAGCTACTTATTTGACAGACCTATATAGGGGACCCTCTGGCTCCGAAAGGTCCCATAGAAATCTTGGACAAAAACTCCCTGTTGCTCGGTTTTCAATAAAGGAAGTAAAAGCCATTATCAAGAGAGTAAAGCTCTCCTGTGCTGCCAGCCCCGATAACATTCCAGCAGTAATAATTAAAAAGAACAGTGTTTGGTGGGCCACGGTCGAGTCTTCCTTGTTTAGCTGCATTGTCACGTCCAATCATTTCCTGGAAAGGGTCAATAGTGAAACCTATTTTTAAAAAAAGGGGGTGGTACAGACCCCATACATTATAGGCTAATTATTCTTCTTGATATTTCACTATAGATCTTTTCTTATCTAAGCTAGAAGACTGGGCCTTGAAAACAGGAGAATTTGAATAGGGCAGTTTTTTTTCGGGAGTGTCATTCCACCATGGATCATTGCTTTGCACTATGGGCCATTATTCGGAAAGCCCTGGAGGAAAACTAAAGGCTGTGTTTCAGTTTTGTAGACTTCAGGACACCCTTTGATTCTGTCGAAAGGGATATCCTATGGTGGAAACTTGCCACCTGGGGGCTCCAGTTTAAGCTCCTTAGTGTACGCTAATCCTTGCACTCTGGTAACTGGGCCCAGGTAGAGTTAGATATGTCGGGCCATTTATCTCATAGAATCCCCATTGACAACGGCCTCCAGCAGGGGTGCGTTTTTGCACCCCTGTTTTTTATTATATTTTTATCCGACCTTCCCCCCTTTATTTCCCAATCTAACTCCTTTTCACCCAAAATTGGGAAACAGCACATTGTTAGTCTACTTTATGCAGATGTTTGGTATTATTGGATTATACGCCTATTGGCCTTCAGAGGAAACAAAATGCTCTAGCAACTTATAGAAAGCAGAACCAGCTTATCATTAATCTGGAAAAAAAACAAGATTTTGGTCTTTAGGAAAAGAGTAAAGAAATGCAACCGGTATTTAGATACACAGGAGGTGGAGCAAGTCGACCAATGCAAATATTTGAGCTTACCCTTTAGGAGGAACTTGAGCGGGGGTACGCATTGGGATGGCATCAAGCAGAAGGCCTTATTGCAGGCCAGCTGTCTATCAAGCTTTAATAGTAGATTTGGGCGGTTTTCTCATATTCCACTACTAAGGGCTTACGAAGGGAAGTTACCTCAGATGGGTCTATATAGAGGAGAGGATTTTTCCCTTGATCTGACATATGAATGGGACAGATAAGAAGGGGTAGTGCTTAGAAGGCTTTTATCCCTCCCCCAGGGCACCAAGTTTCAGGCCGTAAGGAGAGAGTGCAATCGGGTCTCCTGGAGCCTGGTGGCCTCCATTCGGGCCCTAAAATACTTTAATACAATCCTGGAGAATGGTGAGGTGTCTAAAGTCTCCAAATTGTGCTGGGAAGAGATTCAATGTAGCAAACAAATGTGAGCATAGGTCGTAAGAAATAGATTAATTACCCTTAGGAACCTCCATTCAGATAGTGGTATAATTACATCTTCTTCATACCCCTTCCCTGGCAAGCACGCGTTAAAAGAATCTGTCACTTTGGTGTCTGAATTGAATTATCTATTTTATCTGAGAAAGAAACCGTCCATCAGCTTCTCAATCCTCACTCTGGGCCAGGACACTGTTATGCCTTATTTATCACAGCTACCAGACCCAGGATTGCAAAATGAAATACTAGGGGTTAGGGTGGGATGTAACACAGTTTATTCATCCCGCCTTTATCGGGCCGGGTCCAGGATAATAGTGATCTCTGCCCCTGCCCCCAGAAAGTTAAATGTTCCTTACTGCATATATTAATGGACTGCGTCTTTTATCTTGCAAATCGAAGTACTTTTTAAGACCACTGTTTTTTAAATATGATGTTCTCCATAGGAGGAACGCTGTGGAGCTGTTGACAGAAATGTGTTATTTAGATCTGGCTGTTGGAATTGCTCCGTTTTTTACGGTCTGTTAAACAGAGTTTTAATGATGAATTGTAGTGGGTATGGGGTGTTGTGAAGTTAGGATGGGGTGTTTTTAATTGTTAATTGTGTTTTAGAATATTTTATGGACCATTGTCTAAATAAACTTGCTTTCTTACCTTACCATTTCTGACAGCCTTTTCATGTTGGGAAAACCACCAAGAAACGGCTGTCCGAAATAGATTTTGGGCCCCATGCAGGGTCCGCGTCCATCATGGGCCACTGTAAAGTGGCCCAGGGGACACATGTAGTACCTCCCTGCACTGTGTGCCATGCACCACATGCTGCATGGCACACATTGCATGGATGTGCAGAGAGTACTCCTTTGCACAGCGGCTTGTGTTACAGCCCTTTTCCTGGGCTGCAGCACAAGCTGCTGTGTAAAGAAGCACTTTGCGACCGCCAGCGGTCACATTGTAATTCAAAGGTTGTACTGCAGCCTGCTTGTCAGGCGGTCTCCTGACTGTTGTGATAGTGGGTGGCAGTCTGATCGACCGCTATCGTAATCAGCCCCTTTGTACTTACTGTCTCTACTTTTTCGACTTTGATGACTTTTCTTTGGGTTTTTTAGACCCATATCCACCTCCACAAAGGGGACCACATGAATTTTTCATTTGGCTCAAAAAAACATGTTATCCCTACATGGATATGCATTTGGATTACAATTTCATTACTTTTCCTCTTCCTTTGGGTTGGTTTTGTTATCGTCTTTTTCTTGCTTCTGAATAGACACAATCTCCTAGAATGCTCTGCTGTTGAACTGGTAAACGAGGTTTTGAAACCCATTTTTCATTGACCTTTCCCTGGTGAACATTTCAGCTGCTCCAGTTCCTAATGAAATTGTTTGGGATAAGGTGCCATATGATATATTTGAACCGACTGAAACTTTACAAATACCTTCTGTATTTTGTATTTCTTTAATAGGTGTTATTACTCCTGGAACTATCTATGATGATTGGGACAGTCACACAGTACATGAAATGCTTGCTGATTTAGAACATTATACTGTTTTCAAAAGTGAAGACTTGTATGCTGGTACATCTATCTATGAAGAAATGTTCTCTTTTCACCATTATGGTCACCATTATTTACATAAAGAAGGTAGTCCTCATGCAGTATTTAACTGCACAGAATTAGAACACTGCCCTACACACCACAGGGTAGCTTGAAAATATTTGCCCAAACAATTTGCATATTTCTCTAGTCACGATTCAGCAGATCCAGAGTTGTATTATTATAAATTAACAACTTGTGCAGTGAAGAAAATTATGCTCACTGATAGAATGCTGATCAATTTTGCTTTTTTTATTTCCCAGTTGTCAACACAAGTGTATGACGTTTGGAGAGACATCATTGCTTTAAAATCTATATAGGGGCAAAAGATAGGCAGGTTCAGGGGAACAAGGCTTTATTTAGAGCATGCCTTATATGCCCACCAACTGATTTTCCTGAATAAAACTAGTAGATGTCTAATCTCAGCCTAGCCAAGATAGAGGATTTAAATACACCAAATATTCCTACATTTGCATATTCCGAATATTGGCAACAGTTCACAAATTACACACAGAAAATGCTTGACAATATGCTTAGACATTGGACACACAGATCTTCAAATTCCAATATAGAGGGATGGTTAGTGTGCCTGTTAGATACTAATGGATGTCAGGTACGTACGAAATAGAGTATCTAGGCCTAGTTATTAAATTGCTCCATTGGATATGTTTTATGAAATGACAAAGTGTATTGTCTAACTCTCTCTTCCTCCTTATATGTTATATTTTGTTATCTGTTATTTGATTGTATCACATGTAATGTGTGGTTTTTAAACGTGTAGTGTTTTATATGAATGTGGTGATATATAATATGTGTGATGATGTCTTAAAAATATTGTAAATTGATAAAAAGGTATATTTTAAATAAAAAGAGGTTTTATGATAAATCTTGAGTGTCAGAACCTATACGGTAAAAACGGTTGTGGGAGTCTACTGTACAGGCTTGAGTATTTTACTTACCTAAGGGTATGACTCAGAAGTGAGTGGAGTTTTGTGCCACTGGTTTGTGGTATAATCCAGGGGATTACTTGTTCTTTACTTTCTAATAGTACCCTATTCCCTTAGTTAACACAAGGGGTCTCTCTCTTTTTTTATATATTTGCTTACATTTACACTTCTTCGTAGGCATATTATCGAGTGCCTAGAACATTCTGTACTAGGGCTAAGTTCACTACACAAAATGATATTGTTTGTTATTGTCCACTCGGTCACAGAGCTATCACGAAAGAATCAACAATGCGGCCTGACTGGGCTTCGGCATGATTATATGAGTGAAGTTTATAATATAAACAAAATTGCTCCTGTGTTAAGACGGAGGAGTATTTTGCTGACACTGCTGAGGTCACCCCATGCTGAATTCTAGCCAGGCGAATTCCTGTTTGCCTCTTGCGAGGGATAAGGCCCAGCTCTCCACCAACACGGGCTTCCTGATGACACTTACCCATAGGTAAAGGGGGAATTAAATCACCCTGCATGGATTCTGACAGATTCACCCACTCTAGACACTCTAGGATAATTAGCGCTAGGTAAGAGCACAAAAAATAACAGTTCTCATATGCAAGAATATATCCTATGTAACAGAACAAAGGTCAAATTGTTTAAATTTGTTACCATTCTCGTAATGCTGATTACACTGTTTGGCTTCCTTTTAATAATAATTTCAGCACATATATTTTACATAAGTTCCATAATGCTTCCGTATATACTGAAAGGTCATGTTGTGTATTTCTTGTGGATCACTTTGGGTATGCATGAGTTACCAATCCACCTCTTACCTTGCTAGGTTCGGGGTACAGATGGTACATTGTGATCTAGCAGGATTAAGGCCAATATATCCTGATGGTGTGAGTAGAATCAGTCTAGCACAGTTTTGATGTTTATTTTTTCCAACAACAAACCCAGTTTTACTGAAAAAGTGTGAACCGTACGACATCCTGGGAGGCATTTCACACATATTCAATGCTAATTACTGGGATGGAAAAGCTAGAGAGCCAATGCAAATTAGCCTCCTAGAACTTCAGACAGGTAAAGATAACTTTCTAGAAATTATGTTTCGTTAATATTGATTAAACATCCGGCTTCACCGTTGAGTTGGATTTTTAATAACTATTAAAAAAGAGCTCTTTAAATATTTTACAATCTGGTCCAATCCATAAATATAGTATTAGTATTTATCATAAGTATATATGTTGGATTTTTCCAATGTTTTAGATATATTTTTCAGTGTAATGGGCTTTTTGGAGAGTTTATTCTAATTGCTTTTCAAAATATTTGTATTTTTGGGATACTCTTCACTTTATTTTTTTTATATATTTCTATGTTTGATTTTGGATGGTGGATGTCTGGTCAAGGACTTCTGCTACAGAATTGTAAGTATTTCTTTCTCTTTTTTTAAATGATGGGTGGGATTTATGTGTTCAATATAGAAATGTATTCAGTAATGTGAGACCTAGTGCATTGCAAATGCTTGTTTTAATTAGTTCTGTTTTTGATGTTCTTATTTTTTCACAATGATAAAAAATAAACAGTCATAATATTACTTAGCAATATTATTTACAATAGTCTAAGTCCTAAGTGAGCAACAAAATCAATTGAGAAATGGACAGCATCCCTAGTAGCATCGGAAAGCCTTCAGGAAAGTTTAGCGTCACCCCCAATATCAGGGGATTATATATAGTACTCTTTCACAGAAAACCATTCGTTCTGCAGAATCATCATGGTGTGAGCAAAAGAAAGACATTCTTAGCTAATCAGAGCATAGCTTTAAGAAGAGCCTTGTTGTCTTATCATTTAAGCAGTATACTACTACATGAATATTGATCCAGCCACTCTACGCTAATGTCATCCGGAGATGGCAGAACAAACTATTTAAATGAACAACAGCAAACTATTATGAATGAATAGGGTATAGTGAGCTAGCAGAAGGCCCTTGAAAAAGGCAACATTTCAGTGTATGTGATGGAAGATTTTCATCAAGAACAGCAAAAACAATGTTAAAGGAAATAAACATGACTCTGCATGACTGAGTGCTGCAGAAATGATAAACAGTGTACATGAAACTCCATTTTGAACAAGATGGCATCTGGACCTAAATTGAGCCAGGAAAACACACTTCTATATGTCATAATCATAGTTACAAATTCAACAGCATTATGTCAGTGCATACATATGAAAAATGAATATAAATCCATGACATGCACATTGTTAATAATGCACAAAAATATAAAATGGACAAAAACTCAAGCCCAAGTTAAAGAATTGTACCTCTAGGCTGTCTGTTAAAATAGCCTCCGAAATTGCAATCTGAAGCTATGTTGTAACTATTACTAATATCTGCCTTTTCATTAAAGAGTAAATGGATAAATAACTAAAAAATGTCTGGAAATCTGAGGAAGCATGAGTTGATAGCAGGGCCAGCTTAAGGACTGGTGGCGTCCACTGCGACAATGTGTTTTGGGCCCCCCCCAATGACCACCTCTGCCATGGATCCCCCCACTACCGCCCTTTAACAGTGCCCTCATACCGCCATAACCATTTTTTTCTCAGATGCATTTAATTTGTTTTATAGCACAGCTGCCACTCATATCAGTGTAGGGTGTCAGAGCACTTAACATCACACACACTACACAGAGACAATCATAGGTGTGTAAATCAGTGTGTAGGAAATGTTACATAAGACAGAGGACTACAAGGTATAGGAGTCGCATGTCCTCAGTATTGATGGGCAGGATAGTTTGGGAGAGCTTGGTCTGGAGAACCACAAACAAAGAATGTAAAGCATAACACCATGGTTGGGTGTTCTTTTTAATAATCAGAATTGGTTTCTATCCAAAAGAACCCTTTTTCCAACATTTGGCTAACAAAAGACTGGGGGAAAAATGTTAACACTCTAATCTATATCGTGCAGTTTGCATGCATCTCTTTGATGACAGTTAATAGCTCACTGTTCTATGTTAGGATTATAAGTTATAAACTGCAAGTAACAAAGGATCTCTCAGACCCACTGACCTATTTACATTATATGCACATTGTGACTGAATGGTACATGTTCTTTGCAGCAGGCATATTAACCCTCTACACTACCTTACCATGAGTTAAAAGTCCAATAGACAAACCTCAGATCTCTCTCTAGGAAGAACATTAATCACCAGAGTTATCTTGAAATTTGTATTTTTGCCTGAAAATAACTGGAGGCCAGGAATCCAGCAGGTGCTTTTCAAACCATGATACACTTCAAACACGATGCCCCCACTGAAGTCAGCACCTGGTGCGGTCGCACCTGGTTGATAGTAAAACTAGCTTTGTGGGAGTAAATGCGAGACTAAGTGATCACCTTTTTACGGAATATTGCCTGGTGTACTGCACAAAGGACTTCTGTGTTAAACTGATCAACTGATAAGTTACCCCATAACCCTCTTGAGTATCTTAGAACACTATACCCTAGTATAATGCAAAACATATAAGGGAGGTTAGGAAGGACAGTTCTTCCCACATTTCCCCTAAAATTATTTTCCACCCTCAAAATGTGATTGTACTGCTGAATATCAAGGATATGAATGTTGTGGGACAACAACATTGCGGACAAATTATTGAATGGTAAGAGCAGGGGAACTATAGATTTACTATACCTAACTCCACATCTATGTACCCTATAAAAGTACATACAAGAAAATCTATACTTACCATTTGATATTTTGAATTCCATATTTTGCCCATACTAATCTCGGACCTCCATATTCCATCTTCAATATTCAGGGGGCTCATCTCAAAATGTACGAGCAGGCTCAAGTTTTATTGTAAGATGCAGCTTTGATTCATTGGCGCAGTTGAAAAGGAGGATTTTTGGGGAACTGGAGTTGTCAGGGAAGAACAAAACTTTAAGAAGCAAACATGAACTCCTTCTCAAAATACCTTGCGTCTCAAAGATATCCACCATACAACTCTCCTTTTCAGGTAATATCCTCAGAATCTGCAACGTCCTTTCCACTGATTTAAGACTTGGCTCACAATCAAATATGCAAATCTAAGCTCGAAGAATGCTTCAATTACCTTGACATATTTCTTGTTAATCCACCAGATGCCGCCGCCATGTTCCTCTTACCTGATTGCTATCTACCCCTGATCTATTATAGAGCCAATCTCATGTACTAAAACTATTATTGTATACCTTTCTGAACACACCCCTCTGTATTTGTCTTCCGCTGCTCTATTAAATATAACAAAGTACATGTACTGCAAACTGTTGTTGCTATATCTATTTTTTTCCAAAATGTGTCTCGGTTTTTGCACACAAAACTATTTGTATCAATGTTCTCAATATGTGTTCAAACCTAAATGCTATATTCTATGCGAATGTTTTTCTCTTCCAAACCTGGATATATTGTCCAGCAAGTAATCGCATTTAGGTCTTGCCAGCACTGCATCAAGAACCCCGAACTAAATAAATACATACATAAAGTGAAAGAGGGTCACTTTGAGCTTACATTGTTGTGTGATTGTGCTTCTATATATTCGAATGTCACCTTTCATAGTACAAGTTGCGGTGCCTCACAATCCGTATTCTAGAACCCCCTAGGAGCCACATAAGCCTCTGTTTCTAGCTGAAATAGTGTGAGAACTCTATAACTGGGACACCTAGTTGCTGCAGCCCTACGGAGGACGGCAACGACCGCCTGCCCAGGAAAGGTATATTTCTGTTGCAGAGACCACAGTTGTCTTCTTATTCAGTTTTGCTCTGAAAATCTCCCTAATAGCTTTCTGGCTGGTTGTGCTAAGTTCACCCCCATTCAAAGTCTGGTGCCTCCTGCTGTGCGAACCTCGTCTGAGCACTACCTCTGCCTGAGGAGGTGTATCTTGGACAAAGAAAATCTGTATCTGGTGATCCAGCAATTATGCCTTTCCTTCTGCTGGTAGCTGCGCCGTATGCGTCTATGCTGAGAAGCCTCCTCCGTCCATGCTCCCAGAATTAGGAACATTTCTATCTACATCAAAACTGGCCCAACCATTCTGCAAATCAGAGAGTATATGAAGACCAACATCTTCAGAGGCTGACTGTTGGGAAATGAAATGCGGTTCTTGCTTCAGTTCTAGCCATTTGCAGGTTGGAAAGTTTTTTGTTTGGGGTGCAGGAAGTATTCCTACTTATTGTGTTGTGGGGGGCTTACGCCTAGTTATAGTGAAGTAGAGGTGGCATTTTGCTTGTGGAAAATGTATAGTTAGATTGGTCCACTGACTTGTGATGTGGAAAGTGGCTTGCTAATAATGTCAGAGTGGTGTCAGCTACTGGTTGTAGTGGATGGAGTGGGGGAATGGCTCTAACTCATATGGTGATTAAGCATGGGCGTAAAATCCGCTCCGATCGCGGATTTTTCGGATTTTCGGCAAATTCCCAATCCGCGAACTCTCGCGAATTTGTCGAAAATCCGTGAATCCGCTCGCGGCGGATTTTTTGCTTGGTTGCGGCGCGCGGCGTGGTGCACGGCGTTCACTTTCCGTCATTTTAGCGTTTGCCGAGTTGTTTTTCTTTGCGAGTGACGCGCCATTTTAGATCTTGCTGCGTGTTCCCGCGGGAGTTTGTCGCCCGCGAATACGTACTCGCGGCTTGCCACCTTGCACAGCACACCTCGCGAGAGTTCGCAATTGCGAACACGTAGTTGCGGCGGAAAGGAACAATCTCGCACTTGCGAAATAGAGATTTTGCAATTTCGCACAAGAAAATCACCAGCAAACAGGATAAACCTTCAGAAAATTATGATTTTTATCAGAATCACTCCTCAGGTTGACATTTGCATGGCCTTTTTTTTTGCAAGGAGTCCATTTTGGGGGGGGGGAGGAAGGAAGTGCCCCACAGTCTCCAACTTCCTGTTCCTGTCCAGCAGGCTCCTCCCAGTGCTTTGTCCATCTCCTGGTCACTTTCATTTGGATCTGGAGCTGGAAGGATTACTTTTTGTGGGTGCTGCTGGATATTTGGATTTGAGGCCTTTTTGACTGTCTTTGGATCACTTTTGGATTAGAAATCAACTTTCACAAGTAAGTTTGTTTGGGGCATTACAGTTGCTGCAAGTACAATTTTGGAACTTTTTCAGAAAATTAAATAAATTATATTGTGGGTAGCCACAGTATCCAGTAGGACCAGGGTTGGTTATGGGTGCATGATACAACTGTTTTGTTGAATTTAAACACCATTGAGGCCATGGATGGGCTGGGATTGTGCAGATTTTATTGTTTTTTGTCGTTTTTTTGGGCCTGCTGGTGTGGCCCTTTGCCCAGGGGTGGTGAGTGTTGCATGGGCCTAGTCTTTCTGTGGGGTGTCTTCTTGAATTTAAACATAATTGAGGCCATGGATGGGCTGGGATTGTGCTTATTTTATTGTTTTTTGTCGTTTTTGGGGGGCTGCTGGTGTGGCCTTTTGCTTGCCCAGGGGTGGTGGTGGTGCATGGACTGAGTGTGCCTGTGGTGTTGTCTCACTCTCTTTGATGTAAACATCATGGATGGCATTGGATTGTGGTGATTTCTGGCTGTTTTTCTGTTTTTTGGGGGTGTACTGTTGATGTGGTCTGGCCATGTGGGTGGTGGTGGTGGCCATCTTGAGTGCTGGCTGGTACAGGCAACATGTGCTTGGGGTGTAAGGGGGCCATTTTGAGGAGAGGCAGTGTCTGAGGCCTGCACTTATTTTGCCTACTTTTCATCCCTTATGCCCAGGGGTAGTGAGTGTTGCATGGGCCTAGTGTTTCTGAGGGGTGTCTTCTTGAATTTAAACACCATTGAGGCCATGGATGGGCTGGGATTGTGCAGATTTTATTGTTTTTTGTCGTTTTTTTGGGCCTGCTGGTGTGGCCCTTTGCCCAGGGGTGGTGAGTGTTGCATGGGCCTAGTCTTTCTGTGGGGTGTCTTCTTGAATTTAAACACCATTGAGGCCATGGATGGGCTGGGATTGTGCAGATTTTATTGGTTTTTGTCGTTTTTTTGGGCCTGCTGGTGTGGCCCTTTGCCCAGGGGTGGTGAGTGTTGCATGGGCCTAGTCTTTCTGTGGGGTGTCTTCTTGAATTTAAACCTAATTGAGGCCATGGATGGGCTGGGATTGTGCTTATTTTATTGTTTTTTGTCATTTTTGGGGGGCTGCTGGTGTGGCCTTTTGCTTGCCCAGGGGTGGTGGTGGTGCATGGACTGAGTGTGCCTGTGGTGTGGTCTCACTCTCTTTGATGTAAACATCATGGATGGCATTGGATTGTGGTGATTTCTGGCTGTTTTTCTGTTTTTTGGGGGTGTACTGTTGATGTGGACTGGCCATGTGGGTGGTGGTGGTGGCCATCTTGAGTGCTGGCTGGTACAGGCAACATGTGCTTGGGGTGTAAGGGGGCCATTTTGAGGAGAGGCAGTGTCTGAGGCCTGCACTTATTTTGCCTACTTTTCATCCCTTATGCCCAGGGGTAGTGAGTGTTGCATGGGCCTAGTGTTTCTGAGGGGTGTCTTCTTGAATTTAAACACCATTGAGGCCATGGATGGGCTGGGATTGTGCAGATTTTATTGTTTTTAGTCGTTTTTCTGGGCCTGCTGGTGTGGCCCTTTGCCCAGGGGTGGTGAGTGTTGCATGGGCCTAGTCTTTCTGTGGGGTGTCTTCTTGAATTTAAACATAATTGAGGCCATGGATGGGTTGGGATTGTGCTTATTTTATTGTTTTTTGTCGTTTGTGGGGGGCTGCTGGTGTGGCCTTTTGCTTGCCCAGGGGTGGGGTGCATGGACTGAGTGTGCCTGTGGTGTGGTCTCACTCTCTTTGATGTAAACATCATGGATGGCATTGGATTGTGGTGATTTCTGGCTGTTTTTCTGTTTTTTGGGGATGTACTGTTGATGTGGACTGGCCATGTGGGTGGTGGTGGTGGCCATCTTGAGTGCTGGCTGGTACAGGCAACATGTGCTTGGGGTGTAAGGGGGCCATTTTGAGGAGAGGCAGTGTCTGAGGCCTGCACTTATTTTGCCTACTTTTCATCCCTTATGCCCAGGGGTAGTGAGTGTTGCATGGGCCTAGTGTTTCTGAGGGGTGTCTTCTTGAATTTAAACACCATTGAGGCCATGGATGGGCTGGGATTGTGCAGATTTTATTGTTTTTTGTCGTTTTTTTGGGCCTGCTGGTGTGGCCCTTTGCCCAGGGGTGGTGAGTGTTGCATGGGCCTAGTCTTTCTGTGGGGTGTCTTCTTGAATTTAAACACCATTGAGGCCATGGATGGGCTGGGATTGTGCAGATTTTATTGGTTTTTGTCGTTTTTTTGGGCCTGCTGGTGTGGCCCTTTGCCCAGGGGTGGTGAGTGTTGCATGGGCCTAGTCTTTCTGTGGGATGTCTTCTTGAATTTAAACATAATTGAGGCCATGGATGGGCTGGGATTGTGCTTATTTTATTGTTTTTTGTCGTTTTTGGGGGGCTGCTGATGTGGCCTTTTGCTTGCCCAGGGGTGGTGGTGGTGCATGGACTGAGTGTGCCTGTGGTGTTGTCTCACTCTCTTTGATGTAAACATCATGGATGGCATTGGATTGTGGTGATTTCTGGCTGTTTTTCTGTTTTTTGGGGGTGTACTGTTGATGTGGACTGGCCATGTGGGTGGTGGTGGTGGCCATCTTGAGTGCTGGCTGGTACAGGCAACATGTGCTTGGGGTGTAAGGGGGCCATTTTGAGGAGAGGCAGTGTCTGAGGCCTGCACTTATTTTGCCTACTTTTCATCCCTTATGCCCAGGGGTAGTGAGTGTTGCATACTTGCATGTCCCTAGTCTTTCTGTGGGGTGTCTTCAATGTAAACATCATGGATGGCATGGGATTGTGCTCATTTTTCTGTGTTTTGTCGATTTTTTGGGGTGTATAACTGAACTGATGTTCCTCTGTCTTCCATTGCTTTTAGGTGCACAAGAAGACTCAATAGAACCACCAGTGCCAGGAAGAAGTCCTGCAGCGGTGTGTGCAGCATAACGTCACGCGACGTCACGTCTGGACACAGAACCCTCTGCAACTCGTGCAACTGCTGCCTGCTGACCTGCTCTGAAGAAGATGGCCCCAAAAAAAGTAACCCGTAGCTCCTCTAGCAAGAAAGGTGCCAGTAAGGAGCAGAAGAAGCAAGTTACCAAGGACACTGGTGTGCCGCCCGCCCCTTTTTTTGTGAGTAAAAAAAAAAGTATGCCTGCAGCAGCTGCAGCGGGATCTGCTGGGGACCAAGCTGGCAGCAGCACCCCCGCTCCATTGGGCTCAGTGCCACCACCACCACCACGCCAACTTAAGTCCAAGCCCTTGAGTGCTGCAGAGGCAGCCAGTATACTTCTTCAATCACCATCGACCAGTGATGTTGGCTCATCGCAAGAAAGCAGCAGCAATGTCCCTCAATCAACACAGGTTGTTGTAGCTCATCTGACGAGTGTTGAACAACCACAGCGGCAACAACAATCACATGTGCAAGTACAAGCCCAAGTACATGTGGAAGGAGAGGCAGCGCAAGGAGATGCGCAAGCAGAGGTGCATGGAGGGTCACAACAAGTGCCCACAATAGTTGTTCCTCCCGAAGTAGGGGCACATCAGGAAATCGACAATCAAGGCGAGGTATCATTTGAGGAAGCCACTCCTCCTGATGATCCTTCATTGTCTTCCACACCCCTAGCAAGGAAGAGATCAAGGGTGGTGTCTACATCCTCTTCAAGCACACCTCCTTCTGATGATACGGATCAAACTTGGGAACAAACAAAGGTAGTTAAGCGTAAAAGGAAGCTCGTCCAAAGTCTCAGAGTTATGGAGTGTGATGAGTCTCAACAAGAAGTGGCGGATACTGCTGCTGATGAAGACTCTGCCAACGACGACCCAGTCATCATAAAGGTCACTGCAGCCCCAGCGGGCATGCAGCAAACAGACATTTTGACCCTAGCCCGAAGAGCTGCTGAGCGTGATGATGATGTTGTCGATGAGGAGGCAGTGGAAACACCACAATCATTGGAGTTAAGTAGTACACCAACTCGTCCCGCTTCCATATTTCTTTCTGGCAAGAAGAGACCTCCGTCAATCTCGACCTTAATTAGTGGCGGTGAAAGTGCAAAACGTACAAAAGTTGGGCAATCCACATCCTCCACTTCATCTGGCATTAGCTTCATGACCACCACCACCAGTATCGCCGCCTCCTCCATGTCCCACAGACACTTCAAGTCCCCAGTTTGGGACTTCTTTACTGTTTGTCCAAAAAATCCAAAGTTTGCCATTTGTACCATTTGTAAGCAAGCAGTTAGTCGTGGTAAGCCAGGTACCAACTATGGTACCGGAGGCCAGAGAGGTCATCTTAGGAGACAGCACACTGTCAAATGGTTTGCGCACCTAGATGCGATCAAGAAAGGCCAAATTCAAGGAAACGTTGATGTTTCATCTGATGATGACGAGCAGGAAGAAGACGTGTCAAACACTTCCCTTACACCCAGTACCCCTGTCAGCAGCACACCCAATGTGAGGCACCCTAAGAGTGTTGGAGCGAGTGAGACACCAACGCACAAAAGTTCACCAGCGAGCAAAATTGGGTCAACGAAGTCATTATCAGCCCGTAAATGCTTGGTCCAGGGCAACATTAGAACAATGCTTACTTCAGACGTGCCATATGAACGCAACCACCCACTGACGCGTCTGTATAACACTAAGCTGGCTAAAATGCTAGCTGTGGACCTTCTACCTTTTTCTTTTGTAGAAGCGGTAGATTTTCTTGAATTAGTGGCAACGCTCTGCCCTAAATGGAAGGTTCCGAGCCGGTTCTATTTTGCCAGAGTTGCGGTTCCAGCACTACATGAAGATGTGCTGCAGGCGATTGGGGCAGCTTTGCAGAAGAGTGCTGTTCACACAATACATCTGACAACAGACATGTGGACCAGTGGCCCAGGCGATGATTACATGTGCATCACTGCACACTGGGTCTCTTTTTCAGGTGTTATAGCAAAGCTAAACGCAGGTGTTGACCCGGACCAAGTTTTCAAAGCTGCTCGGAAACATGCAACACTAGCCATGTTTGGCTTGGAGAAAAGTCACACAGCAGAAAACCTTTTGGAAGAGTTTGACAAAAAGGTCTTGACAATGCTATCCCCCCTAAAACGCAAGATTGGTTATGTTTCCACGGATAATGGCGCCAATGTAGTTAAGGCCATGTTGAAGGGTGACCATGTTAGAGTGCCGTGTTTGGCGCACTGTATCAACCTGGTAGTTCAAAAATTCTTGAGTGATAAAGAGAGTCCAGCGTTCGAGGTAATGGCCACCTGCCGCAAAATGTGCAACCATTTCAGCCATTCTTTTAAGGCCCGGAAGCATCTGCGGAGACTGCTACTTGAACGTGGAATGCCAGTGAAAGCACTCATCCAGGAGGTGGCAACACGTTGGAACTCAACCTTCTACATGCTTGAGCGTCTGTATGAGCAGTATACGGTACTCGATCACTATTTCTTGACAGAGGCTACATCTCAGAAGGAGGACCTGCGGATGAGTAAGGCGCAATGGGCCATAGTTAAAAGCCTGACAGACATGCTTCGTCCTTTTGAGTTCTTCACGCGTGCAGTCAGCCAGGAGGACTGTAATTTGGGAAAAGCTATCCCATTGTTGTGCATACTGGAGCACCAACTGATGGCGGTTTCTTCTGAGTTTCAAAAAGATGAAAAAATAAAAACCCATTTCATTTTGTCTGAGAAATTATTACATCGCCTACGTGGTGATGAACGTCTTAAAAACATCAACTCAGATCAGCATTACATTTGTGCTACTATTCTGGATCCACGCTACAAAAAGGCGCTGGCAGACAACGCATTCTTTCCTTTCGCTGATGCAGATGTTCAAAAGTACAAACATTGGTTAGCCTGGTCAGCCAAGAGGTTTGAAAAAGAACGGCAGGTTATTGAAGGAGAAGCCAGTACATCAGCATCAGCATCAGCAGGCCATCCGCAGTCACAAGAATCCACTTCTGCACCTGTGGCTGGGGCACAAGTGACCTCTCAGCCGTTAAAGACACCGGCAACTGGATCATCTGCACCACACACAATGACAACACTAACAGTGGCTGGGGAGGAGGATTGGCTAAGTTTGATGGGGTATGGTTCTCGAAAAAATGTCACAGCCAGCACAGCAAAAAGTAAGCAAAGTGGAGGAACAGTTGATGACCTTGAGTCGATGGTGCAGGACTATCTGAATGACTCAACAGTGGTCTTTCTTAATGAGGAGCCATTGCAGTATTGGCATGGCAAAAAACAATTGTGGCCACAGCTCTACAACCTGGCTATAAACTATTTGTCTTGCCCACTCGCAAGTGTGTCTTCTGAACGTGTTTTCAGTGCTGCTGGTGGCATTGTAACTCCCAAACGGAGCCGCCTCTCGCCCAAAAATGTGGAGCGGCTGACAATGATCAAGATGAATCAGCACCTCATACCACCAGATTACAAAGTACGAGAAAGCACGCCGCATGAAGACGATGAGGACAGCAACGTAGATGAGGGGATTTTTTCTCTGTTCGGTGCCACTGACCTCATCCAGCCTGAATTCGCAGAGTATGATGACGAAATCTTGTTCTTATTCCCTGACACCGAGCCCTGAAAATGAGACAATCAATCAAGAACTTTCTTTTTCGTCCTTATTCACTTTTATTCCTGTGTGCTTTGTGTCTCTCTTTCTTTGTTTTGCACAGTTAATTTAATTCAAACTTTAATCACCTAATCCCAAAAACAAGACCATCATCAGAACTGTCTTCACTTGTTTGCTTATTGATTTGAAGGTGCCGCAGTCTACATTCCTCAGGTTCACAAGTTCTGAAGAACATGCTCCTCTATCCTCCTCCTCCAGACTGCGATTTCCCTCCAAGCAGAGTGCTGGATTACGCACAATGAAGAAAGACTCAGCACTTGTGGGGGTGTTGTACTTCTTTGCGGGTGAGTTGACGGTTTTGGGCCCATTGCTATGAAGCTCTAATAATGGACAAAAGTGTTTTGGACCAAATATGAGGTGGAAATTTCTTGCCGTTTTTGCTGACTTGCTTGCCTTTGAGGTGCTCTTTGGCGGGGTTCCGGGGGTTTGTGTGTAATTTTTGGTGTCTGTCGAAGCACTGCTGCGACAGTCTAATCTTGATTGCATTTGCTTTTCAGGAAATCCGTGGTGGAAAACAGGAGTTATGATGATTGATGATGATGACGACCTAGCTGCACAGCGCCGCGTTTGGACCGAAGGCCGAGAGACATTGTAAGTATGAGATTTAGCTTTTCCGCTGTTTGGGGGTGTTGTGTCGGGTGTTTTTTTGCGGGTGGGTTGGCGGGTCTTGCCTGGGGCATTCCTGGGAAGGTCTAATACCGGATACAAGTGTTTTGGACAAAATCCATAAGGAACAGCCTTTTTTTTGCCATTTCTTCAGACATCTTGCTCAATGTAGCGTTTTGGGGGGCTTCCTGCTGTTCGTGGGTGGGTTGCGGCCGGGGTCTCTGTCGAAGCACTGCTGCGACAGTCTAATCTTGATTGCATTTGCTTTTCAGGAAATCCGTGGTGGAAAACAGGAGTTATGATGATTGATGATGACCTAGCTGCACAGCGCGTTACTTTGGACCGAAGGCCGAGAGATATTGTAAGTATGAGATTTAGCTTTTTCGCTGTTTGGGGGTGTTGTCGCGTGTTTTTTTGCGGGTGGGTTGGCGGGTCTTGGCTGGGGCATTCCTGGGAAGGTCTAATGCCGGATAGAAGTGTTTTGGACAAAATCCTTAAGGAAAAGCCTTTTTTTTGCCATTTCTTCAGACATCTTGCTCAATGTAGCGTTTTGGGGGGCTTCCTGCTGTTCGTGGGTGGGTTGCGGCCGGGGTCTCTGTCGAAGCACTGCTGCGACAGTCTAATCTTGATTGCATTTGCTTTTCAGGAAATCCGTGGTGGAAAACAGGAGTTATGATGATTGATGATGATGACGACCTAGCTGCACAGCGCCGCGTTTGGACCGAAGGCCGAGAGACATTGTAAGTATGAGATTTAGCTTTTTCGCTGTTTGGTGGTGTTGTGTCGGGTGTTTTTTTGCGGGTGGGTTGGCGGGTCTTGCCTGGGGCATTCCTGGGAAGGTCTAATACCGGATACAAGTGTTTTGGACAAAATCCATAAGGAACAGCCTTTTTTTTGCCATTTCTTCAGACATCTTGCTCAATGTAGCGTTTTGGGGGGCTTCCTGCTGTTCGTGGGTGGGTTGCGGCCGGGGTCTCTGTCGAAGGACTGCTGCGACAGTCTAATCTTGATTGCATTTGCTTTTCAGGAAATCCGTGGTGGAAAACAGGAGTTATGATGATTGATGATGACCTAGCTGCACAGCGCGTTACTTTGGACCGAAGGCCGAGAGATATTGTAAGTATGAGATTTAGCTTTTTCGCTGTTTGGGGGTGTTGTCGCGTGTTTTTTTGCGGGTGGGTTGGCGGGTCTTGGCTGGGGCATTCCTGGGAAGGTCTAATGCCGGATAGAAGTGTTTTGGACAAAATCCTTAAGGAAAAGCCTTTTTTTTGCCATTTCTTCAGACATCTTGCTCAATGTAGCGTTTTGGGGGGCTTCCTGCTGTTCGTGGGTGGGTTGCGGCCGGGGTCTCTGTCGAAGCACTGCTGCGACAGTCTAATCTTGATTGCATTTGCTTTTCAGGAAATCCGTGGTGGAAAACAGGAGTTATGATGATTGATGATGACCTAGCTGCACAGCGCGTTACTTTGGACCGAAGGCCGAGAGATATTGTAAGTATGAGATTTAGCTTTTTCGCTGTTTGGGGGTGTTGTCGCGTGTTTTTTTGCGGGTGGGTTGGCGGGTCTTGCCTGGGGCATTCCTGGGAAGGTCTAATACCGGCTAGAAGTTTGTTGGACAAAATCCATAAGGAAACACCAGTTTTGGCACTTTTTGTAAGTTAGGGTTCGTTAGGGTTAGCCCTAGCAGCAGGATTGCATGTGTTTAGGGGGGTTCTATTGCAACGCGGTTCTGTTGTTGTAGAGCACTGTTGGAGCGATGCTGGCTATGGATACTTTTGCTTGCAGGCAAGTGGTTTGAATACAATCCACGGTCTGTATTTGGGTCTACTGTTACTTTCAAAGTACGTTTTGTAACCATTTTTCTGCTAGGCATCGTTTTTGGAGATATGATTGGGTTCTTCTACATTTTTGCGACTGGCTTTAGTAAGGGTCTTGGTGGGAGCATTGCTGGGAAGGTCAAATTTTGTTCTAAAACACAGTAGTACACCCACCTTGAGGGGAAAGATCCGCTATAATATTTTGGCCATACTTATTGATCCTTAAAAAGGTGACTCAGACAGAGCACGCAATATCAAAAATATTGTACTGTCTATTAGGGAAATCAAAGTGTCACTTTTTGAACCACACAGCGTACATACCTTTTATTTATTTATCAGTGGTATTGTAATAGCACTTCCTGTTTTCCGTTCAATAATTACAGGCCGGGTTTCAGTCAACATCCGCCAGGCAGGCAGTGGACAGGGTGTCTCTTCTGTCAGTGGTCACCACCACATTGATGGACGAAGCGTCAGCTGGAATGGAGGAGTGCCGCCAATAAGAGGAATTGTTTGCTGCATGCAACTTACTTACCAATTTCAACAGGACAACTCCAACAACATACGCAATACAGATACAGTATCCATTGTTGTCTTTTATTCTATGAGTGTGACTGCATGTGCTTACCTTTAGTTTGTAACCAAAGATTGTCTGTAAACTCTGTATCTTCAATTATTGTTTGTCCATGCTCTGCTTTTTTTTTCTTCTCTCAACAAAACCTACCCAAAAAGAAACCCCCATTCCCATCCATTTTACAAACCCTAACCCTCTTCCCCCGGGCTGTGTTGTTTTGCTTGATGTCTGACTAAAATGACATCAATAATTCCACACACTTGCTGGGGAGGATAAGGTGATAGCAGCAACAGGCTGGTGAAGGAATACGAGGATATCTTCTAGACTTACTCAGCTTCAGTACTATATCTTCTAGTAGTAGTAGCCAATGTCAAATAAATTCAACGCAAGTACTAGTTATACTTGCAATACTTTACCATTTGTTAGGCTACATTATGGCACTGTTCTAGTGTACTGTCACCTGCTATTTTCTCGATCGTACCGTAACCGTTGTAATGCTACAGTAAGGAGTACAAACAAGGTTTCGTTTTCTTTTTTTCCATAGGCATGCAACTGCCACTGTGTCACACCACTAGTACCACCGCAATGAGGAAATGTCACCCGCCCAGGAATGACAACGTTAATCCCCATTTCACCTGGAGCCAGCCCTGGGCCTAGCCCTAATTTCTAACACAAATTACAGGTAAGATAAGCGTTTGGTGGGAGGTAGTATAATGGAGTATTATTTCGGAGTAGACAAGAGATTGACGGTTGTACTACTAAAGTCCTACGACTGTTCAGGAAAACAAAGTTACTGTTACACCCCCGCCCCCCACCCACCAGACTGAAAAGCAGTAAAAAACAGGTATGGTCAGATAAAGTTGAAAAATATATTTATTTATCCCTAACAAAATAATCTCCCTCACCCACCCTAACCCCAACGATTGTCTCTGAAACGTCCCAAAACGATCCCAACTCCCAAATCCCACCCCCCAAAAGTCTATAAAAAAAGGGCAAGGGACACTCCACTACTGGAGGGTGCTGGTGCTGGTGCATGATGCGGCATGGGCATCATACTCCTTGCGGAGGGTGGCAAGCTCGGAGCGGAGGCCCTTAACCAAGGTCTTATACCTCAGGACCTCCTGCTCCAGGTTGGACATGCGGACTCGTAGGCGGCGTTGGCGTTCCTTGCAGCTCCTGTGGGGGGCAGCTGGTATTTCGGTTGCTTGGCGGTGGCGGTCGGCTTTCTTAGCCCGGCTCGGTCCCGCTGGCTTAGTCACGGAGGAGGATGCAGTGGTCACAGTCGAAGATGTTGCCCCGCTCGACTGCGTGTCCTCCTCCTCCTCCAGGGCCACCAGCCGCCGATACTCGGCGACTGTGGCCTCCAGCCTCCGTTGCCGGGCCAATCTAGCCTGCTCCCTCCTTGTTGTTGATTTGGAAGGAGCAACTATATGAAGAAAGAAAGACATAGTCTGTAACCAATGCTCCTTATTAATAACACAAAGTGATTGAGCCGAAAGTTGGGTCACAGAGTACAAGTAGCAAATGAAAGCACAGTACATAACTATTGAGGACAGTATCTATGTAACCTCCCACTTCTGCATCCTTGCTCTAACAGTAGTGGTAGTTTAATGAACTAATTCTACGACCACTATGGACTTCCATTACAGTCGACTATGACAGTACACCAGTCTTATTCTTCTTCTTCTCTCTTGTTTAGGGAAATGGGTACGTTATCTTATGCAAGCCGGCAGAATGACATGGACACAGCACAGTGAAGTTGCACCCGAGAAAAAAAGTTGCACACCATGATGATGGAGACAGACTTGCGTTACTGTACCGGTCCAGTACATGCAGGTGGTGAAGCTATTACTTTTCTATTACGGGTGGCACTGAGAATACTCTGTTACAAGGGCTACTGCTTAATTAATTTACCTTTCACCCTACAGTGCAAATGAGTACTAGAAAAGGAAACTGAAGAAGCTAACTAATTTGATTATCTATCACTTCACATGGGACGTATTTAATGACAGATGAGATGACTTTAGGTGCTTTGCTTAATATTGAGTGAACAGTGATACACCCACACATGAATGACGTACTACAAGTAAACTAAAGTTATTAAGAGAGGTACGGAGTGTCCACCGTAATAACCAGATATATGCTGTGAATGCAAACGCAATACAAAGTACTGCTACTATTCATGGTAGTATTGGACACATTTACAATTTCTTTTCCTTGCCTTCCCTGCACTGGGACGGACGTGCGGGTGCGGTGGTACATGCTCTTCAAGGTAACACTTACTTCACCTGGCGACCATCTACTCTCTCTAGATACACATGTGCTATGTAAGAGTCAGAGAATACCATGCTCCAGGCATCCATTCAGTCAAAGTATACGCACACATACAGTTTCTGTTTCACCCACCCAGGCTGCTGTCCTTCCACCCATCCTTGCTTCATCATTGACCCAGCCATGCACCATACCATATTCTTTCCTTCCCAGCCACCTCTGGGTCCAAGCAAACACATATCGTTCTTCTTTGCCAGCCATCATACAAGTTCGCGTCCCACTTACTTACACCCTTCTTTCGCTTTTCGTTCATCCCATCCATCACGTTCGTCTAAGAACTTATTGGGATTCTTCTCACCAAAAACTTCACAGCTAAGTCGAAGTACATTTCGAGGAGGCTACTACCTGGTTGATTTGTAATTGTAATACACCCGTGCAGAAAGCACACTATGCAGTCTTCAATCTCAATAAGTAAGGAATATATAGCTTATCTGTTTCCGCCACCACCGTTTGATCCCCCACAGGAACGGCCACCAGCTCTTCTAACGCCGCCTCCTCCCCAGAGGCCTCCGAGTCCAAGTCCAACACAGCCACCTCCGCGCTGGCCCCGTCACCAGATGTTACACCTACAAAGTACATTTAAGAATGTTAGAATACACCACTCACTACTATATAATATTTGGTCTAGGAGAAATGTTAAAAAAACAGAATACAATGTAATAATTTGTGACTGTCTACTCCATAGTAAAAATGTCCCATTTTCCAGGGAAGGCTGTTGTCTTGCTGCACTTTTATGCACAACTGATGAATGCTTGCTTTTGATTTTTAACACGCACCACTTTTTCTCCTAACAGACAGAAGCTTGACTCCTGAGTCCTAAGAACACGACCAGGATCAAGTTCAAACTAGGTGAGAGTTCGGCTCGACCACAAGAAATGTGTCCAATTAATCGTCAGCACTAACCACTTTTCCGTTTACAGTTAAATAGTTTTATGACAAAGTAGATTTTAATAAATGTGTTTACTTTTAATAAAGCTTTTACACTTAAATAGACTCTGTGGTTTTTGTTCCTCTAGACTAGAGTGGATGAGCTAAAGGTTTTGGAATTTTTGCAAGCATGAGTGCCTCTGACACTTCTTGACTGTGCTGTGACTCCGTACTACTCTCTTGTCCTGCGTACGATAATCTAGAGATCATTGGGGATCTATAATCGGTGACTTCGGGAGCTGAATGACTCTGCCACACTATCTAGTCAGTAAGGAGACAGTGCATAGAGGTATTGCTGAATATAATGGGAGTCCAATGGAATTGCCAAATGTCCAATCTTAGTTAGCTACACAGACAGACTAATAAGAATAGTCTAGTAATACCACAGGGAGTCATATTCGAGGCAGGATAAGAATTTATATCCAGTCTACAAGAAGATCAAAGACGATTTAGAAAAAATCGAATGAGGAACGCTAGGAAAAAATAGGTACTGTTTATTAAAATGTAAACTTACTGGGGCCAGCAAAGGAGCCCTCGCCTGCCCGATCCTGGCCTGCATCCTCAGCACCCTCCTCCTGTGTCCTCTTGCCCTTGGGGGGAGCTGATGTACAACATGAAAGAAAGAAAAACCAGAAAACATGGATGAGATTTTTCAACCAAATCAAACATTTCAAAAGAACAATAACAACATATTTTGGAAAAATAGCAAATAGATAGACAACTATTCCACGGGATCTATCTCATGTGGTATACTACGTTATTCGTATTGCCTGATTTGCGGAACGTTGACTTAGAAAGTTCCTATGTAACTCAATAAACAGACTACTAAAGAGGTTTGCCTAGGCCTGGCACTGCAGGCAGCAGTGCGCAACACGTGACAGACAAAGTCCATCCTGCTTGCAGATCAGTGAATACTCAAACTATCAATCCACCCGCCACCACCGCCACTATTTCTTCTGATAGCCATGTGACTGTCTAAAGGAAGGACTGGACTTCAGTCTGTTGGGGCTGATTTATAAGTCCCTTGCGGAAGTTGCGGCTGATTTTCCTCCATTGTTGCGTGCCTTTTCTGACGCAGCGGCAGAACAAAAGACTCGCCATGGTGTTGGTGCGGCGTATATATTAAAAAAAAAAACACATATGGGCATATGGGCGATGCATCACGTTGTAAAGCCCTGCGCCATCAGGGGGCGTTCCGGCGCAAGGGAGGGCGTACCTGCGCAGGAACGAATCCTAAAAGTGGCTGAGGGAAATCTACAAGATGTCAATCAGTCATTTTTAGGACAATGATGCATGACTCAAACCCTGCGCGCTTGAAGCCGACGTACGGCTTGATGCAGCATTGGGGAGATAGGGTACCCCAGAGCATTGCTGGAGCTGCGCCATCGTTGGCACGCAACTCCAGCAATGCGCTGCCTTTACGGCACAGATGCGTAAGGCTTCTGTGACGTTTTGGGCCAATGGGTGGTGGTGGCATGGCACACAATTACTGCCGCATCCCTGCTACTTTGCAGGGATGCGCCGGTAATTGAAAATATGACCCTTACTGTCTAGCATTACGCAGTTCTTTTCTTTACAGTACACTCATACATAATTTCTCAGGCCAATGAAATGCTTCTGAACACAACATACAAAACAAAGAAGCATAGTAGCAAGCAAGGCTACTGAGAAGGAGAGCAGTGCACCTGAAAATGAAATGCATAGAAGATTTTGAAATATAATTTACCTCAATGTAATCGGCAGCATTATTGCTCTTGGTAAAGAACAAAGATTTGCAAATAACAGAGCAGGATAAAACAGAGTAGTAAATGTACTACTACTACTACTCACCAAGCCCGGGGACCTCTACGCCGAGCGCGTCCAGCAAGTCCCGCTCCCAGTCCATGACATCGGTCCAGCGGTGGGTGGCCTGGTTATATGTGCGCCGGACCCCAGAGATCTTGTACATGGCCCGGCACACCTTCTCCCACCGCTGGCGGCGCTCCCGGATGCCATAGCCGGTCGCGATCTTGCCGCCTCCCAGGATCGTCTTGGGGAGGCGGCGCTGGACGTGGAAGATCAGTGCCGCCACTTCCTCCGCGCTGAAGATCTCCCTCGGGACCACTTGCTCCCCCCTTAAACGCCCGCACGGGAGCCGGGCACGGGGTGCGGGACCCTTCCCCTTCTCAGGGTGCTTCCCGGCTCCCTTTACCATGGTCTGGGCAGAAATAAACTTAAATGATAAAGAAGAAATAGAATAGTGAAGAAGAAAAGAAAAGAGTTTAAAAAAGTAGTTTAAAAGTAAATAAAAGCTGCAGAAAACACAAAAATATAGAGCTAGAAAAATAGAGGGTTAGATAATAAGTAAAATTAGATCAAAAAAACTTCAAACAAGCAAAGGATGGCAGAGATTGAGAGAGGATACAGAAAGCATGCCCAGAACCATAGCAATGAATGAGAAACAAGATGGCCGCGCCCGTTCACGACCGCGTGGGTAAGTTCGCGCGAGATTTTCCTTGCGAGTACGCGCGAAATTGTACTAGCGAGCAGCACACTTTGCGAGATTACACATAGCGGGCGGAAACGGAATTACGTCACGCCAACAAGATGGCCGCGCCCGTGTACGACCGATAGGGTAACTTGGCAAACGAATAGCTAGAAGCGCCTCGCGAACACGCGCAAGATCACGCGAACATACACGTCGCAACAAAAACAATTTTGTATTCGCACGTATTCGCGGCTTCCGAAATCGATCTCGCACGGATTCGCGCCCCAAATAACGCGCGAAATTGCAAAAAAAACGATTTTAGCTAAAATGAAAGCAATGAGCAGGTGCAAAAGTTCAAACTTAACATTAGTAACATTCAAGGTAGTGCTTCCTGATGGGCCCCTCCAGAGTTTGCAACAATTCTATGACCCTGCTATGACCCAAACAGCAGGCTCATAGAATAGCACCATAAAGGTCCTGTAAAAAAAAAATTTCACTGCAACAAAAAGCAAATTACAGATAAGGAAGGAAGCAGGTGCCAGCCAGACTGGAACTTTCAAAATTACTGACACATTAATGAAACACAAATTAATTGATGGCAGTTGAAGAAGGGCAGGTGTGCTTGCTTTTTTCAACCACCATAATCTACAGTGATAAATAAACCTAATAGGTGCCAGTGAGGATGTACTAGAGGGTGGCATGGGTGTCCCAGAGGGTGGCAGTGGTGAAACAGAGGGTGCTGTGAACCTGTGATGATAAACCAGACGTAGAAACAACATAGTCGCGGCCGTTGCAAGCCGAAAAGTAAGTTCGCAATTGCGAACTTGTCCCAAAATCGGCGCGAACACGCGCCAACACAAAAAACGGAAAAATCCGCAAATCCGCTAGAGTTCGCGGATCTTCGCGGATTGCGAATCCGTAAATCCGCAATTTCGCGTACGCGAGATCCGCTAGATCCGCCCATGCTTAATGGTGATTGTGGGAGCTCTTTCATGGTTGAAGTGATGTAGAGTTGGGGGTTTTGTCATTCCATTGTGATGTGTAGGGTATGTGCTTGCTTTTGCTGTATGGGGTCGTGCTAATATTCTTCATGATAAGTTGTATGGGGCTTGCTCCTCAGCCTAGTAATATGTGGGTTATGCTTCCAGATGTGGGTTGGTTAATGCTAGTTCCAGTGAGGTGTCTCAGTCTTGTCCCTTTACATGGGTTGAGGGGATTCACAGGCTGAGGAAGCCTTCATGGTCTACTGATGTTAGTTCTGTTGATGTGTGTGTGATGGTGCGCTCATGGTGCACAGGTTGACTGCTTTGCTGCTGATACTGCTGCTTTGGGAGTTGCATTTTGTTCCTAACTGTAGTGATTTGGGGTCATTTTCCTAGTGAAGGTGATGCTGGGGGTGGTGCCTTCCTTGTTGTGTGAAGTGTGGTTTTGATTTTAGTTCTGGAGGAATGGGGATAACAGACTGTTCCAAATATGTGCGACGTGGGAGCGGGGATACACCGATTGTGTGGTGGGTCCTTTTACTGATGCACAGGCCTTGCGTCTAGAGCTTGTGGTGTGCATTATTGGTCTTTTCCCCAGTTATCGAAGTTTAATGGCTGAGACTTTGGAAGGGGCACACACACTCATTTATTTTTTTTCTTAGTCCAACCATGCCGGCACAGTTAACATTTGGACAGCAGACGGGTGCATACCTCTCGTTATAGATGCTTTGCATGATCCATATGCAGCACAGATATCTGTAAAACAGTGGAGTGATTCCTGGTGTTATACAGACACTACATGATCCATACATAGCAGTGTTAGCTGTGAAAGACAGAAGAGGAGTTCCTTACTTTATACTGACCTTACAAAGTAAATGTATAGCACAGTTGTGTGTGAGTTTGCCCCACAGAAAAAAAGCACCACAGAACACGCACAAAAGTTTGTATTATTTTATTACAAAAATATCACATTTAAATGATCACATATTGTGCAATAAAAAAATTAATAAATAAGAAAACAGCAGCGAGCTTTGGTCATTTGGTACCCACTTCTTCCCCAGGAAAATTCGATTTACTGTAAAGTATGGACCTTCTTTTAGCAACCTATTAGTCCTAAATGAAAAAAACACAACAGCAGTTAAGAATAGAAAACACTGAGCCATTGCTCATTAATGCAGGCATTTGTCACGGTGATTTTGTGCCTGCTACTTAATGAAATCGGTAATCTTCCCAAGTTCTTTGCAACAGGCTAGAAGAATAGGTGTTTGGTAGATCGCTCGTCACAGTTTTTAGGTACTCTTGAGCAAACCCTTCATCTGAGGTTGTACCTGTGCTCCTGTCCCAGACCAATGCCCACCAATACTTGAGATGATGTATCAGTGGGTGTAGGGAAATTGACCGGTGCTGGGGTAGGTACCCTGGACTATGTCGCCTGGTGTGAATCCACAGAACTGTCACTTCTGCCTGAGGGTCACACTATCCCTCGAAGGGAGAGAGAAGAGTACATACTCGAGGGCTCCAGCAATGAGCCAGGCAAATGTGAGTCTACCACTTACTGACTGCACCAACATGCTTCAAATACTGCAAAGCAATAGAGGCCATTGGAGCTGCCCCTGTAAATGTGGTTCATGTTTGAAACAAGTACATAGAGCGGACCATGGTGAACCCTTGTACCAAGCAGTTGTGCAGACCACTCACACAACCATAAGACCTAAAAGCAGCTGGAATGGTTCCTTCCCTAGAGCTCCAGAGCAGAGTTCTGTTTTTCCCACCTTCTCTACCCACATTTGATGGCTTACTGAAACAAAACGCCGGTGCCCTTGAACAAATAATTAACAAAGGCGACCCTCCTTCTGAGGGATGTCCTTGCCGGGGAGTAATCATCTCTGGTGGTGCTCACCAAAAGTATCTCATGTCTAGGGTAGGGTCTAGGGCCATGGCCTCCACACCGCAGAGATCAGAGCAGGAAAATCATTGTTTGTGTGGGATGCAGCTGTCCTGTTAGTGTGCATACCGCCTTCTTGGAGACTTTGTTGTTGGTCATGAGAAGGCTGAGACTGGGCCTGGAGCTCTGTAAATCTCCTTGGTTCAGAAGGTAGGGTCCCAATGGGTGGAATTAAGTCCAGATGTCTCCCTGAAGATGCCCCAGAGAGGACTGTGGCAGTCTCCGAAAGATGTCCATGAATTGCAGCTCCCTGTGGGCTGACCCCGTGCGGGTGCACCATTGAGGAGGCTGGCAGCTGATTAAGGCATGAAGAGAAATATCCACCAAGGAAAGCTTTCCTCTCCGGGGCAAGGTCTTTCTTGGCATTCAAGAGGAAGGCGGCTCTTTGGAGGCAGTCGTGGTAGCCAGCTTGGTAGTTCTGCCATTCGTCGGGTAGGGGTTCAAGACTCTGGTTTTGAGCTCTGATAAACTGCACTGCAGTTTCCAAAATGTCCGCCTTTTCCACCTTTGGGTTCTTTAACTTCTGCAAAACAAGAAATATAATTCTCAGATGACAACCATGTAATTGTATGGTGCACATCATTCTAAAAACACAGAGCCTCGATTAGAGTCATTGAACACTGGCAATCTCTCAATGTGATATTCCATCCAGCAGAACATTAATCTATTATGTTCTTTAAGTCATTACTGCAATGTGGAATTTCGCTCCATACTCAAAACAACTTTTCTGAAATACAACAAAGACCTGCACCACAACTATAGCTAACACATCCCGAAAACATGAGTAAAGACAGAGCCTTAAGATCTCAAGCAGAAACATTTCTAACTAGTCATTCTGTAATGCACCTCTTGACTTCACGCTTTATGGAAAAGATCATCTTGAACCGCTCTTTCCTATGCAGCGATATTAAAATATGGCATGCTGTCCTTCCTCACTCTAGGGCCAGGTTTACCACTTACTCACGCAGCTCAGTACAGCAGCCACAAAGTCTTCGATGTGTGAAAAGGAGAGAGGAGGAGAGAGCCATATTTATAGAAATATGACACTCTCCTCCCTTTTCCTTAGTGGTGACCCTGAAATCAGCAGCTGTGCATCATGGAGGGACCTTTGCACCATAGGGTAAGGGTATCTCTGTGAAGTCTAGCATAGGCTTTGTACTGGAAGGGTACCCTTCCTGTTCAAAATACTGTGCATAAACTGACTTTAACCCCTTTCCCTCTTTCTATGTGTGCTGTACAGTGCTGCGCATTTACAGAGTCGAAAAAGGAAGGCGAAATAAAAACATTTCTCCTTCATTGTGCCTACTTCAAAAGGGCGCAGGTTTTTTAGGCTATACCCTGTCTACTTTATTTAGTACAAAGGGTTTGGTGTCAGAGACCTTGGGGGAGATGAATGGGAATGCAGATGCTCCACCCATGGTATGCCCACCTCTGAGCTAAGTAATGCAAAGCAGCGATATGCAAAGCTTTGCATTACTTTCACGTTATTTCCAGTGGTAAACAAGTTTAGGTAAGTAAATCCCCCAAAAAGATTTTTGAGCTGATTTGCATCACTTTTGTCATGCAAACGCTGTATAAAATCTTAGTAATTCTTCGCTCAAGTCTTTCAAACTAATCTGAGCACATATTGCACCCTTAATTGCTCTGTATCCTTTCTTGGGTTTTACTGTTACCGAGTCCTCTCATTTCTATTGCCTCTGTGTGTTTCACATCTATGCTTGAGAGCACAAATGCCTCTGCTCCTTGCTGCTTATTACTTTAAACCCTGTTACAGCTGCATCCATTTATCATGTCCTTCCACTGCAGTTTTTAACCACCTACTGAGCATTTCACCTCTACCTGAGTCACTTTTAACTCAATGAGACAGGGCAATATGTGAGACCCATGTGCCATATTTCTTAGTATAAACATGCATGGAACGTCTTACATCAATGTATTACATCACCCGTGTAAACACTCTGAGACACCCCTTGTGTTGAAAAAAAACATCATTATGAACTATAAAATAAATATATAAAACACTTTTGAAACATTTGGGCACTGTGGAACTAAAAATCTAACAAGGATTGGGACTCTCCAAGCGACAACACTAACCTGCACTGAAGCTCCCCTAAATAGTAATCTAACCAGATTATAAGTACTTCCAGTGTGGCAGTCTAGCAACACTGAAGAACCCTCAGATTCCAAGTTTACGCAGCACTGGGGAACTATGTGCAGTCTTATGCAGCGCTGGAACTCTCTCAAAAGGGGCAATGTCAGCAGTAGAAACTCTTTCAATTTTATAATCTAAGTATCACAGTAGCACCCTAAACTCTGGACAATTCCCTCATACACATTGTTTCAAGTAACCTCACGCAGAGAACACCTTTCAATATCAAATTACATTTATTTTTACATTGCACTTAGTGCAGCAGTTTGGCATTTCTTAAACTAACAGGCGCAACGACTGCTCAATTAATGGGTACTCAGTCTGTCGTCCTCTGAAAAATGAACAGCTAATGTGTCCCAGTTGGCTTGGACCTCTTGACAGACCTGTACAACACACTTTTGGGGCTATTCACAAAAGTAACTTACACTGATGAGTAATTTATATACGTTGTTTAGTCTTACACTTTTGAGTAACTTTACACTCAGATTTTATGACTAGACAAATGTAGGAAAGGTACTCAAAACTGTAGATCACAGCTTTCCATACTGTGTGTCCCGACACAGTACTGTGTTGCCTGCAAATGGTGGGTTGTCGCGGGATGACACCTGTATTAACAGGCTCTTAACACATAACTGCTGCTAATTAAGAGGCACTCCTTTGAAAGCTTTGTTCTGTTTATGCCTCATCTATTGCATAACGTCTCCCAGTAAATGGTCATTTAAAGAGCTGTGAAGTACTCAGGTGGGGCTGTGTGTGTGCCCGGGAAGCTGGGGTGAGGTAACAGAGGGTGACAGACAGAGGGAGATAGAGGGAGGAAGACAGAGGGAGGGAGACAGAGGGAGACAGAGAGAGAGGGAGACAGAGAGAGAGGGAGACAGAGAGGGAGAAAGGGAGGGAGACAGAGGGACGGAGACAGAGAGAGAGGGAGACAGAAAGAGGGGGAGACAGAGGGAGAGAGGGAGAGAGACAGACAGAAGGAGATAGAGAGAGGGCGAGAGAGAGGGAGAGGTAGGGAGACAGACAGAGGGACGGAAACAGAGGGAGACAGAGAGCGGGAGACAGAGGGCAATAAGACAGAGGGAGGGAGACAGACAGAGGGAGGGAGACAGAGGGCGAGAGAGGGAGGGAGAGAGGGAGGGAGACAGAGAGAGGGAGACAATTAGAGAGAGAGAGGGAGACAGAGTGAGTGAGGCAGAGGGAGACAGAGAGAGGGAGGGAGAGAGAGACAGAGAGAGGGAGGGAGAGATAGAAAGATGGAGGGAGACAGAGAGAGAGGGAGAGAGAGAAAAATATATGTGTGTGCTGGGTCTGGTGGGTCAGTGGATGAAGGTACCTGCTGCAGGGGCATGTGCTCAACCTCATGGTCTCAAATTTGCTTGGAAATGCACCATTTGCCCACTTTTATTTCAAAATGTTCTTCCGGGGAGAGAACACCCCCGAACCCCCCTTAAGAGGTTTGGGCTTGCTCGCTATACTGCCTTACTGTGTCCCAAAACGATACATCTCCAAAAAGTGTGTCACCAACATGAAAAGTTTGGAAAGCTGTGCTGTAGATGTACACGTCTCCACCCTCTCAAAAATGGATGCAGTCAAATGTATTAAGGCAAACTGCTACTAGTTTGAACTTCAGAAAAATAACATAAAATTACTGTAAAATATTTAAATTAATTAAAGATTTGATGGAAAATTAAGTTAATGTAGATACACATGTTTTCTTTTGTTCTAAATTTAGAAATATTGTGTCAATTAATTTTCTAAATTATGTAACATAAAAATACTTTACTAATTTATTATAAAGTTTAATAAACTTGTTAGCTTCTCCTTAGTTTACCATAGGAATAATTTCACTCCTAGTATTGAGTCTCCCTATTCTATTGTAAATTAAAGGGGAACTTAAAAAACATTGTTTAACTTTAAGAAAATATTAAAATATGTTTATGTTAAATATTAATATTCATGAATGTAATATTCATTCTAAACGTAAAACAGAATTAAAAAGAATGCTGTAGCACTGTTAACTTGATTTTGCATTACATATTTAACTGGTTTAAATAGATTAATTTAAATTAAAATTATTCCTAGAAGCTTGAAATAAAAAATGTTGTATTATGTATTAATAATTATTTTAAGTGATATATAGAATTAAAAATAATGTAACTATATTTTAATTAAAAATAATATTAGATTTGTGTATACATTCAAAAAAGGTTGTTAAAATATTTTTAAATTAAGCTATAAATATCCTTACTCTTCACATTAAATTATATTTATTTATATTTTTAACTCTTTTGAATAATCTAAATTTATTTAACATTATTTCCTATGGGGTTATGTTTTAAGTCCCTACTGCCATTATTTTCTATGGGTGGGTGCTGCTGTACCAGTGGTTGACCATGTGGTGCAGGGCTTACTCCAAGATGGAGAAATGTACAACTGTTTTGGGTCCCTTTTGCGCTGTAGTACTTTAGAAATGCACTTTATGAATAGCGATGCGTTTTTGTGGGTGGGTGCCTTATCTCTACCAAAAACGTTCACATTTGGTGGTGAGAATTCCCCTTTTTCCAGTCACTCCCTTTGTTGCTCCCACATTCAGTGCTAAGAAGTGAATTTACATATACGAGGATCTCCCTGCACAAAAGATAGGAGAGACTGAATGAGAATTACACTTGCAGGTTTGTGAATAGATTGTTGCCGTAATTTAGTAGTATTAATGTTGTACTATTAAAGGTACTACAAAATGACGTTTGCGAAGAGGCCCCAAATGTGAGCAGCGAGCACTTAATTCGCTGAGACATGTTACCTGCTAACAACGTGTCCCTCCCACTCTTGTCAGGCACAGCCCATTCCTCTCATGGTGTGAACCTAAGGCTCAGCCGGTGGCTGATGGGCCCCAATGGCACGTAATAGCGCAACAAAAATAAAGGCAGGGCACAGCTATGAGAGTTCTCAGAGGCACTGTTACCCGATGATTTTCAGAAATGGAATGGCTGGTATATAATCCACATTTGTAAAGCACGAACAATCACCCGCTGGGCTAATCTGCCGCCGGCACCGGGGATCGAACCGTGATCCACAGATTCCGGAGTCAGTCGCCCTCGCCATGGCGTAACGCCTCTTCCGCTGTATGGTATACATGGATTCTGGTGCCAAAGGTCAGTCAGCAGCGGCAATGTCTCCTTGAGCTCATCTCAACCTATCATGATTCTTGGAGTGACTATGAAAGAAACAAATCAGCCAAGCCGTGATCTGCATAAGATCAACAACATTATTATATAAAACCGTTTTTTTAAGTGAATGTGAGTTTCTTGGAAGCTGTGCACAGACAGCAACAGTGCAAACTTTGCTTAAACAGAGGACAGGTGCATCAGTTGCAAGAGCACTGAGATTTGCAAACACACAAGGAAGGGGGCTGCTAGTATCAACAGTGCAGCAGCTACAGTGACACTCGTACCAAGAGCGCCTAGTCTACTGAATCCACAAAGGAGGGGACCTTTGTCTTCCTTGTGGACACTCGAGCACTGCTGGTTCCCGGTGCATTTTGTCATTATAGCTGTGTGCAGCCATCATCCTCGGTCCGCTGAACGGACACACATGTGCTAGCCGTAGAGCACCATTTTGAGCTCAGTGTCACAGACCACCCTGGTGTTACACAGCTCAACACTCACATTGATACATACATGCATCACAACCGTGGTCCTTTCTCCTGCCATCCTGGACTCCGTTGGCGCAGTGGAAGGGTCCGGAGGCCACCGGAGCAGCGCGCGCAAGGTTGGTGGATAACTGCGCACTAGGCGCAGACCCACCGAGGGGTCGTGGGAGCCTCTGGAGCGAAGGAGGGGTGTATCTACCCTAGAAGAGCTCGCTCTTTGCGGCTGGAGTGCGGGTGCATCAGACATGGGGCCCGTTCTTACCTCGTTCGGTCGTTTCTCGAGCAGAAGCACACGCAGACTCTCCAAGTTCGAGTTTATCCGTTCTCGTCGCCTCTTCTCCACCATGGGCTTCAAGAGCTGCAGGGGAAGGAGGAAATGGAAAGTTAGAACCAGGTCGTGAACGTGCACCTACAGAGCTCTATGGAACAGGGGGCTGTGCATCCAGACAGGGGGAGGGGACCGGGTATGTGCAGTCAGTGTGCGCTAGGGCCCGGTAGGGTGACCAGGCGTCCCCGTTTTTCCAGGACAGTCCCCGTTTTTAACCAGCTGTTTCAAGAAATGTAGCTCAAGTCCCTGTTTTTAGAGAGGGTCGACTGAAAACGGTGCGAGGTGTTTTTTATGTTTTACAAAGCAGGGAAAATTAGTAGTTGTTTCAAGAAAGCAATTTAATTAACAGGCAAGCTACTGGGTTTAAAAATGTCATTATATGTATGTTCTTACTGCCAGTTCTGTAATCCTCTGCTGAGGAGCGCTCTCGTCGCTTAAAGTAAAAGTGTAGTCCTACTTCTATTTTTTTGAAATATCCCGGTTTTTGGCTTTAAAATTCTGGTTACCCTAGCTAGGGGTCAGGGTCTGCGCATTATGGGTGCGCGAGCGGCAGGGGTCTGTGCGTCCGGAGAACGCGAGCGGCAGGAGTCTGTGCGTCCGGAGAGCGCGAGTGGGCCGGGGTCTGTGCATGCAGGGGGCGTGAGGGGCCGGGGTCTGTGCATGCAGTGTGCGCGAGGGGACTAGGTCTGTGCATGAGGGTGCATCACGAGGCGCGGGCGAGTAGGGATTTTGCATCCATATTTCACGAGAAACCAGGAGAGATGGGGCATGATAATCCGAAAATCGCAGCGGGCCGTCTGTGCGGCGCCGAAAGAGCACGCGAGATCAAGGATGATGGGGCCTGATAATCCAAGAAGCGCAAGGGGCCCGGGTTCAGAACCCCTAAAAAGCGCGAGGGGAGCAGGGTCTTTGCATTCAGAGAGTACGCGACACCGGGGCCGTAAACCCCAAGAGCGCAAGGCCCCAGGAGAGGCAGGCTCGAGTGAAAGCTCAAGACACACCAGTGACGCACGGTGTAGTGAACCCGAAGAGCGCGAGGGGACCAGAGTCTGCGCACGCAGAAAGCATAAGACACCTAGGAAGCCGGGGGCAGTGACCCCAGGGCGCGCAAGGACCCATGAGAGCCTGGACCCCAGCAACCAAAGCGCACAAGACACCAGTGAAGCAGGGGACAGTGAACCCAAAGAGCGCGAGGGTAGCAAGGGAGCCGGGGGCAGTGAACCCAAAGCGCATGAGGGGCAGGGTCTGCGCACGCAGAAAGCATAAGACACCTAGGAAGCCGGGGGCAGTGACCCCAGAGCGCGCAAGGCCCCAGAAGAGCCAGGGCCCGGCCAAACAAAGCGCACGAGACACCAGTGACGCAGGGGACAGTGCACCCCAAGGGGTCTGTGATCACAGAGAGCGCAGCCAGCAGCTGCGTATCTACGAGCGCAAGACCCCGGAGCTTGTGCACCGATGAGTGCCATAGATCAATGGATCCGCGGATATCCGCGCATGTACCTTTCTCATGCCCTTGAAGGCTCTCTCGGGGGATGACTTCTTCATGGCTGCGCGTGGGAGCGAGATCAGGAGGCAGCTCTGCAGCGGCAGAGGAAAGATTGTGTCTGAGGGTCTGTGGGGGAGGCCGGCTTTATGGGAGCCGGGGGAGGAGGGCAGAGGCTGTTCACACCTTGTCCTGCGCCCTTTGTCTCCCGGCCTTTAGAGATGCCGCCGCGAGCGTGCCGGCGATCACCCCCTGTAAACCCGGACACCAAAGGGCAGCTGCCCCCCGCCTCTTTTATCCAATTCCGACCGCAGGTAGAGATTCACTTTTATTTAATTCAGTAACGCTTTGGGGTTAAGTGGGAACGCTGATAACACTCGCCCCAGAGAAAACCACAATATTTTTAAGTAAAGGAGAAATAACCAGATCTCCCTGGAGATGGGAAGAAAGAGGCAGGATGTATTGAAGAATCTTTGATCTGGTGTAAAGAGCAAAACAGGACAAGTCCGTTTTTCCCCGCTATTTTTAATGATAGCGCACTTGAAAATTATTCCTAGAAAGGTAGCGCCCAACCAATTGAAAGAGACATTCTTACACGCATGAACGAAATGCAGCATTGCTTACACTTATGTTATATTAATGGATGAGTGTATCCTTCTGTAATGTAACTGGTGCTCATGTACAGCGCTCCAATACCTTCGGGTCGAGTTCGCGCTCTATAAATCGGCAACAACAAAACACGGATTATAAATCAAAGTGAAATTATAATTCAAAAGTTACAAAACCATTTGTAATTCATAAAGGGTCATTTTTCATCATCGTTGTTACTTAGAAAGGGACAAAATATGTTGCCTCGAGCTTAGTCGCAGCTTTCACGTTTGAAAAGCTGTATAAACTTGTCGGTTTATTATCATTTAAACCAAGCGAAATAGCTTCATAGTGATTTTTTTCTTAATGTTCTTATTTATTTATTTTGGCATGGTTGAGCAAATACCACTTCTGCGTGTCCATTCTTACAAGGCAAAAGAATGGAGCACACTTTTTAGCACGCCTCTGCCCCAGTGCAAAGTTATCCACAAACTACACTGAAAAACGAAAAGCAGCGCAGTATGCACTATCTTTGCTACTTATGTAATAAAAGTAAAGTGCATAAATATTTGGTCTGAAACGAAATATCGCATTTCCCATTCGAAAAGTGGATACGCTTTCTACGTCATTATTTACATCTTCCTCAAAAATAGTGTGAAATCCGTTACCTTCGCTTTTGACCAGGCTGGGTAAACACCATGTTCTACATCATCTATTCCTCACGGAGTCTGAATAAACGGCGTTAATTAGATGTTCCTGTTTTTAGGTGCCAGTTGAAAGTTTCGGGTGAAAGCCTCTTGGTTTCATCGGACTCGAAGACACCATTTCTCTGTGTGTGGGTGTACATTTGAATTTAGGATAGCCTGCATTCTTTCTCTATTTATTGTTTGCCCACGACAGAAATGTGAAATTAGTTTGATATCGGAGTTGGCCTTGTTTGTAGAAAATTCTGTATTTTCTGTTCCGTGATACTCACGCACCAAACGGGGAATGAAATGAATTCGCTCCGTTTCTAGTACAAATGAATAGTTAATGTTTCTTAGCTCCTGAAGGAGTGAGGGGCTCACACCCTGTTCGCATCCAATCAGATTGCCCGTATGCCGTAACATATGGATTTTGGGATGTGCTGCTCAACTTTAAAGACGGTCAAAGTGAAATTTGTGCATATTACCAAAGCAAAATTGTGCACAAGTCCACACATTTTCAAAAGTTCAGTGAAGCATCCTAAAAAGTACTGACATTTATTTTCTGGGGAAAGAGTTCTATGACACAATTCACCACTCGATTGACACCTTGAAGTGGACGCGTGGTTTAAGTTCCAGTAGTATATGTTCCAGTAGTATATTTTTTAAGGTTTATTAAACAGCCAAAAGCCCCACTAACTTACTCTGCTTAAAAATACACATACAGTGACACCATGTCCATGTCGGTGTTTACAAATAAGTGCCGGAGCCGAGCACCGGCACAAATGAAGCACTTCACGATGAATTTTTAAATAACAGCAAAAATAATACTACACCCCCCCCCCCTCCCCACAGTGCCAAAATATGTAGTGTGGGGTTATAGACATAAGAGTACTTTGTAGTAGCATGCCCCTTGGTACAAGGCATTTTGGTTGCCGTGGCAGTGTAGCACAATAAATTCACACAGGACCAGTGCTCAGTTGCTGTGGGACATACTTTAAAACTCCTGATTCAGTATGGTGGTGCACGAGTATTCTGGGAGCATGTGGTGGACCTGTCTGGAATATGGTCTGGGTCTTGAACCCAATGGAGAGGATAATATCCCTGAGGTTGAGAATCAGACAGCTACACGTGAGATGCCTGCCTGTCTTAAGATGGCTCCACTTCATCAGTAACCCACAGGCTCTTTGCCAAATTCAAAATGGAGGTCTTCTGTTTTCAGTGCACCTGTTCCTCTGTCCCATAGTGAGGAAAGGTCCCGTGACGGCTCCATAGTGTTGTGCATCATTTCCTCAGTTGGGATCATGAATTGTTTCTGGTTATAATGTGTTCCATCTCCTCCTGCTTCTACTTTTGCGTGTGCCTTTGAGGACATCTACTCCTGTCTTTCTTGCCTTGGATGGAATCTTTTGTTTACCACCTATTTTAATACTGCGTATACATCTGTGGGTCTTCTTTGCTTGAGATCACACATTACTTTCTACTTTGTTTTTGCTCTCTCTACCCTCACAGTATCTGAATTGTAAACGTTTATACATTTAGTTTTTTTTTTCTTGGAGTGAATAAAGATCGTGGGGCAGATTTACGTTTCCTGGCGCATCCCTGCAAATCAGCAGGGTTGTGGCAGGAAAGATGCATGATGCAAGTTTACCCTTGCGCCACCACAGATGCGCCGCATTTATGATGCGCCGTGCGGCGCATCATGGCGCATGGATAAACAGATGCGTGTCGCATCTGCCGGCATAAGGTTGGCGTAGTGCTGGAATTGAGTCGCGGGCGCAACGCAACTCCAGCACTATCCCAACGTGGCCTATCCACAACATGGTGCATCACTCTTTACGCCTGCTTCAAGCAGGTGCAGGGTTTTGACGCAACATGGCTGTAAACGTGACTCAGTGAAATTTTGTAGATTTCACTGTGTCACTTTTACGTGCCGTTCTGGCGAAGGAATGCCCACCCTGCGCCAGAATGCCCTCATGAAACCTAACGCGGGTTTCATGTGGCGCAGGGCTTTACAATGTGACGCATTTCACTAGATGCATCACGTTGTAAATAAGGCGCAACGTGGCGCACGGTTTACACCGCCGATGCCTCACAAAAGTGAAGCAACGGTGGCATAAAAGTGTCGCAAGGGGTTGTAAATCTACCCCCTTGTTCCTGTCCTGGCATCCCTGCGCCAGCCACTGGGAAGGGATTGCAGGATGCAGTAGGGAACACAACATGGTCATTGGTGAAGCATGTACTTCCTATATTCTTCAGCCATTCCCATTTTAATGCAGGGAACGTCTGCTATGGAGAGAAGTCTGCGTGGTACCATCCTTGAAGGGCGTGCGGTTCCCACAGAGTTCGCCAGGACACGTGTAAGGCACGGAACGAGAGGGGGGGGGGCAGACTTGTGCCCCTTTCTCACGCCTTTACCCTGGCGCACGCCCTTGATCTCTGTATGCTTCGCCTTTATTGTAATGCGACCCCCCCCCCCCCACTCCCCCCAGCCAGGCACCTGCCACGTGGCCGGGAAAAGTCACACTATTTCGGCTCGTGTCGCCAACACTCCTTCCTGCCGGTAGGGGTGGGGGTGAGGCGAAGCAAACACTCTAATACGGAACAGTAAGAGGGAGAGTGTTTTCAACAGCAGAACTGCTGCAAAGTATAGCTCGAGCTAAGATCCTCGTTAGCTTATATAATATCCGTCTTACTACACATATGCTTTTTATGTCTTAATAACTCTTGCTTCTCTCTTTTGTACCCCATTTTTCCATCCATCTCTTTATTCCTTTGTATATTGGTTTTCTGTTTTTCCTGCCTACTTACTATCTAAATCTCCCCCGGCTCCCTCTGTATACCCCCCTCCCCCATCATTTTCTTGGGGCGGGTGAAACTGGCGCCCTTGTACCGGTCGGTATAATGCACCAAGGCCTTAAGGCATGGTCAGTCTCAGTGACTCTTTCCGGTTTTATGTTGTCGCCAGCTGCTGATAAATCTACATATTAAGCTCTGCTTTCAGTGATTTATAATTTACAGTGACAAATGCTGCCTGGTGTGTTCATCACCTTATCCCCAGGCTCTGGTGGCCTATGAGGTCACTTCTCTGAAAACGAGTGCGCATGCGAGTCCACTGTGGTCTTATGGCCTCTCATTTCCTCACGTGACTTTCGTGTCATTTGCAGCATCATCTGAGGTGATCAGTCCTTCCCGAAGCTGCCCAGAATCCTGCAGT